>NC_138064.1:12669438-13269438 GCF_964194185.1 Rhinolophus hipposideros
CATCTGACAGTCAGATCTAATGACTACACTTCACTGCAATGGACAGGGTCTGCTTTCCAAGCCCCAGGCACCCTCCAGCCCCCGCCCCCCAACCCCGCCGCTGGCTGGTCTTCTGAGCTCTGCTCTCACAGGCATGGTACACTGGTTCCTCTCAGGCACAGCTCCTGAACAAGGCACAGCAAACACACAGCTACACGTGAAATAGTGCCTTTTCTATAAAAATAATGCATCCACGAAAAACAGCAGCAGCAACAAAACAAAAACAGTGTAACACCGACCACCTGAGGATTCAGCATTGGGAAGGATTTGGGGTTTGTTTGGTTTTTGCTTTGCTTTGTTTCAATTAGAAAGCAAAGCCACGGAAAGAGAAAGCTGGCAGAGGAAACCCGAGAACAGCGCGACGTGCCTGTCTCGGAGGATCCGGGTGTGATATAATGAAGGTCAAGGCTGCCTAGTAAAAGGTCAGGACTTGTGATGTGCCATCAGGGGAAGTAAGGCTTTTGTCTGTTTTGTTTTCTGTAACTCAAGCGGCTGGCGATCTGTGTCAAGGGGCAGAACAAACAAGTGCCGGCCCCTTCCTAGGCCACTGCATAGTGCTAGGGCAGTAGGCTGGTCTGTGTGCGTGCTGCCCCTGCAGTGGCACGGCACAGCAGCCTACATCCTTCTGGCAGGACGCAGGGCAGGCTGCCGTGGGCAGAAGGCTGGAAAAGCATGTGGTCACAGGACAAATGGGTACTTGATCTCCGGAGGAAGTTGGACATTATTTCATAAATAATAAAGAGGGGAGGAAGGAGACACCGACAGCAGGCCTGTGTGCTTAACGTGGCAGGGAGGAGATGCCTGTTCTGGCATTTTGGGTGACAGTGTTATCTGCATAAATGTCCAGCAATATTCGAAACAGAAAATCCAGAATCTGTGGTTCTTACCAAACCTCCGTCCTGCATGCCTCCCACTCCACAGCTCCAGCTGCACCAACCTGCTCTCTCTTGGCTGTGTCCTATTTCTGAAGTGCCCCACCCCCACCTCATCTTAGCTTGGTGAAATCCCATTCGTCGTTCAAATCCAGCCAAGGGTGTCACCACTTCTGTAGAATCCTCTCTGATACTCCTAGGCATGACACATAGTTTCTTTCCTCTGTTCTTTAACAGTATAAGTGCACACTGCCACCTAACCCATATACAACGCGTGACACTGTACTTGTTACATGAACTGTTCTTTAGCCACACTTTGCCTTACGTCTGAATCCACAGCACTTGCAAACAGTGCTCAATGGTGGCCCCCTGTGGAAGAAATCGAGACCTCACACCAACCTCATCTTACTCATGGAAAGATCAGAGAATATAAATTATGCAGACCATGGACTTACTTTCACCCTTCACTCCTGTATGGAGGGAAGGAGCTCTGATACTCTTCCAGAAACATATTCTGGTTTTGCGACTCCAAGCAAATGAGTTCCTTCTGAGACTCCGTCCGCTCCACCCCAGTGCCCATCTCCCCCCCCACCCCTCCGGGCTGCATGGACCAGGACCAAGAACAGGACAAGAGAACTCTGGGAACCTCTCTGCCTCTGCCCAAGGGAAGTAGTAATTCTCTCCACGCAACATAAATCCCAGACGATGACCTCATCATGGGTGTCACCAGAGCCTCTTCTATAAAGCAGAGAAAAGCTGTTCTAACACTGGCAGAGTCTTCCTCTGTCTGTTCCCAAGGCCTTGCCAAGGGCTAAATACATGTTTGTTGAATGGAACAGAATTCTCTGGTCATTTTTCATCAGCTGTTCTTACTGCACCCCAAGAACCTTTGTAATAAAAAATGAGATGAAGTTGGCATTGATGCCTTCGTTTTACACATGTGTAGAGAGTCCTACATATCAGGGGCCCAGCTACAACAGGGAGGCAGGTGAGACTTCAAGAGGGAGATGGCTGAGCTGTAATTGAAGCATGGAAAGCATTTCCACAGCTGGGAGGGGTAGAAGAGGAGAGCGTTGCAAGTGGTTGCATGAGCAAAGGCTTGAAGGTGAGATAGTAGAGCGTATGCTCAGGGAACTATCTGTCCTCATCATGGGTTCCCCACTGGAGAGGTCATGGCATATGTTAGAATTAGCACAGGTTCTGAAGGCAGTCATCTTCTTACCAGCTGTGTGGCCTTGGGCAAGTCCCTTAAATTCTCTAGGCCTCAACTTCTTCATCAGCAAAACAGAGATGGTAATACCTTGCAGGCTTCTTCTAAGAATTTAGGATGTAGGTAAAGGATGAGGTAAAGAATACGTGTTGAATAAATGGAAGGTATGGAGATAATGATGACATTGCCATAAGCTCCTTGAAGACAGAGCCCATGTCTTACTCTTCCTTGTCCCCACCTGCCATCTTGTTTTGCTCAAATTCCACAGGTACTAAGTATGTGCTGACTTAAATGATTCTCTTGGCCACTTTATTTCTATCGTTGATTCTTGGTTTTTGCTTTCCTCTTTAGAGAAATATTTACTACAATTTGTTAGTCTGATTGGACATTAAAGAGAGTCTATGGACTGGGAACGAATGAAACACAGATCCTGCCGATCGTGAATTTTGGGCAAGATCTGTAGGCAACCTGGCAAACATATAACCAGTTGGAATTGCCTGTCAAATATTAAAGGTTACTCAAGGGAAAAAGTTCTATGAGCGTCAGAGTCTAAAAAAAATATGTGTAGGACTTTGGTAATCAGAGAATAGCAAACAGCAGACACATTCTATTTAGAGAGACTTACTGAAGAAAAGAAATCAAGATCGAAAAGTTTGGAACACGTGTGGAAACCCTAGGTAGCTGGCCTGGCTAATAAGGGTAAAAAATTGAAGACATGACCCGAAAAGTAGATTAAGATCAGACTGCAAGAGACCTCAAGGCCAAGATAAAGATTCAATACTTATGAACAATGAATAGCCATGAGTGACCTGGTCTGGGAGCACAGTATCTGAGACCTAGAAGGTTCATCTCATCCACTCTTCTTTGAGAGACCAGGAAAGCCAGACCAAGGGAAGTTAACTTGCTCAAAGTTACAGTGGTCATTAGGGACAGAACTGGGATGAACACACTGGTTTGCTGTTAACCAGGAGCTGGACTGCCCATAGCAGGGAGATGACAATATATGGCATATACACCACCTCCTTCTCCCTCACCCAAGGCAGACGTTTCTAATTGATAAGGGCACTCTTTCCTACTGAATCCAGATCTCACCATCCTCAACACTGCCTTCCAGTCTCTGCCAGCAGGCTGAGCTGCACCCGGAGGCGAAACCCTCAGCCTTGCTGACTTAATACAAGAATGCTTGCTTTGAAATTCTTAGAGAATAATGGAAATGGCCGAGGAGGACTCAGTCACTTATAAGAGTCACTTGGTTAGTACATCCCTCTATGTGGGAGGTGAACTGTGTCCTTCAGAGTCTCAGACATTTCGTCCTCAGACAATGAGAGGAGGTAACCACAGCCACCTCTGCTGTCTGTGCCACCTTCTCTCCCCAGCAGTTTCTCTTTTACATCAAAATGATAACCAAGAAGGAGAAGGGGAAATCCCAGCCTCGGAAATGAGAGCACAAGAACATAAATAAGTAAACACACCACTTAGGATATGGCAGGGAAAGGGGAAAGTGGGTGTGGGGAAAGAAAATAATATATTAACCCACAGTCTTGAAATTAAGCACCATTCAATGTTTCCTTTTCAGTTTAGAAACCACTAAATAAAAATGAAGAAAAAAAATCAGGAAGTTCCCTCCTTAGTGTTAACAATAGAACAATCCAGGGTGCTGTTACTCAGGGCAACTTCTTTTTTAAAAAGAGGCACTGAATGTTCAGACCCCACCAGATTCTGCCTGGTAGTTCGACCTGGGTGCACTTTTGGTATCTAAAAATAAATTTGTGATAGCGATGGACTACAATTAACATCAGATTGATGTAAATTATGTAATTTTAGATCGAAAAGATACACTGGCAAGCACACTAAGAACACATGTGGAAATTTTGGATTCTCTTCCCTCAATAGCCTTGAGGCTTGGCAAAATTCTTCTTGTCTCTCTGTTGTAATTTGTTCCACCCCAACAAGTGATAACACCTACCTGCACATATTTTGCAAGCAAATTTCTGGAGTATTTTAAGATCCTTCTAATACAGAATGTGCATAACACACACAGAGTAAAATTATGTCACTTATAATTACAAACATGCCTACTTTATAGTAAACTAGCATATTAAAATCTGAGTTTTTAAATCAGGGAAATTGAGATATTTTTATATAACATGTTTTATTCATTTCCCAAAAGGACTCCCCACAGAATCCCTTACAAATGAGGAGTGCTTTTTATGTGGGTGCATTTTAAATGACTCAACTTAGGAAACTTTGATTTGTATATAACTTTGCAGGATTACACCTGTGACCAAAGTGGAGTACACCTGCATTCGGTAGACTACAATAGTCTCAAGCGGGTGGAAAATGCCAGAAATGGGATTTAGTCTACGAAAAATTAGACATAAGAACATTAGTAGCATATTTTTAAAAGGTTGCTTTTTTGTTCTTTGTGTTTCTCCATTACACTAAAAAAAAAAAGTTCCATTTTCTGAAAAGCAATTTCCTCCCCTTAGCATATTTTCAAATGTCAGAATTAACTGATTAGATTACAATGGAATTCTAAAATAACTAAGCCACCTCACAGAAAACACAAAATATGTCTACTTAAAATTTTTTACAAATACCTCTCAGTGATATTTATTTCCATGATTGTTGATTATATAAACAACAGTCATTAATGAAAATAAATTTGTTTCCCTGTACATGGGAAAAATTTTAACATGTGTGGAAGGTTTGAAGTTCATTTCCAAAAAAAAAAAAAGTTGTCATGTTATAAAAAGACAAGCATTCACTCTGAGAACTGCAATTACTGCTTTCCTCATAGAAATACCATCTGATTCTTTCACTTTTCTTTCCCTTTTTTTTAAAAGAAGAAAAGTCAATGCTGCGCATTTTTGCAGATAACAATCAAAGAATTTCACTTCAAGATTTCAGCATTTAAATTTGTGCCTTCATCCAAGAAAGCTCTTACCTAATGCATAATAAGCATCAAAGAGAAGTGCAATGCTTTCTGAAACAGTGGATGCTTACTCTACTTACAGGGTCTTCTCACCTGAACCCAGCCTTCCAGAGTTCTAGAAGAAAATTATCTAAAGTACTAAAAGATCTATTTCCACCAAGACAGATGCTGGCTGCCTTGAAAAAATGGGGCTCTATTTCATATAAACATGGAAGCAACATCCAAACCCGCAATGTGCAGGGGGCAGCCATAGTTAAACGTGCAGCTCCCACTGCCCTTTGAATTAAGGCGAGGTCTCCAATTATTTGCATTTATAATTGTTACTCCCAGTGATGTCATAAAGATGGTTTGATCCAGCAGCCCCATCTCTGGTTGCTGGACAACTGCTATCTGATCACGCCGTCCAAAACTTCTGGTGGAAAAGACCCTAACATGGCAGACAGAGCGCTGCAGAAAAACTGTCAAAAGCGAGGAATCTAAAGGCAGCCTGCCTAGGTTCCATGCCTGCTCTGTCGCTTCCAAGCTGTATGACCTTGGATAAGCCACTTAACTACATCGGGACCAACGACATCATACGGAGGTCTTGAGAATTCAGTGAATTCTATGAATGCAACTGTACACAGAGACCTTGAAACAATGCCTTGCAGGGCAAATACCATATAAGCCCTTACTACTATTATGTTCTACGTCTTATATGAATGGCATGCAATCTCAAGGGAATTAATGAAGGTTACATTAAGCTTTCTTCTTAAGTGGTGTCAGATCGATGGTAGCATATATTTTGGAAGAAGAAATGGAATTTTTGTCATCTGCCTCTCAACTAAGATCATGCTTGCCACAGCAGCCTTCTAATGAAGACAGGAAAACACTGGTCCCCCTTCCCCACTCTTTGACAAGGCCCTCAGGACCTGATCCCTGGCATTCTCTCCTACCTGTCTCCTCAGGCCTGGCTTTGCCCTTTCCATCACACTTCAAGCTCTTGCAATGACGAGAGTTCCTTAACTACTCTATGTCGCTGCACACCTCTGAAAACTTGACACACGTTTTCCTAGAATGCTTTTCCCCAACGGCCTACCTCTTCATTTTCCAAAACCTGGCCCAGCTATCACTGCCTCCAAACGACCTTTTTTGACTCTTCCTCCATCCCTGGCCTATGCTCTGGGGTACTTCTGTCCTGCTGCTCTTCCCACATTGCTACCATTTGTTTCTTCTCATATTTGTCTCCTCTACTTGGCTGTGACTCTCTTGGGAGCAGACTGTGTTTTATTCTTTTGCTGTACACACAGCACATAGGAAAAGAACTGGCACCTAGCAAGCATTCAGTATATAATTGTTGAAAAAACATAGTTTCTTCTACATGCCCTGAAATTGACTTTCTCCCTCAGATTGTCATTCAGCTACTATTTTGCAATCTTTTTTTTTTAATCATCAAGCCATCAAGCATTTAAGACAGAGGTGCTGATTCAATAGTCACTACCTGTCTCACCTTCGAGATAGAATCAATACTCATTCTGCTTTTGAAGTGAGATACAATATCAGGAGGGAAAGGGAGGAAAGAGAACAGGACATAAAATATTCTTTAGGGAGGTCCTGGGGAAAGTGTCTCGTTATCCTTTCCAGAAAACAGGGCCCTTAGGAGCCAGGCTCAGGAAACAATGTCCCTTGGGAACCTCCCTAGGGTGGGTGGTTCATGTTCTCTGCCTGCACTGGGGGAAACCAAAGTGGACAATTCAAGAGGTTCTGCCCAAGAGCCAAATCCCAAACGCAGCCAGTCGGCCTGTCCAACAGCTCCTCAGTGGTATAAGGCTGGCTGCCTGTGGACTGGATTTGGTCCCTAGATATATTTTGTTTGGCCCACAGAGTCTTTAAAAATGTGTGACTTATCTGCCAATGTTTAAAAAATAGGAGATTGCACATTTTAAAAATCTACATTTCTGGCTTACTTTTTAGAAGAACTGGCAACAATGGGCCCCCATGTGCGGTGGGAGCACCAGGTGGGAGTGGAACAGTGCTGTCCTCTGTAGGTGGGGCATGTGTTCTGCAGCTCCCCCACTCCCCACTTCATTCAATGACTTTAACTGCCTGGCAGTTAAACTCAACTTGGCAGCTGAGTTTACAATCTCAGGACGAGGCTCAACAAGGAAACCCAAGCACTGATGGAAAGAGATGGGAAATGGAGGAATCAGACCAGAATATGGAAAGAAGTTTGGAACCAAAGGGACAAGAGCTTTTTATAAGATCTTAGTTACTTAGGCAAAGGTTGGGGCCAGGGGGCGGGGGAAGAAAGGGGAGTGCTGTGAAGAGCAGTGAAAAGTAGAGGCTAGAATTAAAGGCTTTTAGGAAGTGTGACCATGGAGACCAGAGCTGATAGCTTTATGGTATGTGTGTGTATATAAATATAAATTCATACTTCCAGCCAGGACCTCTCTTCTGAATTCCTGACCCGTATATCCACCTGCCTACTTGACATGTCTAATGAGTCTATCGAACTGAAAATATGTCCAAAGTGAACCATTGATGTTCCCCCCCAAACCCGATCTTCCTGCCATCTTTTCATGTACCTCCATTCATTCTTCCAGTTGCTCAGGCCAACAACTTTGATGTCACTCCTGACTCCACCTTCTTTCACTCCCATGTCTAGTCCATCTGTAAGTCCTGTTCTAGCTCCACCTTCAAAATATCTCCAGAATTCAACCCTGTATCATCGGCCCCACTGCCCTCACTCTGACTCAAGCCGTTGTTTTTCTCCTAGATTATTAGAATGGTCCCGAAATGCTGCCTCTAATTCGGTCCACACCCGCTACAGTCCATTCTCAACACAGAGGCCAGAACGAGCCTGTGAAAATAAAAGTTGAGTCAGATCATTGCTCAACTCAGCACCATCCAATGATTTCCCATTCACTCAGAGAAACCAGGACCCTGCTGAGACGCCCAAGCTCTCCCGTGACTTGTGAACCAGTCTTCACTCACACGAGCCACCTTCATCTCTTATTACCCGTCCCCCTTGTTCACTCTACTCCAGCCACACTGGCCTTCTTGCCGTTCTTTTAATATTCCAGGCATAGTCCCACTTCAGGATCTTTGGGTTTGCTGTTCCCGTCGAGGATGTTCTTTCCCTGCAGATATCCACTAACTATCCCCCTCATTTCCTTCAGACTTTACTATGATACCGTCATCCCAGGAAGGCCCTCCCTGATCTCCCTATTTCATGTCAACCCTCCTCAGTACTTTACACCCCCATCCTGCCCAGTTTCCCTTCTTTAAATTTTACCTCTCCGTCACTCCCAACTCAAGTATAAGCTCTTCAAAGACAGGACTTCAATGTATTTTGTTAAATACTGTATCTTCAGCACCTAAAAGAATCCTTGGCGCACAGGCCAATAAAAACGATCAATAAGTATTTGTTAATAAATGAATGAATTTATATGTAGTCTGTATTTTACGATCATACTTACACATGATCATTCCCCGGGGGGAAAAAGGTTTAGTAGTCTGACGACATTAGATTTGGGGATAATACACTTATTAGGCTTAAAGCTTCCATTTTACAAAGGTTGGATGTCACAGGGTAAGTGACAGAGATGCAAATGCTGGAGTGACAGTAACTTAACACGACATACATGACACTGGGCTATGCAGTGAAAAGACCACCAGCCTGCTCCTTTTCCATCTTTCCCAGGCCACTCGGAATCATCCACAAAAGACACTGTGGCTAGAATTTTTCATGCACAGGCTGTGACCACTTTGTACCACACTTTATTCAGCCCCTCCTTTGTCCCACTGGTCTCCTTTAAGAATCTTCTGCTTCTCTGGCTTTCGAACCTCCACTGTCTGGTCATGAAGCTTCCAGTCCCATTGCCTAATCTCCTGGCTCACAGCGGATCTCCTGTTTCCAGACTCCGCGCAGGAGACCTGCTTTCCTCTTTGCTTTAGCCTGGAGTGTAGATCTTACACAGAAAAGAACCCAGGAAAGTTTCTGGCAAAGGCCTTTGCTCCGCTGAGATGCGCTTTTTTTTTTTTTCTTTCTCCTTTCTCTTTTCCAACGGACTTTTGAAGTTATCTGGATAAAAATATAAAGCTTTGTGATGACACCTAACTATGAGAACATGAAGTTGAAATCTTTTTCACAGCTTTAGACAAACACATGTTGAAAAGGTATGTCCTATCTGCCCAAAAATGCAGTATGAGGCACACGGAAAAGCAGTGGGATGAGGAATTACTGAAACAGTCAGGAATCTGGTGAAGAATTTATAGACCTGCAAAGGCAAAGCACAGAGCCTGGAAATCTGCTGTTTTCCACCAACTTCCCTACTGAGCCAAATGTGAGATAAGACACTACTTCTAATCACATTAAAACGGTTTCCATCACGTACATTCTAACGGAAAATCGGCCATCTTGGGGTTCTAAAGATTTATCTGGCTCCAAAACTGGATGGAGCTGAGGTGTTGGCTTTTAGCGAACGACTCTGGCTGTTTTGGGTGCTGTCGTCCTCCATACCTTGTGGCAGGCAGAATAATGGCCCCAAAGATGTCCACTGCCCAATCACTGGAACCCGTGAATATGTTACTTTACATGACAGAAAGGACGTCACAGATGTGATTACGTTAAGGATTCTGAGAAAGGAAGATTATCCTAGATTAGAGGTGAGCCCAGTAAGATCACAAGAGTCCTTATAAGAGGGAGGTAGGAGAGTGAGAGAGAAAAGGAGGTGTGAGAATGAAAGCCGAGGTCAAAGTGATGTGGGGCCACGAGTCCAGGAATGTGTGCAACTTCTAGAAGCTGAAAAAGGCAAGAACGAAGATTTTCCCCTGAGGTCTTCAGAAGGAATGCAGTTCTGTCGACCTCGTCTAGAATTATGATTATTGAGAACTATAAGACAGTACACTGGTGTTAAGCCATTAGATTTGTGATCATTTGTTACAGCAGCAACAGGAAATGAATACACATCTCTTATCTCACTCCCACCTCCATCCCTTCTGCAAATGCTGGTTGAGAACGTCCTAGGTGTTTTAGTAACCGACTAACGTAGGAGATAGTGAAGTGGTTTGTGAAATCATGACTCATTTAGTAGCCGCCCTTAATCATCTGCAAAAGAGCAACCTTGCCAACAGCCACAGCTAGCTCCAAGCAGAGGCCTGCGAGAGATGCCAGGCACACTAGTGCCACCCATGTATTCACTGCCGCACAGATCTGGGCTTCAAACCAGGTCTGAGCAGGTCACACGAACCACCTGTGGCCATCGACACCCTCTCTGTCACTTATATACTCTTCACAGGGCTTTCTACAGAAGACTCCTGATCCACTAGAAGAGAAATCCAAGAAGAGAGAAGGTATTACTCACTGGCCCCATGCTGCTCTTGTCCTTTCTTACCTTTTCACAGAAATGCTACTCTTCCTCTCAGGCTCTTCCTGTACTTCTCACGTCCTCTCCTCCTCCAGGGAAAGCTGATTTTCAAGACAGGATCTGATAAACTCATTCACTATAAAGTGCACAGTGGCTGTGAGGTTTCAGCCTACCTCCAAGGGGTATGTGCTTTCTAACAATGAAGAAGACTGTAAGAAGAAGAAGACGGTAAGCTCGTGGAGAACAGGGTCTATATCCACCTTCTCTATCATGGGCATTTCTCATCCTTAGTGTCATGCCTGGAATTGAGCTGGCCTTGGATCAAAACGTACTGAATGAATGAATGAAATACCAGCAGACCTACACTATCTCCTATAAATGTTAGCACTTCCTATGGAGTGGAGATAAATCTGTATTCATGAGTGCCCTGAAACAAACAACACCTTGGAAATAGGCAGAGTAAGAGTAACCATTACTCTAACGTTACCTTAGCTTCCAAACCACTTTTTTTGCTTACTCTAGTGATGTACATCTTTCCTAAAAATGGAGAATATGAGTAGAGAAGGGCCATGGGACTTGGGACATAACATTGCTGTAGTAGACTGAGAAACAGAGAACAAGGTTCTCAACTTTCAATAGGACTAAAACGGAAGCCCAAACCTCTGCATTTCTTTAGAGCTTTGAGGAGCACGCACAGAGCCTTCAGCTCCTCCTAAGAATATCGAAGCACCAGACCACTCTGACTGTACAATATTGAATGCTCCTGGGCTCATTGTTAAAACCTTGTTATTGGCTCATCTTAACAAATCCCTTGCAAACCCAGGGCTGTAACCTGAGCTCAGTAGAGGGCTTCAGTGTGGTTTGTGAGCCCCACTAAATGTATGCAAAACTATGTTTATGTGTATATGAGCTATTTTAAAGGAATCTAAGGAAGATTTAGAATCCACTGCTTTAGGAAAGGGTTGCACCTGTTGTTAGGTCTTGTTAACATACACTTTCTTACATTGGTATCTTTCTTTGGTGTCATCGGCTCAAATAATTAACCTTTATTCAGTCAGTTACTCACTGTATTAGTTTCCTATTGCTGCTCTAACAAATTACCAATAGTTGATTGCTTAAAATAATGACGTTCAGATGCCTGAAATAGGTCTTACTGGCCTAAAATCAAGGTGGCAGTAGGGCAGTGTTCCTTCTGGTGGCTCTAAGGAAAAGAGAATGCATTTCCTTGCCTTTTCCAGCTTCTACAGGCTGCCAGCAACCTTAATTCCATCTGCAACCCTAAGACCCCCTTGCTGTTTAATGTAAAATAGTCACTGGTTCCAGAGACTAGGATGTAGACATCTTGGATTGGGGGTGGGTGGGTGGGGGGCTTTTTCTGCCTACCACATTCCTTAACGCATTCCTTGAGCACCCACTTCTATTATGAGGTTTTGTAAGGGATTTTGAAGATAAACTGTTTTTCACATCCTCCTTACTCTTCAGGAGACCACAATAAAGATGGTGAGAGCAGCTCCCATTGTTCAGCGTTTACTATCTGCCAGGCTCCTTTCTAAACACAATGACTTAACTCATTTCGTCTTGCAACCACCCCAGGAGTTAGGTAATATCATTACCACCTATTAGAGAAAAGGAAACGGAGGTACAAAGAGACAATGTTTCTTGTCCAGGTCACAAAATGAGTTTGGTGGCATCATGGGGTTAAAACACAGTCACCCTGCCTCTGGAACCCAATCTCTGAACCTCCATGATTAGTTTGTTCTTTAATGTAACATTAAGAAAAATTAGAGGAAAAAAAAGGGCAGTAACTGGGTAATCGAAAACAATATAAATTGTAGAAATAGTGAAGAACTTCAAGCAAAATACATAATGGAAATTAAGATGAACAAGTCATAACAAGAAATGTTGAAAAGACCGGACCACGTTATAGATAAGGGCAATTCAATGAAAATAATCCATGAATAGTCATTGTCATCACTGTTCCTTTAAAATAAATGTCTGTCATAAAAATAACTGACGTTTTCATAGGGTGTATAAATAACAGTTTAGAAAGAAGCCTGCAAAATTTAATAGCATCCTGCGTTCCACAGACATTCGACAACTCTAAAATATGTGAGTTCACACCAAGGGGATACACTATCAGCTCAGATGGAAAGGGATGACCTCGGCCAAACCTCAACACTATGAAAAAAGATGTGGCTCTGTTCTCAGATGGAAATAAATATCAGGTCGCCATGCTGTTTGCAGGTCTGAAGCTAGCAGAATAAAATTAAGTCTGCAAAATTTAAGGGTGACTGCTTCTCAGACATGGAAATTGTATCTGTTGAATATAATTCTACAGGAAAAAGAAAAAGAAGAGCTGGAGTATATTGTTTCTCAAAGGGAGAAAGCAGCTGTGTCGCTCGGAGAATGATTCAGGAAGGCTTCCTAGCTGTATGCATAAAAGGATGAGAAGAAATCCGACAAGATGAGAATAAGAGGTGGCCACTAAACTAGTGAAAAGGTTAGGGAAATACAAAGGAATTTCTTTTTAAGTAGTTTTTAAAGGCAGACTGGAAGAAAGGGTAAGAAAAGAGGCATTCCTATTTTAAAGTCCCATCTCACTTGAATTCTGACTATAAAAATGACAGCAAGGTCCTCGATCTATTTTCTCTTAGGATGCCCTCATAAAATGGCCTAGGTTTACAAATCTGTTTACAAACCAAAGATGAGTCTTCTCACTGGTATTTCTCAACCACAACCCGGGGTCTCAGTAGTCAGAGTTCACCCTTTCTACTCCTTATACAATCACCAGGACTTATGATTCAAAAGCAGAGACACTAGAGGGAAAAGTTGCTGATGTTTGTGTAAGGAAAAGTGGTTCACGCTTCAAATGATTGACTAATATTATTAGTAATAAAAATACTTAACCTGCAATAACCTGAAGACACATGGGAAAATCAATTAGTAAGATGATCTGTGCATCTAGGATTCATATTTTTGCGTCATGACAAAGGGTGAACAAGCAACATACATCCGAAAAAGAAAACACTGTTAAATCTAACTAAAAATGTAGAATCCAAGAAGCAGGCTACATCTCCCTTAAACACTGCAACCAATAATCTAAAGTGCTAATGATAGTATCAGACCTATAATTTGGTCTCAAAAGAAACATCCAAAAATGCTAAAATAAGTAAGTTGCACCCCCAAAAGTGCAGTAGCAATTGTTCAATACTGTGTTTCCCCGAAAACAAGACCTAGCCAGACCATCAACTCTAATGTGTCTTGTGGAGCAGAAATTAATATAAGACCCCTCTTATTTTACTATAACACCGGTTATAATATAATAAAATACCCAGTCTTATTTTATTATAACACAAGACCAGGTATAATATAATATAATATAATATAATATAATATAATATAATATAATATAATAAATATAATATAATATAATACCGAGTTTTATAATTAATTTTTGCTCTAAAAGATACATTAGAGCTGATGGTCCGGCTAGGTCTTGTTTTCAGGGAAACAGGGTAGTTCCATAGCAGTGCCCTGTGCTATCATTGTGTTTTGTTGAGAATGATGTTATTTCTATGCGGCTATCTCTTCATTTCTGTTGCTTAACATTTTCATTAATGACTCTGAGAGAAGTTCATGTTAACACCAAACGGCGTTGAGAAAAGACAGCAGAGAATATCTTCAAAGGTAGACTCCAAAATCAAAGCAATTTGGGCAGAGTAGACTAAATTCAGCATATCCCAAGAGGAAAACAAATGGCACAGAAAGACGAAGCCATGGAACACCTTCCTCCTCCCAAGACACACGCCTTTTCTCCTACTGGTGAGAGACTTTTGTTCATTGAACCACTCTCCTCCAGTTCTTCTGCTAACTTTGTTCTTCTGGAATAACTTTGTCTGCTGTGGCCACAGAACAATGACACCATTTAAATAATAGACTGAGGACCCACTTCTCAGCGGCCCCATGCACAGCCAACTTTGAGCTGAAGTTGAGTCAGCGGATATACAGTGAAGGCCAGAATGTTGCCCCCCCACCCCCGAGCAAGTACAGTATTATGCCAGACACATGCAAAAAGCCTGTTGGAACCGTTACCTGTCCTCAAGCCAGGCTCGCTACAAAGCAACTGACAGGGTGGTGTGTTATAAGAGGTTTATCAATTCCTGGCTGTGTGACCACAGGCCAGACATTTAAGTGCTTCTCAGCCACAAAATGGGCATCACAAGATGTCGCCAGCTGGCCTCACATGATGCTTTGAAAGGCAAACTGATTATACACCTGGATGTACTTTGCAATAGGTAAATATTATCAGTACGGTGTCCAGATCTCAATATAATAAAGAAATGTCATTACACGGAATGAAGAAGACTTCATAGGTAAGTCATAAAAAATGTCAAGATGTGGGAATGTTAAAAGGAGGGGGGAAAACAAAAACAAAACTTGAGCCATCTGATATGCTTTAAATCTATGAAAAGCTTTCACTGAGCACCTAAAATAAAAACAGCTGAACTAAAGCTAAAAGAAGAGGATTGGGTTTACATTGTATCATAAAGGATTTAGGTCAGTTATCTTTACAAAGAATTTTTGATTAATAAGAGCTGGAATACAGGGAGACAATACAATCATCATCCTTAGAAATCTTTACTAACTGAGCAAATACTTTTCTGAGGCAACAAAAATCATTCCAGAAAATAAACAAATGAATTCAGACTGCCTTCCAAAAGTAAAGTCAGTAAATATTCTCTGCAAAGAGCCAAATAATAAATATTGTAGGCTTTGTTGGCCTTATAATCACTGTCACGAATACTCTACTGGTATATACTCGTCTGTGAAAGCAGCCACAGATAATACAGAAATGAATGGGTGTGGCTGGGTTCCAATAAAACTGTATGTACAACAGGTGGCAGGCTGGATTTGGCCAGAAAGCTGTCATTTTCCAAACTCTCTTCTAAATGTTCCTCTCGGTCCTAGCGTGCTAATCTATAAAACCCAGCTGTAGCAAACGGTGACAATCAAACCAAATGAAAAACACCATCATACTCACTGTAGTATGTCCCTGGAGTGGCTGCCATCCTTTCTACCTAGATCTTGAGAATAGCACTAATTGATCATTGTAATCAGGTCATGATGATAACATATCATCGGTGGTTTTTGTTTTCCTTTTTAGCAAAACATAAAAATGTTTACATATGTTTATGGCTGTGATATCCAGACTCTGTAATCCAAGTGTATAATATTACAATCTGGTGCGCTAGAAAGCATATGCTCTGCTTTTTCATCCTTTCTGCCAAATGGAAATCATTTTTAAAAAGGTAAAGACGTGTGTGGGAAGATACTCCCTTTGTCCTTTTCCTATCTGAAACCTCTTTCACCTCAACCTTCTTCCTCACCCTACCTTCCTCTTGCAAAGAAGCCTGAAATAGCACTCCCAGCCCAGGGAGGAGGTCAGGAGAGGGCGGGAGCTGGTCAGACCAAGCTAGGGGTCTTGAGAGCTTTAAGGGTTAAAGCTGGATATGGATACCAGCCTTGAGTCCATGGAAAGGAAAGCACGCCACTCTGCTTAGAAATCAGGCCAAACTGGAGCAGAGTGGGAGCAAAAGCAGGAGAGGGCGGGAACCGATAGTTCAGGAAAGAAGAATGGGACCCATTGCCAGAGGCTCATCTGTCTGGCAGCCTGCCCTGAGGTATGTGGGTGGATTGGCCTCCTGGAAGCCTGGGTCATAGGAGACAAACAACCCCCTTTGCTACTGTGCCTGTAGCCAAATCATCCTGGACTTTGAGCACGTCACATTCTCTACCTTGGTGTATTTATTTCCTCATATCGCCCAATGGGAAGGCTGTTAATTTTTTAAAATCTAACAATGAATGAAATATTGTTGGCCTAGTTATTCTGAAGGTGTCACACATGCACACACGTGTGTATATATACACGTGTGTATATTACCTTATATATTTACATATGTGTTTTTAAGGTAGCTTCTATGAGAATTAGAAGCGATGACTCGTAGGTACCCTGATTTTAAGCAACTTGATACCATGTTGAGCACTTAAAAAATATATAGGGCTGAGAATGTATTTGTTGTGCCACCTGAGGTCTCAAATTCAACCAAAAGCTTATTGGGTGCCAGTATCTACAGGTGAAAAAAGCTTTTGCAGCTTTGATATATTCACGGCAACACCCAGGATAAAACAAAGGAGTGAAATTCTTTTGAACTTGGACTATAGATACTAGGCTTATATAACTTAGACTTATTTCTGTTGCAAGTTACATCACAGAAGCCCCAATTCCAACTGGTTTAAGCTACAGAAAAAAAGCAGTGGGAGCTAAAAGGCCAGGGGTAGAACATCTGTGAATTGAGACCCAGCTGTCCATCTCTCAGCTCTGAGCCCACCGGGGTGCAGGGTTGCTCAAGTCCCAGGAAGATGATTGCAAGATGATTACAGTTTAAACCCAGCAAGCAAAAGCCAGAGCAAACAGCGGATGGTGCCAACAGGGTCATGTGCCCTTTATGGCCCAATTCCCAAAGCTCTTCTCAGTGAACCTGGAGTCATAAGCTGCCCCCAGGAGCTCTGGATCCAGGGGGACTGAGTTAGGACCAAGTGGGCACCCATAAGAAAGCTGGGACTTTTGCCACAAGAATGGGGAATCGTGCTGGACAGTAGGCAACCCTCATTAAGAAACTCAATGCCTCCTGTCTTCATGGAACAAAGAACAACTTAATGGCATGCAGGTGGCTCATGGCAGAAAGGAGATCAGTGGGTTGGGAAAGTGACTCCAAGGCAGGAAGGTATGAAAATGGAAAGGCTGATGCTTTGATTTGGGCTACCGCGCTCATCCAGCCAGGCACAGAGACACTTCGAGAAGCATCCTGCTGCCAGAGGAATGTGGATACAGAAGGAGCCAGTCCTACTGAAGCAAGACCCACTGACTCTGCCAAAACAGGTGTAGTCTGTGATAATCCTAAACTGGACGCTGAAGTTGTGTGGTCTTAGAATATTCTAGCAAAAAGGCGACATGGTATCACATCTCTAGTGACATGAGACCAGGGAACTCCTATTACTCCTTTCATAAGCACACAATGATCGGAACTGCCTAATTGTACACACGACAGCTTGCTTCTGGAAACGTGAGTGCTTTCTGTCTATTTCACAGCTTCGAGCCACCTTTTACAGTCTCCATTTCACAGAAAGGATAAGTCAAGTCCAGTGTAAGAAATTCATTGTAGGGGGAACAAGGAAAAAAATAGGTCATCAAAGTCTCTTTGCTATCCTTACAATAAAATTATCTTCTTTATGTTAATTATGTGGGGCACACACTGAGAAAATTGGAAGCAACATGAAGATCCCCGGGATGATTCCAGAGAAAACCAGAAACGTCATAGCAGAGGTACATCGGTAGGAATCAGATTCTGACTTGTATCAACTGATTTTCCTTTTGTTACTTGAATGGCATAACCTGGGTGATTGTTGGACTCTCTAGCTTGCTGTGCCTAAGAGCCTATTCCACGTTGGCCAAGATCTTAAAATACCCTGACCCTAACTGAAGCTCAGGACCTCTGTACAATGAGTACACAGGATAAGCTCTGGGATGTTTCCAAGGAGAAACCAAGACTGTAACTGTCTTCATGTCAGGAAATACCGTCTATGTGTCTGTTTTGAAAGTCACCGCAAACGTGCTGCTTTTCTCGCCGACTATACCCATCAGTGACTCGTGTTTGCATTTCATGTCATGCTCCGTGGGCTGGTCTACCTCAGACTTCCCTCGCTTACGTCATGGAAGGTTCCAGAAAGTCGAAACGTGTCAGGACTTCAGTTCATTTCCCCCCACTCATAATAATACATTTCTGAACGATCATTTTAAAATGTTCAATTTCCCTTCATTGTTCATAGCTTTTGTAATGCAACAGGCAATCAATTGAGAAAAGACAGCTCATTGTTCTATGTTTTCTTCCCCCGCTGAGAATTTATGTCTCAACAGATATTTTTAAAAAAGGAAGGTTACTTTACTATGTCTCCTTGGCCAACACAGAAACTGCTGTAAATTCGAAATTCATTCTTATCCAGTGTCCTTAATTATAAGATAAGTCATCTTTCTGTGTTAGTCTAATTCCGTCCTATTTATCTTCTCAAGTGGAATGACACATAGCAAATACCATTTGGGGAGTTTTATTAATAAAGGCCTAATCCCATGGCTTGTCGGACATGTCTCAGAATAATGTTTTAACTACAGTAAAGCTCAGTGACTATAACACCCACTCAATAATTAGAACTGTCCCCATGTGAGGTAAGTCGCCTTTCCCAGTGTGGTTAGTGGCGATTCCTTAAAATGGGTCTCAAAGAGCTCACAGCTGCAATGTCCCCATCTTAGAGCTGTAGCAAGGATTCCCAGCTTTGCTGTACTTCTGAAATAGATTTTCCATATCATGGAAAGTCAAGACACGAAACCAAGCGAGATGCTAAATTGTGGCACTAATGTCCTATAGACTCGAACTCAGTTTTACAAAGAAAATTTTTGGAGGTTTTGCTCTAAACATATATATACATATCTCCATGGAGATAGACAGTCAGGGGGCATATATGATGAACACACACACACAGAGTTTTTCGTATATTGGCATTGGTTGGCTGATCTAAGAACTTAATCACAACATATAATATTGTCTTTCTTACATCTCATGTGTATGTAAAAGTCTAACAACTATTATATTTTACAATAAAGTTTGTGTATTTGATAGCTAACATATCTTTCTGGGTTAATTTGTCATGTTCAGATATAATAGGACAATAGTATAATTAGGCAATACCCCCCCCTTGATTTAGACAAATTATGGATTAATTTAAATAATTTGTGAAGCATGTGATGACAATCAGGAAAGAAGATCACATTCTTATTCCGTCTGCTATCAATCTACTACAAGGAGTTTGCAAAGGGCTCCGTTTCAGAGTTTCAGAGCTCTGGCTTTGGCAATTTCCAGCAACTAAAAGCAATCTTGCTGTGATTGAAAACTGAGGTGTCAACCCAGGCAGGCTGCAAATTGCCAACAGAGGGAATAGGCATTTTCAATTACATCCAAAGCCCAAGTAAATTCTCCCAAATGGAAATCTGCCTTTATCCTTATTTGCTATCTCCAGGAGATGATATGTGTTTTATTCATTATGAATCATCCTCTCCAGGCGTTTCTACTAAGGGCAAAGGAGAAGGAGCAAATGTACTTGCAGCCTGTACTATGCTTGGCTCTGCTTATGACATAAGACGTGTAACAAATAAGACTGCCATGTGAAAAATATGATTTACCATATGAGAAAGCATACCTTACCTGGGTCTAGCACTTCAGCAACTCTATGTTAAATATAGAAATGAAAATATATGGAAAACCCTTTAACTTTAAACCTCTGTATGGATTAGCTGGCATTTCAGTTGCTTCTCATGATAATCCTTTTGGTAAACAGAGAAGACATAATGTTCCATAGTTTCTGCAGATACTTGAAACTGAGACAAAGACATTAAGTGACTAGGATCACAAAGTTACTAATGACCGAAATGGCTTCCGACTTCCTCTCCTGTGAACCCTCCTTAAACAATGCAGGGTTTTAGAAATAAACCCAGTTGGTGCATTCAACAAACAGAAAATATATTTGTATTGTGAGGTGTCTTCTCATCATAATTGAGTTATGTTACTTAGTTATGTATGTGCATTAGTTAAAACTTAGTAGTATCTGACCATGATCTAAAAGTCCATCTTTTGCTATTATATTTACTGTGTTCACATATAATGTCACTTAATTAGGAATCGTTTCATAGTTTTTCATAATTGGAACATTTCTGGGGGGGGATTAACTTAATGATTAAGAAGGGCTTCTAAATTGGGACAGGGTCTTCTATTTAATGTATCGATAATTATTTTGAGGCCCATTTCTAGTAACTCCAACATCTGGATCATCTCTCGGCCTGTTTTTATGCTTTATGTCTTGATTACTGGTCACATTTTCTGCTGCTTCATGGATGAAATAATTTTAATTTCATGATGTGTATTGTAGATATTATGTAAAATCCACTTTGTGACATTTTTCTCTACAGAGGGTTGAGTTTTGTTTAACTGTTAAATTAGCTGTGGATCATCTTGAGCCTGTCCAGGCATGGGTGAAATCCTTCCTCCCTAGGACCCCAGCCCAGCTTTCTAAAGCCTCACATGTATGCTCCAAGTGTTCATCATGTCTGGCCACTTTCACTGGCCCATGACTCCTTTAGTCCCCCAGTATCACATGGCCTCTGAAATCTCCAGCCTTCCCTCTGCTAAGCCTTCCCGCCTCTCACCCTGCTCATGCACAATTTAAGGGTTGTCCAAAGATCCTAAAGAGATTTTTATGCAGATAGTTAGGGCTTTTTCTCTACAACTCTCTCCTTGCTGGGACTCTGACCTTTTAATCTGTGATGTCCTCAATCTCTGTTTCCTCTTCGTAGGGGGACTGAAGTTTTCTGTCTGGGTTCTATTTTCCTGCACCTTGGTTTGAAAAATGCTCTTAGGGAGAAAGCCATGTGGGCACATGGGGTCTCCCAGAGAACTCCTCCACCTCTCGCTCAGTTATTGTATTTCTGTATTGGTTGTTATCCAAAGCATCAACGAGTTGCTTATGTATTACCCAACTTTTATCGATCCTCACAAGAGGAGGCAAAGTTCAATACCAGTTACACCATCGTGCCCAGGACTTCAAAAGTGGAAATTCATTCTTTAATATTTAAGTATAGGTAATGTCACACTATACATACAACTCTATAACTTTCTATTTTCCACTTAAGTGCTCTAGTATAAGCATTTCCTAAGGCATCATAAACTCTTCCCAAACTTCATTTCGCGTGGCAAAATTCCATTGTATGGATATATTTTTCCCCTCACTTAACCATGGTCTGAATCACCTGTTTTTTTGGTCCTCATTCATTTACTTAAGGATTTATTTTACTTAAGCATTTATTTTAATAAATGCTTATCAAACTTTAAAGTACATAAAAATCATTCAGGGATCTTATTAAAACTCAGATTCTGATTCAGTAAGTGTGGGGTGGGCTGAGACTCTGCAATTTTAACAAGCTTCCAGGAGGTGCAGGCATCAGGGACCATCCTTTGATTGTTCGAGGCTCTAGGTGAGTCATAGTTGAGACGTTGGAGAAGCACTGAGTATTTCATTACCTTGACCACACATGAGTATCATGCAGGCTTACATCTAGGAGATTCTAATTCTTTAGGTGTGGAATGTGGCCCAAGACACTGTTTCTCAAACACCATCCCTGATGATTAGGATTAAGAACCACTGACTCAGTCTCTGACAGAACCGAATCTCATCAAAAGCAATCTAAACATCCTGTCTGCATCAAAAACTAACTTGAAAAATTGTATCTTAATAGGACATAACCTTTTAACAGTTATTGTGTGATTTCCACCACTCTTCATGCCTACCTTCATGAAGCATGACTCCTGCTCTCTAGCACTGATTGGTTACAGCACAACCTTAAGAGGGGAAAGGAGCCAACTCCAGAGTTGAGAACAGAAGACGCTGCTTCCCTGGCAGAGGTCAGGGTCAGGGGTGAGTGGGAGGGACCCCAAGTATCCCAAATAAGGCTAAAACCACCCGGGGCCCTTTAGAGCTTTGTAATTAGTTTCAATTCATTGTTTCCCTTGAATTGTCTTCTTTTTTTTTTTTTTAATGTAAGATCAAGAGGGTTGAAACTACAGACTAAGCCTATTTTATTAATATCTGAACTCCACCAGTCACTTCCACGTTTTAAACAAAAGTGAAATGTCTTCTAATTGCAATGCTAGCTATCAGCATCCTACACCATCCAGGATATCCTGATTAAACTGCTTTACTGCCAGTTCCTTCGAATCCAGGAAAAGACACACACCTTCTTGCAACCATGCATTAATTCACATTCAGGTTAAGTTACTGCATTCCAGCCTGCTGCCAAGGGATAAAGCTGAGATAGCAAATTATCAGAAATGTATCTTTTATTCAGGGATCATCAGAAGCATGCATACAATCTAAAGGAAATCATTCTTACTTTCTCCAAGCAACTAAAGGAAATACCAGAATTAAAAACTGCACACCCAAAGGAACTTAAGGCCTTAAAGATATCCTTTAACCTATAGCCCCCCTAAATATTTATGTTCAAATGAAAAGCATTGTTAGAACTCTTTTCATCTTGAAGATTAATTTTCTGTTTTAATTAAAACTATCTGATACATCACCCTTTGCAAGACATTTCTCAGCTAATAAAAGTGCCAAATGTTTTTATTTTCCCAATGCCCCTCCTAGTCCATAAAAGTTGCTCCTGGTCCAGACTGAAGGTTTCTTTTCTATTCAGACTAAGAGACTGATACAGAGCATTTGAGCAGCTTCCAGATGGAGGGCTACTGACGCTAAGGAACGTCCCGCACACACAGTTAGGGAAAACATGCTGATCTTATATAATTACTGTGTTGAAGAAAAGGCAATGGGAGAGTAATAGGTCAGATAACTACTGTGGTTTGCTCTTTGCAAGACACAGCCTGAAATAATATAAAAATAATGATACTCACAAACCAGATTTTCCAAACTGCTTATTTAGTTTTCTAGGTCAGTATAGCTGGTCAAATCCCTCTGAAAGTTAAGTGTTCTAGCTGACCACAAATGGTGAGTTCACTAAACATTATTTCTGTGAAGTGCTGTGTATGTTTAGAAGTTCAATAACTATGATGTTTATTCCTGGTTCTCTGAAGGCTTTTCCCCCCTAATAAGTATTGTTAGTAGGCTGGGAAGGAAAAGCAGACACATCAAAAGCCATGCTACAGTAAAAGGTTAATATCTTTATCACCATGTAATTAAAACTTCAGGTTCATACAAATAAGTTCCAAATGGCTTAAATCTGAATCCACTCTAATTCAAATTTAGCATTTGCATGTTAAAATAAGTATAATTTTCATAAATATAGCCAGCTCCATGAGAACATGCTAATTTCCCCTTGTTTCAATGTATCCTGTCCTCAATAATAATTTACACCAGAAAAAAATGCAATGGTATTATTTTTCTTTATAGAGGAAAAAGTTGCTGCATTAGTTAGTCCTTGTGATTTTCAGGCTACAATGGTGATCTCAGAAATTTAAAGCATCCACTATCTTAAACAGACTTGAACGAACTCGCTAAGACATTGATTGTTAGGGAGAGGAAAGCCCCAAGTGTGCCCTGATCACAAAGCAAGGCAGGGCCCCAAATCTCAGCCAAAGGATGAGCTAAAAGGTGACAAAGAAAGCACTCTAATTTGACAACAGATCTTATTTAAGCATTCCCATAGAGACACAAAAGACAGTTTTAGGAAACATGGTCAGTGGGTTTCAAAACAGGCACATTTGTGCCACTAAGAAGAGCCAACGCTAGACAGAGTTTTTGGCAGGCTTCCAGCCTTGTCAATTATCTCAATCCTAGTGCAGTTTTCAATCCTGGTGGGATTTCCACCTACCCGAGTGTCCTCTACCAATTTCCCCAATCCTAATTGTCTGCCTTTCTTTCAGATATACTGCAGTCTGCGTGTCTCTGGAAATTAATCACTATTTGAGAGATTAATTGGAATTTTCAGACTATTAATTGTGATTTCCTCATCCTCTTGCTTTTTTAATTTTGAGGGAAATCTGTAAGGACTCTTGCAGCAACAAAAATGTCTATTTCAAAAAAAGATGTTCTAACCTCCCCCAAAATAACTGCTTTTCTGACATTTTGACTCTCTGGCTTGTCAGTCATTACACCTGGAGAATTACTTAGGCTTAGTTACAAACTCTACCTGGGGATTAAAAATAATTGGTTTACATAATAAGATTAATTATATATAGCCATTAATATACTAAATGATACCATTTCCATTCTCTAAAAGAACTCTTTCATATTCAGAATCAATCGCTTAAGGAAGATGAGTAAATAATTTAAAACTAAAAGGAAAGATAATATTAATAGCTAAAAACTTGTCCCATAGTTTAGGGTCCTCTGAAAGTTTTCTTTCCCCTGGGAACTGAATCTGGCTTATGACACAAAGACATACACATACGCCCCACAGAAACACAGATATACAGTGACACACAGACATACATATACGCACACAGCAACTCACAGACACACTCATATATGCAGACACACACACACACACACACACACACACACACACACACACACACACACACACTTGAAGACATTACTTTCCACCTAGGCAAATCCTTGCACTGGAATGACAGAGCAACAAGTATTTTTAATTCCTGTTTAACCACTACCGTGTTTCCCCAAAAATAAGACCTAGCCAGACAATCAGCTCTAATATGTGTTTTGGAGCAAAAATTAATATGAGACCCAGTATTCTATTCTATTCTATTCTACTATACTATACTATACTATACTATACTCGACCCAGTCTTATATTATAATAAAATAACACTGAAACTTACATTAATTTTTGCTCCAAAAGACACATTAGAGCTGATCATCTGGCTAGGTCTTATTTTCAGGGAAACAGTAGTAAATGTCTCCTGGCATAGCAGAAACATAAAATTGTAACTCAGATAAAAGAAAAAACTGGAAAACAGACTTAGACTCACGTGCTGGTTTAAAAAATGCTTTCCTGGTTGTCAGGAGGTACAACTACAGGCCTGCCTCCAGGCTAAACCTCCAAAATCCCTTGATCAGGACATCTGGGAGGCCTCCTAGGGTAGCAATTTAAGGGAAGAGTTCTAAACTACAGATATTTATAACTGATAATGACTTCACAAGTTCTACAAAGTTTCACAAAGTCCCCATTCACTATCAAACTTTGGACTGTAAACTCCTTTGTGGAGAGGTTCATGTCTCCATTCACACAATCATTCATCCAAAAAATGTTTTTAAGAAGCTAGGATGTGCAAGCCCTCTGCTAGCAGCTGGTGACCTGAAGGTCGCTGCCTTGGTAGAATGACAATCAACTAAGGACAGACTCTGAACAATAAGTTACAAGGAGATTGCTTCCTATCTTTTTATATCCCCAGAATCAAGCATGGAGGCTGGTGCCAAGTATGCACTCAATGTTTATGAAAAAGAGAAGGGAGAAAGGAAAGATAAGACAAGGATGAGAAGAGTAAGGTTTAGAGTATTGGCACCTCCCTTACCAAGTTTTCAAATAAAATATTGGGGTAATTCAGTAAATAAGGAATACTCAGTACTGGATTATAATATATCATACATAGTGGTACCTTGGTTTTTGAACGTAATCCGTTCCGGAAGACAGTTTGAGTTCTGAAACGTTTGGAAACAGCCGACAGCTAGGCCTTAGGATCTTGCACAAGGCGGGAGCCAAAAGACATGTTCGACTTCCAAGGCGTGTTTGAAAACAGAAGCATTTACTTCCAGGTTTATGGCGTTCATAAACCAAAATGTTTGTCAAAGGAGACGTTTGAAAACCAAGGTACTACTGTACTCAAACATAAAACCATTTACTTACCTCCATCTGAAATTATGACTATTAAACGTATTCAGAAATGGCAGTGTTTTCAGTAATGCAGCCCACATCAAATTAGTGTCTGGTCAGTGAACCGGTGGAGGTTAGAGCAGATACCACAGGAAGACAACACCACACCCTGCTGATTGAGTACAATAAACTCAAGACCAGGGACAAAAACTGCTCTGTAACAAGAGAGATTAACTTGAAGCCTCCTGTCTAAGAGTCAACACTGATCCAGGAAACGTCCCTTCCTTGTAGGGATGAGGCTTCCTAGAAGAGGCAGGTTTTAATGGGGTTGCGACATGTGCGTCAAGGAGTGAGTGACAGGCCAAAGGGCCAAGGAGCGGTTACTCCAATTCTGCATTTAGGAAAGGAAGTAAAACATTAAAAAAAAAAAAAAAAAAAGTGTGAGGGCTGCTGTGTGCCGGGAACCGTGTTAAATCACTGGGCGGTACAAAGATAATGAGACCCTGGACCTTCTCTGGAGGCGCTTACCATTGATTAGTCAAGAGCCACAGAAAAGGAGGCCATATTTAAGTAGAAGTGAAAGTACAAACAAAATTGAGATGACTCATTTTTGTCAGTAAGACAGAATTTCTTCAATGGGGGCTCTGGCAGCCTCCAGAAATACTGTCTTCAGAATCAGGAGCAAGAAAGCATGACCACAGCTTCATTTCATTAAAGTCACTTGTATTTCTCTGTTTCTACTGAACAGAGACACTGCTGATCAGACTAACAGGGGGAATTATTGCTTGTGTGTGGTACGTGTGAGGTAATGGGAATTATATCTAGTAAGTGGCATTTTTTTTAAAAAAGAGTCTATCTTGTAAACTATCAATCAAAATATTTATAGATGAAATGATACCAGGCCTGGGGCTTTCTTCAAGATAATCTAAAGGAGGAGGGTAAAGCTTAGATAACACTAGGACATGAGTTCATCGTTATTGAAGTTGGTTGATAGATTGTTCGTTATACTTTTCTTTTTACTTTAAATGTATTTGAAATGTTCTCTATAAAAAGTCATTTAAAACATAAATTGTTAATAAAAGCCTGCTGAATATGTAGGAAAAGATGAAAAGTTTAAATGATCACACAATAAAACAGTGCTACTCAATGTAAGTTTAATGAACAATAATATTCTTAAATATGAGTTTGAGGCCTGCATGGGGGGCCGTGTATACCACAACCATGCTTTGAGCAAGGAAATGGAATCAACTACATCCTTGGAGTTCAAGGCAAATTTATTATCTCTTTTTCAAACTGCCAGTTGCCACTCTATAGGGGATCCTGAAATCAATTTGTGAGGACCAGTTTTTAGACGAATGAATTAAAATGCAACAGAAAATATCAGAGCACATCACACATGAAGGGGCAAGCCCTGTCTGTGGAGCTTGTGTCTCTGTGCATGCACTCTGTTTGTATTTAATCTACTCAATAGCCAGAGCGGTTCTGTTAAAACCCAAGTTAGATCATGTCACTCTTCTCTAACCCTCTAGGAACAACATTTCTCACTAGCGTAAAAGCCAAAGTCCTTATAATAGCCTTAAAGCCCCCCATGATCTGCCCACCTCCTTTCTGTTTAGTCCTATTTACCTCTTCCTCATGCCAGTCCCATTGACCTTATTTCTATCACTGGAACACGCCAGACACACTCCTACATCTGGGCATTTGTACTTGCTGTTCCCTCTGTCCGGAATGCTCTTCCTCCAGATATCTGTATGTGGCTCCCTCACTATCCAATGTCATCCAGACCCCTCATCATAGTATTTCCTATCTCCCTTCCTCCTTTATTGTTCTCCATAGAACTTATCCCTTTCTAATACACTATGTAAATTGTATATAATTATATATAATAATGATGCATATGTTTTATATATATATGTAGGTTACATATAGTTTTTGTTTATTATCTCTCTATTCAGAAACTCAATGAGGATGAGAATTTTGTCTGTTTTGTGCACTGCAATAATATCTCTAATGCTCAGAACATGGTAAATACTCAATAAATGTACATCGGATGCTCTGTGTGTGTGTGTGTGTGTGTGTGTGTGCGCGTGCGCGTGCTCACATGCACGCACACAGGGTGATGATATAAAGTACATTTCTTAGTGTGAGTCATATTCCAAAAAGCTTGTATAATAGTATCCTGGAGCACACTTTGGAACATCTCTGGGCTTCCTTAGAGTGACGACTGAAAAGTGAGCGCGGCACAGCCACCCAACAGTTCATGTCTTACAAACCAGGCACCTGGAACAAATGGCGCCAATGGTCATTGCTGTGTGAAGTACGTGTGTGGGGAGGGTGGGTTGTTCCCTGGGGGACAGCACCGAGTCACCATGAATTGGTCAGAGAAAATAGGCAG
This sequence comes from Rhinolophus hipposideros, assembly GCF_964194185.1. Lineage (NCBI taxonomy): Eukaryota > Metazoa > Chordata > Mammalia > Chiroptera > Rhinolophidae > Rhinolophus > Rhinolophus hipposideros. The sequence goes on from NC_138064.1 coordinate 12,697,683, forward strand.
AGTCAGAAAATCAGAAAATTTTCAAGTCCCTTAGAGATAATCTGGTTTGACCTAATCATTCTACAGGCAAGAATCAGAAAGCTCCAAAATGATAATGTAATTTGCCCCGGGCCATACAAAAAGTTAATTCTGAGATGGCACTAACACAGACTTGGGTCATATGACTCTTTCCAATGATCTTTAAATAAAAAAATCCTGCCACAAAAGTGAAAAACAGGAGCCTGTTCTCCATAAAGCATCTGCCTGTTCTCTTTTCTTTAGAAATAACCCGAGATTTTTTTCCAATTAGGTTCCGATCACCCATTCCACTCAAGCCTTGAAAATCTGCAGGGCTCTCTGTTTTAAAAACAAAGAACTGCTAATGATCACTATTTCTCATAAATCAAAGCTTTAAACATCCCTTGCCATAGCAACCAGGAGTGGTTGACTCATCTACTGGTGTTACCCAAATTTCTAATAAAACAATTCTGACACCCGGTCCAGGGATGTTAACGTCAGTCAACTATCAAAACCTTCAACCCTCACCGTCCTACTTTTCATTAGAGTTAAAGACTCTATCCATTTTGGAATGAATGGTTCTCTCTACATTTTTCCATCACCACAAAACAAAGTGCCTCAAACTATAAGGTGCTCACAAGTGAAAACAAAGCATCAGTAAAAGCTGTCAGTCACCTTAATTTGGAAGAGAAGCAGAAACATTTTTGTCATTCATTTTGTGAATATTATTACAGAGTGAACTGGGGCACTAATGCTTTGGCTGTCAACTAGATTAATAAGTCCTTCGGCTGAGGCAGGCCAGGTTTCTTAGAACTCACAGTATTTCTGTGGTGGCCTCAGAGGTTCCAAGGGCTAAGGACATTCACGACATAACTGTGGCAGACACTCTTGGTTTCTCCTTCCTCCTTCACAGAACCCTGCTCTGTTCAGGTGTCCTCACTCCTTCAGAGAGGCTGACCCCATCTGCATTGCAGGAAGGAGTCATGACTAGAGTAAGGACATCACGGGAATACTAGTCTCCTTGCCAGTGATTGGCTCACATCTGAGCATGTGACAAAACTGTGGCCAATGAGACCAGGGGAAATCTCCTAGGGGGAAGGGCACCTCTGAGAAAGGGTTTTCTCACTTTCCACCCAGCCAGGCAAAATAGATTATTCCTTTGCTCTTTCAAAAGGTGATGCCAGGAATTGCTGTTGTCATCGTGACACCAAAAGAAGAGCAAGGCTGAGAACAAAGCCCTTCAGCCAAGAGAATGGCAGAGAAGCAGACAGAGTTGGATGCAACAGGCTATGATGTCTCTATCTCCCACTACTTCTTAGGGTTTTCTTTGTAGCAGCATCCTAAACCCACAAAATAATTGCACCCTGGAATGTTCTGGTCAGGAAGTAAGAAGGCGTGAATGCGTTATGCATGTTGGTGTTGGCATGAGAAAAGCTGCATGAATAAGCAGGTGCCACGGGCAGTGCATCTTTGGTGAGGGGAAGTTCATTCGGCCTGTGACAGTAGAAAGTAGAAGGGCCAAGGTGTAAAATCCACACCTGGAGTCAGATGTCAGGGCAGCTGCAGAGGCCAAGACAAGGCACAATACCTTGCTTGTGTGTGTTGTCCTAGGTGACCCAGGGCAGCCAGATTTCCCCTGAGGGAGAAACCGAACAACAAATCCACTGTAGCCCATACCCACTCCTCTGGGTACCAGGAAAATACTCTGAATGGGACTTTATGGGAAGAACTAAGGAAGACGTTTCAGTACTTGCTGCTTTGCCTTCATACTTCATTGTCCCATGGGGGAAAGAAGGAAGACAGGCCACGAACAGCTTGAAGGGGAGCCAGCCATCCTACAAACTCATATAGGCTATTGAAGATTCAAGCCTGCCCATGAAAGTGCCACCCAGGGACTCTGCTCCTCAAAGACACCAGTCTTCGTCCCCATAAGTTCCCCGCCAGAGTCAGATCTGCCTCTAACCTACAGGAAGTATATCTTGCTCTAAGAGACTCCAAACCTGGGGGGAGAGGACGATTTCTACAACAACCTGGCACTCGAAACCAGCAGGTAGTTTTTTAAATGCGTATTGACTGGATTCATTGCCACTATATGTGGTTCCAGAAAATTTCATTTTTAATTTTCATATTGTAGATTTGATCCAATGCATTTTTCTTTACTTTTCAGGGTACACATAAACACTATGAGAACATCCAAGACAGCTGTACCTGGGTAATATTTCAGTCTTTCTAACAAAGTATTTACAGTAAAATACTGTGATCTGATGTGATCAAAGGATGTCAGCTCTTTGATTAGAAACAACAAAAGAGGCAGCAGATGACACCCTTGGAAACGGCTGCACATACATCCATCTAGCGGGGCGTTTGGAGGTAGCAACAAAAGCATCACTGTGCTAATAATACTCAGCCACACCAGATACACAGCGCGAAATCTGGTTTCTGGATGACTGACGTTCCACTGAGAGGGCGTAAGAGTTGTGCCCAGGGCTTGAAAAGCTGCATAAAAATCTGATGAACTAGTCATGAGAAATGCATTGATTGCTTTGTCCAGCATCGGCAGAGGAGACCTGCTGCTCTCCTTCACTCCTCAGCCGAAGGGAGAACGCCGTGGCCTTTACGGGGCCCTGGGGAAAGAGGAGCCAACCCTGTGAGCCAGCCACAGAAACACAGCTCTGTGCAACCACCTGAGGAGGTCAGGGCTGGCTGCAGAAAAAGACAGATGTGGACTTAAAACTGGGAAGAGGAGGGGCACCCCCATGTGTCGATCAAGATACCAGTGACGATGGAGTGAATGTTTCCTATCTGATTATAAGCATCCTGTCCAGGAAGGATTTGATCTATGGGGATTTTTCCTGTCTGCTCACTGTATGGCCTCTTCATGTTCTCATTCCTACTGTACCACTTTTTTTTCTTTTCCTCTTAAAATCACAGCTTTATTGAGCTATAATCCACAAACCCTACAACTCACCTGTTTAAAAGTGTGCAATTCAATGACTTTCAGTGTATTCACAGATACTCGTAGGTGCACCCATTACCACAATCAACTTTAGAACAATTCATCACCCCAAAAGAAACCCACATCCATGAGCATTCACTCTGGTTTCCCTCCAGCCCTCCCAGCCCTAGGAAACAACTTTCTGTCTCTATGATTTGCCTATTCTGGACATCTCGTGTAATAGAGGAGATGTAACATATTGGAATCATACAATATGTGGTCTTTTGTAATTGACATCTGGCGCTCAGCATAATGTTTTCAAGACTCATCCCTCCCACAGCACGTGTACTATATGACTTCTAAAACGTTTCTCTGTAGCTCTCCCTGTTGAACTATAATTTTAGCTCTTATGTTCCTCGAGTGTGCACTATTCACTCTGGAAAAATGCTTATGAACTACGAATCAAATTTAAGAAATCCTGATTCAGAAAAGTCCAAGTGATTTTGTTGAGACTACAATGAAGTACAAGTAATCCATACTATGAGTTTTTAAAAAACGAATTTTCTAAAACTCATTAGAGGCATGTGGCTAATGTGAACCAGTGATGGGGTCCTTATAAAACTGATTTACATACAAGAGATAAAGGAGGGGCTACAGAATTCCTATGATAGAGCACTTGAGAACAAACATTATTCATTCACCCAATAACTATGAATGCCTACTAACCTGCGAGACACGATTCTAGGCACTGGGGATTGGCAGTGAACAAAACAGACAAAAATAGTTGCTCCTATGGGGCATGTATTTTAGTGATATGTCATAAAATTATTTAAAGAAAGAACAAAACCCAAGGGAATGATAAGCAGAAAAGTCAAAGTAGTGGTTACTTTTGGAGGAAGTAATGAGAGAAGATGGGGGAGGAAGGGAGAAAGGAGAAGGGTACCCAGGATGACGCAAAGGTAGGTAATGTTCCTAGGTTGGGTGGTGGCTTTTGTTAGGAGAGTCATGGTGCTGTGCTTTGTAACTCGCATGTCTGTTACAGATATTCATTTGCATATGCTAAATATTACATCAAACATAATTTTAAAAAGAGCCACTCCTCTATGTTGAAAAGTAGAAAGAGGTGTCCCTTTAAATGAGAGAGATTTGTCCAGGCTAATTTAAAATATTTGTGGAAATATGGGATACACAGTCGAGTCTTACAGTGAGCAGAGAAATTCTAGACTGGTGGGATTACACTTCAAGATTCTGAAATGCTGTTGAAGAAATGCTGTTGTAAGTATATTGAGGGGACATTTTTCCAGTTATCTTAGAAGATCATGAACTCTGAGTGATTACTGATCCCCCAGGAAAGGAACCCATGGAGCTTCTTTGTTAGCATGAGAACTTCATAAGACCAGAGATTTTTATGTTTTGTTCACAAATTTTCAAGTTTCAAGTTTCTTTCACGGACATTATCCCATTTGATTCTTACAACAAGAATTATCAGCTCATTGTATGGATGAGAAAATGGAAGTTCAGAGAGGCGCACGTTAACACAGACAGTTGGTATTGGGGTTTGGGCCGGATCCCCAACTTCCCGACACTTGTCACCCCACACCACCCTTGAAGTCCAGGGTCCAATGAACCCATATTTATTTACAAACCCCCAAAACAAATGTTAGAAGTTGCAGAGAATTACATTTAACGTGATACAAAGAAATACCAGTCTACTCTAGCGGTAGAAAATTAATGAAAATTACCACCCTAAGAAGGAACACAAGCTGAAACACAAGCTAGGAACTCAGAAACAGGTTTTCATGAATTCCTCAATGACAGATTTACACTCAGCGATTTATGAAACATAAGATGTCTGCAGGGCCCCTCCTCCCTGAGAGGCTGCTGTGCATTTTTACAAAATACCCCTCAGTGCCATTACTGGAGTTAGAATAGAGAATCAAATAAATACCACAGCAATTATTAATATTATATTCTTATGACAAGTTGCACTATTGAACGCAAAATCCTGTCCTCCACGTTGAAATGCCTAGGATTTGCTGTGGTTATGTTCCTCATCTTACTCTGATAATGTTTCAAGAATTTACAAAGCCCCCGTCAAGTGCTTTTTCCTCCGAGGAAGAAGTCACATTTGAAGGTGGGGAGTTAGTTTGTGCGTTAGTTTAGCTGCTTAAAACAAGCACAGGGCTCTCATGTGGTCAAAGTTCAACCCTCAGGCATATTTAATGTCACATATGAGAAAACAGTGCCCTAGTCACTGAGAGTACCTTCAACTCTGGACATTGATCATGCAGGAGATAACAGACAGGACAGCTGGCTTCAACTAACCATGTCCCCAACCGGAAACTAACAACTCACAGGGCACTTCCTGAAGGAGACCTAATAAGGCTCTCTCTGCATACGAAAATCAGCAAATTAGTATTATTTGCCCAGTAAACATGGTTTAACAGTCTCACTGTCTGTGGGAACAAACACTGTAAAAAAAAAAAAAAAAAAGCTAACTTTTCTATAATAAAGTGAATTTTAATGAGCACCTTAAATCAATATTAGGCAGCCAAATTATGTGTATTAATATCTACACATCATTAGCATCAGCCCAAAGGAATTCTTTCATCGCTAAAAGTAATGCTAAGCTTGACTTTTCATTTCCCTTGGTATTTATTTACATATTACATATTTGGTTGGAAATAACTTGCTCGAAACCTAATTCACTTCTGCTTTCTGTGTATACATATGTTTTGTTCATACCTGGCAGCACATCTCAGTTCAGACTCACCACATGCCAAGGGCTACAGAGCCCACAGGGCTGCCATACTGGTCAGAGCAGGCCTTGGTCTTGATTATCAGACGCTTATAGGTTGGTGCTGCAGCCCTCACACTCCAGTAGGTGCTACAGAAGATTTACCCACAAAACCATACTCCTTGCTTCCCATTTACCCGCTGCCCCAACACTGATCTCTCAGTTATTCCTTGGGAAGCAAAATGGTTTAAGGAAAAGTATGTCTTTACATTTTTCATGGGGTATTCTGTAAAATCATAAGGAAGTGCTAGGTTTTGTTTCCTTGAAAAAGCCAGTACTCAGCCAGCGCTGAGGGTAAAAAAAGGCAATGATGGGGCCCAAAAAATCCAGGGACTGACCCTCTGATTAGAAAAGAATCTCATAAGGTTATCACCCAAATGACTCTGTGATTCATACCACCCTAAATTTATGATCTGAATTCTGACAGTAATGAACAAACCCTACCATGCTACCGTGCTCTGGCTACTATGGTTTCTGAGTCCAATGGCCTCAGCATCTGTCCACCTCTTTCTTGACAGTGCTTGACATTTTCAAGATACCTTCCATCTTCCCAGTTTTTGGTTATACTTGATCATGGTAACAGAAGTTCAAGAAGGAGGGCAGCTTCCTTTTCTTAGGAACTATCATATTCTTGCATCTTATTTGCATGTGTTTTTCCCCAACTAAATGTGCTGAAAATTCCAAAAGCTAACTTCATTTTCTCAAAACCAGTGCATTTGCTTTGCCCCATACATAGGCCTTTTGCAGAAGCAAAATACTTCTAGGCCAACGGTTTGCCGTTGGCCAAATTGGTATAAAATCTCTTTTAAATAACACAGCTTGGGTAGGCCACCAGCAACCTCAGTCCTCACATTCACAATTTTCCTATTTTCTTTATGACGTTTTGGAAGAGATACAATGATATGATCCAAACTTCTTTTGGACATGGGCAGTTTTTTCTTCTCGGAGGGTGAAATTACAACTCACTGGGGGGTTTGTTCCAAAAAGAAATGGGGTTGCCATTAGGGAAGCTACAGACCATTTTATAAAGCTGGAATCCAACTTCAGGACTAAAAGAGTTGATAAACATCTTAACTCTCCCCAGTATCATGCTTCAGCTGTCATTCCAGTTTCCCTCAGTAAGGAAAAAATTATTTTCATAAAAGAAGCCAATTTTCAAAATTAGTGAAATACAACCTAAGCAGGGCAAAGGAGTAAACACAGGATGGGAGGACATTCTATCAAAGTTTCCATCCTTAGCTTCTAATTTTACATTAGGAAAGTCCCTGTCTTAGAATGACTGGTGCTGTCCAACAGAATCTTCCACAGAAGGATAGAAATGTCCTATTTCTGTGTGGTCTAATGTGGTAGCTACTAGCCACATTGTGCTGTTGAGCACTTGAAACTTGCCTAGTGAATTGACGAACTGACATTTTCTTCTTTGATTTAAAATTAAATAGCTACACATGGCTAGTGGTTACCATACTAGGTGACACAGCTTAATATAGTTAGGGCAGACCCTCGGTCACTTAAATCTTTGTGTCCCTATTGGCACAACAGCCTGGAGATCTAAGGCCCATAGAAAATACAAAGCACTTTATGACTTATTTTTCCCCGAAAATATTAAATAATTAAATAGAACAGCCTCTATGAAGCCAGACAGGAAAAACATCTGCAAGAAATTCTCTAAGGATGATGCTGCTCTTTAGGATGAGACAGGAAGGGGAATGGAGAATTAATGTCCTGCGTGCATGGCTTCTAGATGCCAGTCCCAGCTCCAGCTCCATCATCAACTAGCTGAGCAGCACGGGCAGTTCCTGGAGTTCCTTGGACCGTGATTCTCTGACTTCCAGGATGTTGGAATCTGCTCAACAACCTCCAAGGTTCTAAACCTACCATGAAATGTAAACTCAATCCAGCTTGGGAGAAAAATAATTCCAAGGTAGCAATTATTGCATGTGGTCTCCCTGAATTCCTTCTGTAATTTCGGTTCCTCTACCTTTGTCACTTGAGATATGAGCTAACGAATACATATCCTGCCACCCGAGGACTCAGAATCTGGGAGTTTCATCAGGTGATCACAAGACTGGACGTGCTCACCCAAAATGGAATGCTGGTGAAACCCCAGTGAAGGTAGTCCACTGAATGCAATGTACTACCATTCTTTTTTCTTCATTTTTTTTCTTTCATTTAGAAAAATCTTAAGCCTTTAGAAAAGTGGCAAGAATAGAACATTGAACAGCTATATACTCTTCACCTGGCAGCAAGACTGTTCCTAAGTACAGATACCTGCAAGTCTAGGAGAGCTCTCTGCAAAGTAATGACTGGGTAAGACTTCCCGGTTCATAACGTGGTGAGAATAAAAGTTAGTCCCTCTGAGTGAGGAGGGCCTGAGTAACTACTGAGGGTAACATAGTAAAACGACATCACCGTGTTTCCTCTGTTAACAATTTCAGCCTTCAAGTTTGACATCAGAAACTTTTTAAACAGAGATAGAAACTAACCAACCCCTTATGTTTTGAGAGGGAAAAGAATGGTCTTTGAAATCAGGAAGGCTTTGTTCGAATCCAAGCCCTGTGCGAGCTCTGAACCTAGTTCTTTATTTGCAGAATGGGGTATAATGTATACCTCAGAGAAATGTTCTGAGAATTACATGAGATAATGTAAACAGAACGACACAGGAACAACCATCCAGTACTGCTAGTTGGCTTTTATAGTTTATAAGCATTTTCCCAAATAGTGCTTCAGGAATGACAACCCTGTGGCATAAATTCGCCAGACATCTCTATTTCTGGTTTATAGCCAGGAGAACCGAGGCTCAGAGACATTACAGGAAGGAGAGAAGGATGGGAGGAAACGGGTATCTGACGAGCAGACGCGATGGCCAGGTCTGCTGCAGGCTATGCTTCTATCACTTCTTTTAATGCTCACATCAACTTCAGGAAACAGGCTGTCGCACCGCAGTTTGCAGTGAGGTATTTAAGACGCAGGGAGGCTAATTTTACTGAAGGCCACATAGCTAGCTAGTCGCAGGGCTTGGCTAAGCATCTGGTTTAACTACCTATGTTAAGGGTTTACGAGCCTTGGTTAAGGGGTCAAAGGTCCCGGTTATGGGCTTACGGGCTCTGAGGGTGAAAGAGCCTTGGGTAACGGTTCAAATGCTCTGGCTGAAGGTTTAAGTGTCCAGGTCCCCTGACTCCAAGTTTAGGACTCTTCCTATGACCTCTAATGAAGACCCAGAATGTGGGATCTCTCACCAGCTCAAGGAAGCAGACTTTCTCACAATCTAGTTGATTCTGCCAGGCAGCTGGTATCTAGCCTGTCTTCGTGAAAACATGCTCTCCCCAGCAGGCCCACCAAAGCAAGTGGTGACTGGCAGCCTGCACAATGTTTAGGTGATACCTCAACTCCAGGAATCTCATCTCTGGAACCTCTGACCTGAGGTGATTACAATATTTTCAATAAGACTTAATATTAGAGAATGTCTATGGGAACTCAGACTTGAGTGATTTAAAGTAACCTTTAGGGGTGGCAGGTTAGCTCAGTTGCTTAGAGCGCGATGCGTGTAACACCAGGGTTGTTGGTTCGATCCCCGCATGGGCCACTGTGAGCTGCGCCCTCCACAACTAGATTGAAACAGCTACTTGATTTGGAGCTGATGGGTCCTGGAAAAACACACCCTTAAAATAACTAAAAGTTAAAAAAAAAATCATAACGCTTTGTACTGCTGAGGTTATATTGTGAATGGGCTGAGGTTGGGTTACTTTGACAGGCCACATTGTTGAAGCAAGGCCATGCTGAAGTCAGACCTTACTGTAAGGACTGTATTAAAAAACAAGCCTCCACAAGGATGTTTGATTAATAATAAATAAGGGGAAAGCAGACTATTTGCACAAGCAGCTGGTGGATGGCGCTCCCTGGGTGCACAGCTGAAAAAGTTTTATCAATACTTGGCAGTGCACACATGCCTGGTCTTCAGCCTCAGACCCCAGTGGACAGCCACATGAGTCCCGTGGCCAGCACATTCCTCACTGGGTTTTCCTCTAGCCATGGAGACTTTAAACAAACCTCTGCCTTTGTTAGTAACTTCGAGACACGTTAAGTGTGTTTTGTCACACCAACCAGCCTGCCCCAGCTATACAGAAGTCCATCTTAATCCTCTGACCATAATCCACATGAAAAACACAATACCAGTTTCATTTCCCACTCAGCAAATGGAAGGAGAAGCAAGCAGGAAGGTGATTGAAGGATTTCGAAACTACTGACAGTAAAGAAGACCAAATGTAGGATTCACGAAAACCGTCTCTAAATAGAAATCTGACCAACACACACTAAGAGGTGAGAAAATCAACAGGAAAAGTGGAGGGGGGAGAGGGAAGGAGGAAGGAAGGAAAATAGGGAGAGAGGAAGGAAGGGAGGAAAGAAAAGAAAGCAAGCCATTCATTTTGAAAATTAAATGACCTATTTTAGGAGCCATGAAATGTGAATACATTTATCATAAATGATTGGCAGCTGATAGATGGATACTATTAATCATATGCCCATCACTAGGTCCATTTCTCTTTCTCTGTATCTAAGTATCTTGGCAGGTATCTCGATCTTCTGGCAAAAAACTATTTTCCAAAACACACCAATGTATAGGTTTTCCAAACCCAGTGTCCGGTTATTTTCACCATTGTGCAAAGACAGGAGACCCTGCCGAGCAGCAGACGGCCCTCAGCAGGTCTGACACTCGGGCCAACCCCCAGGTGGCAGCTCAGAGAACACACTGTCCAGTTAAGCCCTACACAGACTGGCCTCGGAAAATACCTGGTGTTTGCGTTGAACAAATGGCAGCACCATTCAAAACACTTCATAGGGTTAGTGGGAGTGGGGTAATCTGTCATTTTAGCAAAAGCACAGAAGTCAGTGGGCCCTTGTCAAACACTGAAAACATGCAGTCATGCTTAAGACAGCCTCCTTTCCTCTCAGATGCTATATCCCTGGGTTCATCTGTATTACCACAAATGGACAATGAAAATCTACTTGTAAGTTGAAATGAGATGTGGAAAGGTCACCAGAAAACAGCAGGGAACAACACTCTACATCTGAGGGAACGGTTCTCTCAGGGGGTTCATTTGAGCTTTGTGATTTTTAAACAAATTTTTATTAAAAATGTAGCTAACATACATTGTATCAGTTTCAGGCGTACAGCACAGTCATCCAACATTTATAGACCCTAAAGAAGTGACCGCCATGGGAAGTCCAGCAACCACCTGACACGGTACAGCTTTGTGGGTTTTATTTGCTATCTTTTTGAAATTGCAATTTTCTTTCTTTCTTTTTTCTTTTTTTTTGTAATTTAAAATAACAAGGGTAATCAAATTATCCAGCCACTCTAGGTGATTATGAAATTAAACTATCAACAATTATCACTAAAACAAAGGTAAAGAAATTGCTTTTTCTCATAATTGAGTATTTCTGAAGTATCCAAATGTCCAAAAGAAGACTTCTCATCGTGAATATCTGTTTCAACAAAGACACCCTGTTCTGTAGTGTTAGACTCATGGAGTTTCTAATTACACATATGTAAGTCTTGGCAGCATTATTATCATTCAGTTTTACCTCCCGCATCGAGGAAGATGAAAGATTTGTATATGTCACGGGTTGTGGTCCTCCAATAATGAGTAATGAAAATTCTTATTTATCACCTCTAGGATCACCACCGGTGTGACAGTCTAAGATAGCATTACAGTTGCCGTCCGTCCCCATAGCCATGGATACAGAGTGCTTACTTGGATTTTGGAACCCACCCCTGGTGGGTGGGGGGTCCTGGAACCAATCCTCCTCAGATATCAAGAGATGACTATATTTACCTAGCCCACACTACCCTTGCATAGAATTTGACGAAATAACTCCCTCAGTCCATTCAGGAATGTTCTTTTCCCAATTAAGGTTTGATGACTCTGTAGCGAATACTGATTTTTACCTTTTTCCATTTGCATTTTAATTTTAAAAGTCTATGTTGATCTCATTTCTATAATTACAGTGTGTTTATCTTCTCAAAATCTTAACAACTTCTTAACCAGGGGTCCCTTTAATATTTAATTTTTTACTTAGTTCAGTTACTGAAAAACAACTCACAGTTTCTTTATTACTTGAGTTGATTTTTTTATTTTCTCTGTGAATTTTCTACGTGGCAATCACATTACTACAAGCAAAAAGTTCTTATTTTAATTATCAAAGCCAATATAATCCATGATTATTAAGGTAACTATTTTGCAAATCAACCATTGTTTATTTCAGAATATAATCAAGTACCACAGACTAGATTAAACACTTAAGATAGGGATTTTTTTTCCTATTTAAAATAATAAATGTAATCAAACCTTTCTGCCAATCTAGATGATTGTGAAATTTAATTACCAGCAGTTATCATTAAAACAAAGGCAAAGCAATTTCTCTTACACATAATTGAATATTTGAGAAGAAAATTCCTGAAGAGTTCTCGGAAAATGTATTTAAAAATGAATGTTAACCTGGTTATTTCATTTGTTATGCTTCAGTTGGTAATATAGGATAAATGACACACGTGGGTAATGCGGCTGAACAGCAGCAGGTACAAACACATTCTCAGGTAACTTTGGGCTTAATACTGAGTAAATTGGTAGATCTTTACTCCTTGTGCAAACACAACCAAACCTAAATCTCCCAAAGCTATCCCTCTAAGAGAGGTTTAACCCAGGTTACGGAAGTTCACCTCTCCATGGACACTACAAAATCGACTGTTCAGTTTTTAGTGCTCAATTGCCCAAATATGTCCTAAGGCATCTAGAGCTGTGCCAGCAAAGCCACTGCTACCTGCACAGAAAGAAAGCCTCCTGCACCAGCAGCAGCAGTAAGTGAGCCGGCAGCTCTGTGCACGACACTGCTTATGGGCCTAGAGCAGGGGTGTCCAAACTTTTTTCAACGTGTTTCACCAAGGGCCATATGCGGTAAAATACACAAACAGCCGGGCCACGCACTCGAGGTGAAGTACATATTGCCTCACCTGATTTATTTAAGTAAACTAAATATATTTTTGGAATTTGCTACGGGCCAATAAAGCATGGATCGCAGTCCAGTTTGGACACCCCTGGCCTAGAAGCATAACGGTGCAGAGAAGAGGAACCACCGAGAAAAAGGATCAATAGCCCTAAGAAAGGAAGTTGAAAACTAGGTCATGAACTTCATCTCCAGGCCTCTGCCTACATTCTTGCCTCTTCCTGAAATGCCTTTCCCTCTCTGCTTTCTGGAAAACTCTTACTCATCCTTCAAGGTCCAACTCACAGGTCACCTCCACTGCCCACTCTAAACTAAGGTCGTCCTCTCTTCCTTGCACTCTCCTCCACATATCACATTTTTTATCTTCTGGAATACAGATTGATATTTGCTTGTCCATCTCTGCTGCTGGATGGTGAGGGAAAGCATCTTGAGTCGCCGTTCTATTCCAAACACTTGGGACACTGAAACCTAAAAGACACTTAATAAATGCTTGTTTAATGGAGCCCCAACCTCAAGGTCAAATTTAACATGCAAAGTAAAAGGCAGATTTTATGTGTGTTTGACTTATTTCTAAATAAGTCTGAGCACCTAAAACTCTGAGCCATTGACTGCCATTTTCTTCATTCCTCCAAGAAACAAAATTCATTCACACCAAGCACTTAATAAGTGCCACACTCTGTGTGCTAAATGTTCTCCACACGTTATCTCTTTTAATCCCCTAACATTCCTATGAAGCAGTTCCTATTAATAGCATACGCCTCATTTACAGATGAGGAAATTGAGGCAGAGAAGTTTACTCAGCTCAAGTTTCCTAACTCATCAGTGATGGAACCAGAACTCAAGGACAACAATCCCAGGAATTCAGAGCTAGAGGGAACCCCCAAATTATCTTCCTCACTTAACCTCTTTGAAGCAGAGGCTTATATGGCTTCCTGCCTGGCCCATAGCAGCCCCTCCAAAATGGTGATTTAATGATTGATGGAGTGCCCTAATTTCTGAGATTCTGACCTTTGGCTGGGAGTACCCAGCTGCCACCACAAACAGGCTCTATTCTTTCCTCCCAACACCTCTCACAGGTGTGAATTGCTTATGTCACCTGCATTATTCATGAACCACTCCATGGAGAGTGTGCTTAAAAAGAGAACGACGATGGTTCTCCTTAGTTTTCAAGACAAAGTGCCTGATTAACTGGTGAATCAGACAATATCAGCTCATGGCCCAGGTTGGTTCACACCAAATCATGTATCCATGCCCACTTTTTGAACTTCAGCTTTCACGTAATTTCCCAGTTTCCATTAGGATTTAAAATAGTGGTAACTAAGCAGGAAAAAGAACCATCATAAATAGCGTTAGCCTATCTGCAACGCCATTACCACTATCTAAAGCTTATGCTCCCCTGCTGCGTCAAACCCCTGTATTCTTCCTAAGGCTGAGTTAGGTTTTTCAAGGGGGTTTCTTAAGCTACATGAAGACTTGAAAATTCAGATGCCACAGCATCTGTAACTTACATCATCAGTAAATCATGTGAAACTACTTCCGTCTTGTCCTTTTTCCCCTTCTTCTTTCCCTAAGCCACCTCTCTCCCCTCCACGAGTTGATTTTCTGGTGGGAAGTTTTCTGAGAGGGAAAACCATATGCTAATCATGAGCCAACATCACTATTTTAAATTCAATGTTAGTCAACCAAAATGAATTGAAAAGCAGCAGCAGTGGTTTGGGGTACTAAAAATAAGCTGTAGCATTTGCTGAGTTCTCAGAATTAAAACCACAGGCGGTCAACTTGTTGCTACTCTTAATCAGATATGACTGTTCTGTCCCATTGGCTGCTACTACGAGCAACCTGAACTATACCATACACCTAACAACACTGTGCTTTTGATCAGCTGGCCGTGATCAAGAAAGGAAGTGCCATTTCCCTGGCACTAAATCTGCCAAAGAAAGATAACAGATGGCTTTCAAGATCACCTTTGCCACATCACAGCCACACCGTCGTCAAATTCACCTTGCACTTATGAATTAGTTACACATCTATCACTATGGTTCCTTCATGTCTGGCTTGCTGTCCAGTGCCGCCAGCGTTTCCTCCTTTGAGTTTAATTTTTGGGTAATAATAAGCACACACAATAGGAATACAATATTAATATGCTGAGCATTTCCATTAGGACTTCAAGAACTTCTTGAACCCTGACTACTGTATACCACACTAAATGTCTTATCAGCTATCCCTTTAGGGTTTGTCATTCAAGTTTTCAGTGACCTGAGAGGTAGAAAAATTCTACCTAATGCATCATTCTGATTAGAAACCTGTCATACTCAGAAACCAGTTGGTCTGCTTCTATTGATTCCTACTCCTTCAGATTCATTAGCAATTTTTTTCCTCTTCAATTAGACCTGCTGATCAACCATAGGAAAGCTGAAAGAAGTCCTCCCTTTTCTCAGCCGCACTTGAAAAAAAAAAAATGTATGCCTGGAAAGTAAAATTACAGAGCGTATTCCAAGAGGCCACACAGGAAAATCAATCTCTCTCTCCCTCTCTTGCGTGTTCTCTCTCTCTCTCTCTCTCTCTCTCTCTCTCTCTCTCTCTCTCTCTCTCTCTCTCTCTCTCTCTCTCTCACACACACACACACACACACACACACACCACACCACACACCACACACCACACACCCAGGTAAATTGTCAGAGGCTGGGCTCAGATCTCCTGTTCCTAGCTGGCTTCAATCAGGACCAGAAAGACACAATCCCTTCCATACTTCTATCTCAAACCCATGCCCGGAGCATGTGTCTCCACGGAGCTAATTTCTGAAACAAACAAAGAAAATCAAGTCTGCGAGGAGAGAGGGTTTTGCTCCCCTCTGCCTTGAATTCGGGCATCCAGCTTAGTGGGCGCCGCAGTACAAGCGGGTCCAGGAGCCTGGCGTCACCCTAACCTTCCCTGGCCCGCCAGCTCCGGTTCCAGCTGTGCCTGCAAGTGCGAGGCTGCCCGGCTCCTTTCGCTTCTCTTTCGCTGCTCCCCAAGTCCCCAGAACACCGGGCGTCCGCACACTAAGGGTGCCACTGCCCTCCCAGCTCCTGCGCTGTCAGATGTCAGGCACAGGGGTGCCCGGGGCACCAAGGGTGCTGGCAAACCAAACAAGTGTCACACCGGATGCCTGCCCTCAATGCCAGCGAGGGGGCAGGACGGCCACAGGTAGACCCTACCCATCCCAGGATGCGGGGCGAGGGCAGCGGGCGAGACCCCCAGCCCGGCAGCCGCGCGCGACAAGCTGCAACTCACCCGAGGACACAGAGGAGCCGGACAGGCTGGAGTTGCTGGACGCTGCCATCTCCGCGCACCCGCGTGGCTGCTCGCTCAGCCCCGGGACGCACGCAGCCGCCGCGGTCCCCAGCCCATGGCCAAGTCCCGGGCACGCACAGAAAGCACCAGCCTCCGGACTCTGCCTGCACTTCCTGCTCCACCAGATGACGCGCTGCCGCCGCCGCTATTTATTTGTGGCTTCGGTCGGTCTCCGTGCCTGTGCACGCTGTGCTCCGGGTGTCTGGGGTAGGTGGGAGCTGCGGGAGGCCGGGGGCGGCCGGAGCGGACGGATCGTGGCTCCAGCGCCCCCAGCGCTGGTCCGCGCTCCCCGGCGCACGGCTGTGACCTGCGCCCCCGGCGGCCCCGCTCCGCCCCGCCAGCTCCCCGCACTCGGGGCTCCCGCCCTCCCAGGGGCACTTGGAGCAGCCCGGGCAAAGGCGGCGGGAGACAGACAGACAGAGCGACCTCCCCCTTCTCCCTCCGCCCCAACTCCGCTCGGCGCACACAAAGGAAGACGAGGAGCCGCGGGAGCTCGGGGGCTGCTTCAGCTGCCGTGGGCTTGACAGCTCCTGCGTCCGGGGCCGAAGGGGGAAGCTATGGCCCGAAGGGCAGGGGAGACAGTGGACCAAGGAGAGGGACCCCGGTGCTGGGGAGGCCGCCGGGGGGCGCGGGCGAGCGCAGCGCAGCTCCGGGGGTTTGAAGGCGCCCGGGAGTGCGGAGGGGGGGGAGGCGGTAGGGCTCCGGACGCCCAGCCGGACACGGAGCAGTGAGACCGTCCGGGTGGGATCCAGACGGCGCAGGCGGAGTCACTAAGGACACCACGTTAGGTGCAAGGGGACCTGGGATCCCAGGCAGGCTGTGGAGTGCTTCTTCCACTCCCCTCCAAATTGTCCTTTGTTGCTCTGGAGCTGATGGTCCCAGCCCCACAAGAGGGTGCGTTTCCCAAAATACCCTCAAAACACCCAGCAAGCCCATCCAGCTGCACTTAAGTACCCCAGCCACGGACAGTGCTCAACGGGACCCCCAGGCTTTTAAGGTTGGCCATCAAAGAAACAAACATTCGAAATATGTCATCTGGCCCACACAAAGCCGGTGTCAAAGAGAAAGAGGTTCTCCAACTGCCTCTTGCAAAGGATCCTCACAAAAGACATCAGACTGACGGCATGCCTGGCTGTGCCGTTTCAGGATAAGGAACTGCATAGGTGTGGGAGAGAAAGACTCTGGAGCACGAGGTGTGACTCTTCCCCCTGTATTTAAACCTAAATTAATTTCACTGGAAGGAAATACCATGCAGATTTTTTTTAAAGTCTATTTCACGCTCCCAGCAGGGTAATCGGTTCTTTGAATCCTGAAGCAACAGAAAACTGTGAAATCTGAACAGAAATTGTTAGATCAAAGGAAAAAGCAAACATTAAAGGAATGAAAGTGCTCTCATTATGTAGCAAAGTGGAAAGTGTTCACATTGGGGAAGTTCAAATTTTAAAAATGTGGTTAAAAGGACATAGTCAGTTTAAAAATTATCAGGAGTGACACAGGCACCGCAGCCAGTCCTCGGGGGGTCCACATCAACGAAGCACCTAACGTACAATGAATAATAAATACTGAAGAATCACAATATTATACCCACGTCACACTTTGTAGTCGATTTAAACTAGTTTTTAAAAATTCCCTCCAGGATACCATCCCTGTGCGTCTTCCCCCAAAGTCTCATTTTTTTAAAAATGCAGCTTGGTGACTAGTTGAGGACTCACAAGCACTCTCCAGTCCCACTGGACTGAGTTTTCCTGACTTTCCTCTATCGGAACTTGAAACATCCCCACCTGGTATAAAAAGACCCAAGCACGCTTACCCACCCACCAATTTTCTTCTTTTTGTGCAACAGAGCCTTGAGGCAGCCGGACTGGAGCCCTCCAGGGGCCTGTGGCTCATCACAACCTTGACTTCTGTATCAGAATGGGACCTCCTGTTTTCCAAGAGTTCTGCTCAAAGGCAACACCCACTGGTTTGACAAGTAATCTATGTATCCCGCCAGATCTTTAGATGCACTGCTATCTGACATGGCTATGTTGGTTGTCATCACCTGGGCTTTGAAGACGACAATATCTGGCTGGGTTCAAACTCTAGTTCTGCCACGTATTGGCTACATGACCTTGAGCGAATTGCTTTCACACGCTGAGCCTTAGTTTCTCCACGTGCAACCAAAGTCCTGCTAACATAGGTTGTTGTGAAGATTAAATGAGATGCTACGTGTAAAGCCACAGCGTACCTGACATAAAGTTCAGACTCTGTAAGGGACTGTAAATTGTTCACTCTTAAGAGATCGAATCTACAATGTGAACAATTTTTGCTTCGCCATTGCCTCTGGAGGTAACTAATCAGCAGTGACTTGTTCCACAACGGGAAATGTCTAATCTTTGGCCCAAGGTTAATACCTTTCTTGTCCCAAACTGAGCAACAAGTTTCATTCCTTATCTTAGAAGTCTCACAAAGAGATATCAAAGTCTCTTTCTGCAGTTTGAATCATATTTACCTTCATAGAGCTTTATGGTCCTTGGTTAGAGAAAGTAAATCATGGCCCTATGAAGTAGATTATTTTGATTACCCCAAATGGACAGATGAAGGGACCGAGGGGTCCTGGCTGTAGAGGCACCACTCCAG
Source organism: Rhinolophus hipposideros (assembly GCF_964194185.1). Classification (NCBI taxonomy): domain Eukaryota; kingdom Metazoa; phylum Chordata; class Mammalia; order Chiroptera; family Rhinolophidae; genus Rhinolophus; species Rhinolophus hipposideros. The sequence goes on from NC_138064.1 coordinate 12,716,369, forward strand.
GGTACCCTGTGCTTTACAGAAGTAGAATAAGAGGGAGCCTAATTTTTTCCCACTGGATCCACGGGCCAGAAGAAGGATACGAAAACAACAAACATACTTGCTGAGTGGAAATGGGATGACTGAGAAGGCTGAGTTGGTTGGTGAAAGGTGGATGTTAGCTCTGAAATCCATTACTGTGAAGAACACATGACAAGCTCCAAGTTCAGAACTAAACTCTGAAAGCTGATCAGTAATTTGGATTGTGAACGCCATAACCAATGGAGAAAATGTAACAGACGTGATGGCTGCCTATCATTTTTCTTAGATTCGGAGGCCTAAAGTTCCTCCTGTTCCTTGCACATGCTTACAATCAGAAAATGAGCAGGAGGTGGCTGAAAAAATATGCTAATCCCCTCCTCAGGAGGCTCAGGGACCTGCTTGTGGAACTTCCGGAGCATTTCTCCAAATGAAACAATAAGAAAATTAGTTTATGTATTTTATTCATTTGTGCATGGCACCGATTCTGGGTAATGTCTATTTACCAGTAGAAAAGGGAACATGGGGGCTACCAAGATCTTAGGTCTGTTTGAAAAGGAAGATTTAAAAAAAAATTATATATTTTTTGACATTTCTACCTTCTTCCTTCAAATATGAAAAGACTTGCAGGACAAAAGAAGTTGTATTGATAATTTGGCCTATTTAGGAGTAAAAAATGCCGTTTTACCTTAGCTTTCATGCTAATTGAACATTTAAAGTCTTCCCACATTCCATTTCCAAATATATTTCCCATTCTCCCCTTCACAAACACAACCCCTTCTCACTGTGCCCATGCCACCTGGGGCTGGCAGCACCAGCCTTTCCCCACGTCCTCTCTGCTGGGCATCTTCCATATCGTGAAGGGTCAAGTGCAATGCACCTTCCTGGAGAGTCTTCCCTGATGGCCACACCAGAAGCCAGCTGTCCTGGTTGATTTCCTCTAGTCCTTTCTCTGTACCTCCCAACTGGCAGATGCTCTGTCTTAATGGTAACATTGGAACATATTTTATCTCCCTACTCCATTAAAAGCTTCCAGAACACAGGATCCTGTCTGTCCAGCCTTTGAATTCCCTACCACGATTTGCACACCATAGGTGCTCAGTAGATACCTGTTGAATAACCAAGTAAACCAAGGAACACATGACTCCATCAATGGTCCTCAAGGACACCCATGACATGTCCCGCCAGTAGCTGTGGCCACTGAGCAACAAGAGGATGAGTACTACATCTGGAGCACAGAAAGAAGTTGATGTGTGTGTCACGACACTCTTGCTGTGAACAAGAAACACTGAAATGGTGAAAAACTAAGAATAAAATTTTGATGGAATACGTGTTTGCAGTCCCCACCCCCATCACCGGCTGTTACAACTCATGTAATTTATTGTTTACAGAGTAGCTCTTATGTTACTGTGATTTATTTATTTTTGTTTTACTGTTCCTTTGAAGTTTAAAGGCAGACATGAAAACACCGCAGGCTGAATGTGGCCGCTGTGGTTGGTGCTCGGCTCCCAGGTTTCTGGCACCCTGGGGTGTTTGTGAAGGTCATTCCTGTTCTCAGTGCTAAACACAGAATGAAACATTCCTTACTTTCAACATTAATCCAGTGGCCTGCATTCACGGGAGACCAGTGGGGCTATCTGTCAACTCGCTCTAAATATTTTATGGCAAATACTCTACGCTGAAAATTGGTCTTTTTGGCCATCAATTTCTCAACATCGATACACTCTTTGTGGTAGTGAGAAATATCCCCCTTTGTAGTTTCAGCCCTGTTTCTAAATACAAAGCTCCCTAGTCCTGTTAAAGAGAAAACGTTGGCTCCTGGGGTAATGTCAGGCGTAACTAGAGGTGGAAGCCGAGACACATTCCATTTCTCTAGAACAGGCACCCAGGGTGAGGTGCCCCAGCAGGCAGCTCAGACGCTGCACGGAGCAGGCCTGCCTCTGAACAAAAGCAGTCCACACCTGGGGTGCAGACAAAGGGAGGCCGCCTCAGTACCCAATTCCCAGTGCACAATCGCCTGCTGCTGGGGACCCCTAGTGGCGACATATGCAGCAAGCACAGGTGTTCCTGAATCTCTTCACTGAAGTAGGAAGGGGCCTGCTAGGGGTATGCCCTGAGTTTCCTATTTGGCCACTTAACATGCGAGGGTCAGATATCGACATGCGCACACTTGTGCCACGCTCTCAGCTAGAGAGAGACTTGAAAGACACAGAGAGAGAGAGAGAGAGAGAGAGAGAGAGAGAGAGAGAGAGATTGAGAAATGAGGATGTTTCTTTCTTTCTGAAGAAAATCAGAGTTCAGAGACTGAGGGTAGACTTTAGAAATTCACTGACTATGCTTTCTTTGGCATATTGCATCTTCTGGCTTTGTTCCCTGGCATTTTAGATTTAAAAATCTTCTGCCCTCAATGTTGTAAGAGACATCTAGGATAAACTGAAGAGAAGAGAGTTCTAAGTCTGTTCTGAGCGAAAGTGTGCCGTGAGTTTGTTTATCCTGTCTTCTGGAGTATGGCTTTATGCTGTTTGACTATCAAAATTTGCTTTTATATCAGTAGCCAGTGGATTTATTCTCTGTTGTTCATTCATGTATGCATTCATGAATTCACCCTGTCATGTTTACTGAGCACTATGTATCAGGAAGTTTACTGGGTCCTGGGGAAAAAGATATGAGGAAATGATAGCCTCGCCCTGGGCATCCTACAGTATAACTCCCTCCACCCTCCCTGGGACATTTGCAGTTCAGTAGGGACAAGGTACAGCAATGATCTCTAATTGGAAATTACAGGCAGGTAGTATCCATGTATCAACTTTATTTCAGCTTTTTTTTTTTTTAAACAAAACCTCAAAAAAAATCAAGCCTCAAGGTCTATTTCCAGACAACTGACGTTTTCTCATCCACAGTTTGTCAGCTCAGGGAACTGAGCACATACTGTAAAGGTTCTGTGCCCTCATCCCCAGAAAAAGCCGTGAATCGATATTTTCATTTCTTTGCCCGTGGCAGCTATAGAGTCAACAACAAAACAGGAAAACCCTTTTCCATTTTTTTAAGGAGGGAAGGTAAATGAGCATGAGGGGAAAGCTAACAGGCATAATATCTGGGCCCATCCCCTCTTCTGATATTAAAATATGTTTTTGCCTTGTAAAAATATTCTAATTTGTTAGTAAAACAAGGCGTGAAGAAGTGATTTCAAAACGGTTTAATGTATATCTGTGGAGTCCGACAGATGTGATTCGTTTCCAGTGTATCGTTTTCTGAGCTGTGTGACCTTGAACAAGTTACTTGATCTTAGTTTCCTGATCTTTAAAATGGGATTGCTAATACTTACTTCCCAGCGTCCGTGAGGATCAAACGAAATAATAGGTGTGGTATGGCGTCTACTGCACAGAAGCCCAGTTAGTAGTTCCGGGTGTCGGTTCTTTAGAGCAAAGCATAGTATGCTTATTTCTACTTTTCCAGAGTCGTCTAGGAGGGTAAGGATCTGATGCAAAAGCACTTTTCATCTCTACCTACCACCCCTACGTACAGCATCTATATGAGAGCATTTAAGACATATGAGAGAGGCCTGCACTTTCGAGATAAACCCAAGTTCAAATTCTGATTCTGCTGCACACGCTCTGGTGACCTTGGACAGGGAACTTAACTTTTTATCATTCTCTATCTCCTTAAAACAGAGATAACAACACCTCATTTTTATGTAAAATAAAATGGCTTTAGTGTACTCAAGTACTTTGTACCTTTAGCAGTTCCTGGGGAGAAAGTGGATGTTGCTATGGGGAAAATGTTTCAGAACTTGCAGGGAGTCGCGTGTGGAACATAAAAAGTACACTCAAGTTCTCTCGCTCGCTCGAGCGCTCTCTCTCTCTCTCTCTCTCTCTCTCTCTCTCTCTCTCACACACACACACACACACACACACACACACACACACGGTAATACCATTAGGACATTTCCCCCAGCCTCCATGAATAAAAATCCTGGTAAAATCTGAAAGTAGGGCATAGCGAAAGAGTAAAGGCATCTCCCTGCCAAGTGTGGCCCTTACAAGACAAAGGGGAGAAAAACAACATTTGATGATGATTACTGCCATTACTTTTATTACCACTCTCAGCACATTCCCTGCCACAAGTGACATAGAAACAGCACCTTCCACATAATAGTCATTTACTGTGCTTGGCACTCTGTATATACTCGTATATTCACAACAGTCCTGACATGAGAACCATGAGATCCATTTTACACTTAGGAAAACTGAGACCAGAAAACTTATGTTACCTCTTCATCAAAATGCACGACGACCCTAGCAATTGGTATTGTCATCCTCACTGTATTTGCTTAAGAAACCACAAATGAGAGAGGGTAAATAATTTATCAAGGTCACAGACATCGATGTGAACCAGCTTTGGCTGATTCTTCTCAAAACACGATAAAAGAACATTGACTGAAGCTTCTTTCTGCTTCTTTGGTAAATATTTTCCTGTTTGAGCCTTTAGTTGGGTGAGAAATGAAGTCTTTCAAATACTTTACATGTTTTTCTATTTGGACCTAGACGGATACTATCATTTTTCCTTGCCTAACACATAATCCTTTGTGCAGGAAAGGCTCTGGAGAGCGCACAGGACTTGTGCCCCGTCTCTAAGGACCTGGGCAGGTGCAGGCATAGTGTTAGGGAGACCAAGATGGCATGTGCCCAAGTGAGGGGCTTTCAAGGAACCAACAACGTTCCTGATCAAAAACTCCATCTTCTCCAGCTCCCAGATACTGGAAGTTAGAATTCAAACACCTCTGGGGGACCTTAGGCATTAAACCAAGTAACTGTTTTCATCTGAGTAAGTTTCCCTATCTCCAAATCTGATTTTAATTCCAAGGAGAAGTCCAATTCATGGGACAGGATTACGCGGCCTTTAACGTGTCTCCAGATTTCCAGGGAGTTTTGTTAAATCAGATTCAGACATCGGCAAGTGTGGGGCAGGCCACACGCTCCCAGGGGACCCCGATGGCGCATCACCACACTCTGTAGTAACAAGTGTCCTAGGGCAGTGGATCACAACCCCAGCTGCACATCACAGTCACCCAAAGGCTTTTAGAAATGCCCATGCCCAGATTGCATCCTAACACAATCAAATCTCTGTGGGTGGGAACCAAACATCAGTATTTTTTTAAAACTACCAGGTGACTTCAATGTGCTGCTAAGGTTTGGAACCACTGATGGGAAAGATGGGATTTAGAGAGGAGATCACACTGTGGAAGGGAGTCAACTGGGAATGGTGAGGCCTCGTGTCGCCCCACGGTTTTGTCAGGACTGTCTCTGCTCATGAAGGAAGGGGAGAGAATCAAATTCTTGTGAAGACCTTTTATAAGACTATGTGACCACAGCCAATGCAATGTGAGAAAACAGAATACAATCTAACTTTGGGACAAAAAAGTTTCAATCAACATGGGGGCGATGCTTCTTCAAATTTTAGTCCACATTACAATTTGTAGAACACACTTCATGATGAACACGCGTAAACAATACACACTTTAGGGTCCCTCCCAAAAGAGCAGCCAGCTGTCAGGAAGGCAGACTTTTTCAGCAAATCCACTCTATCATTTCTCAATCAGAAAGAAGATTAGAAATGGGATTTTCAGCTCAGATGGGGTCGGAAGGTGATGTTTATGCCAGAGATATACTTCACGCCACAGCTACAAAAATTGCTTTGGGGAAAGAAAACGCTCAACTTCTTTTTTTCCCTCTCTCTCAACGTCTTAGGTGTTATGAATATATGAAAATGAAACCTTTGCTTGGAGGAAAAAAGGTACCATGTTTCCCCAAAAGTAAGACCTAGCCGGACCAGCAGCTCTGATGCGTCTTTTGGAGCAAAACTTAATATAAGACCCGGTATTATATTATATTATATCATATCATACCCAGTCTTATAGTAAAATAAAACCAGGTCTTACATTAATTTTTACTCCAAAAGATGCATTAGAGCTGATAGTCCAGCTAGGTCTTATTTTCGGGGATACATGGTCGTATCGTAAGTGAAAGCACCTGTTTTCCACTTCCAATGGTGGTAGAGCAGAGAGACAGAAAGTAGTTTAGCTGACTCCTTACACCCAAAGAATTTATCCTCATCTACATACACTCCCATTCCTCAGGGCTGACACTGAAAAGGTGGCAAGTTAAATCAGTCAAAATGTTCACAGCAGTTGATTCAGGTATGATGGTTAATCGTATGTGTCAACTTGACTTGGCTATGGATACCTGGAGATTTAGGAAAACATCATTATGGGTGTTTCTGGGAGGGTGTGAACATTGAAACCGGCAGAATGAGTAAAGCAGACTGTCCTCCCTAATGCGGGTAGGGGACGGCCCGTGCAATCATTGAATGCCTGACTAGAACAAAAAAAACTGGGCCTCCCTTTCATAAGAGAGAATTCTTCCTGACAGCCGTCAGACTGGGACGTCAGCTATTTTCCCACCTTTGGACTTGAACTGAAACATCAGCCTTTGGAGTGAAAATAAACCATCAGCTATCCTAGGTCTCTAGCTCGTGGACTTACACTGCAAATTTGGGACTCAGCAGCTTCCAGAGCATCGACAAAGACATGGCATGAGCCAATATATTGGCAAAAATATGAGTGAGTGTGTGTGTGTGTGTGTGTGTGTGTGTGTGTGTGTGTATAAAATCTATTGGTTCTGTTTCTCTGGAAAACTGTACCCCAATAATACATAGGCATTTTTTTCACCTTTTGTATGCCTCCAGATTTTCTAATTTTTCTATGATAACCATATACACCATAATCATTAATTTTAAAATTGTGTGTTATTCAATGAACAACAGGAAGGTCATCTCCTCCTACATCACAAGTGTCTGTACGTCAGAGCAATGCTGCTTCTCAAACTTTAGAACCTATAAGTACTTCCTGGACAGCTGTTAAAACTGGGACCCACCCTCAGCGATCCTGATTCAGAAGGTCTGGGTTGGCGTGGGGGCTGATCTTCCACATCTCTCACGAGCTCCTGGTGATTCTACTCCATGGAGCCTGCTTGGAGTGGTGAGGTCGTGATCACTGCAATTGTGATCACAGCCCCTTTCTAGTGACTGACCTTTCATCCTCTCTTCCTGTTCACACTAATTCATCCCTTAAAGGTACCACCAATTCATCCCTTTTAAAAAAAAAAAATCATGTTTTGCAGTTGTCTTTCTTCTGGGATCTCTTGGGTGATGGGAAGATTCTGGAGGGCAGTGATGGCTTTCACCATTTTTGCATCTCCCTTCCCTAACCCAAGAACCTTTCCTGTAACAAAATTTCAAACACGTTTGTAGAATTCAATGGAGTGTTTATCTTTGTTCTGGTTCCCCAAGCTAGTGAAAGGCAGCAGGCTGTCCTGATTCTCCACACACCAGAGCAGGCACAGAATTAACACAACAGGATGCTGTCTACTCTCTTCCGCCCTGTCCAAGGAATTTAATTTTCTGTGATCATAGCTCCAATTCTCTTAGGGACAGTTATATCAAGAACCTAAGATTCCGTACCCTCTTGTGACGTGCAGGCCTTTTCTGTTGGACACTGGTGATCTTTAAAAAACACTGAATTTGCTCAATTTGTCTTTCTAGACATGTGAACATTTAGACTTGTGTAGACAACCCGGTTGAATGCTGAACTGACTTTTTTCAGTGTTGATCCAAATGTGTGCTAAACACATAAGAACATCCTAGGGTCATACATGGGAAATATCGACTGAATGTATCAAGCAGTTGAATGTGACGGGGTGGCAAGACTTCGGGGGAAGTCTGAACAATATTCCAATTTTATACCTTAGCATTTTCATCGGCAGCTTCACATCCACATTCTGTTCCACTCTCTGTGTCATATCTCAAGGACTAGCTTTTGTTTCTTAATGCTGTTTGTGATCTTATTTTACCATTGTTAGAACACTGTCAGGTTAAAACAATTATTTTGAGGCGTTCAACATAGAAGTCTTGGGGCCGCCTGCAGCCAGCATAAGTGGCCGGCAGCCATTGTGAGCTGCTCTAAGGGGCCGGCCAACTGTCTGAGGGGTGACGGGGAACGGAGCACAAGGCTCTTAACACCAGCCTGGGCCTGGGAGCGTGTCCTACACAACTAGACCGAGAAACAATGGCTTAAAAAATGGGGGTGGGGGTGGAGGGTGGGAGAGGGGGACAAAAAAGCAAAACACAAAATAGAAATCTTCCACCACTGCTAAACTTCCTCTGCCCTCCTATTTTTCAAATTCTATCATTACTTTCGCTTTTGCAGAGCCTCCTGTCCGTCTCATGACAGAAGTTCGGCTTGTGTGTGTATTCATTTGCATGTCTTCATTAGGAGGAAGACAGCAAAGTGATTAATGAGTGTTATTTCTCAGTTTGCAAAGGGAATATGTCTATTTTTTATATTCTGTATTCAAAGACTGAAAGAGATAGTCATAAGTTAGCTTAATATCAAATCATTTACAGCATTTATGTTATTTAAGATGTTTTTCTTATAATCATGCTAACGGTAGACATGTTGGAGATAAGAAAAAAGGGAAGTAAAAGAGAAAAATCATCCATCTTTCCACCAGCATGAACAAGTACTTTAACACTTTTGTTGTATTTTTCTCCCTGTGGGAATTAGCAGTTTAGCAGTCTATTTTTGTTGTTGTTTTTCAATTTATGATATGTAGGAATATGAACACACCTGTAGAAAACAATCTGTTTGGACCTCTATCTTCGTGTGTTGAAATTATTATGACTACTTTAATTGTTCTGTATTGTGTAATTTTTAAAAATGATGGCATTTTACTTTTATAACTGAAGACAATTAGAAAGCTACCTATGTTTTGGAATGAAGTTGTATGAATATTTCCCCATGTCATTACATATTCTTTAATGGCTCTATAAACTTCCATTGTCTGAATCTACAATAACTTTAATTCATTATTCCTCTATTAACAGAAATTGAAATTGTTACACAGCTTTTGTTTTTTGTGAATTATTCCGGGATAAAAATCCTTGCACATACATTTACAGGTGCTTTTCTGCTTATTTTCTTAGGCTGGATTGCTGTAAAGTGAACATGTCAATGACAGGGCCATCAGCTGCTCCACTCTAGAAAGTACCAGATACAATGTATGCAACACTAATTTTCTCTTCTACTCCTTATCTATCAACTACATAGCAATTTATCTAATCTGCTGTTTATCAACTGAATTGAATCTATAACTTCATTGTTTCATTTTCAGAGTTTCATTTCATTATCTTTAAAGTCCACTGTGTTGTTTTTCATAGCCTCTTGTTCCTTTATCATACGTATGATTTTCTCTCACAAGTTTTAGTCATGCTGGGTAGTTTCTTTCTGTCCCTTCCAAATCCTTCACCTGTTCTGCGCCGAGAGGCAGGTCAGATGGACTACACGGATGGGTTCCCTAGACCACACAGGTTCTTGCCCTTATCCAGGACTAAATCTTTGCTTTCTATTGGTGCAGCCTTTGGGCCCAAAAGAGTTTCACTGACTCTCTGCAGGGGCAGATGGCTGTTGCTTCTGTCCTTTCCCCAGAAACAGTAACTCTTTGCTTGACTATGAATGTGGGAAGAAGGGTGCACTGTCCTTCCTCCACAGGCAGATGGCTTTGCCTCCACCCTTCCTCAGCAGTGCTGGAAGCCAGAAGCTTTGCTAGTTCTTTCCAACAGCTTAAGTATCTGCTTCGCATGAAAAGAGCATCAGGGCATGGTGGCAGTGAGTCCTCCTGTATCCTGTGCCACCAAAAGGGGCTCTCTCCTGCCTTTGGGTCTTACTCCAGTGCTTCTCAAGAGAGGCCAGTGGAGGCCTTAGAGAGGAGCTCGGGAGTGGGAATAAACCCTCCTTGTGTCTGAGGCCCCCCGTTATTCTAAACTGACATACTGGTTAATGCTTACTCAGTCTTAGGGATTTTTTTTTTTTTTAATTTCTTCTTCCCCACTCTGTGGCAGCTGCCTCTTCCTCTCACATACCATCAAAGGTAAAACAATTTCTGTGTCCTGATTCTCCTTGCGGGGAACTTTTTACTCTTTGAAATTCAGTTTCCGCTTGCCAAGTGACCTCAGCCCTCTGACGAGTTCAGGGAAGTTATGATGTTGTACACTGTTCAGCATTTTCTTGTTAGGATGGGAGTGACAGTCTCTCATGGTTTTCTACATCCCAAGCAGGAGCAGAATTCCCAGTGTATCATTAACACTACCTTTCACTTCACAAGCACTCTGGTTTGGAGGACAGATGACATGGCCACCGCAGGTAAGGGCCAAGCTCAAGCCACGGGCACCTGGCAGATGCCTTCAGGGCAATGCCAGCTGCAGAGCTCACTGCCTCTCTGAGTTCCTGCTGTCGTATTTTGCTGCCCTGAGAGAACTCTCCTTATTTTCCTGTAAGCTCAGCCATGCATTTAAAAGGTATTTTTTTAAAAACTATCTTACCTATCATTTCTTTATATGATATGTAACAGAAAGGCTCCTCCACGTATGTAGTGAGTCATGTAGCCATAAACAAAAGTTAAAAAAACGTTCTATGTTAAAATTTTAATAATTTACTCTTTTCCACATTAAGATGAATGATTCTTGAAATTGTTCATTAGCTGCTTGTGTACGTCAGAAAGCAATGGTTAATGTGAAAACGGTTAATATTTTAAAAATGAAATCCAGTAATGTAAAAGCTTGACTTTATTAAGCTTTTCTTAAATACTCTAAAAGTCCAATTTATCTGGAGAGTGTTAACATGAATAATTTAAAATTAATTTTCCAACTGTGAGAGAAATAAAATTGATTTTGGGGGTCTTCCTGAATCCAAAAGCTTAGTTATTTTCAACAAAAGTTGTTTTGACAAATGATGGCTAGATGGCTACAGGACGCTAGATAGCTCGTAGACTAATAGAGTGATTGATTGTTATTACAGAATGCTAAGATACACTTTAGACACTGATCTTGTAGCAAAGGTGAGCTTAAGATTAGAAGTTAGAGGATTCCTGGGCCAGAAAGTTAATCACTAGATGCAACCAATCAACTAACAGAAATCAGCTAAGATGCCTACAGCACCCATGGTATCAAGACTGAAGTGGGACTGGATCCTGGAGAGAACACAATGTGAGTTTTAATGATCTACAGTAAGATGTTTCATTAAAGGACTGTGCCATTGCAGGGTTCCATCGAGCTGGCAACCTTACCCAAGTATATTAACAGTATCCTGCTGACCCTACCTCTGATTTGTCTGATCTGGCTGACAAGACCCTTGTCTCCTTCCTCCTCTGCATTCCATGAGTTCCCTCCCCACCCCCACCCCGTGCACAGCCCACGCTGAGTACTCAGTGGGGGAGGACAACCTTTTCAGACAGAGCAGATTGTTTGCTACAGTCGAGAATACAGGAACTGGGGGCCTCCCTCCAAATCAGCTCTTAAGTTCCACTTAGAGAAATTCTATGTGAGGGCATGCTTGAAAGCTTCAGTTACAACTACTTCACTCCTTAAAAAGGATGGATTCAATCCTTTATTTTTGGCATTTTCCCACCCACTCTGGCAGGCTAAATAAAGACCCCTCCTAAAGATACCTCCTTCATTCTAATCCCTAGAACCTGTGAATACGTTAGTTGGCATGGCCAAAGGGACTTTGTGGGTCTGATTAAGGTTACAGATCTTAAGATGGGAAAATTATCCTAGATTATCCAAGTGGGGCCAATCTAATCATATGAGTACTTAAAAACCTTTCCCAACAATGGTCAGACAAATCCAATGGAAGAAGAGGCAGGAAAGATTCAAAACAAGACAGGGACTTGACCTACTGTTGCTGACTTTGAAGATAAAAGACGCCATGAGAAAGCAAATGCAGGCACCGCTAGAAGCTGACTGTGACCATGACCAACAGCCAGCAAGGAAATGAGGACCTCAGTCCTAAAAGCACATGGCAGTAAATCTGTCAATGCCTGTATGAGCAAGGAAACAGACACTTCCCTTCGGCCTTGAGAAAAAATGCATCCCTGTAGACACCTGGATTTTAGCTTGGTGAGAACCGATCAGACTTACGATCCACAGAACTATGAAATCATAGATTTGTGTTGCTTAAAGCCCTTCGATTATGGAAATCTGTTACAGCAGCATTAGGAAACAAACACTCCCTCCTTTTTTTTATGTCTATCATTCACTGTTCTGTCTCTATCCAGGTAGTCCAGTGTCTTCATGGGTTCTTGTGATGGTCTCACTACAGAGGTGAACACAGGGCTGAGCAGGGCCATCCAAGTCCCACATACGTTCCCTTTGGGATGGATAGGTGCCATGTCCAGCGCAGACAGAAGGGCTAGGTCTGAGGGGGAAGGGTGGGAGATTAAGAAAAGACAGAGACAGGAAAGTTGGGATCGGGAGATCCACTGTCCATGGATGGCAGAGCAGTGGTGCAGTTTTTACTTCTCACACGGTTTTTATACAGTCTTAGAACAATTACCTATACAAGCTAGTATTAGAAGAACATACTGTTCTATGAATATGCAAGTTTGTATGTCTGGCTGTAACAGCGTTATCTTGTTCTTTCGGGGGTAAGATTCTGAAGCGAGGCCTCCCTTGAATGACCTTGCAGGCTGTAAGTTCCTTGTCAGCTTACATCCTGCTCTCCACATCGCCCCCTTTTCTTTCTGTTTTAAGCTGTGGTCTATGAGTCTCGTGTATCATACCAGAAAATAGATTTAAACCAATCACCCTTGTCTGCCAAAAGTGTCATGATGTAATAGTAATTGTTATATGTACCTCCCCGGGGACAAAACCTTTATGTAGAAACTTAGTGATAAGAATAGATGGGGAACTGATGTTATTACCTCATAGAGTTACCATATCATTGAATAGAGGTAGAGGTAGAAACTCTCCTTAGCCGGGGGGATGGTGGAGATCTAAGTCAACCTCTATTAACCCCATAAGTAATTAGATGACCCCTATGTGACTGTGCCTGTCTTAGGTTGTTCCTTCCTTGAGGAATCTTACCCGTCATTGACTAACAAGCCATCTTTTGGGGTCGAGTTCTCTAGATGTCCCCTATGCGGCTGTGCCTGTCTTAGGTTGTTCCTTCCTTGAGGAATCTTACCCGTCATTGACTAACCAGCCATCTTTTGGGGCACACCTCTATCAATCTCCAGATGGCCCCTACGCGGCTGTGCCTGGCTTAGGTCATTCCCCCCGTGGGGAATCTTACCCGTCATTGACTAACCAGCCATCCTTTGGGGCCAAATAGGGAGACATAAGGTGTAAGCACAAAGGTGAGGTAAAGTCCCTGAAAGGAGGGCTAGGTACGAGACTTTCTGTACTATTTGTAAGGTTTTATGCCCTACGGCTGTATTTGTATTATCTTGTTCTTTCTGGGGGAAGATGTGGAGGTGAGGCCTCCCTTGAATGACCTGGCAGGCCGCAAGGCCCTTGTCAGCTGACATCCTGCTCTCCATAGATAGGGATGTTGGGAGAGACAGTACACTTCTCCTTTTGAGATGGCAAACCTAAATCAGGGCCATATAAACCTGGAGATCCCGTGTATAGGACAGAACCTGCTTGGGAATAAGGATACTTCAGAAGAAAAAAATGTTAAGATATTCTGAAGGCATAGTTCAAGCACCAGCCCAGATCCAGCCATACCTGGAATAACATGTAGTTATTATACTTTTAATAACATGTAGTTATTAATAATAACATGTAGTTACTATACTTTTTAGTTAGCCTAACTTAAACACAAACAAACAATGCTTTTGTTTAAATCTGGTTTTGTTCCTGCCACTACCAGAGGCTTGGCTGATAAACTGCCTGTGTCCCTGGGTTGCTAGGGACATAACAGGCCTCCGATTACTAGTTTTCTTCATCTTTTGGTCCTTCTCAAGGAGAACTTCATGCTTTAGATGTATCCTCCCCAACTCCTGTTTCCAATCTCAAACTCCTAGGACTCTAAAAGGAGACATGAAGCCATGGTAAATCTTACACAAGGTGATAATGTTGATTAATCAGTTCATGAGTTACCTTTCTCACTGAAACTATTAGAAGTTGAAACCTGGGAGACACTCTAGCTCCCAAGAGTGTACCGTGAATTTCACTGTGACATGGATATGGAGAAAACATTTTGGACTAGGCCTCCTTTTTTTTGTACCCCTTAAATTATATTTCAAATGAGTATTACTCCATTCATTCAGAAGACTCATTCTGATCATACAACTGTAACTTGGGGAGGGTGAACCCTTATAACTGTGACTGGGAAAAGATTTACACAAGTTTGTTATTTGGCACTGTATGTTTATAGAATCTTCTTTTTTTCTTATTTGTCACATGCACATGGGAGATAATGGCCATATGAAAGAAGGAACTATCTGTTTATTTTTCAAATCAAGGAATGACCATCTTTAAAATAGCAATGTTAGTATTTTAACTTGATATTGGCTTGAGATTAAGACCTAGTCATTTTTGCATGTGTTTATGTGGAAAATGAAAGTGCATTATTTGGAGACACTCCAAATAATGGATCTCCGGATCCCAACTTTCCTGTCTCTGTGTCTTTTATTAATCTCCCACCCTTCCCCCTCAGGCCTAGCCCTTCTGTCTGCGCTGGATACGGCACCTATCCATCCCAAAGGGAACGTATGTGGGACTTGATTGGCCCTGCTCAGCCCTGTGTTCACCTCTGTAGTGAGACCATCACAGAACCCATGAAGGCACTGGATTACCTGGGTAGAGTCAGAACAGGGGGAAGCATACAGTGAATGATAAGAGACATAAAAAAGAGGGTGTGAGGGGGGTGGGAGATGAGGATAAAGGGGATCAAATATATGATGATGGAAGGAGAACTGACTCTGGATGGTGAACACACAATGGGATTTATAGATGATGTAATACAGAATTGTACACCTGAAATTGTGTAATTTCATTAACAATTGTCACCCCAATAAATCAAAAAAAAGAGGGTGTGTTTGTTTCCTAATGCTGTTGTAACAGAGTTCCATAATCTAACGGCTTTAAGCAACACAAATCTATGATTTCATAATTCTGTGGATTGTAAGTCTGATCGGGTCTCACCAAGCTGAAATCCAGGTGTCTACAGGGATGGATTCTTTCTGAAGGCCACAGGGAAGTGTCTGTTTCCTTGCTCATACAGGCATTGGCCGATTCAGTGCCATGTGGTTGTAGGACTGAGGTCCTCATCTGGAGACACATTTGGAAAGTGCATTATGTCAGATATTATTGGTAGTTTTCCTAATAGTGTCACATGCTTGGATTTGGCTGCAACAAGTTCTACTATGCTCTGAATTGTGTGTCTCTGGGCTGATATTCAATTTGGGGGCTTTTATTAAAGCATCTCTTAAGGTTTTAGATCTTGTCTTTCCTGCCCACATGTGAAAGAAATATTAAAAGTCTCTGACCTTACGCTCTGTACACAGAAGATCCTTGATAGAAACCTCAGGGCTGAATTGAGAAGGATTCTGGGTAAATTATTATTCCTCTGGGATCCCCACCCTATTTGCTTATTCAGGGTATGGTGCTTTTTTTCTGGTAAGCTCAGCCTGAAGGTTCTGAACTGGCTAATGCTGATGTTATCCCATTACACACTGTTAGGTTGGATGATATCCCCACAGAATAACCAAGCCCAATTAACAGGTTGTTCTTACAGACCTGTGAAGTCCCCTGGGTGCTCCTAAGGGCTTTTTGGTTTCCAGGAGTGTGGCAGAAAGAAAGTAGCGGAAAGCTTCTAAGGTGGGGCCAGCACCCGCTATCTCATGGGAAGGAGCAGTACATACATAAGGATTTGGGGGGTGCTATCAAGAGTCAGAACTGGGAACCACACGGACAGTTCATTATGTTCAGCATCTTTCCTCCCGAGTGACACACCTCTTAAACAGTCCTTTTCAGTAAGAGTACGTGGGTTTGTATCCATTAGAGAAATGGATCAGCTGAGTCACAAAGCAGTGTAAGTCATTTTTGCCTGAGGTTAGATGTTACAGAAAGTCACTCAGAAGCATCCCACAGAGCTTGGGAACAAAGATATTAGAGGACATACATGTGTCATGTGTGGTCCCTCTTTCCTCAAAATAGTCACTAAGTATACAAAAGCCATTATAAAGTGGGAATAGGGACAAATTACTACTTGAATGATTCATCAGATGAGCAATTGGAGAAAATATGGACATGGGGGCAGGGACTACCATTTACAGTATCCAAAATTCATTAAAAGAAGGGCAAGCCTCTGGGACCAAACTGAACAAGTGTTTTATTAGGGACATATAGGGATAAAGGGAGGGAACATCGGCATGAAAGGAGGTGTGGCGGTTAATTTTATACGTGAATTTGAGTGGGCCATGGGGGTGCCCAGATGAAGCACGTGTCTGGGTGCGTCTGCGAAGGTGTTTCCGTAGAAGACTAGCACTTGAGTAGGTGGACTCAGTAGACTGCCCTCCCCATTGTGGGTGGGCACCATCCAGGCCTTTGGGGGCCTGACTAGAACAAAGGGTGGAAGAAGGAGGAATTCACCCCCTTTTCCCTGCCTCACTGCTTGAGCTGAGGCATCTCATGTCCTCCTCTCCTGTCCTTGGACTCGGATTTACATCATTGGCTTCCCTGGTTCTCAGGTCTTTGAACTTGGACTGAACTACACCACCGGCTTTCTGGGGTCTCCAACTTATAGACACGGATCCTAGGACTTCTCGGCCTCCATAACTGCATGAGTCAATCCTATAATAAATCTCACTCTCCTCTCTCTCTCTCTCTCTCTCTCTCTCTATATATATATATATATATATATATATATATATATATATATACACACACACATACATACATACATACACACACACACACAAACACTCTGGGGGCGTCAAAAAAACGTATACAAGTGGACACTTTGATCAACATTGCTCAAGCAATAGTTTGCCATAATCAGAAGTGTCTGGATGCTGATGGTAACCACTTTGAGCACCTCTTCTAATTGCAGAAGTCAAATGTGATTTGTATTCATCTTTTGTTATCGGTATATATTGAGTTTTGGAATTTTAATACAGTTTTCCTTTCTTAAAATGTGTATACATTTTTTGACACCCTCTGTATATACACACACACACATATATGTATGTACACATGCATATATGTCCTATTGGTTCTTCTGTTTCTCTGCAGAACACTGACAAATACAGAAAGTATATTAAAATCTTATTTTGAAGATTTGATGTTCCAAAGAGTTTCTCTGGTAATGAAGATCATGAAGAAATGATGTGTCAGATATTAAAACAAAGGAAGAGTTTCATTAGCATCACCAGCAATCAATTGTTAAACATAAAGTGGCCAAGAAAACACATTCAACCCAGGTTCAAGAGCTCAGAGAAGCCCCTCTACTCCGTAAGATTCCTTGTAGTATAACTGCAGAGATTGGGCTTCAGCTGGAAGCCTGGGAGCACTGCCTTAGTCAATGTCAAATACAAGGATCAAAGAGACAACTCTTCTCCCTGCCAGACAACCATGCAATAAGGGCGAGCAGAGCTACAGGCACACAGCTGTGCAAGCAGCGGTCCAGGCAAGAGAGGAGCTTTCCTGGATCAAATGTGTCAAGCGGGCCCTGAGGAAGAGACAGAGCTGCAAACAATGACAGCCCCACAAAGCACATGAAGCAGGAAGAAACCAAAGGGAAAAAGACAGAGAAAGCACGTGCCAGTCTTTTCAGTTGCTCTTTGACACACTGCCTGGTACATAGTCATCTCAAACCCTTTTTTAAGTGAACGATAATATAACAATAAAAGAGTTGTATTTTTTCCCCTGGCACAGAATCACTGCATTTAGATATTTATAGAAAAACCATTATCAGACGAAAATCACTAATGGAACGTTGTTTAAAATAACAATTAAAACATGATTTTGGAAAGGATATAAATGGAATTGTTAAACTTGGAAAGACAAAGTACACAACTACTTTAGAAGAAGCAACTTGATAATACATTTTAAGGGGGGAGGCATTTTAAGGGACTGAGTGACAGAATGCTCTTTCTAGATTCTTCTATAATAATATCATTGTAGCATCTTTATCCATAGTACAACCACATATTTTGAGTCATGTGCTTTTAAATGGAACATACTGAACTTTTAAATTATGCTTTTAAAAGCTGAACATACAATGCATGGACAACCTGGCCTAGGTATGAAAGAAAGAAAAGTGAAATGAGTAGAACAGGAAAAAATCCCACATTTTTATTCCATATATGATAAATTTCCTCTTACAGCCATTAGAATTACTTATAAAAATCAAACCAAAACTTGAGTCCATTTTCCTCATGATGTCCTAACAATCCCCAGGACTTTTTCATCAAGTAGCATTTGTCACATATTTACTTCTTAATCACATTCGGCTGGGCATTATTTCAAACAAGGCAAATAGAAATAGCTCATATTATTTTAGAAACTTACAGATAAAAATGGATAGCGATAAAACATACCCATGTGTGAAAAACATACAAGCATAAAACACACCTATTGGTAAGTATCTAAGCAGCATGAGTATACTAAACTAAATGATGTCTAGTGCTTTGAACACAATATAACAGAAAGGACTTTTTTTTTTTAATGTCTTAGGCCATCTGGTTAGCCAAGACACAAACGTTCCTTAGAAGCCTATAGCTTAGGTTTGAGGGAGAGGAGGAAAGCCTTCAGCCTATGTAGGCTGGATGATAAGAACAGAGCTCACGCAAAGCTGAGTCTCCAAATAACAGAGTTCTTATCTTCAGAGACACATAGATGAAATTACATGATTTCTGGAATTTTCTTCAAAATAATCCATGGATAAGGGGAATGGATAGGGATGACAGATGAAACAAGACTGGCTGTAAAGTCAATAATTATCCAAATTAGGTTATGGATACATGGGGGGTTATTATACTATTCTCTCTACTTTTATATACGTTTGAAATTTTCTGAAATAATTTTTTTTACAACCATACTATTAAAAGAAAAGCCATAAAGTGTAGAAAGAAATTTAAAATGAAACTGACAAAAAATGAGACTCCAAAAGGCCTCAAAAATCCTATAAATTAATAAAAGACAAAGAAGACAATTGAAAGATGGATAAAAGCCATAAATGGGTATTTTTATGAAAGAACAAAAACAAATGGCCAACAAAATATCAAAAGGTGTTTAGCTTCATCAAGCATGAAAATTCTTTTTGAAATAATAAGCTGTTTGGAGTTTCAAACGTGTGTTTATTTTATTAATATCTTTAACTTGTATATATACATTATATATGCTTTTGTTTATTTGTGTATGCAAAAAAGCAGGGAAATACTTCTCACATTGTGAAGAAAAACTAATAGAAAGAGAACAAAAAAAATGATGCACATGATAGAATTAGTAGTCAAGTCTATTAATAGAGCTATTAAAACTATAGTCCACAGGTTTAAGAAGGTAGAGGACAGCTTGAGCATGATGGAGAGACAAATTAAAAATATTAAAAAGACTCCAAATCAAACTTCTAGGGATAAAAAACATAACTGATATGAAAAATCCACTGTATAGGATTAACAAATTAGACACAGAAGAAGAAAAGCTTAGTACACTTGGTAACATAGCAACAGCAAGCAAATGAAAGACAAAGAAAAAAAGACTGAAAAAAAAATGAACAGGACATTAGGGATCTGTATGTCGACACCAAGTGGCCATATATACAGAGGGTGCCAAAAAAATGTGTACACATTTTAAGTAAGGAAAAAACTGTATTAAAACTGTAATCCAATGAATGATGCTAGCAGTCATTTGATTAATGACACCTTTTGAGCAAACATCATACTACACATTGCTACTGTAATTCAATTCAACTTTGAAAAGTAATACACAGATAACATCTCTTACAATGTGTACATTTTTTGGCACCCCCGGTAGATATATATGATTTTTGGGGGGGAGAGTAGAGAGAGACAGAAAAATATTTTAATAAAAAATGCCTGAAATTTGTCTAAATTTGAAGAAAACGAGAAATGTATGTGTCTAAGCAGCTCAATAAACTACACACAAAAAATTTAGTGAGAAAAAAAACAATGCAACTCAGTTGTTCCCAGTCTTACATTATAGTAAAATAAGACTGGGTCTTATATTTATTTTCTAGGCCTGTCCCCTTCAGGACCAGGGGAGTCAGGATGCTTCCCAGAGCTGGCGCCTAACCCTGACTTCCTCTAACCAGCTGTGGAGCTTACAAAAACCATTTAACCTCTTTTGTGCTCAGTTTCCTCTTCTGCAAATTAAGCGCGCCTAAAGAGAATGATGCCCAAGGTCTAGCTCAGGTCTAAATTTTGGGATTCCTGGATTTTTAAACAACCCTGCTTGCAGAAATCTGCAGGAGGCTCTTCTGTCCGAATCTGGGGAGGCTCCTTGTGCCCTGCAGCTCAGCGGGAGAACGAATCTCACAAATACCGAAGAGCCAGCTGATGACTTAATGGGCTTTCATATGGGCAGCTAGGTTTTAATTTTCTCTAACAGTACAGTCCCTCGGGTGAAGTGTGCTTTCCAGCGGGATGAGAACCACATAGGATATTTTGATTGCTGAAGGATATCTCATAGGGAAATCAGATTTAAGTCATGGTCCTCTGTAGTTTTTACTATCAGAACAAAATAAAAGGCCCAGAGGAAATGTTTATACTTAGAGTTTAAATCTGCTGGAATGTCAAAAGTAGCTCTCTAAGAGTGAAGCATCTGTAAATATTTAAAGCAGGATGAAATCACAAATGCTGCTTTTAATAATCTCTTTTAAGCATGAGTAGAAGTCAAAAAGAACCTGCAAAATCCCTGGGAACCCTTTGGTAGGAAACTGTTGACTCTATGCCCATGTGCAATAACTCAAATTATAACAGACAATTGGGAGAAATGCATTTGTTGTCCCTACAAGCCCACGACCAACTCTACACAAGAGAAAATGGACCATGTACAGCATGCTGAAGAGTGCCTTTTTCCTCACTGGTGAGCTGATAGTAATCCCGTCACACAAAGACCAGGCTACAAAGTAAAGTCCGCCTTCCTGCCTGAATTTTTCGTATTTAGCTCTACCCTCACCCCGATACACATGGATCATAGCTTTACACGCAGTACTCTAGTTTCCTATGATTACGTATTAGACATCATGTCAGATGCTCTAGTCATATCACCTTATTTAATCTTCTCAACAGCCCAGAAAAGTAGCAACTGTTTGCTCTATTACTTGATGGGAGAAACTGACGTGTCAAGAGGGTATGTGTGAGCTGTAAACTGCTTTTCCTTCAAATGCCAAAGAATATTGAAGAAAGACAGCCCTTGGTCATAGCCATTCATTCATTCATTCATTCATTCAGTCAGTCATTCATTCAGCCCTTCATTCACTCAGGAACTCCTGTTTTTAACATACACATACTTTAATCTAAGGAAACCTACCTATAAATCCAGCCCACTCCCCTTTCCTTATTCAGTTTTCCGTGGAGATGGGAACTCAAAGAAACTTCCACTTGTGTCCTTGCCTCTATTACCTGAGTACCCCTCCATCTTGGTGTTTCTGGGCTCAGTTACAAAATTTCCTTTCTGGTTCACTTCGGAACCATTTTCAAAAGACATCTTCTCTTGTAGGTGCAGAATTGTAAACTAGAAAGAGTATTTTAGTAAGAGCGAGCAAACCCACGGCATTTTTACATTAGCACCATGCCATTTTTAATAATCTACATAAAAGGATGTATTTTTTTTTTTTTAGCATCCTCCTAAGTGCCTCTTGAAAACCTCTGTGACATACTCAATAGCTACTGACTAATTTGTTCTGGCAGCAAAATGAGTTCAGTATTACTGAAAATATGTTTCCTATCACCAGATCTTATTCAGGTCATTGAGAGGCTTTTCACTGGTGGAAGGGAGTAGAATTTACCTTCCATGAAACATTATTGACAAGAGAGAAATAACATTTTGACCTACTCCCACATTAGCAAAATGCAAATCATAGGCAATTTTCTATGCGATGATATTTCAATAGTTTGCATTGGTGAGCATCAACCTGATTTTTTCTTTTTTAAGCCAGGTGAATGAAGGCTGCATGAAACGGATGGTGAATAAACACCTGTGAAAAACTGCATAGAGCAGCTTTCAGCTTAGTGACTTGGATAACGCCACTTCTCCAGAGAAGTGCTAAATCTAGAGGAAGAATGGATAGCAGTTTGCCACAAGCTATGCAGCTCCCTAAACCAAAGGGGTCTGGGTACTGAGTGGGGCCGGGATGTACAATCCCACAGAAATTTCTGAGACTAAGGCTTCACTAACGACAGGCTCCCACGGGCTTAGCAGGGTCAGGGGAGAAGTCGTATCTCATTGTTTTTTTTTTTTTTCTTTCCCATGCAGAGATGTGGCTAGCTGCAGTGGGAACTGCACACCTGGGTGATTAGGAGGTCAAATGGGTAACCAAAGCTCTTCATGATTCTTCTTTTGGAAATAAAGAGGGATAAAATTCGGCAATCACCAACCAAGCTTTTTCATTTCCCTGCAATGTGTCAGCATGGTTAGGATGCTGGCCGGCTTTCCATAGGTGAGATCACTTCCTGCTGACACCAAGAGGGGGCAGGGTGCACAAATGTGTGAAAAAGAAAATTAAACTAAGGGTAGCTTTGGTTTTGATGTTTGCTAGGCGTCGTTTCTTGTGTTAAAATTAGATGTATCAGCTACTGGAAGCCACAGGATTTTAACGTTGAGAACAAAGGGCAGCATTCTCTAGACAAATCCCTAGATGCATGTGGCAGCTGTTAGTTTTGATAAAGAATTACAACTTCTTGGGTTTTGTCGTTAGTTATGCGCAACAGAAAAATCTGGAAATTTAACATCATGCCCCAAATAAGCTGTGCCCGAGAGTAACAGTCACTTCTATACTACTGAAAATCTCCCTGGTCAAAATCACATCAATAAATGCATATTTAATTAGTTTATAGACATCGAAAGAGAAAAAATTCAAAGGTTCTCTCACAGATGACCTTTATAAGAGATGTTTTACTCTCAGATGCCTCACGGCAAAATTTCAATCCAAATGAAATAAGATGAAATGTGGCTTCTTATTTAACAAGATCGTTGCCTTTAGATGGAACTTTTTTTTCTTTCTTCCAGAATTAAGAGCTTATACACAGTGTGGACATGACCTGGTGGTACAGCAGTTTAGATGATAATTTTCTAATTCCAATGTATCCTTCATATCAACTTTAGATAAGTAACAAACTTGATCCATGGCACTTAATCATGGAGATTTGTTTGGACATTTTTAGAACAGGCAACCTAATACTGAGATGTGATAACTTTGCAACAGATTTGCAAGGAAGGTGACAGGAAGCGTGAGAATGACAGAGGAAAACATGGTCTAGTTCAGAGGAGGAAGGGAAGATAGAAAAGATTTCAACGTCGAAAAACTCAAAGGAAATACCTGATTTTCAAATTGCCTCTCTCTGAGGTCTAGGAATAACCTTGCATGCATTATCCAAACTTCCCTCCATCCCATTAGGCTTTATTGTTCTACCCCATGGCCCTCTTCAGATTTAAAAGGAGAAGAAAACAAGGTTGAATGTGAAGTTTTCTAACCGGTAGCCAAATGCTGGGTCTGCTCTGTAGGAAAATGCATGGGGCTTCTGGATCTGTCAGCTCAGGGCTCCCTGCCCAGCTCTCAGAGCCTGACAGGATACCCTAATACCATCTGTATAAGACAGAGGGTATCTAAGAAGTGCCCTCTCCAGGTGCCCTGCACCCTATAAGAAATCCACCACAAAGAAGAGATTTGTCAATTGGCCCCCTTCAGCCAGTCTACCCTTCGGGTCCCAGAGGAGGGAGGACTGTCCCCTGTTGACCTTGCTAAAGGGACGGGATTCGGAAAGAGGGAAGCAGAGCAGTGCAATAAACGATCAGATATTTTATTTTAAGCTTCAGAATGGAGGCAACTAGACATAGGTGTGAAAAGAATGAGGCGTTTGGGATCAGGTAGACCTAAATTTGAGTCTTGATTCTGACACTTAGTAGCTCTTTGACCTTGGACTACAAGGACCACTGAACATGTCTTCTTCAGTTACTTCTGTTACAGATTGGAGAATATAATACCTACTATGTAGGGTTATGGCGAGGTCCAAATGAGATCATGTGTGTGATACACTTAGCCTGGCTTTTGGGCTTAATACCTTGTTAAATTCCTTTCTCTTCTCTGGTGCTTGTTTTCCCTTCTAGCCTTGGAAAGAGATTTATTTTTTTGATAATTGCTTTTTTACTTAGGCTGTTAAAAAATGTATTTGTTTTCTCTGGAATGGTCTAAAACAAGTTTAGATGATAGCAATAGCATTTGATATATTGGGCACATGTGACTCCCTGAGTCTGCTTCATGAAACTTGAAGTACAAGAAATGTCATGTTTTCATATCTTTTAAAAAGAATCCAATTTGAGCTCATGCTTCCTGAGTTTGGCAAGACGTCCAAAATCGATCAGTTTAGGCAGGGGTGTCAAAACTGCGGCCCATGGACTAATTGCGGTCCATAATCCATTGCTAATTGGCCTGCAGCAAATTCCAAAAATATATTTAGTTTACTTAAATAAACCAGGTGAGGCAATACGTACTTCACCTTGAGTGAGTGGCCTGGCTGTTTGTGTATTTTACCGCATATGGCCCTTGGTGAAAAACATTGAAAAAAGTTTTGACACCCCTGGTTTAGAGGGACATGGAGAAGGGATGGAGAATGTCCTTTCTCCCATTTAGATCTCATAAAGTGCCAGGGACTTATACCTTGTGTACAAATGGGAAGAGACCTGATCTTCAGGATTCAGGTTCCCCTACCCTGACTGTCCCCTTCACTTACTCCATGCAGCTGACTAATGCTCAGCTGTGGGCATCGTGCCCCAGGCAGACTACAGAGATGCCCCTGACAGCAGCCCTCACCACAGGCCCCTTCTCAGGGGCTCCCAGGACTCCTTGCTGCGTTGAGCCCCTCCTGGGACCCACACTGCCATTCTGACACCAGATGGTACGGATACAGAGATTCTGTCACTAAGAAGCCCACCACCCTCATCCCCAGATGGAACAGAATAAACTGGGTTATGATATGGTAACAAACAGTTCCCAATGATCAGTAGCTTAAATCAACAAAAGTGGATTTCTCCCCAAGCCATCCTCTTGCTTGGGAGGCCTGGGGCAAGAGTACGATGAAGGACCGTGCACTATTATGTCTAAATATTTAAAACTTAGAAACCAAGGCAACAAAGTGTTAAATGAAATATGTTCTACCCTCTTACCTTGAGAAACATGCCTTTATAACCAGATCTGAATTTAGGATTCTGAGACTCCGTGGAGTTCTATGCTGGAACATGGTGGCGTAGCGTAAGACCGCCTGTTAGCCTGGCTTGCTCACGGACCCCTAGCCCACACATCCAAGCTCCACAAATATGCCCCTTAGCCACCCCCCAGGTGGAGGGTGACTCCAAGGACGAGTGACATGCAGGCTCTGAAAGCATTTGGGCAAGGAATTTTGAAGGCCCTGTTATGCAAACCACGGAAGTGAATCTGCAAATGTGGAATCCACAAATAATGAGGATTGACTGTATTTTATCTTGTTTCTTTGCTTTTGCCAAAAATTTCTCAAGAGAAATGAACAGATGGGTGCCCAGAAAGAGGAAAAGTGGAGTTCTTAACTTTTCTGGTCATCCTGGTGCAAAGAAGCCCAGAATTTAAGAATTCGGTATTGCGTTCTGAGAAGGGGAAGAATAATTCCTTTCCTAGTCTTTCTGCTTTGGGTGGGGAGGAAGGGAACAGACTAAGTTCAGGCCACCTACATCACTTTGGTGACCACAGTGCCACACAGGGCATGCACTGTATAATCTGCCTAGTGCATTCAGACTCCTTAGCTCATACGTGGGTAGTAAGGGTAAATAGGGTGGATGAGTTCTTACAACCCCCGTTTTCAGATGGGGAAACCGAGGTTGAGAAAGAGGCTGTGGCCAAGGACAGAGAACAGAGCAGGAAGGACTGATTTTCGAGGGCATCCTCTCTTCCCAACTGTTGTGTGCTCCTAGAGCGTAGCCATCTTAAATTCAAGGGAGGTTCTTTTAAATCTATAGAAGTCAGACAAGCAGGAAGTTCTAGCATTTAGCCTGAGCCTCAATGCAAAAAAAAAAAAAGCAACATATGGTTTTGTGTCATTTCTTGAGCATTTCTGACAAAGATGACTTCTCATCTATTATATTTGTATTCCTTTACTTGGTGATATTACTTAGTTCTTGAAGTTCTTGAAGCCCTTAGAAGGCCATAGAACCAGAAAAGGAGAGTCACTTTTCTAGGTCAACTCGGCTTTGAATCATGTAATCAATCATAGACATAATAGTTTGTTAGTAGGTAGAGCACCTAGACAAACCACTATTTGTACTAGAGGAAAATAAAACCTGAATAAAAGATAAAGAGAAGACCTCACACGCCATTTCACTTAGTTTCTTTGATCTCTATCATTTGTAAATTTCTTGCTTTCAACAAGTGAATGGCCTGCTTGCTATGGGCAGGCCTTGTGCTACCAGCTCTAATGCAATTTCATTAAATTCTCAGATCAGCTTTGTAGGGCTGTCCTTTCTCCACATATGAGAAGGCTGAGGCTTAGAGAAGTTGATACAGCTAAGGTCATAGAGCTAGTGAGTGGCTGAGCTGGGATTCAAATCCCCATCAGTCTACCCCTAAAACCATGCTGTGCCCTTAATCAGATATTGTGCACAACACACTGACAGGTTCATCTTAACACCTTGCAGAGCTGGTGTGCAAATTAAAGACGTGATATGTAGGAAAAGTGTTCGGCAAGCCATGAAGCTCTACGAAAGGTTCGCTGTGATTATTCCTCAGTCTTACACAGGGCTAGTGAGCTCTGCTGTCCTTAGCGGCCAAGTCTATATTAATCCCACAATTCATCTTTAATTCAGCAAAGTCTTGTGTGCCTGGCTTTCTCTCTAGACAAAGGAAACTGGAAATATGCCTTCTGTACAAAAGGCTTACATTAACACCTGCTGCCAAAGGGGGCTGGATCATCAGAGAAGAAGAGATTAACATACAAAATACAGGTTAATTTGGACATTGTTTCCCAACATAAACCAGGCGCATGGAGCCAACCCAGGGATGGATAATCATGCTGAGGGTGGAAGCACTCATTATAAAAAATTACCTTGTAATTATCTGCAACCTCCCTGAGTCTGTAGCCCACGGCCAGTCTCCTTATTAAGTATAAGGAGAGCCCCCATATGTTCACCAGGGCATGTGATCCCGTCTGTCACAGCGGGGTCACCGCCATCTGGGCCTACTTCTCAAAGCTATGGTCCAGGTGCAGAACTGAACCTGCGTCCTTTGCAAATGGGTGAACGTGATACCTCTGACTTCTTAAGTGACATATTTGTTGGGCAAGTTAATACACTGGGGAGGCTGTGACATTCCTCTTTCTGATGTGCCTTTGAGCTGTGTCTTCAAGCCTTGAAGTGACCCCATGGAAGATATGTAACAAACTGAATAGGAGCAATGGCAGAAGGCCTGACAAGTACAGAGACACAGACACTTCCAAGAGGGGCCAGGCTGCCTACAAGGTGACTCAATTCTCCTGGTTTTCATTCCAGGCCTACATTTATCTTGGTGGCAGAGCTACAAATGTGAAATCAAACCTCCAAACCTAGATGAATGAAATTGCATTTACCTGCTCATGACATGTTAACAAGCTATTTGCTGTGTCTTCTTAACTGGCATATAAGGCACATTGCAAAGCTCTCTGGCTGGAGGTCAGGGAGGGACATGATTTTTTGTGGTGTCCAGATACAATAGGAAACACTGCGGGATAGGATACAATTCAGTATCCTGGGTAAGACAGTGGAAAAGAATGACCTGGAATCTCATAGTTGTCATCATATCATCATCATCATCATAACTACTGTTTATTGAGCCTCTTCTACATGACAAACACTTTATTTGCATTATCTCATTTCACCCTTGTAATAACACTGTAAGGTAGCTAATATTTTTTTACTATGGATGGATGAGAAAACTGAAATCAGGTAACTTGCCCAAGGCCACCAGATGGCAGGTTCTAGATCAGAATGCCGGTCCAACTCGTGCTCTGAACCACTAGGGCTTAACAAACCAGAACCTCCCAGAATACACAAGTGCAGAGAACACAAGGGCTTGGGGGAACCCTGAGTCACCTGGACTGACCAACCTGACAACTTTAAAGCTTTGTTTTCAACAAAGCCAATCAGAGAGGATGGGTCAAGCCATCTTTCTGCAAAGCTGTTCTTTTGCCTACTTTTGAGGAGTCTCACAATACAAGAAAGGGACTAAAAATATTCTTTCCAGAAGTTTGATCCACCTCCGTTAGTTCTATATTTTGATTCTTTGCCTGTTAATTGCCATTATGGTCATTTGGGGAGAAACGTAAAGAAATATTCTTTAGAGTATTAGAAACTATGGCCAATTATGCCAAAATATGCTAGTGAGTAGCATAGAGATGGAATACAATTAAACCTTGAACATGGGTTTGAACTGTGCAGGTCCATTTATATAGGAATTTTTCCCCCCAGCATATATACAGTCGGCCTGCCGTATCCCTAGGTTTCGTATCTGCAGATTCAACCAGACATGGATCGAAAACAGTATTTTTGATCCAAAGTGGAAAATCTGCAGATGCAGAGAGCTGACTGCTTCATTGTTCTATACGCCATAATGTATGATTACAAAATAGTGATGGTTGCAGTCACCCAGCACACACTCTGGGCCACATGATTTTCGTACAGTTTCTCATTTAATTCTCACCACGACCCAGTAAAGTAGGTACTTAGGAGAAAAGTGAGACTCACCCACATGAAGTAATTGGTTCCAGATCACAACTATAGTTCCCGATCAGTGCTATAGTTAGCCTTAGATGCATAACAAACTACTCAAAGCTGACACGGCTTAAAACAATGATTCGGGTTTTTCTCCCTGATTGGTTGGGTTGCTGAGCTGCTGATTTCACCTGGGCTCACTGACAGCTGCAATCACTGGAGCCAAGGCTTCTCTCGTCAGCCTCCCCGTTGGTGCTGCTGTCTCTGGGATGCCCAGAGTTCTCCTGAACCGAACCTCTTACTCTCTAGGAGCCACACTGGCTTCTCGGCATGGCAGTCACAAAGCAGCAATCTCCAAGCAGAAGCTGCAAAGCCCTTTGATTCCTGGGGTGGAAACGGCACTTGCCCACATTGTAGAGGTCAAAACCAGTCATGAAGCCAGGAGGACTCCAGGGGAGGCAAAACAGACCGCTCCTCCACAAAGGAGTAAGGGAGCATGGTGATTTTTTTTCTTTTTTGGTCACCTTTAACAACAATGGCTCAGAGCTAGTAGATAAGCCGAGCCAGGATTCAAAGCCAGGTGGCCTGACTGGGGGTGTTCTAAGTAACTGTGCCATCTCTGAACACAGGGCATTTGGGAGACGAAGACATGGAAAGGATTTTGTACCACGCGTGTGTCTTACATTGCTCTTACAATCTCCTCACCTTTCAATTCTGTCTTCCCCCAGGGTCAGGCTCAGTGCCCAGCACGTGGGGGTGATTAATAATACGTATTTAGGTGACTTACAAGAGAAGTGACCCTGGATGGGACACGTCACCTCTTCAAGCCTCCCTTTCCCACCTGCAGAATGCGGATACAGTGCAGAGCACCACAGGTGGCTGTAAGAGCCCAGCGCTGTAGCGCGCGGAAAGCACTGGGCACAACACTGGCACTCGGTGTTCTCTCAGTATTAGTGTGACAGCCGTGTGGGCTGTCGATGAACGAACGCATGGGTGTTTTTTAAAGTGGGAGTACAACGCCGCTCGGTTTCCAGATGGAGACGCTGGCATGCAAGCACGCACTGGCGTGGGGGAACTAACTTTAAAATAGTGTTGAAATACTAAGATAACAGCTTTTAAAAAGTGGGAGAGAAACGCAAAACACAAACGTACAAACAAAAGGGGCCACAGCGCAGCAGATCTTTCTCTGCTAATTTTTTAAGGTTCCACGCTGGGGCTGCTGGCTTCTCCCAGGCTGGGGGGGGTGGGGTGGGGGTGCTGACTGGGCGCGGCCAGGTGGCGGGAGGGTGGGGGGGACGTACCTTGGGCTGACAGGTCTCGGTCACTTTGACTGGTCGGCAGGAGCCTTCACAAGCTCGCTTTCTGCAGGGTTCTTGTGCCTGGGAAGCGCGAGGGGAAAGGCTCTTGGACTTCGCCCTGCTTGGCGAAGCGCCGCGGGGACCGGAGGGCTCGGGTCTGCGCGCCTGGTGCAGCGGGAAGGAGCGCCCACCGCCCTGCGTGAGTGCGCGGGTCTCCGGGAGTCGAGCGGGCGCAGCGGGGCGGGTCCTCACCAAGTCTCGGGACGCGGGGCGCGCGGGGCGATGGCCTCAGGAGCTCTCAGCGCAGCGGGGGAAGGAAGCGCCGTGGAGGACGATGGGGTTCAGGTGGGCTTGGCGGGCGCGGAGTCTCCAGGTGGAGATACCTGGGGATGTTTGGCCCCCGGCTCTGAGTGCGCTCCACCTGGACAACACTCCCCAGGGCCCGTGGCACAATCAGAGGCGGTCGCACCTGGGCTTTTTTCAGACCAGGAGGCGTCTCCTAGTTGAGGAACCCCTCCAGGGAAGCGCGAAGCGGTGGGGTCCTCCATTACGCTCGGTGCGAGGCTCAAACACCATCTCCATCCTTCGTCAACACGTGTCTTTGGGGTGCTTTGATTTCAGGGTGCTATGATGGAGTGGAAGTGAAAAATGCCTTCGCTTTGAGCATGACCCACCAAAGACCTGGCTGACACCACAAAGACTTATTCCTGGGATGTAGGATTACGAGAAAACCCGGGCATGGGACAGGTGGAAGCAGCTCCCTGCCAAGTGGATTTGGTCCTCGCGGGGGAGTTGGTAGGAGTCAGTGAGACACGTAGAGACATGTATGAAATGCAAGCATCCAATACCTTTCAGATCAGCTTGGTGTAATGGGGAAAAAAATGGGCTTTGGCATATTTACGAATTTAAATCCCAGCTCTGCCTTTTGCTAGCTGGTGACCTTGAACAGATGATTTAAGTTTACTCAGCCTTAGCTTCCCGATTTAGAAGACACTTCTGTCCCTCTCCCCCTACATGTACATCCACTTGTTACTTTTTTTGGTGTGGGACGAGTAAGCACAGACATGTGAGGAGAAAAAAGAGGTCCAACTAGGATGCATTCTACTGATTTGAAAAATAACTTTTAAGAAAGTTGTTCAAACTAAGTACTGGAACATTTTTGGAAAAGCACTGGCTTTGTTGGCATGTGAAAGTCTGTGCAGTTGTCAAAACCCTTTGGCTGATTGGGCTTTCTAGACTTCAACCCCAGGTGAATCAAGTCCACGGGAAATCCTTTATAATGTTCTGCCAGTGTTCTTAGCAAGAAGCTGTTTTCTTCCTTTATAGGAGTTGGTTGTTTCGGAGGGACATAATTGGCCCCACAACATATGTGAATCCAGCTTATAAACCAATTTACAGTCAGGTTCTACTAGGCTGCTTTTGTAGCCAGAGAAATAAGTGGGCTTTGACTGACAGAGAGTTCAGCAAATCTGCTGGGCTTACCAGTTCACTGTCCTGGAAAAAATGAAAACAAGAAGCAAACAGCCTGAGCGTATTTTGTTAATAACTTTGTTTTTGTTTCTGGAAGCATATGATTTATTAGAGGAAAACCTAAGTGTTGAATACTACCCTGGTATGCACAGAACTAAGACAGGGAGAGAGGAAGAGCTTAGTTACTGCCAGATAATATCATGTAACCGTTAATTATTAACACCCAAATACCCAAGGTAAATAGGCAATGCCCAATTCTTCAGAGGAAATACAGTTCATCTATTATTAAAAGAGCAAACGTGATTAGTTTAACATTCCCAGGGGTTTAATAATGTGGAGTTTTTGTGGACTGAAACAAGAACATTTAAAAGAACTTAAATAGGGAAGTCTCTCATAATTAGAAAGATGCCTGTAGAAGAATGACTCGTTCATATCCATACTGACTTGGGAGAGGGGTAAGCTGGGCAGAAAGCTAAGAACTGTATTTTCCTGGCCAAAACCAGAAATAGAGTTTGAACTTTTATGCTATACATTTGCAAGTTCAAAGACTTAAGCAATAATGGACAGTTTATAGGACAGTGATCAGGTGCTTTCTTTATAAAACCTGTGCTCCTAAGTATAAATGAACTGAAAGCAAAGTATTGAGATTCTTTATCCTAGATATTGCAGGTACAGCCTTGAGCAAGAAACCACATGTTTTTCTTTTATTGCTTTGACCTAGAGCCTGGGGAGCAAGATGGGGGTGGGGGAACTGACTCTATGTGTGAAAAAGCAAATTCTTAGCATCTTTCCAATGTTCTTGAGTCTTATCTGTTAACCTTTTCTCCCTGTTCTGATTCTAGTTAGTGGTTTTAAATTGCTACGGTTGTTTATTGGCTCAAATACATATTTAGGACATCCTTTAAGGACTTTCTCCTTTTTCTTTTGGGACTCCATCTCCCACCCACCACTCATCTTTCAAAAAGACCTCTTGGCATAACCTGTTTCCCCGAAAATAAGAGTCGGACAATCAGCTCTAATGCGTCTTTTGGAGCAAAAATTAATATGAGACCCCGGTCTTATAT
Source organism: Rhinolophus hipposideros (assembly GCF_964194185.1). Taxonomy (NCBI): domain Eukaryota; kingdom Metazoa; phylum Chordata; class Mammalia; order Chiroptera; family Rhinolophidae; genus Rhinolophus; species Rhinolophus hipposideros. The sequence goes on from NC_138064.1 coordinate 12,749,001, forward strand.
TGTATTATATAAGACCCGGTCTTATTTTACTATATTAATAAATATTAATTTTTGCTCCAAAAGACGCATTAGAGCTGGTTGTCTGGCTGGGGCTTATTTTCAGGGAAATACGGTATTTTCTTGGACTTGTGTGGTTCTCTGGGGAGGAGATAACTCAGCTCTCAAGAGATGCATTCCTTCATCCATTTATTTATTTAACTGATATTTTTCCCAATGTTTGATTATAAAAATTTTAAAACATTCAAAAAAGAAAAGTGGAAAGAGTTTTACAGTGCATCCCCCCACCTAAATTCTCTTCTCATTCAATTGATACTGATTAGTGCCTACGTTTGCCCGGAGCTGTACTGAACTGTAGAGACATAAACAGCAGAGTACAGTTAGGGCACAATGAAGGGTTTAATTCGGCTGGAGCATAGAGTTTGTGAAGGGCTCATGTGACTTGGGCCTAGAAGGTTATGCTGGAGTCGCATTGTGGAAGACATTGCATTTCATAGCAGGAAATCTGTACTTCACCCTGGAAGGCATTTGAGGAGAGGGGAGTATCTTGTGCTTTAAAAAGCTCTTTCGGGGCCTAGGGGTAGGCTGAATTGGGTGAAGGGGGACTGAAGTCTGAGAGATGAGTTAGGAGGTTTGGCAAATGTCCTGGGGCTAGTAACAGGCAAACTGTGAACAGAATGGATTGCAGAGACTGAAAAGAGGAAGAAAGGTGGGACTTGGTGAGTGATTTGACATGAGGACGTGGCTTTAGAGCCCAGGCATCTACAAAGATAGTGTGCCATTAAGGATAGGGAAGTCGGAGGAGGAGGGAATTCGAAGGGGATGATGGTGTCTTGTGATATGACTCTATTGGGTTCGAGGGACCAATTGGGTACCCACGTGGAAGTATCAGCTAAGAGTGGAGAGACCAACAGCAAAGTCAGGACTGAACAACTATTTGGACTAGCAATTCGTGACCAAGGCGTGGTTGAATGAGAATGTATGGACAAAGATAAGAAGGACAAGACCTTGAGGGAAATCTGAATATGAGTTCTTGGAACAGAAAAAGAAATACTGATGTGCACTGTCAGTTAGCATTTTAATGACAGTTCTATCTACAGTGTTGTTGTAGCCACTGTTCTCCTTGATAACTTACAAGAGTCACAAACTAAAAAGCATATGCATACCAGTAGCATGGAGTCGTTCCTACTCCCATGATAGGAGGCAAGGGGCAAGGTGAGGGGAATAAGGCAGGAGTGGGGAGGGAAGAGGGAAAGTTAAATACTTTTTTTATCTAGGACTTAAATACACAGTGCTTTATCCATATAAACCATTTCCAAATGTTAGGAAGCCAGGTAATTTAATGAATTAGTCTATATTTTCGGAAGGCAGCACCTACTTAATGTGGGAACCACAACAACCTATCCTGATGGTGGCCATATTTTCCAAACCAAACCTCAGGTGTGACACATATTCCCGCTGCATGGTCGCCAAGCCTTCATCCAAATATGTAGCAACCCAAATGCCCCCCGCCCTTTCCAATGTAATACTTTAGTACAGGCTCAATAAATAAATGTTCAGCTCTGTAAACCCATTTTATTAATTGATATACCACTGACAAGGCAATTTATTAGAAAATAGATTTATTTAGCGTCTACTCTGTGGCCAGGGACTGTTCCAAGGCCTCAGCTGGAAGGTGAGGGCAGGACAGTCCTTTGTCTTCCTGTAGTACCTGGTACAGCTTTATACCGAGGGTGCCAAAAATGTGTATACAAGTAGACACTTTGGTCAGCGTTGCTCAAGCAGTCATTTGCTGTAATGAGAAGTATCTGGATGCTGATGGTAACCACTTTGAGCACCTCTTGTAACTGCAGAAGTCAAATGTGACTTGTATTCATCTTTTGTTATCGGTATATATTATTACAGTTTTTTAAATTAGTGTATTGGGGTGACACTTGTTAGTAAAATTACACAGATTTCAGGTGTACAATTCTGTAATACATCATCTGTATATCACATTGTGTGTTCACCCCCCAGAGTCAGTTCTCCTTCCATCACCATATATTTGATCCCTTTACTCTCATCTATCACCCCCCCCCCTTACAATTTTAATATGGTTTTCCTTTCTTAAAATGTGGACTCAGAATGGGAGTGAGGTCATTACCTGTGCCGACTGGAATAAGTGCAGTATTGATTGGCAGTGGCTTAGAGAACTGAATTTCTTGTGCCTTCTTCTAGCACACACTCAGTCTGCCTGGAACTATTGGGTTTTGTACAGGTCTCTCTTTTTCATCTTTGACTCCCCCACAAGTTTTAGCAAAGTATCTTACACTTGAGCATATACCTGGAAAATCTCTAATGAATTGAGTCCTGTTAAAAGAAAGAAAACTGTATGTGGAAAAGAGTGGAGAGGCATCTATATTTGAAAGGACTGGGAAATGTGGTTGTTGTAGGAAAGACCGGGCTGGGGCAAAGCTGAGCGGTGAGAAATGTAGAAAGTTAAAGACAAACCCATTCTGAGTCTGTGTGGACCCTATAAATATAAACTCCTTTGTGGAGTTTATATTTGATACAAGGGGGGAAAGTACAGCCATAGCTGATTCCAAACATGAAAACTTCCTTACTGGGTTTCTTGATGAAGAATATTATTAGCCATCAACAAATCTACTGGAAATAATGTTTTTGTTTTTGTTTTTCTCTCCCTCTAAGTATTGGAGTGTTTGTAGAATTCACTTGGGTTAAGGGGGAGTTCTGTATATTCAGGAACTGTGGCAAAGGCTTTCTTGCTTGTCTCAGAATAATACAGAGAGCCCTCAGCTGCCCTTAGCGTCCTTGTCACTTCTCTCTGTATTTTGTGGCCTGCCTAACTTCTCTACCTGGTCTCAGTACACCCTTCCAGGGGATGTTAAGCCCATGGATGAGAGACTACCAGGAATACACTTGTAATGACACAAAGTTAGTTTTATTAGCTTACCTCAGCAAAGGAAGACGCACGCTCAAAGGATCAGGGACATCACAGGAAGAGGCCTCTGAAAGGTGTGGCGTTGTGCTGAGTGGGTAAGAAGGGGACCCGTTGGATTGGGGGCTGCCCAGTAGCCATGACGAATCAGCAAACGATTATCTCAGCAGTCTTTGTTCAGGAGGTGGGGGAACAAAGTGGGGCTGGGGACACATTGGTAAGAAACCAGTCACCGCTCAGAAAAAAGGGTTGTCAGTCATTTGGCAGCTGCAGTACAGCCCTGGGTCTGGGTATGGAGAAATATTGTCAAGTGTTCTGAGAACATCAGAATGTGATTACCAGGAGGTTGATTTTCACTTACTCGGGGTATGCATTCATGTTCTCTCTCTCTCTCTCTCTCTCTCTCTCTCTCTCTCTCTCTCTCTCTCTCTCTCTTCTCAAGCACTGGTTCATTACTTCCATGGCAAAATCAAGTAGTGGGGGATCTTAGTTAATGATGCCACCGTCTGCCCTAAGTCAAATTTGGGAGTCATCCTCGATTCCGTTCTATTTCCACGTATAATATTTCATCACTCACAAGGTTCTGTGAATTTTACCTTCTACTTAATTTCAAGTCTGCCCTGTACCTGCTATTCCTATTGCCCTGCCCTAGCTTAGGTTTCATCATCTTTATTCTGGATTATTCTAAAGCCTATTAAATGGTCTCTCTGTCCCTGTCTTTTTAGTTTAAACCCATCCTTACACTATGGCCATGATAGTCTTTTCAAATTATAAAGCCCTCAGTAGTTTCTAGTCACTGGAGACTGAAGACTATGAGCACATCTACAAGGTCTCCTGGAACCTTCTCTCTATTGACTTCTTCAGCTTCATGCTGCTCTTTACCCACTTCCTACTTTATGCTTATATCTTGCCTACGTAGTGGTTATCAACTGCTGTGCAACGAAGTTAGAGAAGGTATAAAACCCATGGCCCAAGGAAATAGGAGAGACAACAGCAAATGAGAGTGGGGAATTCATTTGAAATGAGCTTGGAGATCTGCAATGGTCCAGGTAAGTAATGGCAAGTCCCCGGTTGAGGACATGGGAGTAGAGTTAGAGACGAGTGGGGGAAATGAAAACTATCCAGGAGATTCAATAGGTGGTTGATTGGCTGTGGGAAGGCAGCAAGAGAGAGACAGATATTCAAGAACAGGGAGTTGTCAGCTTTAGCGCTTGAGAGTATTTTTAACCGAGGTAGAAAATAGAGAAGTAGGGACACATTTAGAGAAGAAGATAGTAAGGTTAGTTTCTAACTTACTCTTAATTACTTTTGATTTTTGTCAATTCACATACATGGGTGAAAAATCCAAGTCATAGTGCAGTTCTCATAATAAAAATTTAGTTCTCTTCATCTTCCATAAGTTTATCTTTGAAGCCTCTTCCCCATGCTTTCACCTGTTTCTTCTAGTATTTCACTCCAATTTCTAAGTATTCTGCCTAATCTGCCTCTTGATTTCTTGATTTCTTTCTTGATTTAGAGTTGTACTTTTTATCAATTTGAGGTATTTTTCTGTGGACTTCCTATAAAGAGAGGAGAGAATTTAGTGCTCTTACATACTTTACTTATGTCCCAGCTTGCCGCTCTTCCATCCTGTCCAAATGGTTACAGAATTTTTTTGTTGTTCTTGCTGAAACCATATCTTATGTTTATTTATTATGTAGCTATTCCTCACCGGTAAGCTAAGTAGTACACTCAAACTATAATGCTTTCCTTGAACAGTTCGATATTCTTCGAGTTAAAAATTGCCTCTTTTTGGATTGCTTAGTTCTCTATGTCACTGATGGACTTCTGTCCAAGCCTGGTGACAGAACTGTAGAATCTTTATGGATATGATTTTTCACAAACATTCATGGGGGAGTCAGTATGTATTGTTTTTCTTGAGGCTTTTCCCTTCGACTTCAGTCTGCATTGGCGGCTCGTTAGCAGAACTGTCAACCTGGGGCCTCTCTCCTGCCTTAGTTCCCCTGGTACTGGGATGCCATGTCTTTCTTTTTTTGGTTTACTTCTTTGTTTTGGTGGAACACATCTGCCAGTACCTTTCTGAGAAGTGGCATACGAGGACCAATTTTTTGAAACCTCATGTACCTGAACATTTCTTTGATTTATCCTCACACTTGTTTGATAGTTTGGCTGAGTATACAATTCTAGTTCGGAAACCATTTTCCTCTTAGAATTTTTAAGGCTTTTTTCATCAGTATCTTTTAGTTGCTGTTGCTGCTATTGAAAACTGCAATACCATTCTGGTTCTTGATTCTTTTTATGTTCTCTCTCTCTCTCTCTCTCTCTCTCTCTCTCTCTCTCTCTCTCTGTCTCTGTCTCTCTTTCTCTCTCTCACTCCCCCCCTGCTCTTTCTATCTCTATTTTCCTCTCAAGTTTATAGAAGCTGTTCTATGTCATTTCATTCCTTGATCTGGGAAACTGGTAGTCCCTTTAAACCTGCAAATCATGTCTATACCTCTACTAAATGTTTTTGTATTATTTCTTTAATAATTTCCTCCCCTGAATTTTATCTGCCTCCCTTTTCTAGAACTTTCACTACTCAGATGTTGGTTTTGGTTTTCCAGAACAAATCTCCTACTTATCTCTTTTCTCCTATTTTTTAAGTCCTTTTTTAGTTATATTTTTCTGGGAGATTCGTGTGATTTTATTGTCCCACTCTTTTATAAAAAATTTAAAATTGCTACTACCCTATTTTTAATTTTCAGGAGTGTGTTCTTGTTCTTTGTTTCTTTTTAAGACAGCATTCCATTGTTTGATGAATGCAATGTCTCCTCTTATCTCCTTAAAGGTGTTTGTTTGTTTTCAAAGAGCTCTTCTGTTCCCCGCATTCCTGTTTCTTTTGAGGTGTTGGTTTTTTTTTTCTCCAAGTAGTTTCTTTTGGTTTTTCTTTCAAATTAGAACCTTTCCTCCAATATCCAGTGGTTCTTTGCATTCTGGTTATAGATTAAGTGTGAGAAACTAAGTTGCTGGTTGGAAGTTCCACTGTGGGAAGGGATTTGTCAGCAGCTCCCTGGCTCCCTGAAATTGATTGGCAGGTCCAAGTAGTTTCATTGGAGGACCTCATGTGTCAGTATGGATAGGTCCTGTCTGTAAGAGCTTTCATTTATTCCAGAGAAGAATTCTTCAGTCTCCAGTGCAGGGTGAGAGATTGAGGAATATAGTGGTTGCTGCCAGCTTTCTTTGAGCTGAGTGTTCAAGGGTTGTGTTTGGGGTACATTCAAGTTCAAGGGGAGCGTTGGCATGCAGTTTTTAATTGGGTACCTCTTCCCCAACTTTTGCTGTATTTCATATTTCCAAGTCTAGAGTTTCTCTGGTTTAATTTTCCAAAGAATACATTTTCTACAGAATAAGTCTCTCCTTTCCTGTTGGAGTCAGGGAAGGATCAGAGTGTCTCCCTGCTGTTAGACTCCCACCAATCCTTATGTTCACCCATGACTCACGTTTGTCTTGTGCAGTGTCCAGTACTTACCATCTGTGAGTGTTTCTGTGGTTTTGTAATGTGAATTAGCTTGTTTCTCATCTATATTCTACTTTAAAGTTTTCTCTGAAAAACTATTTGTTCACTTTCCATCTAACAACAACAACAAAAATTGACCTGTCTTACTTGCTATTTGGGGGGGCTATGGGTTTTATACCTTTTAAACATGTCTTAACTTTCACACCAAGGGGTTCTATGAGAGAACAGAAATAAATGTGTCTGGTTCACTATGTTTTAGCAGAAGGATTAGGTTCTACTTGGACAAGTTGAGTTTAATATACCCATGGGACATTAGGTGAAAAATGTTCTTCAGGCAGTTGGCTAGATGGGCCTGAAGATTTTAAGAAGAGATATTATTTTGAGCTGTGTCAACAGAAGGTGCTACTTAACATGATGAGGCCACTCTGGAGAGAGCGTTTGGAGTGAGACGAGCAGTGGACCAGGGATAGAACCTGGGAAACCCATCATGTAAGGGAAGGCAGAGGAAGAGGGGATTATGAAGGAGAACTGTGGGGACAGAGTCCCAGAAAGCAGTTTCTAGGCTCTCGGCCTCACGTGGAAAGGTGCTTGCTCGGGTAGTAGATGGCCATCAACTGTGATTGGATGGCCATCAGCTGTGGCTAGTTGGCCGTCAGCTGTAACCAGTGAGCCATTGGCCACTAATATAACTGCTGTGGTTACGCTGGGGGGGGGGGTTGGTTGGTTGGCAGAGAAGTGGACAGCGGATTGCTCCTGCTTCCTGTGTCTCCAACCCAGCACCAGAGAGAATATAGTGGTGTGAACCCCCTATCCATGGCTCCGTGGGTGTTCCTTTTTGGCCTCACCATATCCTGCATTCTTGTGCAGGGAGCGGGAGCTGAGACCCCTGCATGACAGGAACATTCTAGAAAATCCATGAAAGCACACATTACAGAATGCTAGGCAACAATAAATTTATCAAAGGGGTAATGTCAACGTGTCAGAGAAGTCAATTAAGATAAAGATGGAAACTTTTGTTTTGAGATTGGAGGTCATTGATGATTTTGGCAAGATGGTATGGACAGAAGCCAGAATACAGCAAGTAAAAGGGTGACAATAGTTTTTTTGCTTTTAGAAATTGCGGACAGAAGCAGTAATAGAGGGCATTCCCGTAGCTCAAGAACCAGGTGAGCAAGTCTGTGGGGTTTCTCCTGTTGTCCCACTTTGGAGACTATGCACACTTGATTTTAAAATACTTTTACTAAGGGCATTCAGCTCTGCACCTTTTGTTCTTGCTAAATCGTCCTTTTGTGACTTTGCTGCAACACCTTTGATTAGCTGTGTGCAGATAGTTTGACTGGTTTGATTTTAGAAATCATTTCCCACAACTCTCATATCTTTTCAGGGCTGGTGTGGGCAAACCAGACTGTATGGGAAATCCAGACTATTCTGATTATGTGGGGGAAGCCGCCTTTGTGCAGTTACAGGGATGATGTGTAACGTTTGCAGCGTTACACAGTGGGGTGCAGTGGGGAAAAAAATTCCAGCCCTTTACACTTAGAATAAAACTCAAATCCCAGAGACCCTTGTTAAGGTCTCTGAGGGTACCCCCAAAATAGCAAACTTCTCTCCGTTGCCAGAGTTCTAGGGAAACTAAGAAGACAATAGAGCAAGGCAGGTGGGTCACAAACTATCACCTTTAGTCCTGAGAGACGCTGGGCTGGGTTGGAGCTTTTACTTCTGGATAAGTGTGCTTCCTGTGACTAAAGTCCATAACTGAGAAGTCTTGCCCAACCATTCATAGGCCAACACCAGGTGGAGAGAGGAAAGCACTGCTTCCTGTGGGGACAGCAAGGGAGTTGAGACTAACTCCCAAAATCACATACATTTTTCCACCTCTGACCCCCCACACCCCGTGGTAGAGTGAGCAGGAGGGTGGCAAGAGGCCAGCCTCACCACTGATGGAAACATCATAACTGGGAAGAAGTGAGCCCCCAAATATGGGGTAGCTTTGAACACCCTACGTGAGCTGATACCTGACTCCACTTTGTACCACTCTCCCCATCACTTGCTGGACTCCAGACACACTGGCTTTTGCCTCCTATTACAGGGCCTTTGCAATCACTATTCTCCAGCCTTGAACTCTCTTCTCCCTAGATATTCACATGGAACTCTCTCATGCCCTTCAAATCTGTTCAGATGTCACCTCCTCAGAGGGCCTTCCCTGACCACTCGATCTAAAATAATACCGCTCCTCGACCCCACTGTAACCCTTTATCTGGCTTTAATTTTCTTAACAACTCTCATCTCTCTCTTCCCCCTAGATGGTAAGCTTCATAAAGGCAGAGACACTCTGTCTCTTTTGTTCTCTGTGCCTACACTGGAGTATGGCACATAGTTAAAAAAGCTAAAGATATAGTTGTTTATTAACTGAGCGGATGGTCGCCTTGAACTTGGAGTTTGTCCCAGCTGTGCGACTGACTGGTGTCATTTCTTGGGAAGGTGCTCCATCCACATGGGCCTCTGTTGAGGAGTTGTACTAACTCTTTTCAAGAGTTGCAGTGAAGATCAAGTGAGACAATGTGTGGGAAAGAGCTGAGGAAATCAGCTAGAGTAATTACTAAAGTAATCGAAGGCAATTGCTCTCAATAATAATAGTACCTCTTTTGGAATCAGGCAGGAATTTCTCGTCACCTCAGCTAGTGATGGTTAAGGTGACAACATTCAGAATTTCCGAGGTTCATTCTCATATGAAATATCCTCTTCCATTGGGCCCAGTCTTACCCTTCGATTGGCTACACTGTGTATCCTAATTTTTTAATTTGAAAATGGCAGTCATAGTAGGGACAAAAAGGCCGATTGTGAAAGGAATAGGCCTACATTTTTACCTCAGTGAAAGTGAAAAATTTCTCAGTGGAAGACACGGCATTTCTCATGAGTCTGAAAGGACTTAGGGCTTCAGCCACCGCCCCCCCCCAACTTACCCTCCCTCAAAAAAAAAACTAATTTTAAAACCGAAGGAAGTACACTAGAAATTCATTGTAAAGCAAAGTCTGGGCATGTGATTTTTCACTTCTTTGAAAATAAACATGTACTTAAATCACTTGCAATTTCAGCACCTGTAAGTCTTATAAACGGTATGTGCAGATAATCTAGTTTACTTAGAATTCTGCTTTTGTCAGAATTTGCCTGGAGGCAGATTTTGTCACCTTATGTCATTTATGCAGTGACATATGGGAAACATAAGGGATTTGGAACCTTCTAGACCTGGCTTCAGATTTCAGCTTTACTACTTAATGTCTGAGTGGGGAAAGGAGGTCTTGAGAAAATTAACCCAGGACTTGAGAAAGTATTCAACCTAGGACTTAGTTTCCTCACCTGGATATATCTTATAGAAAGCATTGGAATTAGGGCTTTTCTAAGAATAGCGTCACCGTCAAATAAACAATGCTGCCTTTCCACAGTCTTTCCAGCCTCTGGTGTGGTCCCACTACACATGCAATAGGGTCCTAGGGCAGCCATAACAAAGCACCACAAACTGGTGGCTTAAAACAACAGAAATGTAGTGTCTCTTCGTCCTGCAGGCTACAGGTCCAAAATCAGCATGTTGCCAGGGCTATGCTCCCTCTGAAACCGAGGAAAGAATGGCTCCCTCTCTATTGTTTGTCAGCAATCCTTGTTTTTTGACCTGTAGATGCATCATTTCAATCTCTGCCTCTGCTGACACATGTCTGTCACCTTCCTGTGTCTCTGTCTTTAAACGGCATTGTTTTCCTCTCTGTATTTCTCTCCTGTTATAAGGACATGGGCTATATTGGATTCAAGGCCCACCCTAGTTCAGTATGACCTCATTCTAATTTAATTAGTTACATCTGCAAAGACACTATTTCCCAAGAAGATCACCTTCTGAAAGACTGGGGGTTAGAACTTCAACATATCTTTTGGGGGGAAACAATTCAACCCATAAAATTTCATGCAGTCACTTTGGGCAAAACACTTAGGAGTCATCCTTGCTTCTTTTTGCCCCTCAGCCATTGTATTTCAGTCTATTAACAAATATTGGTAGATGTGCCTTCAGAATGTAGCTGACGTCTTCTCACCACCTCCACTGCTGCTCCCTGGCCCCACCCTCGCTCATCCCTGCTGGATTATTACATTATTATTAGCCTCCTAAGTGGTACCCTGATCCATCCTTATTCTCCTAAAGTCCTCTTGCTACATAGCATAGCAATCAGAGTGATCATTTCACATTTCACAATTCTAGTCAGACCATATTATTCCCTTACTTAAAAGCCTCCAATGGTCTCCCATCACAATTAGAATAAAATGCTGATGCATATGAATACAGATAAGATTCGACATGTGTTGTTGCCCATGACTACTCTCCAAACTCATCATGTACCACTTCCTCCTTTATTCACTGTACGCCCATCGACCCACAATAAACAAAGCTTCTTTGCACCTCAGGGCCTTTGCACTGCTTCCTCAAGGCTGGTTTCACCCAGACATGTGTTTCCCGACCAAACAATTGTTTAGCCCAAATACTTTATTGAAGGCATTTGGAGCAAGGAGAGCCTAGGGTATAGGTGTTCCTCCAACATAATTGTTTGAATGAATAAAGATCACAGAATGTGTTCCATTACGTTTTTAGATATTACAGAACAATAAAAAGTCTTATCAAATATTGTTGGTTTGGGAAATACTGGGGTAAAGTTTTAACACATTTATTTATAGCAAAACTTCTCAGTGACATAATAGTTTAATTCTGAGGGGCTATACTATGTTGTATTTCCAAACTTACCTGAATAGGGAGTAGGGACCCAGGCCCACACAGCACATTTTGGGAGATGCTGGTATTGGAACTATATAGAGTGGTCTTTGGAGACTAATAAGGACTGGTCTCTTATTGCTCTGCCACTTAGCTTTGTGGACCTGGGCATGTAAGTTACATTCTCTGAGGATCGGTTTCTCACCTGTAAAATGAGATGATAATAGTACTTGCATGGAAACGATTAGAAATACATATACAAAGCAATTGGCACAGTGCCTGTACATAGGCAACATTCGATAATTGGTGGCTATTGTGTTATTATCATGATGATGCTTTTGATTCTGGGAATGGTCTTTCTACATCAAAACTGTTACTAACATTTTGGGACATGTCTACTTTTTATTTCCCGCTCCCACTCAAAATTTTCCTTCTGGTTGGAGTGAGATTTCAAGGTAAAGCTCCCTAATACAGTGTCAGATAACGTTTTCTCTTCTTCCTGATTCTTTTCATGCTCTACCTGCCACATACCTCAGGTTTGTCTCCCTTTCCTGTGAGTCTCAGGATATGGTGGCAGAGATAGGGACAACTAATACATTAGCACGATTAGACACCACTATCTGATGTCAGAGGGGCAGCCTGTGTAAAAGAGATAGGCATGTAAGTCTCGGTGCCACTTAGTGCCAGCAAAAGGTTGTCCATTACCTTGTGTGTCATGTTCTGTGTCCTTTCTAGGAAAAGAGTGCTTCAAATACCAATTTTAGAAATTACAGTGATGTCATAAGGAAGATGAACAGTGGATCCTTCAAAATAAAGTTTTTCTTTCACCATTTGTTTGCATGGAAATCGTTTTTGCAAAATAGCTAGATTTGGGATTTGAGTTGGTATTTAATTCTGGGTTGCACAATAGCCCATTATTACAGGATTCAAATGCTTTGGATATGCTTGAATAATCTTCAGAGGTAACTGAATCTTTTTTAAATAAAGGAACCACCTTTTTGTACCCTTCTTTTATTACAGATTTCATGGAAATGTCTGCTACTAGTTGGCCCGTTTTTGTTTGTTTGGGGGAATGCTTTTATTATGTTGGGAGTTACTAAAACCAGTTAAATATGTAAGGGAGCTCCAAATAACTGTTTTAATTACAGCTATAATGTTTATTACATGAATGATTTTTATCCTTTGGGTAGAATAATCTGTAATATAAAAGGGAGAAGTGGGAAGGAGAGAAAGGGAAAACAGAGCTGCTTGAAACACGTGCTGTTTTTTTGTCCTCTTTCTGGAGTTTTTGTTTTGGATTCTTTTTTGTTGGTAGAACACACACCTTCCAGTGGCTTTTTCAGGTTTCTTTTCTGGAGGCTTTGCGTATCTAGTTTTGTTGTTGGATGCTTCCACATACAGATGACAACTTGGCAGGATTTTTCCCTTTTTGTCTCTTCTGCTGGTCATTTCATATGGTTTCCAGCTCATTTTCCAAATAAGAGCATGAGACCAACCTGTGCAGGTAAATATTTACCAACTGGCTCCCTGGGGGTGGTAGCGGGGAGGGGGGCAATACAGGAAAGGCCTGACTTGTGATGTTTGCCGATTTCCATGGTGTAAGTATTCCCACCATAGCTGGTTTCACACTATCAATATGACATCATTGAACACAAACTTGGAAAGAAATGCACTGTGACAAACCATCCTATAATCCATCCACGAATCAATAAATAAATAAATAAATAAATAACTCCGGAGCATACATAATAGTAAAATGTAGTAAAATAAGTTGGAAGTGATGAGTTTTGAGTATTTATGACATTTTTAAAAATGACTTATGAAGGGTAAGTTTTCATAGTTTCATTTTTAACAATGACCATGTTGAACAGCTGGTTCTCAAAATTTCTAGAAACCTAATCTTTGGTTCTCACCCACTGGCTGGGACGTAGAGAAGTCACTGTCTTGCCCGAGGGCCCCCTGAATCAGTCATGGCAGAACCTGGATGAGTATGAACTCCAAAATACGAAATTTCTCTGGAAAGATTTACTTATTAATGTTTCAGTTATTTATTTATTTTGCACATCCTCTGATGATCTACGAAAAGGTTTAGGACCATTATAGGCTGTTATTATCTATTGCTAAAATAAGAGTTAAAATATCTGAATGTGGTGGTAACCAAAGATGGGGGAGTGGAAAGCAGATTGGATGCCTGGCTTTGAGTCTTGCTGGGTCCTACTGCTCACCAGTGGTATAATCTTAAGCAAGTCGCATACTTACTTTTCTGGCTTCAGTTTTCTAGTCTGTAAGATGAAAGAATTGGGCCATACGAACATCTGTTGTCTCATCTAGGTCTCAAATATCACGATTCATTGTTTGGATCCATCAGTTCAACAAATATTTGCTTACTGCCAATTATATGCATATTGGTTATGAATTCTACTCCAGGCAGAATTAAATACAAAAGCAATAATTATTATGATTATTATAACATCTCACATTTATGCAGAGCCTTCATATTTACCAAAGAGAAAATGCACTTTGAGTCTCTGAGGTTCTGTTGCGTTAGGAGATCAGGACACATCTTCACAGAATGTTAGAGAAAAAAGCACCTATTCTAAAAGAACAAACAGAACCTTACTCCTAGGAAACGCAAGAGGTCATAACCAGGTAATAATAAGGAATAAGAAACAGGAACAAGCATTTTTTTTTTTTACCATGTCTGTCCGTTGCTTCACTTTGTCTTAAAAAAGCAAAACCAAAAATTATTTTTTCTGATTATCAGATTATCGTAGAAAATTTAGAAATTCTTAAGAAGTATTAAATAAGGATAAAATACCATATATCCATTTTAATAGCTTGCTTTTCTTTATCTAATATTTTAGTATATTTTCCAAAACATTATCATAGAGTCATATTCACTGCTACCATGTTTCCCTGAAAATAGGACCTAACCGGACCATCAGCTCTAATGCATCTTTTGGAGCAAAAATTAATATAAGACCCGGTTTTGTTTTAATATGACACAAGACTGGGTATAATATAATATAATATAATACCGGGTGTAATATAATACTGGTCTCATATTAATTTTTGCTCCAAAAGACACCTTAGAGCTGATGGTCTGGCTAGGTCTTATTTTCAGGGAAACATGGTATATATAATAATTTTATCTTTTTGGTATACTGTAACAATTAAGTTGCTTACATTGTTGACTGTTTTTATTCTACAGAGCACTGTGATATCCTAAAATTAGCCTGAATCACTTTTATTTATTGAACATTGTACATTGGACGCAGTTTCCAACTATAATATTTAAAGTTTAAATAGTTGTTTTAAATAGTTTTTAAAATAATTTTAAAGATAGTTTTAGCAAATCATATACTTTTGACCTTTAGCTTATTTGATTCTGCCAACATTGCTTTATATTTGCCTAGGTTTTATTCTGTTTCTAAACATTTATTAAGAGGAATAGTTTGCCTGAATCCTTCAATATGATATGTTTGAACTGGAAATAACACCCATGTTTTCATATTATTTCAAATAGACATATGTTAAACTGTATGGTTAACAATTTTTTCTTGCACCTTCTGTGGGCATTAGCTTCAGGTACAGGGTTTATTAGTTTAGAAAGTACTCAATAAATGTTCAATAAATAAAAATGATTCAGGCTAATCTTAGGATACACAAAAACAGTTGAGAAGGATATTAAGAAAAAACACACTTCCTTTCATGACAATAGCTTTCATTTCATTAGGAGAGATGACAACTGAGCACAGTTCAGGAATTCAGACTGTTAAATGATAACTGTGTAATGAAAAATGTTGTTGCTTTAATTCTCCTACACGGGAAATCGTGACTCTAATAGTTATTTGATTAAATGTTAATGAGATCTACTAATTTGACCCAACTCTGACTTTTATTAATTAAATATGTCAATTAAACGAAAACCAGTTTTACCTCTTTCTTTAACATCTTTGAGTCAACATCTGCTTACAAGAGAAGTGCTGTAACTACCCTGGTTGTTTAAATATTAATGACTTCCATTAAAGGGGGCTGGAGGTTTGCAGTAGGAAGATTGAGGAATTAGATGGCATTCTTAGTGTCTTGTTTCTGCCCCCAGGGGGAAAAGAAGAAAAAAAAAGAAAAAAACCTTTTACTGGAAGAACTTCTAGTATATTTTTAATACCACAGATTGTTTTACCCCCTGAACCAGTTAGAAAGATTGTTGATTTCAAGCATTCCATGAAAGTAGCTGTTATTAAAACATCAGCACAAGTTCACTTCATTTAAAAAATGTTTTATCAGTGCCGTAGTGGTCATTACCCTTGAGCTTCTTGGGAACCTAATTTCAGTTTCTAAATTCATTTTGTTCTTTATTATAGTCAATAACAGGCAAAGGCAATTTTTAGCTACATATTGTATGTGCTTGGGCTTGTTTAAATTAAGTATGGGGAATTCTATTAAGTTAACCGTGAAAGACTTTACAAGGATTATATATTCAATTCAATTATAGTTATAAACTTTTATCTTATGGGGGAAATGTGGCTGAAAAGCTTTTTAAATTTGCTACAACCAGTGTTTTCATATTATGCCAAATTGGGTTGTGATAAGCATGTGGTTAGTAGATTTTTTACACATTTTGTTTTTAAGATGTTTTCATAGCTTGGTATTTTAAAGCAGCAAACAGTCAAAAGCAGGCATTATATTTGCATACTTGTATATTTCTTTTTGCATCTAGAAATCTGAGTGAGCAGCGTATTTATTTCATGTGTTTTACTTTGATTTTAGGACTAAGAATTTGAATCGTGCTTAAATAGGAGTAATGCCGAGTAATGTAACAGCATCGATGTAGGCATCGTAATACTTAGCAGGGTCAGGATTAAGTGAAGAAGCGAGACACCACCTTGGGTGAAAAATTTGAGTGCCAAAAAACTCAGTCATCAGGATAAATAGTGTCACGCAGGGGACCCTGCTCACTGCGCCATGTGTCGCGCAGGGTGGCAGGCAGGGCCTCTGGTCCCACTCCCCACATAAGAACGCAGGACACGGTAAGGCCAAAAAGGAACACCCATGGAGCCATAAGTAGGGGAGTCAAACCAATATATTCTCGCTGGCGGCTGGGCTGGAGACACAGGAAGCAGGATCTACATAATCTGCCTAACAGCAGTCCGCGCTTGCCAGCCACCATCTTCTTGCTAGCCCCCATTTCTTTCTCTGCTAACGTAGCCACGGCCGTTATATTAGTGGCCAATGGCCTACGGGTTACAGCTGACGGCCAACTAGCCACAGCTGCTGGCCATCTGATCACAGTTGACGGCCATTTACTACCCGAGCCAGCACCTTTCTATGTGAGGCCGAGAGCCTGGAAACTGTTTTGGGGGGGCTTTGTCCCCACAAATAGTATGTAAAAATTGATGACAAAAAAATTCATGATGAACTAAATGTCAAAATTAAAAAGAAAAAAAAAAAACAACGACGAGATCCAACACTGTATCTCCACCTGAGTTGCCTTCCCCTGGTCCTGACTGGTTGAGTTCTAGTTGTGATTGCTCCAAGTTCATGTCGTTACATAAGGCCCTCCTTTGAGTCAAGTTTTCGCGATATTAACCCTGGTGATAATAATCCTGGCTTTCCTGGTTGAGTTATTAAGAGGTTCAAATCAGCTAAAAATACAAAGGAAAAGACCATTTTAAATCTAATTTACATGTTTGTTTATAAGTCGGAAATCTCATATAGTTTTAAGCCATTATTATTATCAGCCCAGGTGAATGCTCTAAGCAAATGTCAGATTTGAAGATCCTTGAAGAGCTTTGTGTTAATGAATCGTGAGACCTAACTCTTGAATTTATCAACTAGCTTTGGGGTAGGGACCCAAAGATCGTTCTAGAACCCTCCCTCTCTTCCTTCTTTCTTTTTTGTTCTTGGATGCCAAGTTTCCTGATTTTGTAAGAGACAGCAAAGGGAACCACAGATTCTCTTGGTTTGTTTTAAATTTCCCTACAAAGTGCCCGTCGATAAGTAAGGTCTCAAGGTTGCTCAAGCTACAGCTATTCCACCCACCAGTGATGCCTTCCCCATTTCTCCTGCCAGTCTGAGTTCCACCCACTCTTTATTCACATCTGACCTTGGTAAGGCCTTCCTAGGTTCTCTGCCTGAAATGTTCTCTGCTTCCTGTAGCGAATGAACGGTCTCTACCACTCATTTGGTGGTCAGTTACAGAGTCCTTGTTGTCTCGAGGCTTTAACTAATTCTGCATTCAATTTACTTTCCAGACCACAGTATTTATTAGAAATATAAATTGTTTCTCCAGTTACATAGTAAACCCCATTAGCCTGTTGATTTCAGGATGAGCAGGGATTGGGTCTGTTTTATTTTGGTAGTATCCAAGGGGTTGAGCAAAGGACCTTTACACACAATTTTTTTTGAATGAATAAATGAATGCCTTGCATGTAAAATGGTAAATATTTACTCTTTTGATTCATTTGTGGAATTTCATTGTTTTTATCCTAGGCGCAGACGGAATGATGGGTGCCATGTGGAAGGCGACTGTTTCGTTGGTACTGTTGGTGTTCAGCCCTGGCGGTGATGGGCTGTTTCACTCCATATACAGAAATGTTCGAGTGTCCATACCACAGAAGGGAGATGCAGGACAGCCATTGTTTCTTACTCCCTATGTTGAAGCTAAGAAACTCGCAGAAGGTCAGTTTCATCAGAAAACCATTGGGATACTTTTAAGTTTTTCTTTTTTTGAGCAATTATCCTGCAGGATCCCAAATACGTTCTGGTATTTTTATTCACTTGTTCTATTTCACATGCTAGTGATTTGATGTCACATATTATTAGAGTTGTGAGCTAAACGGAGAGTTTGTCAGGGCCGGTTTATCGAGTTGTTGAATCCCCATACTTCTCTTTATAAGATTAATACAGCGTCTGTCTACCACTGGACACTTAATAAGGTTATTACCAACCTTAGAACTTACTATGTGTCAGTTACTGGTTCCAAGTATTCTACATAAATTCATTTAAGCATCTCGACAATCCAGGGAGGCATACTCATTTTAACATACAGGAAGCTAAAAAGAAAGAGAAAAAGTTACTTGTCAGAATCCACAGACACCAGAGGCAGGATTCACACCCAGAACCTGTGCTCCCAGTCACGTGCTGACCCCCCTTGCCTGGCAAATTACCCAGACATCCTACGCCTCAGTTTCCTCATTAATTAGCTGGAGATGTAAGAATTTCCCCAGTTGCAGGGATATTGTAAGAATCAGATGAGAAAATGCAGGTGAAAACTCTTTGTGCTCTGTAAATCGCTCTCTAAAAATTAAGTGTTTGCAAATGGGCTTTTCTACTCTTATTAGTAGTAGGAAAAAATGTGTCATTTGGTGTCGTCAGAGACTGAAAGTTATGACCTGCCTCCACTCTTCATGCTCTTTCATGCTTCGGTAAATCATGGTGTAGATACATTAATCATTTTGGACCTCAGTAGGCTCCTGAGCTATAAAATAGTATATAGGTGGCTATTCTGATGAGCTATTTGTAAATGGAAGCAGGGATGGTGGCTGGAGGGAGCTATGGGGACAGGAAGTGTCTTTAAGAGGGTAGGAGATACTGTGTTTGGTGGAGGAAATGATGCGGGAGAGCAACTCTTGGGGTGGGGGCAACTCTTGCTGGAGCACTTTCTTTAAGTAGATGAGAGACATGGCATCTGGCACATAGATGGAGTCATTGGTGTTTGCTCTGAAGGACCAACTTTGTGCCCGGTCACAAGCGGATCGGCAGAGTTAATGCTTGTGTCTGGTGGGTTGGTAGGTGTCGCATGGGAGTGTGGAAGTGAGACTGGAAATGTTAGGGAAATGATCGTTTTAAAGATCAAAAACAAATCTATCTGCTCCATATGAAAGTTTAAAATAAAACAGCCGATGTCATTGTTCTTTTTCTTTGTTTTGTATAAAACCAGAACAGTGTCATATCTTAAGGACACATTTGAGTCCTGTTCATATCTCTTTTTCTAAAATACACATTGGTTCCATGTTTCACCATCTCTTTTCAAAGAAAAAGCGAAAAACTTTGATAATGTAGTCAGTGTACATTAGTGTGCATTTGATAACATAGCCAGTGGTCATATAGTCAGATAGTATAGTTAGATAATGTAGTCAGGCTTTTTTTAAAAAAGATTCATTTTTACTTGCTGTAGAAAAGTCATGAGAAGATGGTGGCCTCCTACAGATCGGCTCATTCACTAGACTTATATGAAGAGGCAATCAATCTAAATTTACCAAACTTCCTTAATAAGTGGATACCACTGACTTAATTATGTTCACTAACAATAAACCAAAGCAAACCATTTAGTTTAGAGTTGAAAAGGAATTAAATACTCATAGAACCAACTCTACCAATCCACAGATGAGACACAGTTACCTGCCATGACTTGCCCAAGGGGATACAAGTAATAGGAACAAACATGCGTTTAGGACCCAAATTTTCTCTGTGATGTGCCTGCTATAGTTTGTTTTTCTTTGTTTAAGAAGCTTGTGCTTTACTGGGGTGACCAGGTACACACATGAAATGATGAAGGACTAAGGCAGTGAATATTAAAATACTAAAGTATTGCATTTGAGTTCGGCACGCTGGAGATTTTGAGGAGAAAATGATCCCATTAGTTGGCATAGTCCAGGGAGACAATAGTAATAATAGTAAATAGTAAAAATCTCAAGTAGCTAGCATTTAGTCATTATATCCTAGGACCTAGCAACGTGCCCCTATGTAATGGGCACGCAATAAAAATTTGTAGAATTTAAATTTTAGACCTGAATATGTGCCAGGCATTGTGCTTTACGCACACCAGCTCCTTTAATCCCCAGAGCAACCCTAATGAAGAACGCATAATTATAGTTCCCATTTTACAGATGAGAAAAATGAGGCCCAGAGAAATTCAGTATCTTACCCAAGGCCATTTAAAGCTAGCACGTGGCAGAGCTGGGATTAAAATCTATCTCTGCTAGTTCCAGAACCCAAGGTACAAACCGCTGTGCGAGGTGACTGGCTACAGATCTGAGGGTGCTGAGCAAGATTTGGGAAAACAGACAAGGCCTGTGCGTACTGAGTGAGGACAACGGCTTAAACAAAGGCATTACGTGACAGTGACCCTGGTGTGTCTGGATCAGACACCTGGTAGGATCAAGAGAAATCCACCTGGGGAGATTGTCCACATCCCTCTCTTTCCTGTATTTCTTGACTATGAGTGTTGCAGTGATAATCGTCAGCCCTGGCAATGAAAAGATTTCAGGGGAGGTAGTTTCATCTTGTCCTCTGTGCCAGCCTTGATAGATCACCGTCTGATGAGTGACAATACTTAAAATATTAAATCTGATGTGATGTCACTTTCTAATGTTCTGTTACACAGTCAGAATCTTTGATTGGAATTTTAAGTGGCTGATCCAAAATCTGGTACATCGGGGTATGCAAATGAAGCCCTGATAATATAATTAAGGATACATTTATTCATCTACTGTACTGAAAGTTTTGGAAGCTCTGGACAGATGGTCAGCTTGTTTCCCTAACTCTCTCTTGTTTATTGAGTCTGTGAAAACCCGAGGAACGTGAGTCTTAATATTGCAATGGAACATTTTTGAGGTAGTCATTCACAAAAAGACAAGGGACATTTTATTTTTCTAATCCCCAATTAGCTGGTTTAGTTTCATGTAATTGTAATTGCATGTTTACTTTCTCTGCAGCTAGAATAAAATCCCTACGCTCTGAAACAAAATAAATATAGGAGGCAAATTTTAACATGTTTATGTTCACGGCATTTTCACACATTTTAAAGACTATTTTGCTATTAGATCTTAATGTATTATCACTTAGGGTCTGGTAGTGTCATGTCTATACTGATGATGACCCGAGTCTTGGAGGATGTGAAATGCACCCTGAATTTTATGCCCTTTTGGGGGCACACTCCAATCTTTTTGAACATGGTACTATTACAAACACTGGTAACCGCAGTAAATAACAAGAAGGAAGTGAAATCGCTTCAAAGAAAACCTTTTTCCTTTCTTTAACGGGTTTAAACATTTGTATTGTGAGTCATGGTTCCAGGAAGAAAGAAACTTCTACAGGGGTGTATTTTCCATATTCCATTAATAGACTCTGGAAGGATGAACAGAATATTTGAAAATATAAAACAATCATTTTAGTTGAAAGAATTTTTAATTATTTTATTGTGGTCTACTTAAAGGAAATTTAAAATTTGGAACAGGATGAACCATTTTTCTGTGGGCCAGGGAAGTTTTTCAAAATTTCTTAAGATCTTAATAAGGCCTGCTTGCTTTAAAAGGTTTTTATAGAAATAAGCTAATTCTAGGGCATTGTCAGTGAGGCTTGTTTTAGTCCATTCATTCATCCATCCATCCATTTATTGAACGTATGTATTGAAAGTCTTAAGTGTGTAAATCAAGCATGCTATGTCCCGGGAGGTACAAAGATAAACTAGAGAAATTCTTTGTTTTCCAAAAGCTGCTGATCGAGAAGGGAAGGTAAGAAATGTACCTGAGTAAATATAGGTAGCAGTGAAACAACTTTTGTGTCCTCAAAAGGGAGGGTAAGCATCTGAGTCATTTTCAGATAGATTGGTTCAATCATCTCTCTTCCATACTCCATCCCCTCCATCTCCTTTCTATTATATATTTTCTAAAGGGAGGGTAAGCATCTGAGTCATTTTCAGATAGATTGGTTCAATCATCTCTCTTCCATACTCCATCCCCTCCATCTCCTTTCTATTATATATTTTCTCTTTTTCTTGTTCTACTTTGACCTTTCTCATTTTTCTCTGTCGTTTCTCGAATCCTCTCCTGTTCACTTAGCCTTCTGTGTTTCACATCTCACTCGTTCCCAACCCCTCACTTTTCAGTTCTCTGCCCTCCTTTTGTGAAGGGTGGGGGTCTCTGACTCTGAGAAAATTGATAGTTTTGTGAAAAAATGTTTCAAAAGGGTTTTAGGTACAAACTTCCGGTTATAGAAGAAATAAGTCCTGGGGATGGCATGTACAGCATGGTAACTATAATTGACAATACTGTGTTGTATATTTGACAGTTTTTAAGAGAGTAGATCTCAAAAGTTCTTATCACAAGGAAAACAAAATTATAAGTGTGTGGTGACGATGTTAATTATACTTACTGTGGCGATCATTTTGCAATATATACAAACGTCAAACCATTAGGTTGAACATCTGAAACTAATATGTTATATGCTAATTATATCTCAATTGAAATAATGGCCCAAAACAAGTGTTTTAAAGCCTGCCCAACAATGAAGGGTGATCTTTTCTTGGGCTAATTTGAGAAAGGAAGCAAAGAAGGGGAAAGAAAAGAAATGACTGCTGGAGGGAAGGGTCTGCTGGGTAGGAGGAGTGAGGGGGAGGGCTGGCACACACCGTTTTTCCCTAAACATCTCTCTTTTCTTTTTCTTCAAATCCTTCTCTCTTCTTCTTTTTTCTTTGCCTTTTTTCTGCTGGGGAGGGTAGATCTCATTGGAAGAGAAGGGGAAGAGCTGGAGAAGTTAGATTAAGCAATCTTCACTGAGGGACCTGGACTGAGCCCAAAAAAGGCAAAGTCTTCCAGACTTCGAATGGCCTGGGCTGTTGAAAGTTATCCCCCACTTTGCTTGTGCCCTTATTTCATGTGCAGCTTTGTGCTAACGGTTCTTCTACACGTTTTCATTTGATCCTCACAGAAAGTCTAGGGTGGGGAAAACAGCATCCACGTTTTGCATAAAAGACAAGAGACGCTCAGAGAGATGAAGTCACTTGCTAAGGAGCCTAGTTAGGCTGCAAACCCAGGTCTGTCCGACTTGGAAATCTGTGCTCTTCCCATTGTGCTAGCCCACCGGGACCCTCTGGAAACTACCTGTTGTCACCTTTCCTATGTCCCCACCGTAGCCTCTGCTCCCAGGTGCTCCCCATTCCCAATCAGTAGATGCATTTCCCAGACAACAGCAGCAATGCTCTCTACAAGCCAGCCTCTTTCCTACAGGTTCTATGTGCGTGAACTCTTCAGGTTGTCCGTGTTTCATAGATAAGAGACTGGAGCCCAAAGAGGTTAAATATCCGCCTGTTAAAAGGGTCACAGAGCAGGTCATTTGTAACCCGAGGATCAGCAAAGCACCAGGGAAAAGGAACTGTGTGGTACAGAGGAGTTTCCCTTTGGGGAGGCAGATCCATTTTAAAAGCAGAACTTGTGGCCCCAGAGCAGTGGTGTGCAGGGAGAAGTTTAACAACTGGCGGGGGGCCTGGGCGCTTATTTGAAGCTCTGATTCCATGAGTGTAAACATTCTCCCTGTGGCTTATTGCACCCTGTCAGTGATGTCACTGAAGGTCAAGTTGGTAAGACATGGGAACCATGGGTACTCCAGAGCCTATGGGCTTTGGCAGCCACCGAAGCACCTTTAGTTGGTGGCATGTGTAAAAGATCAAGCTTCCTACCTACTCCTGCCTACTAAACAGTCTCTAACTTAAGTCTCAGACTTAAGTGGCTTTTCTTGAATGAGTCCTTTTTATTTGGGACCCTTGCTTTGTCACCACTAGAGAACTCCATTCATACTTCTCCTTCCACTTCCCTACCACACCCTGCGATTTAATTTCTGTTTTTTCTTAACTCATTTCCAAATCACTGCTTCCCCTTCCACTTACACCTCATGACTAATTCTCCAACAGAAGCAACGTAGCAGGGTGGGGGAAGGAGCAAACTCTGCAGCCTGACTCCTCGGTTTTAACCTCTCCTTGACTGCCTGTGTGACCTTGGACAACTTACTTAACTTCTCTGTGCTATACCTACCGCCAATGTAAAGCCCTTGGTACAGTGACCTTTTAAGTGTTAGCTTCTATTAGTATTATTTCCTCCTGGGTGGCCTTGGTTTTCCAAGCATCCCCTCTTTCCCCCTTCTTGTCCCTGTCCCTTTGCTGCCATAAGAAAGCCAGGACCTCTGCCTCCTACGACTGTCCTATCTGGCTCCCTCTACGTAGCCAGGCGGTCACCCCCAGTTTCACTGCCTGCCTCTCCCCACTGTCCCCAGCCAGCCCGGCTCCCCACATGCCTCAGCCCATTTCTCTGGATGGAAGTTAGCAGGCCTTTTGCTTTTATGATAAGGAAAGTGTGGAGAACACAGGCCTCCCATGGCGGAACGCTACTTAGCTATGTTGTTTCTCTTGCAAGCCTCTCCGCTTTGGGGTCAGGTGAATTTATCCTGCCCTGGCCCTCCAGGTGGCCCAATATGAACACTTCAGTTTATTTTACATTTTAGAGTGGAGCTGAAATTAGGAGATTTTTTTTTGTTTGTTTAATGAAAGTCTTATTTATTATCACTCATAAAATATATTTGGGGACAAAAAATAAGTAAATAAAAAATCAAAAACCCTGAAAGATGTCACTGTCCTTGGCTCATTTATGTATGTCGAGTACATAGACTTGGCAAGGGCACGTTGGAATTTGCTACAGTAAGTACCTTTCTGCCAGTCCCCTTGTCGCTTTTCTGCATGCCATCCCCGACCCAGCCCCTGGGAAAAGTCTGGAGAAGATGGAGATGGCTAACCCCCTATTATTTCTCTAATCCTTGGGTACATTTTTCTCCTCACTAGGGAGACAATTGAGTTTGGTCGCTCCTTTCTCAGGAACAAATATGGAGAGTTACGCTGGCTACCTCACCGTGAATAAGACTTACAACAGCAACCTTTTCTTCTGGTTCTTTCCGGCTCAGGTAAGCCTGCCCCAGCGCCTTAATAGGACACTGACCCTCAAGAGCGGACGCTCTGCTCCAGGGTAGAAATATTAGCCTACAACCAACTTAAGGGTGTATTTATTTTTAATCTTTTAGATGTTTTCTTCTTTTTCTTTTCTAAAAATAAGCACCGGTGACTCGGTGTGGTTTTCCTGTTTATGTGCAGGAAACAAATGTTTGTGGGGAGGTCCAATGTTTAAATTCCTTACAGCCTTATTCAGAATATTAATCCTACCACCTTCTTCCTGCCACAGACTTCTTCCTATCTTTTTGTGGTTTTGTTCTAAAAATACCTGAGGGCAGGGATGGGCAGTGGGGAGCAGAAGGAAGATAAGGAGCTAGGGAGTGAGACTTCTGAAGTTCACAGGTAGTAGTGTCCAAGCATGTCTTAATTTAGTCTTGTATGGCTGCCCTGTCTGTGGGTTTGCTGGGCCAGTTAATATTCCTGCACTCACTCTTTCATACATCCAGTACCCATTAATTGAGCAGTACTACCATGTTTCCCCGAAAATAAGACCTAGCTGGACCATTAGAGCTGATGCATCTTTTGGAGCAAAAATTAGTATAAGATCTGGTCTTATTTTACTATAATATAAGACTAGGTCTTTATAATATAATATAACATAGTATAATATATAACTAATGTAATATGACATAATATAATACCCAGTCTTGTTTTACTATAAGACTGGGTATTATATTGTGTTATATAATACCCGGTCTTATATTAATTTTTGCTCCAAAAGACACATTAGAGCTGATGGTCCAGCTAGGTCTTATTTTCTGGGAAACACACTGTGTGGAGACACAGAGGAGAGGACTCTGGGCCTTTGGGAAAGGGATGGGGAAGACTGGTAATTGAGGATGGCTTCCTGGAGAAGGAAGCCACTCCCCCTCTTAAATCTATAGAGACACAGTGGGTATTCTCTTGTATTTTACCAATCCTAATTAACTACTTTTAGGGTCACTTAGTTTTTCAGCATGAGCAAGTCATTTAGGCTTATGGATACTGTTAGGGGTATTGGCAGGGGTGCTGAGATGCCTAAACAAATATTATACCACCGCAAGGTAATTTTCTATTTTTATTTTGCAAATCGGATTTGCTTTAGAAGCCAGAGAAAACAATGAGAAAGCCGTCCCTCTGGAGGGTGGTATTTATATTTGCATGTGATTTACATGTAGCAATGCTGTATATATAATGACTAGATAAATTGCTTAATCTAGGGTAGTTTTCAAATTAAATTGCTTCTTTTGGTATGGTTGGGTTGTATTTTCTTGACTTCTCATTTCTGGTTTCCCAACCATGACCTCTGACATAGTTCACCACATAGTTGTGAATGGAGGGAGGCATGTAAGAAATGGTGAGGAATTCTAGATACTTTTGGGCTGGGCTTATCGTAGTCTTCAGGCTGTCACCTACATTGGGAAGACTTCCCTGGGCCCTAGATAAATTTTCTTATTTCTTCCTCAGTGTTACTGTTGAGTGAGGTAAATGAGGAACCTAGAGCATAAAATTTAAGGAAGGATTCACATGCAGTGTTTGACAAATGCAAGCTGGATACGTGACTATCCTCCAGACTCCTGCTGGTTTCCCCCCCCCAGCCCTTTGGTACCCAACTGGAAACCAGAGGATCAAGGAGTCTGGTCCATAAAGTTCTGCCTTCCAGGGCACAGAGCAGAGACTGGAACTCCAGAGGCAATCAGGAAAACATCCAACTATCCAACACATCTATCTTAAGGAGAACTGATGTAAATTAAGCCAAGAAATATGACCTAATTCTAACAGGTGGAAATTTTCTTTGTGTTCTTGGAAGTCTCTTAAACTTTATGCCTTTTAGAAACCATAGTATAAAAGTGTATTTTTGATATTGTATCTATCAATATTATTGAATACAGGGATTTATCATGAATCCCTTTGTATTAGTTTTCTATTGCTTCTATACAAATATTCACAAACTTAGTGGCTTAAACAACACTAACTTATTATTTTACAGTTCTGGAAATCAGAAGTCCAACACGAGTCTCACTGAGGGCTGCAGTCCTTCTGGAGGCTCTAAAGGGAAAATCTGTTTCCTTGCTTTGTGCAATTTCTAGAAGCTGCCTGCATTCCTTCACTTGGCACCTTCCACCATTTTCAGGGAAAATGGGTTGAATCTTTCTCACATTGCATCACTCTGGCTGACTCCATAGCCACTTCACTTTCTCTGACTTGTTTTCTGCTTCATTTTTCTACGGGGAAGGACCCTTGTGATCACATTGGGCCCACCCCCGCATCGTCTCCCTACCTGCAGGTCTGTTGACTGATGATCTTAATTCCATCTGCAACATTAATTCCCCTTTACCATGTAGCTTAACCTGTTCACAGGTTCTTGGGATTAGGATGTGGACATCTTTGGGGAGACACTCTTCTGTGCAAAATGGATACCTGAAAAAATTTGCCTACATTAGTGACTCTCAAGAGTGTTCCCTCTCAGTGATTCTCACATTTTATTGTATTTAAGAATTCTCTCTGAATTCTCCCAGGATGCTGACTTGTCAGTGGGAAGAGTCCATCCAATTGTAGAATTAACAGGTGGAGCATACCGAAGAAACTATTACTCCAGCCTGTGGGCCGCCAGCCTGTATTCAGCGTTTCTGGTCCCCAAGTGGCCCACATTCCTTTTACTAGAAAGAAACAACTAGAGCAGGCAAACCCAGATGTAGGCGGGTGTGGTCCCACGCACACACCTGGGATGAGGGCTGGAATGGGGGGCTGGGGACACGAGTGCAGCCTGTGGGGATCAGCTTCCCTAATCCTGCCTGGTATTCCTCTAAGGCCTGTTGGGGCTCAGCAGGCATTGCAATCTCTGCCTCCCCCAACCCAACCCCAGCCCCCAGAAACCTGATTCCTTACTTTTTCTTCTGCTTTGGTAGCTGTTTATGATACCAGTAAGTTCCTTCAGTAAGTTCCTCAATGACTTTTGCATATTGAGTCTTCTTTAGTAATGATTCAGATTTGTGAAAACAGGAATTAATGGTTAGGGAAGTGATCAAATGAAAATAAAACAAAGACCCAGTTTTTTCTTAGGTTGCCTCCGAGCAGGTTAACAGCTATGTGTAGAATGTAGGTGATGCACTGGGGTACTAAAGCTGGTCAGGAAAATGGGCTTAGGCTCTGCACCCTCTCTTGGTTGCTAGACTGAGGTCTGAACCCCCACACTCACCGCATTAAAAAAATGACTGAACTGTTGGGGTTCCCCCTTAATTAAATGAAGTCCTCGCTATGCATCTCCTGATTGGATTATGTTTTGAGGGGACTAGTCCTGTAGCCCTAAACACGTTCTAAGATGATCCCAGCAGACATAAACACCAGGCCGCCATGACAGGAAGAAAGACGCTTAAGCACAGAGTATACTATTGAAAATGACAGACTACGCTTCAGGGAACAGAGGCAAAGATGAAAAGACAGTACCGCTGACAGCTGTCACCCTATGGCAGCCAGGATGGATTGTTCCAAAGCCTCCTTACCAGGGGCCCACCTGCAAAGCCAGGTCTCTGAGGCCCCAAAGCAACCATTCCTGCTGAGTCAGTTGGGCTATAAATGATGGAATGGGCCAGTTTGGGTAAAGGAGATAAAGCATGTGAGAAGCAGCAGCAGTGGTTACCCAGATGGGAGAGAGTTCCTTTCATTTGGCAGATATATTAGTTCCTGGCCTGTCTCAGGGAAGCAGCTGATATTGTCATCGAGAGAGAAATGACCCTATAGAAAATGAAGGTAGAGAAAATAAGAGGTCCAGGAAGGATGAGACATTTGTAATATCCTCTGTGTATTTTTTTGGGTTGCTCTTTCTCAAATTAGTTTTGTTTTCCTGTTATTTCTGTGAGATTCCCCTGTTATTGTGTACAAATCAGTGCATAATGGATTCTAGAACTTGAAATTGGTGTGCAGTGGGGATACAATCTGCAAGAGAAATGAACAGGCATTTTGTATAAGATAAAAAGTACAATGAAGCCAATAAAAATGGAACAGTTATAATAGCTGTTGTTAATTGAACACTGACTCCACGCTAAACGCTGTGCATTTTTGAAATGTAGTCCTGAAAATAACTACACGAGGAATGAATTATCCTCATTTTATAGATGAAGAAGATTACAGAGATTAAATAATTAGCCCCAACAAGAGATTGGCAGAATTGGAATTTAAAACTAGATCTGGGGTGGAGAAAATCTTTGCTCTTGCCCAGCATGGATGATCCTGAGAAAACACTCACGGAAGGTACTAGACTCCAGTTGTTACAGGTATGGCTCTTGAGTTAGTCAAGCTTGCATAAAACCTTGGCTCCCCTGCTCGTGCCAGATGTGACCTTGGGCATATTTTCTTCACTTCTCGGAGCCTTGGTTTCTTTGTTTTAAAGTGAGGATCAAAATACCCACTTGACAATTGTTCTGAGACAAATGAGATGATGTGGGAAAGTCCTTAGTTTGGGGCCTGATACATAGTGAGCAGCGTTGCTATTGTTATTATTTAAATATTATCGAAATCATTATCATTATTAGTTTTCCTGTAATAAACAGACATACTGTACAGAACAAGCCAAGCACAATGTGGGAGGTTAGAGAAGACAGGAATGAGGGGGCTATTCCAACACGGAAGGAGTTGAATGCTGGCCAGGAGCGTGGATTAATTGCTTACCGGGTGAGGAAATCACAAAGTGAAATTGGGATTTTTCACATTTAAGAAGATAAAAAGGTGTAGAGATTATTGTTTTTTAAAATTAGAATCCTTCTCATTGGAAAAAAGTATCCAATATTTGACTTTTCTGTGGGAATATAGAAAATCTGTTGGATACATTTAGCCAAAGCCCACGGATTATTTCTCTCGAATGTCATGGAGCCCAAACCTGAGATGTTAAAGGTTAGACCTAGGCCCCTTCACTCAGGACCCCATCTTGCTCCTCGGGCCAAAAGGAATGGCTGGGATTCCTGGAGTCTGAGTACACTGAGTGTGACTGAGAAAGGACAGTGTCACGTCAAGAAGTCAGGCTGGGGTAGGGTGAGGCCTGGGGCACCTGGAGGCAACATTTGAGGGGTGCTCTCCCTCAGGATCATGCAGGTGCTGACCCTTCTTAACCAGACACCAGGAAAATCAGCAGAGCACAGGATTAGGTTGGCACAGTCCAGAAACCCACAATCCATGCAAGGGCAGTGAACAGCTCTGCTATTCCTGGGCCAACGCAGAAGGCCTTCTCTCTGTGAGTGGGACAGCATGTCCCTGAGAATACCTGGAAGCCTGCAGGACCGTCCACTCTGGGGGTGAAGGCATGGAATCAGGTCCCTCTGGATCTAACCTGTGCTAGGTTCACTCCCTCCTCTGGATGGCAGAATTTCTTGGGCAACAGTAGAAGTGATAGAGGGCAGTGGCTCTCAGACTTGCAGCTGCTCCTCAGAAATACCTGGGGAGTTTTGCAAATATAAAGCTTTCCCAGCTCAGCGTCCAGCCCCTCCCAGCAGAGATTCTGATCCAGTAGATCTGGAGAGGGCTCAGGGATCAATATTTCTAACAAGCACCACAATGATTCCAGTACAACTAGTCAGAGGGCTTGCATTTGGGAAGCGAGAACTAAAGGCTAGAACACCAGGGTTCTCATTCTATGTACACAGTTGCTGGCTATACAGCTTGGGACTGGGCATTCGTACTCTCGGGGCTTCAGATTTCTCATAGAAATAAAGATGTTAAGCCTAGTTGATTTCTAAGGTCCCTTCTCAATTTTACATTCTATGGCTCATGAGTTTTAGCCAATTTGCCTACTAGACATGCCTGAATGTGCAACCTAAGTGATAAAAACATCCAAGCAGTGTAAGTCAGGGTCTGGATTGAATGAATAAGCCCTTGAACTTGTGGCATCTGTGGTAACTAACCTCCAAGATAGTTGCCAGTGATCTTCCTTTCTTGGTCTGCATGGTCCGGTGTAGTCCCCTACCATGTCGAATCCAGGCCGGCCTTCCATGTTGAATCCAGGCCGGCCTTTGTGGCCAATACATCATAGCAGAAATGACGGTGTGTGACTTCCAAGGTTTATATCGGGCAGGACTGCTTCTGCCTTGGTCTCTCAGATCATTCAGTCTGAGGGAAGCCGGATGCCAGGTTGGGGACTGCTAAAGCCCCAACAAACCTATATGGACAAACCTATATGGAGAGGAAGTGAGGCGTCCACCCTCCCGTCAACACCAACCTTGGCTGATGTTCACCTCGCCCCAGTCAAGCTTTCAGATGACCGCAGCCCCAGCCGATATCTTGACTGCACGTTAATAACTTGACTCCTGAGAGACCCTGAGCCAGAGCTGTGTAGCCAGATATCCCCAAATGCCTGACCAACAGAAAACATGAGAGATAATAAGTGATTATTGTTGTCTTACGCCATTAAGGTTTGGAGACATGTTATGTAGCACTGGATAACTAAGACAGCCTCTTCTCATATATGCTTGGACTGTGACCGTGCTATCTTGTGACAACTAGAACTTTGGGTGTGGTGACTACTGTGCCAGGTTTTTTTGTTGTTTGGGGGGTGTTTTTTTTTGTGTGTGTTTTTTTTTCCCCTCTTAGCTTCAATTCTACCCTCTTACCTGATTTAAGAACTTTAAACGTGTTCCCATGCAGCTAATATGATGTTAAGCTTTGTCAGTAGAGGGCGCTGGAGGGACATGGTAGGAGGAAGTTGGCTTCTCTTCCAGTTCCCTTGTCTGGTGTTTTGCTTTCTCTTGGCCCTACTGCCTAGTTTGTCAGGAATATGTGTGTGGGGACACTCAGAGACTCTGCCCTAGCTGGGAACCCAGGCCATGGAGACCCTCGACAAGCATATAGCCCTGGCTCTGTCCCAGTGGGGCCCTGTCCACATGGTCGCCACACATCTCCAGCCTTGCCCCCACAGCAGGCTTCCTACAGCTCATTCCCCTCCACAGCCCTCTCACGAGCCTTGACCACCTATTCCCTGCAGGATGGTTTCCCACAGCCCACCCATCACACACACTGTGCACTCCTGGTTGCATGCCTCCTTTCAAGCAAGTGGGCTCCCAACATCCTGACATTTTTTGCACTCCCTACCCTGCCAGTCACAGCCCGCTGTCCCTGGAGGCCTTTCCTACTTGTCCAGGGACTGTTGGCCACCTTTAGGCTGGGGACCTATGACCTTCTCGGCCACCCAGTGGGTTACTGCTCTACCTTCTCCAACAAGGTCTGTACTGTAGCCTTGGGAAGGGCCCCTTATGAGTTTGTCCATCCTGGACACGCTCTCAGCCCAGGTAGTCTTTAGAATTCTCTTTACATATTTATGGTTATTCTCCCATTATAATGAATACCTCTTTATATTAAAACGTCCCTGTTCCTGGGTGAACACAGGAAGCCCACCCAGCATGCTGGTATTTGCCCAACACTGAGGATGTCGCTCCTGGGGGCATTCCAACCTAATCTTGCCCATGGCTGGCAGGGGCCACAACAAACACTGAAACTTGTAACAGAATTAAAGATCAATGTTTCTGGGTTAAAAATAATAATACTAATTTAAAAAATAGAAAAATTTAAAAATTAAAATTACTGTGTGGTTTCTATCTCCCGATCGCACCCTAACTGATATAGCCACCCCGTTCTAAATCCTTCTCTCCTGCCTGGAGACGCCAAGGGCAAAAAGTGTGGTCTGGCCTAAGGAACCAGGAAATGAAGAGGCATCAGGAGCCAGAATAGCCAGTCTTTTTGTCTCAGCCTCATTCCACCCAATGCCACAGGATCACCCATCTGTGCTTTGTTCTTCTTTCTGGGCAGATCAACATGTTTTGCTTCTCCAGGCATTTGGCAGAAGATGGCTTACCCCCAGTTTCCAAGTTTACCTGTCCTTGGACCATGCAATCAACAGAGATTAACTAGCACTTCTCCTAGGGGCAGAGTGTGATGGGCCAGTTTGGGTCAGGTGTTCTTTCTTGGTATAATCAGCTAAGGCTGCCGGTGCTGGATCACGTGACATAAACATGGCTAATGGGCCCTTTCTATTGCTAAATAAATGGAGAGTCAGTTCTTAGAGAAGGGGGTGTGTGCTGGACAGATCTCTTAAAATATGTGTCACCACAGATGGCTACAAATCCATTTGTCATACAGCAAAGATTTGGAGGTCACAGACATTTGTCTTTGAACTTTCACTGTTTATCTTCTCTTTACTATATACTCAATGCATCAGGGATCAAGAAGAATATAAGGTAGGTGAGATAAAACAAGAAGAAAGTAGCTAAAACTTAAATTATAGGTCATTCCATCTATCGGCATATTTGAACTCTGCAGAAACCTTTTGTGTGCCTGATTCCCTTTGAGAAATGAAAATTTAACATAGAGAGGAAAGTAGCTAACTTTTTCAGGCATTTCTTTCTTTGCATCAAGAAGGGAAAGTAGGTCCTTTTCTCTACGATTCTCCCCTCCCCCCCATTCCCTCTAAAGTTCCACTTTCTGGCAGGGCACAGAGACGCCATAACTAGGAAGGAAAAAAGGTGAGAAGGATTCTCATGGAGTGTAATCTGCCTAAAACTAATGGTATAATTTAAGAGTCAGTGGGAGCTTAGAGTGATGTAAGGAGGCCTCAAAACAGAAGAAAGTGTGAAAATGTTTATTTTCCATTGGTAGTGCGGTGGCGACAATCATAGTACAGGAAGATTTAGTGAGTGGTTAACACCAACTACTGTAACTAAAATTCCTCCGAAAAACACAGAATGTCTTAAGCAAGTAGTCTGTATGTGTTGGGAGTATGTGTGTAGAATTAAAATGGTATTAGGTACCTATTAACAATCTGGTCACTAAACCAATTGCTTTACGTAAGAAGTCCTGCCTTCATTTACAGCATTAGTGCAGTAGCTGAAGTATCAGCTGAACTGGGATCTGGGTGGCAAAATGGGAGTCCATTCAAACATACGTGAGGGAATCTCAAGACATTTACTTGGGGTACTAATGACCTCAATTAAGATAGAACACATTACTTAAACCACACAAATGATCAGCCTCTGCATATAGAAGTGTGAAGGGAGCCTTAATTAATTTACTAATTGCACTTCTCATTTTAAGTGGTACCATTGATTTGGGTCCATTAGTGGTTTAGTTGCTGTTTCTCTTACAAAGTGAGAGGTACCTTATTGGGGGTGGTAAGAAGGGGGTAGCTGGAGTATGTACCCGGCCCTCGCCATTGGCAGAAAATGTTTCCCTAATGCATATCGAGATACCTAAGATTCCCTAGTGTCACTCCAATAAGTCCTCTGTATAAAATACAACCATGGTACTTGCCAATACACAAGTCTTGAGTGACCCCCACCCTGCATATGAACTTACTGCCTCAGTGATATGTGTAAGGCCTCAGGAGAAGGTTATCTGTACCATGTCACATAGAGGAGGGCCCAGAGGATGGAACAGAAGATGGTTATGGTTTGATTGGGGGGGGGGGCAGGGTGGAAAGGGAGACTCAGAGCATAAGGGGATGCTATCCATGGACGACATGTCCACATGAGAGCAATAGGGCAGGAGAGTTCTAGTTTAGTTCCATTTAGTTTACACATAGAGTCTCCACTAGGCTCACTTAGACGCAAGGAGAAAGGACGAAAGGAAGGGTGTTTCTGAGAATCTTTTCATGCACAGCATGCTAAACTATCTAAATGTTTCACTTACTTCAAATGACAGTCTATTGAGACATACGGTAGACTTTTCACCATCATTGTGAATAAGTAATGGGATGGGCTAATGTGAGAAATTGTGAAATTTCCTTCTGTAGGGATTTTTAAAAACGGACTAGATAACCGGTCTCCTTCTAGGCTGTTCACTTTGGAGCAAACCCTCCAAGTTCATGAATTAGCCACCAGGGGTCACCAGAAGAACCCAAAGGGCTTCTGAGACAAAGCAGTAGTTTCTTGTTCACCAACAAAAAGTGCTGGTTTGTGGGACCTGTTGTTGCTACAGAGACTTCTCACTTAAATATTTAGGATGCGTTTTATATTTAGAATTTCTTTGACCCTTCTTTCTGATCATCAGTTCTCACCACACCTCTGTATCATTTATAGAGATTTTATTTTCTTTTTAATTAAATATATATAAACGCTTATCAGTGAGGGATTAGTCATCTTTTAGGTCTCAGCTCAAATGTTAGCCTGTCACCAGAGGCCTTCTTTAAGTATTCACTCTTATGTCCCTCATTATTCGCTCATATCACCCATTTATTTAATTACTTATTTAATTCCTCCCTCACCAGAGAAGAATCAGAGCTAACTAAATGTGTCAGACACTGTTATAAGGGCTGTGCATATATTAACTGTTTGACTCTGCAACAACAACTATATCAGATAGACATTATTCTCATTATTTTGAAGCAGAAGCCGCTGAGGCACAGAGAAGTTAAGTAACTTGCCCAAGGTCACACAGCGGTAAAATAGCATAGTTGGAACTCAAGCCTTAGCAGTCTGTTGCCAAAATCCGTGCTCTTAATCATTTGGTATCCTACCGAATGGGAGCTGCTCGGCATCCCCAGCCCTAGAACAGTGCCTAGGAGCAGTCTGTGTTATTTGTTAAATGAATGTGGTAAATTCAGATGATAACGTACTGAGGTGAAGAGATTTCCACATGTTGTTAAGTGAATACAGCAAATACAGAGTATTATTTATAGCCTGATCCTATTTTTGAAAAATAAATAATATTTATGTATATAGCATGTATAATATCTAATATAATATGTATGTATATATATATGTGTGTATATATATATATATGTATATATGTAGGTGCACAGAGAAAAATCTGGAAGACTAAACAACTAAACATCTCATGATCATCTCTAGGGAATAGGATTGGTGGGGCAAGGGGGATTTTTTTTATACCCTCTTTGAAAAAAAATTAAGAATAAGTACTTTCTTTATAATGTAAAAAGTTTTAAGGAAAATTTTAAACACTTTTGACAAAAATAAATGTCCTATATCTCTTGTTTCATACACTCTTCAATTATAGCTTCAAAACAACAAATACGTTAAAGTCCTAAATTGTGTAGAATTGTAAAGGAATTAAAGCAGTTGTTTCTCATGTCACTTGATACCAAGCTTTGCAATGTGCTTTTTGTTCAGGATGTTGCATTGACTTTTATTCTTTCCTAAGTGGGGGGTAGAGCGTGGGAGAAGGGCTGCATTCTCATAATCGACGGCTACTGGAAATATCACCCTAGGAATTGTCACATAATAACTTTATGCCATTCTTCTTGACATAATTATTGTTATATGTCACATTATGATGTCATATTATATTATAAAAGTCTGCATGCTGTGATATAACTAACTACCTTTTGGGGTTTTAGCATGGAACATGTAAACCTTTATTTTCCAGCATCTGACTTGTGCATTTCATTCCAGATAAGGGCCTATCTGTTCACAGGTTGGTTGGCTGGCTCATCAAAGTAGAAAGATGTGTGTGTGTGGAGTTTTCTTTAAAAATGGGCTTGTTCAAGGGCTGTTGAGGTCATTCACCTCCTTCAGGAAAGTACATTTGAGGAACAAGGTCAGCTGAGGTTGGAGGTGTATATGCAGATCTCTTATTATTTAAGCATTCCAAGAATGCAGTGTCCTGGGCTTCCAAGTTGCATAATAAAGATATTTGGCACCGAGGTGTTTGACTTGACTTTGTAGTGTGGCCTCTCAGGGTCAGGCTATTTTTCTGAGCTGGGAGCTCCCATCCTTGTGCCAGGTCACAGGAAAGGACATGAAAAGCAAGGGGAGGATAGGGTGGAGACCAGAGGGCTTGGGGCAGCAAGAGGGCAAACTCTCCATCACCCTTGCAGATTCTCAGTCCCACCTACACATGGAACCACATGGGAGCTTTTAAAAAAAGACTGATGTCTGCCTCACCCCAGATCAATTGAATTAGACTCTCTGGGATTTGGGCCTAGGCAGTAGTTTTTTTTAAAAAAGCTCTGCAAGTTGCTTTAATAGGCAGCCAAGGTTGAGAACCACTGGCTGGTGTGTAGCGCACTGGGGCTTCTAGAAGTTCATGTGCATATTTGGAAGAAGTGGTGGGGGGATGTCCATTGGAATGGGTGGACCCACAGTATCTCATATTCTGGGAGGCTGGAAGTACTGCCATCCAGATTCCACTGTTTCTCTCCCTCTAATATGCGCCTACTGCTGAGTAAATACAACTGCAAGGTGGTCCTGCTCAGTGGTATTGAATAGCAAGTCAGGGGAGATAACAAAATCACTTATTCAAACAAAATACACACAGTTGGGTCCAGGCAGGTCAGGGCGAAGCTGGTTGTATTTATTTAGCACTGTAGAGTTTGCAACTTCATGACATACTTTCTCTTCTGGGCCTTCAGGCAAGCCTGTGAGGTGGGCATCACTGCCATTTGATGGATGAGGAAACTGAGGGCCCGAATCCCACAGCTCTTACGTGGCCAGGTAGAACCAGACCTATTTGGCTACCAACTGCAGGGCATTCTTGGCTTCCCCGCAGCAACCTTAAAAGGCTCTCTGATTTTGATTTTTCCTGTGTCAACTTATACAACAGACCCTTAGTCCTCTTGAATTCTTCATGGACATTTTAGGCAAGAGGACAAACACGTGAAAAACCAACCAGGGAAGATGTCGGCCAAAGGAGCAAGGAAAAACACCAAATGACCCACCTTTCCTATTCTCTCATTTATAGATGGTTTACCTTAATACCACCTATACATTTCTAATATTTATCTTTTATAGCAATAGCTAACATTTGCAGAACAGGTGCTATAAGCCACTCACTGGGCTTTATGCAAAGTAATTTATTAATTTATTTCTCCCAACAACCACATGAGAGAGGTACTATGATCCACGTTTTCCAGGGGAGGGAACTGAGGCCCAGAGAGCTTAGGCGACTTGCCTAAAGCCACACAGCTAGTAGGCAGTCAAGCCCAGATGTGAATCCAGGGCAGCGCAAGAGCTCACACACTTATCCATTGTGCTGTGCTGACTCTGGGAGCCATAGGCCTGCTGATGTAAGTTCCTAGTCTCACCCTGGGTTCCTACCTTTGCCACCTGTTTCCTCAGTTATAATAATCATTTAAACCCATTGTCCTTTTATCATGCATTAGGCATTGTTCCAAGGGCTTTACAAATAGTATCTCATTTAATTCCTTGATGCTGGAGAGTGGGCCCCAGAGCTAGCCCCCCATAGGGAGGCTGTTCATACCACCTCCTTTTTCAGCAAGGCCCCCTCGGCCCCTTTCCAAAGCTGCTAAAGGACTCCACGTGTGACTTTTCATGACTGGAGAAAAGAAATCCCTCTAGCCCCTCTGTCCTCATGGTTAGAACCCTGTATGACAACTCGTCCTGCAGGTTTGCGGCTGTGGCATCGCAGATCCCCTCCTGGGTCAGGCTTCCCTTCTGCCCACAGCCTGCTCACATCCAAGCAGAGGGAGCCAGTTCTCTCAGACTGACTAACGAAACGCTGATTTGTCTCCATGACTGAGCTAAGGAAGAGGCTGCAGGATTTTGTTCTGGGCTGAAGCAATAGGATCCCTGCTTGCCGAGCCTGGCTGACTGAACATGAACTGAGCCGAGGGTTCACTGGCACGTCCCGCTGTGAGCCTGGTTGGGGCCAGGTGGAGCTTCTTTGAGATGGCTCTGGAGGAGCCACTTTGGTCTAGGCCACCTCTGCCCTAACTGTTCTCACACCAGGTTCTTTTTTCTTGAGGATTTTCCCCGGCGTTTCCTTCCGTCTCCAGCAGTGTTTCCTGGCTCTTGTCGTGGCTGGATCCTTCTGTGCTTTCAGGTTTTAGTTCAGCTCTCAGGACTCATGGAGTCCGTCCCTG
Source organism: Rhinolophus hipposideros (assembly GCF_964194185.1). Lineage (NCBI taxonomy): Eukaryota > Metazoa > Chordata > Mammalia > Chiroptera > Rhinolophidae > Rhinolophus > Rhinolophus hipposideros. The sequence continues at coordinate 12,787,751 of NC_138064.1, forward strand.
ATCACCGTGTCTAAAGAGAACCCCTTTCTTTCTCAGCCCCCAATCACTCTCTTAACATCCCCCTATGTCCTTTTCACACTCTTTAGTTGTCACATTTATTTATTTACTTACTTATTGTCTGTACTCCCCATGAAAACGTAAGCTCCAAGAGGACAGGTTTTCTGTTTCACTCACTCCTCTGCTGTGTACCTTCTCCTAGCACGGTACCCGACCGGTATGAGGCACTCGATAGATACGGGTTGAAGGAAAGAATTAAAGAATTTTCCGTTGACACCTGAAACTAATAAAAAAAAAAAAAAGAATCTTCCCTTGAGAGTGATGGTATCAACACTTTACTGCCAGAAGCTAATTTTCAGCACCCCAAGCACTGCCAATGACCTTTTCTTGTTGACATCTCCCACGTCTCCTAAATTAATCCATTTGTTGCTGTTGTTTGCCTGGCTAACATCCCCGTGTTGAATGAAATTTTCTGTTGTCTTGGTGGGCACCTTCTTAGTGAATAAAATCAGGAAGGCTGTTTGGGCTCTCAGTGAAGGGGACAAACTCACTGAGGACGTGGGTTTTTTGTTGTGCTTCTTTGGGAAGATGTTGGTCATATGGGAAAGTACGCTGAAAGTTTAAACAGCTAAATATATATATATATGACCGCGCCCTAGACAGTATGCTGGGTGTCTGGGGGCATAGGAAGGCATAGATTCTACATTCAACGGGTTGTCTGGCCATTAGCGAGAAAAAACTTAGCACAAGGTGGACCCCAGGCTATGAGGCAAATACTAATCAAAACAACAAAAGATGGCCACCGGGCCTCTGCTTGTAGTGGAGAGTGGTCCTTAGGGTCTGGGGAGCCATTATGAGATTGATTCGAGGCTGGGAAACACAGAGGATTTGGGTAAATAAGTGTGTTGGGTGTTTTCTGGAGGATATTGTGCAGCCTTAGCACTCCGTGTGATCACTGCCCTCTCTGTCCCCTCTAGGGAGACCCATCGGAAGCTCCAGTAGTTCTTTGGCTGCAGGGTGGGCCGGGGAGTTCATCTATGTTTGGACTCTTTGTGGAACACGGACCTTATGTTGTCACACAAAACATGACTCGTAAGTATTGCTTGGACTTTGTTTTCGCATGGAGAATTTATCATCTGAACCTGTTATCTGCTCCAGAGATAATTTAGAGTGTACACGGAACCAGTAGGACTCGCTTAACAGTTCCAGGTTATAAAAACATGGCTTTCTGGCAATGTCTGCCCAAGAAGGAGGAGCCACCAGGGTGAACATCCAGGCTGGGCTGCTCTCTCCCTTGAAATTTGGGGGAAAGCTATTTCCTCGCAGTCTGCTGCTAACTCAACCAATCTGGTCTTACAAAAACAGGTGGTATTTATTACTTTTGGGCAAGCCTTTTTGCGTGGGCCTAATGGGTGGAATTACATCCCTAATTATTCACACGATCTGAACACTGTATGGTTCAGTCACATACATGATCAGACATCTTGGAAGCAAGATACTGTGGGTGGGGGCTGGGGTGAAGGAAGGAATGGAAAAGGAGCCACATCTGGCTGTAACCCGGGTTTACCTCCGTCTTTTTGGGGGGGATGTGGTGGGGGGTAGGGACTGTTTACTTTCCCTGGGCTAGAATTTGAAGGGTGAACCAGTTCATGACTCAGTAGAAAACCATGTGTGCCGATTCTGTGGAGGTTGTTCTCTTCAGTATTGGGTGGGAGGACAAGGTTTCAGGAGGACCGGATGTTAGGATGATTCATTGGATGGGACAGATGGTTTATCACGTGGGTTGTTGGTGGGTGTTCTACGTGAACCAGTCGCACAGGGTTTTATTTTCAAACTTCATCTTAGATGTAGAAGCCCTCTGGGTCTGGGGCAAAATGAAGGAGAGGAGAGGAAAAGGAAAAGGTGCTGGTGTCTCTTCCCCAGTGTGAGAGAGCAAAGCAATGTCAGACATGAGGAATGCATTGACGTGGTGAGGACAGGTGGGCATGTGGGGCTCCTGATCAGAACTAGGTCTTCAGATAGAATTCAATGGGATGCTTTTTCCCCACCCGTTCTCAAACCTCTTCTCTGTTTTACTAGTGCATACCCGAGAGTTTCCTTGGACCACCACGCTGTCCATGCTTTACATTGATAATCCAGTGAGTATCTGATGGTTCTAGCAATGTCAGGGTTAACCTCTCTTGTCTTTTTCCTCTTTATTAAGTACATTTATGAAATGGGGGGGGGGAGGAGGAAGTAGAGATTCAGGTTTTGTCTTCCTAAAATAGAATTTAATCTGTAGAATTTATTTTTGAGATTTAGTTTCTCTAATAGGTATTATTATATCCGAGTTTGGGAATTTTACTTGCTGCTTTCTCTCCTGCCTCATTTTTAATCTTATGAAACTATACTATCCAGGATAAGGGATTCATTTCTTTCCACTGATGACATGGCTTCCCCACATCATGGGTTATTATCATATAGTGTCAGGACTCTGAACATTTCAAATAGAATTCTAGATATAAAAAATCAGAATTTGTCACCTTCACTTATCACAGTGAGCAGAATGGCTCATCTCGGAACAAAAAGCAGAATTCTCGGTAAGTGCTTTGGAAGCTGAGTCCAATAAACTGCAGAATAAAAGAGTAAATTTAGAGTCAGCTTCTGCAGATTGGGAGTGTCTTTGCCCCCTAATTTCTCTAACTTCTCTAACTTCCCAGATGGTTCAAAGAGAAAACAGGAAAATAGAGGGGGGAAAAGTCCAAACATTTTTGTCCCCCCAACCCCACATTTTGTCAACCATCCTCTTTCCTAGTCTGTAATTGCATATTAAATGTCCTGTTCCCTTGGGTGTTCTGGGGAAAAAGAAAATTATACCTGGTGGGCGGTGCATTCCTTACACAAATGATTTACCCAACATAAGTAGAAGCTTCTTCTTTTGTTTACAGCTTAGTTGTCTATGAACTTCTCGGTGTAAGGAAACATTAGTTTAAAACTAATTCTTAATTGTTCTAAAGCCTCTTGTCTACTGAAGATGAAAGGGCTTAGTGGCCATTTTTCTCACAATAAGGAAATGAAACACACACACACACACACACACACACACACACACACACACACACCAATCTTTTCTCTCCAGCCTAGAGTTCCTTCTTCACAGGACAGCAGTGCACCCTCCAGTTGGCAGAGAAGAGACAACTTTGGGTCTTTTGATACTGTAGCAGGAGCAGAGAAGGGTGAATTCCTCATCCCTCCATCAACATCTGGCAGGGTCCCCTCTGTGGAATCAGGACAGGTCAGTCACTGACCTCAGGGCAGAATTTGGTGCTGATAGTTTATTAGGGCTTGGGGAAGGGGAGGGGAAATAGGTGAAAGGCAGTGTCCTTCTGTGAGGCTAACTACATGCATGTATGTGATGCAAAATCTAAGGTCAGGGGCTTAGCCTTTGGAATGGGTCCATTTCCTTCCAGGGTGCTGTCTCTCTCTATGGGGCTCCAAAGCATGTGTTTCTCTGTGTTTATTTCTGCTTATGTGTTTCACCTTCAGGTGGGCACTGGCTTCAGTTTTACAGATGATCCCCAAGGGTATGCCGTCAATGAGGATGACGTGGCCCGAGATTTGTTCAGGTAACAGGCCCTGGCTTTCTCTTGGCCTCCTTCAGACCAAACGTTTTTCTGTTTCAATAGGAAAATCCTTTTAGTAGTAGAAGTGTTATTGCCACACACACATACACACACACACACACACACACACACACACACACACACACACAGACTCTATTTTCCGCTTTGTTACATGATCCCTGGTAATTGTGAAATTGCCCACCAGAGAAAGTAACAAGGAAAGATGACCCCTTAAGGTATAATTTTAATTTGGTGAAAAATATCCTTTAAGAAACAATGGAAACAGCAGAATTATTCAACCAAAGATGATCTTCAAACCTTTCAGCCAGACGCCTGAGAGGTTTCTGCCTGCTTTCCAGCATTAGATTTAACTCTGCATTTGCCGAGAAGCAACATCTCAGATGTTTGTTTTCTTTCCCAGGTTTCCTCCTTTTGTGGCCTTCAGGTGCAGTTCTTCATTCTCTTGCTGCTTCTCATGACTTTTCAGGCTGAAAGCTGAGTTTGTTAGCTAGTCTCTTCACTTTTCTCTTCATTTTATAAAATTACTCTTTTACTGAAAACAAAAATAAGGAAAATGTAGTTGTAAGCCTGATCAAACGGTATACCTTTCTTTTTCTTACATTATTAGAGCTATTTTCAGTATATAAGAGGGTGCTAAAAAAATGTATACACATTTTAAGAAAGGAAATAATTGTATTAAAATTCTGCTCATGGTAAACACTTTGAGCACCTCTTGTAATTGCAGTCAAACGTGACTTCGGTATATATTGAGTATTACAATTTTAATAGTTTTTTTCCTTTCTTAAAATGTGTATACATTTTTTTAGCGCTCTCTCTCTCTCTCTCTCTCTCTCTCTATATATATATATATATATATATATATATATACACACACATATATTTTTTTTTTAAGTAAGTGACCTTTTTTGGTCACATTTTTCCAACCCATAAATTATTACTGGAGATGGAGTCCTGAATTCTTTCCAGTCACTAAGCCACCACTGTTTATGTGTTATAATAATGTACTAAAAGAGCCTAATGGCCAGAAAGAGTTAACTAGCTCCTCTACTCCCAACTTCCCCCCAACACTCAATCTGCTAATTACTTGGTCAGCAAACTCAACCAAGTCCAAAAGTGAAAGTGAATCCAATAGAGTCAGAGTTTTCTGATCTCTGACAAAAGCTTTCCGTTTTCGTGGTGACTGGGGAAGAGGAAAGAACAACTTCCTGGCCTTTCTCTCAGAGACGTTGCTCTCCCTTCTCTGCTTTCCGAGCCAGAAAAGAATATGGCTGCTGGTGTCTTCACTTTCATTTGCTGCATGTCCCATTTTTTAAATATTTCCATTCAGTTTCCCGGGGTTAGGGGAGAGATGCCGAGGACCCCACACTTCTGCTTCCAGGTACAGTGGGTTCTGGGAGCAGATTAGCCAGATCCCAGCAGAGGCCCCGCTCCCCTCCCTCTAGCTCACACTCCTCCTCTTTGCCTCCACAGACATAACTTCAATGGCTGCCCTTACGAATGGACTCAAGTACCATGTCTTTCTCATTGAGTACTGACTCTGTGCTGTCATTTTTCAAACAGGAAACTTACTTCTCTCCTCTGCCCTACCCTCCCGCTTCCACCACCACCACCACCACCACCATTCTTGTTTAAATCCAAACAAGCTTAGTTGTTTAACTAGCGCACACCCTGAGGGCAGAGGTTCTGTATTTAAGAAACACATCAATCCCCAATAAGCCATTTCTTTTTCTGTCTCTCCTTCCCCTAAGATGGTCACAGCTTCCAGTTGACCCTCCGGTGTGGATATTTACTGCTGACATGTGGTACATCTCCTCTTGCATGACATGGAAAGAGAGCCTATTTCAAAGCATCCATTGTTTATAGCTGTTTTAGTTCTTTTTGCTTCAGGCTCTTACGACTGGAAAATAGCTAATCAAGGGTAGTGAAGAAAACTGATTTCAGCTGTTTCCTTTATAGTTTACACTATTTGTTTCCCTTTGTGATTACATTCTTCTCTCCAGCTCTCCAGATGGGTGGCTAGAATAAGAAGGTCGCTTTGAAACCTGTAAATGACCTACTACAGGTTTAAAGAGTAAACCTTTCTTCTTCTCCCTTTGAAAACCATCTTTCTTTTTTTGCCCCTGAAAATCCCATTTCTTTTGACTATTAATAGCACCTGGCTTTAAGGAGTAACCTGCTAAAGAAGCATTTGACTTTCCCATTCAGGCTGCTTTTCTATGTATATGGAAATGAAACTTTTTTATTAACAAGATGTTTAAGTATTCTTCTTTTTTGCTTACTTGGATTGTGCTCTTGAACCACATTGCCGCTCTGGTTTAGAAAAAATATTACGGAAGAATAACACATTACTAACTTTGATTTAGAGTACACCAACTGGTGCCACTCTCCTTCTACCACTGTTTATTGATTGCCTACTATGTGCCAGACGCTGTTCCTGGGGCTGGTAATACAGCAGGAAGTAAGCCCACAGCCCCTGCTCTCGTGCTGGGCCTGAAAGTCTTTCCTAAGCAGCCAAATGAAAACGCTACTGTCATTCTATTCCACGTAGTGGTTTGCATGGGAAATTATATCTATTGCTAAACAAAGCTTCATAACACTATGACTATGAAACAGGTCTCACATATTAAATGAGACCATGGCATGACCCTCATCGGGTGAAGATCATGGCCTGGCCACCTCAGAGGTGGAATGAATGCGGAGAGTGGCTCCTTGGATGCAATACAACAAAACGTTCAAGATTCTTGTTGCTGAGCTTGTTTCGGTCAAACTGTCAGTGACTAAAGCTGCACCTTGTGTGGCTTTTGTTGTAATGGAGCTTTCGCTTAGATTATTTTAATTTTGATTCTCCTGAATGTCTTGTATTAATTATGCCTCTGACTCCATTAGAACTGATCAAATCGCAGTTCCGTCTTCTCATCTATAGGGCATTGCCATCTCCACGCACCTTCTCTGCCCTGAACCCACCATTTTTCCTTTTTGAAAAAATTATCTGAGGAGTCATTTTTTTTGCTAGTCATTCTCTCTTGCAACATCTCTTCCTGTTGTCCTTTAACATACCTTTCTGCCGCCAGGTAGCCTTTGACAAAATTCTAATTATTAGAGAAGTCCTTGGTGCAATGCCAGCAAATTTGCCAAGTGGAATTGCCTGGAAGAGGCATGCTTCCTGTGCCATATTGTACCTGAATACATGCTTGAAATGCATGCACACACACGTGTATTATGCATTATATACAGAGGGAGCCAAAAAATGTACACACATTTTAAAAAAGGAAAACTGTATTAAAATTGTAGTACTCAACATATACAGATAACAAAAGATAAATACGAGTCACATTTGACTTCTGCCATACAAGAGGTGCTCAAAGTGGTTGCCATCAGCATCCACACACTTCTGATAACAGCGAACTACTGCTTGAGCAATGTTGACTAAAATGTTCACTTGTATACATTTTTTGGCATCTCTGGTATTTTAACAATTCTGCTCTTAAAATTTTAAATTTTAATGTGGCCATGATTATGCATTAGATTTTTAAACAAATCTTCGCCATATAATAAGATGAGTCCTTAACTAAAACACAGTTAAATGAGCAAATGCCATAGGTAAATCTAACTTACTAAATTTGCCTTTTTCATTTTTCACTCCCATTTAACAAAGACCTACCAAGGGCTTGCTATTATTAGCCGATTTTCTGTTCGTATCATATGTGAAATTAAAACTCTGTGATAACCTGCTTAAGCAGGGCCTCACTTTGGACACTTGTTGAAGTGTCCTGGTATTTTCGAGCTAGAAGCAAACTGGGAGATTACCTCCTTGAGCAAAGATTGCCAGATAAAGTATAGAGTGCCTAGTTAAAATTGAATTTCAGATAAACAATGAAAAAGATTTTTTAATCTAAGTATATCTCACGTTATAGTTGGGAAACACTTGTACTAAAACATTATTTGTTGTTATATTTGGGACATACTTATACTAAAACATTATTTGTTGTTTATCTGAAATTCTAATTTAACTGGACGTCTTGTATTTTTATTTGCTAATCAAGCAACCCTAGCAATTCTCCAACAAATTCTCCAAGCGAATAAGCTTTACACTAAGGCATGTGGCTTAACTGAAATTTACTATCTTAAATTATCTATTGCCTTTTCAATTAGCAGGAAGAGAGAAAGAGAAATTGGTTTTAGCCCGAAGGTTAGAGAGGGAAGGGTGGAGGATAAACTCCTATTTTTATCTCTGCTCTAAAGCCAGCTATTGCCAGCACAAATATGGAAGCTATATAAGGCAGCTTCCCAGATTTAGCTGCTACAAAGATTTTGGTTACTATAAATAATAAATAGAAAAATACACTGAAACTCTATAGTAGTGTTTAATGGTGGATTTTTATGGAGCCTTTGAAAAGTAAGTACAGCCAGGATCATGGTGATTATAATGACCCGTTTTGCCTCTCTATAACCCTTGAACTTTTTCCTCCTTCTGGTTTTGCTGGGCCTTCTTGCCTTTCATCTTCACTGGACGGTTCGTGGCTTTTAGTCTCTCAGCAGGAAGCTGGAACAAAAACCCTGTCTAGATTCTCTGGCATTGCAATCTGGGTCAAAACATTCATAGAGCTTCTGAGTTTCACAAGTTTTTGTTTCCTTTTTGAAAGGTTTTGGTCAAGTAGAGAATCATTTAATGATCCAGCCTTTTCTTGCTTATTATGAAATCATTTCTTGAGTCTGTTTAAATCCATTGCAGCATAACCCACTGAAGTGGCTGTTGGCATTCTTTAGTAAATGTGATTTTTGGAACCTAGAGGCCACTGTACATTTACTTCCATATTCGTGGCCATTTGGCAGTTTCCTTTAGACTATAGTCATTTTACAGCTTTTCTGTGCTTTGGTTATTAAAACACTGAAATTCTGGGAGCCCCATTAGAAATGTTCAGGGTTGCCGAGAGAGAGAGGTTGGTAAGCAAGTAAGGTTCTCATTATCTCACCACAAACCCAAGTTAATGAGGTCATAAGGTTTGCAGAACTGCCTCCAAGAATTGCTAAATAATAGGTGAAAGTCTGTACCATTTGGCTCAAGGGTCCCTCCCCTCCACAGGTAGGAGATCCAAGTTGGTAACCTAGAGATTTGGAAACTGCCCAGAGTACTGACATCTACTTGTCTCAACTTCTTAGTATCACAAAGTAAGACCACAGTACTTTCTAACAATCCACAGAGTGTGGGGTGTTATGCACATGAAACATTGAAAAAAAAATGTCTATAGGAGCTTACACCACAATGGTATCTTATTCTCAAATGAGAAACCTATTGTCAGAGGGTTAGATTGGGTGGCACAGCATGACGCCATTCTGATTCCATGCGATTTTTCTTCTTGTTTTTTTTTTTTTTGCAGTGCACTAATTCAGTTCTTCCAGTTGTTTCCTGAATTCAGAGAGAATGCCTTTTATGCCACTGGGGAGGTGAGTTGAAGTCATGTTTTCTTGTGTACTTCCAAAATCATGAGGACCGAAATATGTTATGACGCTGTGGTTTATTTATTCAGAATGTAAACACACACACACACACAAATATTAATGCAGCCTATATTAAAATTCTCCAGTTATCCCCCAAATTTCCTCCATAACATTTTTTTTGATCCAGGGTTCAATAAAGGTTCATATATCAGAATGTGTTGTCATGTCTCAGACCCCTACGTTTTGTTGTTGTTGTCATTCATGACAATGAAGAGTCTGGCTCAGGAGCCCCATAGCATGTTCTATGTTCTGAATTTGTCTGACTCTTTCCTCAGTGGTCAGATTCAGTGAAAATATTTTGGCAAGAACACGATATAGATGGTATTGTGTACTTTCTAGATGTCACACCAGGCGGCACATAATGTCCGTTTGTCCCACTATTGGTGATGCCATTGTACCACCCCCCCGTGTAATGTCTGATTTAGATAGGAACCGTCAATGGATGCTGAAAGTGTTGGGTGACAGATTTAGGGGGAACAGGTGTTCACTTGGTCTCAGATCATTTATCACTTTCAAAAGGAAAAATGTGTGTGGTAAGACCTGGCAGATACCAGGTCTTTCTGATCATCCTCCTGTAAACAGCTTCTGCTAGTCTTCTATAGAGAAGATCTTTCACTCCACCTCTTCTCTCTTGTTTACATTTTAAAATAGCACTGTGGACTCATGGATTGTTATTTCTGTTTGGTGTGGTAAAATGTATTGCTATCATTATTGTTTCTGATGTTCAGATTGTTCTCTATTGGGTCGACGGGAGCCCCTCAATCTGGTTCCTACGTCCTTCCTTGGGCAGGTCCCCATTTGTCTTTGAGCTTTTCCTTGCTTTTTGACACAAGCATATTTCTACAATTATCTTGTACTTCCCCTGTCCTAGCCCTGGAATCAGTCATTTCTTCAGGGAAATTTGGTTCCTTTTAATGGGAAATGGTATTTAAAAGATATGACCTGAACACTTAACTGTACTCATTGCTGCTGGGATGAAGTTTCTTGTAGACTTTGTCTGTGGGCAGAGCTAGGAAACAAAATGACTTCATACGAATACTCATCAGTCTAATTCAATATCACAAGGTTCTTTTTCCCCCCCATTCTGTATTTGTATGCCCCTTCTTTCACATTGAGGGCCAGGGTTCCAACAGTATCAGTATATTTATTATTTTGCTCAATCCTCTACAATATGTGCAAAATGGTAGTGTATCGTACCATTACCAACAGGAAACCTCCACGTACTTTGGATATTTTTGTTTTTTGCTGCAATTATTTTTATCCTTAGAATATATTTCAGCCAAGTTTCACATCAAAGTACTATGTTTGAAAGTGATAAGATTAATTTTGGGGGGGATTATGTTACAATTTAATATACAGGTTCACTTACATACGCTGGTTTCAATATGGGAGTTTGCTTTTTTCACCCTTGTATATTTGAGGTTATTTTAAAAATGTATAGCAGCCAATATTTTGAGAACATACACATTTCTAGGTATTAGGAATACAGTTGTGAACAAAACAGAAAAATCTTCTATCTTCATACATTCTAGAGGTGAAGACAGTGATAAATAAAAATTTAAATCTGTACCATACAGTCAGGCAGGTATAGGTGTCTTGACAAAGATAAAGCAGGGTAAGCGTTGGAGAATGATGGAGATGCTATTTTGGATAAGATTGTCAGAAAAAAGGCTCTCTGATTAGGGGACAATTGAGCAGAGCCCCTGTAATACTGAACAATGGCTGCAGTCTCTGGAAGATGAGCTTTCCTGGAAGAAAGAACAGCAATGCTAAGACTCTGCGGTGGACACAGGTTTGATGTGCTCAGAGGAAAAACACAGAACCACTGTGGAAGGAGCCGAGATGGGAGAGGCAGGCTGACCATAGAGGCCCCTGTTGCCCCTGGTAGAGTTTGAATTTCATTCTAAGTATTATGGGAAATCATTGGAGGGTGTAGGGTTCATTGAAAGAATAGCTGGAATCAAATTCAGTTCAATTCAACACACATACATTGAGTGTCTACTGGTCTGTGGCATTGGACAAGAATTAGAAATTTAACGATTAATAAGACATTGACTTCATCATACATCTGAACGTCTAATAGTTTAAGTACAATACAGAATGAAAAGCACAATTAGAGAAGTAGGTCTAAAGACAAATAGCACTGGAGAGTGCAAATAGCTGTCTCAATATGGGAACCTCAGGAAAGTCCAAACAGAGGAGGTGATAATTAAACTAGATTTGGGAGAATGCGTAGGGGTATATTAGTCCAGGCTCCTTTGCTTGCAAGTGACAGAAACCCTATTCAAGGTAGCTTAAGTAAAACAAGGGACCAATTGTTCAGGTATGGCTGGATATAGGTGCTGAAACATTGTCCTCAGGATTTTGTCTCTCATTCTCTCTTGATCTATTCACTTGGCTTTGTCTACTTTGTAATACTTCACTGGTTTCATCCTCAGGTAAGTTCTTTTCACCTGTGTTCTTGCCCCTCCGCCTACTCCAGAGCTCTGGTATAGCCTACCAGCTCAACTTCTCTTCCCCAATAATTCTACACATATTCCTGAATCTCATATGATCCATTTGGACTCTATGCCCATTCTAGAACTAATAACTGGGGTTAGGGGATGGAATATACAAATTCTCCAAAGTGGTACCTGAGGCCCACGCCAATGGCCTGGGAGTGGGGAGGGATCACAGTGGGGCCCTCACCCTCTGAGAGTGGAAGGTGAGTGGTCTCCACAGGAAGATCCAGGTGATGATACCAGCAGAAGAGCTGGAAGGGTGCTGGGCAAGCACAAACCACAGGTGTTCACTCTAAGGGATTCAAAGCAAAAGAACAGTCTCATTTTTTCCAAGGGAATGGCAAATTAATGGGACCAGAAACTTGTTCTCTTATGCCCACTTTTTTCTCTTTCTAAGCTGCTTGGAAAGGACATACTGACTGCTTTTCTTTTTTAAGCCATTCATCCAGTTGGGATTTTGTAGGATCTCTACCCATAATTCCCTGCTCTTCCTTGCCTTTTAACTCATTTCAGAGGCAGGTTGGGGAAAGGAGCAGGAACAGACACTGCCATCATTTTTGGTAGCAACTTTGGGAAATGCCCAGTCTCCACCTCCAACAGAAGAGTGATATGCTGACCGTGTGATTCTTTGTCTGGCAAATAAGGTGGCCATGTTGTTAACCACTCTGTTGAACTTTCAACAAAGCTGCCAAATTCTGGATGAAAATTTTGTCTATTTCATGTCTACCTGATGATGGTTCCACACATGTCACTTCTGAATGTGTGTAGGAAAGGACAATTTTCTTTTTACATTCTTTGCTTCCAGAATGAATGCTTTAAAGGAAACCTGTACCTTCCAAGTGATAAAGGAAGATGTGAAGGCAGGCAGGCAGGGCTTGAGTAGAGATGCAGTGAGTTGCCAGACAGTATCGTCTTCCTAAGAACTCATGGGATACGTTAAATCTGGGGGCACATCTCTTTCTAGAAGGAGGAGCACTCAGTAATGCCTTGATGATTTAATACTAGAATGCTATGTTTCTACAGTCTAGTTTGTACCATTTGGTCTTCTGTTTACAGAATGGATGGATAGGTGGCAGAACGGATAAGTTGAAGGTGTTCCGGATAAATAATCAGAAGACTTGAGATTCACTGCTGGCTTTGCCTCTCTCTGGAAACTTCCAAACATATTCTTTAATATCTCTGGGCTTCTGCTTTTCATCTTACCATCAGAGGGGTTGGTTTATAAATTAGATGACTTCCAGGGACATTTTGCTTTGCTAGATATTCAGCCCTACTTACCTAGATGCACTCTTTAAGCATCTGTGTACAATTGCAGTTTTAACATAATAGAAACGCACTGTCCCTCTCTCCACCACACACACACACACACACACACACACACACACACACACACATTGTAATAGATTTTGCAAGAAGGGGAAATCGTTTCTCTTCTGAACTCCTAATTTCCTCACACTCTTAGGGAGATTGAACAAATACTGCCACTCGAATTGTAGAATCATCCTTGAGAAATAAATTCTCATCCTTGAGAAACAAACAAACAAACAAACAAATAAATTGTTTTCTGCTTTTCAGTGCAAAGGTACTGGACCTAAATATCCTTCACATCTGTGTGCTGCTATGAATGAGGGAAACCTGATACTCAAAGGGTCTGGAGCCGCTGTTCAGCTCCCCGACCTTGTGGCAGGGAGTCTAGAATAATATTACCTGCTGCATAGGCTTGTTTTGAGCGTTAAATTCGATAATCCTCCTCCAATATGTAGCGGACTGACTGGCCATGGGGAGTTCCTAACACCAGCTGACTGTTATTACCACTCCTGTTGCAACACTGGGTTCATATATTATGGCTCCAAAGCATTTGGCCTAATGCATGTAGAAAGGGGCTGGGCTGGGCTGTTTGGAAAGCTCTGCTCACCTGTTTGCGGATGTGGCATTGTCTCCCCTGTTATCCTGAAATCATCTTTGAAACACGTACTTTGCTTCATCTAAGAGATGACTGTAGAGTTTAGAAGTCGGATAGCAGTGGAATGTGTCAGAACCCACCCCAGGCCCCTTGCCACGGCCCTGGGAACCATGGCCAGCTCACAGCCAGAGCCGTCATGTGGGCTTGCCCTCAGTGCAAGAGAGAAGCAAAAACTGCTTTCTCTCCATTTCTGCCCAGAACAGCAACTGGAATTAATTTTCCTCTAAAGAGAGACAAATGTGTCTGTAAATCACGCTCCTCCAGGCATGAAAAAAAAAAAAAAAAGGACTTCAAAAAGAGAAACAAGCTGTGTTTAATTCACATAATTAACTTTCTTTATAAGTGTTATCCTCTCCGAGCCAGTAACTATTAGAGAGATTGCTCTTGTTCTTGAGGTACAGACACACTTTAGAATCCTCTCAAGTGTACATGGGCCCCGCTAGAAGTTAAAGCAAAACAGCCCTCGGTGGAAGGCTGGGAGGTCACAGGAGCAAAGGGGACTGCCCATTGTTCTCTGAACATGTGGCTGTATGTCCAGTCCCGGGAAAGAGTCAGAGCTTACGGTGGGTTGTGACAATGAATGGGAGCTCTTCCAAAATGGCAGGGCATGTGGTTAAAACCGGACATCTCTTCCTGATCAGCAGGAAGGGGCCTTCTCTCCTGAGAAGCAGTTTTGCAACCGTGGTTAATTTGAGGGCCCAATAAAGGCAGAACTTTGAAGCTATTTAAAAATTATTGAGCTTAATAGGATACTTTATCTTCATTTGCATGAGCAGAGTCCTGCTGGGATCACCGAGTCTGACAGCCTTTATTGAAATCACCGTGGTTCACTGGGTTCCGGTGGCGTGCTCCCAGTAGGCGAGAGCCATGTTTGTTTAATTTGTTTCATACAATACTAAGCACAGTGTTTAATGAATGCTATATAGTGGCTTCATGCAAGGCTGTTGCTAGATAAAATTGAAATATGGGTGATATTTCCCTCCAGCTTCTTTTCATTTCCCGTCCATGGCCCTTTCCCCTGCACTACTTCCCAGGCCCTGAGGACCCCCCTTTTTACTCCCTTATTTTCCAGGGCCATCCAGTGCCCTACCTCCCACCCCCAGCCTTCCTTTTCTTGACTGTATTGTGCTCAGGTCCTATTTCCCGGTGCTTCCTTCATCCACTTCATGATTGTTCTGTTTCTCTCCCCCATTCGGACTTGTTTGCAGCTCACTGTCTATTAGAAAGGATCTGATCAATTAAACTTGCTTCCAACAGATTTGTATTTGAATAGAGGCCAGAGCCTAAGCCATAAAAAGATACTTGTCACTGGGAATTTCAAGCACTGACATACAAGTAGAGGGGTGACATCTGACGTGGGATGGGAGAACCATTGTAGCCATTGGCCTATAAGCATTTTATGAATGCTGACCCCATTAGCCCAACCTTGTGGCCATTGAATGTGGTAGCCAGCAGGGGGCCTTCAGTGGTATCAAGTTCACTTGTTTTGTTTGTAGGTCCTATTTGAGAATATTTATTGAGAATGGATCACATGACAGCATGATACTAAGCACTGTTTCATGCATTACCTGGTTTAATCCTCAAGCTACCTTATGAAGCTGACACTGTTGTTACCATCCCCATTTTACAGATGAAATGACTGAGGCTTAGAGAGGTTAGGTAGGCCCTACTAATATCCCCCAGCCCGGATTGGCACCTAAGCTTAGCCAGACTCCAGAGCCCAACAACTATGAAGGGACTGGCTAAGGATGGTGACCCCGCTTGTAGAGATGCTACCTGGAGCCTGGGGCCTCTCTCCTCAAAACTGCACCATCTCCAAGACCTGCCTCTTCCCACAGAACAGATCCACTTTCTGTAGAAGGGGGTCAAACATCCCTTCCATATTTTGTGCAGCATCTCTAAGGGTTGTCAGCCGTACACAAACAGAAAAGAAGTTCCCTAACTTCTTGGATGTTTCTGTCTCTCTGGCTAAGGCTTAGTTTTAATCATAAAGACTTGGCTTTGATCATAAAGTTTTATGGAATAAATAAATGCAAGTTTCAAGTGCTGTAAAGGCTTGAAGTCCTTGGAATGCAATTATTTTCAAAAGTTTGGAACTTGCTGAATTTTATTAGATAACATTCAAGCTGCTGTAACTCTTGAGCTTATGACAAATGTCTAGTTTTGGTTATGCTCATCTGACTTGCCAATGTTTCCTTTTAACCTTTAAAAATGGATCTGTGACTATTTAATGAGTATAATATTAGAAAAGTAAAGGTTTAAGCTGCAACCTGAAAAAATGAACAAGGGCATATGGAAATGTTTGCAAATTGGGTTTTAGGCTTTTGGATAGCATATCTAGGTCGAAGCAACACATATTTACTGATTCTTTAGTTGCATGGAAAAGCACGTGACTAAATCAGAAGTCATTAGAAGCTTTGTCTGAAGTGGCCTACCATGCTGGGCCAAGCAACATGGTGACACAAAAGGTACGTGCTTGGATGAGATCTCTAGGTTGGGGACAGGAAATGCTTAAGTGAAATCTATTATGCAGCTTCAACGTTCTGAATTCTATCTACAGTGAGCAAAGAAAGGACTCAATTTATTGACTGTGGCCCAGCACTTTCATTGTCTTTATTTAAAAGTCAAATTGTAGTCTCTTC
Source organism: Rhinolophus hipposideros (assembly GCF_964194185.1). Classification (NCBI taxonomy): domain Eukaryota; kingdom Metazoa; phylum Chordata; class Mammalia; order Chiroptera; family Rhinolophidae; genus Rhinolophus; species Rhinolophus hipposideros. Next base: position 12,803,976 of record NC_138064.1, read on the forward strand.
AAACACAAGGGTTTATTCATGTGGCTGAATCACCTGGCTTCAAGCTAGGTTTCTCCAAAATTGGCACCAGGTCATTTGGGGGAGTGCATCTTTTTCACCTATGTTTGTCATTGATTAAAAAAAAAAAGAAAATTAAAGGCACATCCTCTCAATACAAAATAAAAATAAGTCATTTGGAAGGTAGCACATACCTTTGCATAAATTTACGTGATTAAAAGTTTGGTACAGATTGTCCTGCGGGGTCTCAGCTCCCGCTCCCCACATAAGAACACAGGATATGGCAAGGCCAAACAGGAACACCCACGGAGCCATAGATAGGGGAGTCACACCACTATAGTCTCGCTGGCGGCATCCGCCTCTCACAATCCATTGTGCTAACTACAGTCCGCGCTTGCCAGCCACCATCTTCTTGCTAGACCCCTTTTCTGCTAGTGTAGCCACAGCAGTTATATTAGTGGCCAGTGGCTCACTGGTTACAGCTGATGGCCAACTAGCCACAGCTGATGGCCATGCAATCACAGTTGATGGCCATTTACTACCTGAGCCAGCACCTTTCCACGTGAGGCCGAGAGCCTGGAAACGGCAGTCTGGGGCTCTGTCCCCACACAGATTGAAATGTTTTTCTTATATTCATCTATTCCTATAGATTCTGTGTTTCTTTTTAAGCTCATATTCAAGATAAATGGATGTTAGGGTAAAGTCATATTCATGTTAGAAGCCATATTTTTTCTTTTAATTGCAGCATTGTGGTCTTGAAATTAGATGACGCATGGTCTGGCAATGTCTAGGAAGTTGTACAGATTACCACAGCACTGAAGTTCCAGCTTTTGGCTTTCCCCATTCATTAATTTTCTGAACTGGCCATTTTAAGGCCACACCTCTTCTCTCCTTAGTGAAAATAATGGTGCGAGTGAAGTAAGATTCTACCCGGAGGCTAGATGAAGTCAAGGTCTCCCTAGCTTAATCCTGTCCTCTTGGCTGCTGCTTCCTGTGTTACTCCATTAAACGTAGGCTTTTCACCAGTTTTTGTGGTTTTTCAATGTGTGTATAAAATTCTTTTCAAGGACTAGTTCCTTATTCCCTCTAACCACCCCTGTAAATTGGGGTGGCTCCACTGTTGTCTGTGCTTTTGAGGACAGCTAGAGGACACTGCACTGGTATGACTTTCTCCAGAGGGCGGCTCACTTTGTCTCCTTTTGGGGACATGAGGGAGTTCTCATCAGCCCCATAGAGAGTTCTTCAAAGAGACACTCATGGCAGCTCCAGCCAGAGTGGCTGAGAGAGTGGGGGCAGAGCAGGCAAAAGGACACAAAATGACTTTGCCCATCCTCAGTCTAGTGCCATGAGTGGAGTGGACAATGCCCCCTTCCCCACTTGCCAGACAGAGGTTAGGAATTAGGGTCTGTGGATAGTGACACTTGGAGTACGGGTTTAGGAGTGGCTCATTTCAAAGGCCATTGCTCATTATCACCCATAAAGTTTCTGCATGTTTCACCATAAAATGTATACTTAGAAGCACAGCAGAGAATGAAAATAACTGCATTTTTTTTAAAAACTAAACTTTAGTAAGAAATGTAGACCACTGAGAAAAGCTTAAACAATAGTAGCTGCTAACATATGTGAAATTTCTGTAAGAGGGCATTGTTTCCATTATAGTATTATTCTCTGACACGATTTTTTTTTTCTTCTGAAGGAGCTGACTAAAGCTTGATTTTAGATATGAAATCCTTTTTCCTTCCTTAAAAGTCACTGGGTGGCCAGGGTGCAGCAAGTTTGCTATGAATATTGTTGAAACATGTAAGAAAGGAGAGATTCAGACAGAATACACGATTACAAGTTTCTTTAAGTCCAATTTCATTGTGCTTTTACACATCTGGATAATTAACCAAGCATTACATTCTCTCTAGACTATTTTTACAAGTACAATATGCTCTTAATGTGATTTCCATTAGGCTGTTCCAAGCATCATTTAGGAACTCAGAAAGATTGCAGACCAAGATTCAAAACCACTGTGCAACTGTGATGTTGAGACCTTTTATTCTCGTGGGGGAAATAAAAGATTGAGAGCTGACTTTAGAGATCTTCTGATATAAGAAGGAAAACTGGAGTTTTATTGCTTCTTTAAGCTCCAGCAAATACAAGCAGATGCAAACACACCCCAATATCTCTGGTCCTTCTTCTCAGAGGCAATCTCAAAATATGATCACCATGGGAAAATGAACCAAAGCAGAACTATGTTGGAAATTGCAGCGTGAAGCCTCTTTAAATATTAGAAAGGAATACTAAGGGCAGACTAAAATCCTGATGTGTTGATGGCTAACCTAGTTTGAATGATCGTGTTAGATAAATGTTTCTATGGCTGAGTTCCTCATTTGAAGGTCACTGCTGAATCCTAAAACACTACGTGGCCATGCTTTTCTCCTTCCCTTTTACAATCGCTGTGATGCCGTGCTGAGTTTTTATGAGGCCACGGTCTGATGTGATGGGAGAAGGTTAGTGTTAATTCACAGACTTTGGGAGCTCCACTGGCCAGGTGCTGCCCACATTGGTGAACACCAGCGAGAGATCAGAGGAGCCGCAGGGCTCACGGTTGTGATGGGGGTTGCGTTCGTCCTTGTTACAGGCAGAATTCAGAACAAAAGAAGCAAGAATTCACAAAACTACAGGATCACTGTTGTAAGTCCATAGGGGTCATTTAGTCCATTTCTGATACATCAGACAAGCACACATAAATTCTCCCCCTCCCCCCAAATAAGGAGCTCTAGTCTATTTAAAACATACCCAGAAAAGGGAAAATTGAGTAAAATAATACATACTTGATTTATTGTCTCATTGTCTTTTAATGGGCTCGTGGTGATCTGAGAATCGTAAAATTGAGGACGAATAAACAAGTCTGAGCTTGCAAAAAAAGAGAGAGAGAGAGAAATATGTGTCAACAAGGAGAGGGAAATAATTGAAATTTCACTATAACGTCTCAGTGTCTGTTCTCCATAAAATAATCCTATAATTGTCTACTGTGTAACAGCAGCCTGAGTCACTCAACCAATGGAATGAGTAATGAAAATGGCAGTGAAGGATTTGTCACACTGACACAGGCAAGGAAGTGTGTGATCGTCATTAGAAAGCAAACAGTGAGGTAAACATCAGCATTGTTAGGTTAGCAGATGTGCAATGAACATTGAGGAATGTGTTTGGGGTGCTGTCCACAGCTACTCTTCTTCTTGTCTTGTTTTCCATAAATGGTCAGGTTAGCAAGCGTGTAGTGGAAAAACCCAAGGTTGGACCCCAGCTTGGGGAACCAGAAACCCATAGTCTATTCCAGGACTATTGACTGAAATGTGATTTGATGTGAGAAATGGGAGGTGTAGAGGCAGCCAAGCCTGGACAGAATTCCAGAGAGGCACGTGATGGAAATGCACAGACCCATGTTTTCATCATTTTAAAATGTAGGAAGATAATATTAACCTTAAATTGGCTCAAATGAAAGTAGGTGGAATAGCCTGTTTCATCGTAGATACTCGGAAATTGAATGGGTGTTTCTTCTTAATTTCCTGCCTGGATATATCCCAGATACACATGATGCTCACAGCGGGAAGGTGCCATAAAAATGTGTCTGTTTTCGCTTAAGTTTGTCATCACTACCTATACAGCAACTTAAAGTACACACCCTTCCATCTCAGAAAAAAAAAAAAAAAAAGGAGACGAGAGAGGTGTTTTATTGCCAGGCTTTATAACAAGACAACTTGAGTGATGATAACACTGGAAAATATACTTTTAAGCATGTGTACTAATTTCCAGTAGAGAAAAAATGTTTAGAAGTAATGTCAGATAAGCCATTCATTGATCCAATATATTTTTATATACCGACTACGTGCTGGGCAGTGTACACATTGTGGGCATAATAATCCATGAAACAGTAAACTTTTCCTTATCACTTCTGAGTTGAGTTTTCCACAATGTGTTTTCAAAAGAAATTGTGAACGTTACATGTTTTGTACTTTATTCCTTTTTGTGTCTCCTCAAGTATTTAGCATAATGCCTTTGACAGAAGAATTGCCCAATAAACCATTATAGAATCAAGGTTATATAATACATCTTTACCAGTAAAATGATTACACAAGGAAATTTGCTTTTGGGGGGTCATGTGACAGAAATTTTATTTGATAAGTGTTCGCTTTTGTGCTTAATGAGAGAATATATAGCACAATTATTCAACAAACGAAATTTCAAAAATGTAAACACATCTTTATATTATCACAAGGAAGCTAAAATGTGTTCATGAGTATGAATAGATAAATTGCTTTGATTCAGTACTTTGCCTAAATAATTATTATTGCACATGAGGGCTGCGTCAGCTAGAAGATTTTGTATAAATTACGTAAATTACATTTTTTATCATGACTTGGAAGGAGTTTTGTTTTGGAATGGGTCAGACCAAGTTTAATTCTGGCTCTACCACTGAACCTCTCTGAGCCCCGGCGTCTTCGTAGTGCAATGGGAATAACGATATCTTCAGCATATGATTATTCTATGGAATAAATGAGTGCTCTCGGGGCTTCCCAGTCTTTGAACTGCAAACCCCTAGAGAGCCTTGGAAATATTACGAAGGGTCTGCAGATTCGAACGTACCCACGTGATGCCTCTAGTCCATTTTGAACATACATGCATTGCTGTTTTTCAAATGCATGTAGGCTAATTCAAGATGCATTTATTCAACAACTATTTATTGAGCATTAACAAAGAAACAGCATCACACACAGGGAATACACTAAGAAACAAAAACAGACAGACGTCCCCGTGTTCATGGATCTTCCACTCTCGTCTGGGTGGGGCAATAACAATTCAAGATAAATAAGCAAACGTGTGCTGGAGAAGGAGAAGGATTAGGATGGAAAAGGAGAGAAGGGGCATAGAAAATATTTTTAAACAAAGGAGAAGGAGAGGGAGGGGAAGAAGAAGAAAAATGAAAATTTTATATAGGGTGGCCAGGAAGTGAGGGAGCTCTGGGGGAGAGCATTCCAGGAGGTGGAATGAGCTAATGCAAAGGCCCTGGTGGGAAGACCAGGACAGATCACAGTTATGGCTGTGGTCCAAGAGGGGCTGAAGAGGACTGAGCAAGAGGGTAGGTAGTAAAGGGTAATGTGAGTGGAGTAACCAGATCTTGCCAGCCCTTATGTCTCAGAAAAAGCACTTTACTCTAAGGGAGAGAGGAAGTCATTAGAGGGTTTGAGCAGAAGAGTGGCATGATCTGATTTATGGTTAACAGGCTGTCTTGAAAATAGATGGACAAGGATAAGGGTGAAAGCAGGGGGCCAGTTAGGCTACTGCAATAATCCAGGTGAGAGATGATCGTACCTGGAGCAAGGTGATGAAGTGGGGATGGGAGAAAACACTGGATTCTGGACATGGGTGATAGAATAGGTTGAATTGATAAGATTCACTGATGGACTTTTGTGGGGTAAGTCCACTTTTGTGGACTTTTGTAGGCCAAGATTTTTGGTCTAACCAGTTAGAAGAGCAGAGCTAACATTATTTGAAAGGGAGGCTGCAAGGAGGGCTTGGGGATTGGAGCTTCATTTTGAACATATGAAATTTAATATTAAAAGTACAAGCGGAGGTGTTAAGAAGGCAACTTTTTATTTTTATTTTTATTGGGGAACATTGGGGAACAGTGTGTTTTTCCAGGACCCATCAGCTCCAAGTCATTTTCAATCTAGTTGTGGAGGGCGCAGCTCACTGGCCTATGTGGGAATCAAACAGGTGGCCTTGGTGTCATAAGCACTGCGCCCTAACCAACTGAGCCAACCGGCTGCCCCAAGAAGGCAAATTTTTAATGGAAAAAATACAAAGTGATTTTTAAATATACTGAACTAATAGTAGTTTTGCCAGCATAATCTAAAAGCTGAGTTATTATTCTAATGGTTGTGTCCACAAAATCTTTTGAAACTGCAAAAGAACCCTGTACTAGGAAACAGAGGCAAGTTCAAGTGACAATTTTAGTGGCCAAGAAATATTATTTCCCTTTTCCTTTTCCTTCAATACATGTTGATCTCAAAATTTGCATCATTATACAGGTTTTGAAATCTTAATTTTGGCTTTGAGATTTTTATTTTCTTTTTTAATAATGGAACTTCCTGGTAAAAAAAAAAAAAAGCCCTATGGATGGGCTTACCAGAATTGTGTTCACTGGTACATGTTTGTGGTTGGTTTTTTGGGGGGAAGGAAATTAGAATGTTCACTTACTATTTTTTGTGCACCTAACCGGTGACTTGCGTGTCACGTGCTGCTACTTGGGATGGCAAAAGGAGTGAAAGAGAGAGCTCTTTGCTGTTACAGAATTTTCAGTGTGCGGTTACGTCTGTCTCCTGTGGAGACACTGCTGTCTGATTGTTGTTCTCATGAGCTTAAACACATAATTTTACTAGCACACGTGTGTGATGACTCCTCTTAACATCTGCCCTTCTCAGTCGTACGCAGGGAAGTATGTGCCGGCCATTGCACACTATATCCACACGCTCAATCCCATGATGTCGGTGAAGATCAACCTGAAAGGAATTGCTATTGGAGATGGATATTCTGATCCGGAGTCGGTAGGTGTCTGCCTTTCATTTCCATTTTGTTCCTGAAGGAGAATAAATCCCCGTTAAGAAGATGGAGGCTCCTCTGACCTTAGAGACCTAACCCAATAAAGGGAAATACTGTTGCCCAGTTGACTGTCTAATAATTTCAATCTTCTAGTTTTTACCAAATGCTTTAAGGTGTCAACTTACTATGTCAGCCTAGGTTAACTGTGAGGGCATGTGTAGGAGTTCATGTGTGTATATGTGTGTTGAGTGTGTATGTTTATGTGTGTTTGTTATGTGGTATGTGTTGTCTATGTTTTGTGTATATCTGTTATGTGTGTTTGTGCAGTGTGTGTATGTGTATGGTGTGTGTGTTAGTGGGTGGTGTGTGGTACGTGTGTAATGTGTTTGTGTGTGTTGTATGTATGTGTGTTGTGTGTGTATGTGTGCTGTGTGTTTGTATGTGTGTGTTATGTGGTGTGTGTTTTTTGTATATGTTTGTATGTGTTGTATTTGTGTTGTATGTTTTGAGGTACGTGATGTGTGGGGGGTTGTGTGCATGTGTGTGTGTGTGTAATTGTCTTGTTTGGCTAATTCCAGCACGAGACTGACAAATTACAAAGAGTTATGTCACCAAGCAATGGGCTTCCCTAACTTCTCTCTTTCTTGCCCTGTGGCATTTGTGTTTGTCTCTTTTCTCCTCAGATCATAGAGGGCTATGCCTCATTCCTGTACCAAATTGGCTTGTTGGATGAGAAGCAGAGAAAGTACTTCCAGAAGCAGTGTGATGAGTGTGTAAAATACATGAAGGAGGAGAAGTGGTTTGCAGCCTTTGAAGTGAGTTCTGGGGCCTGTGCTGCCCTGGAGCAATGAGAACCATCTGAGGAGAGTCCTCGAAGCACCCGGTGCTCTCGGGCTTTTGCTGTTGGTAGAGAAGGTATATCTGTCACACTGCCCGAGATCAGGAGGCAAGGTGCATGGCTCCTCAAGAAAAACAGAGCTGCCTGAGTTTCTCGGAACATACATTCGCTACGTTTTCAATCTGAGATCACTTCAGGGTGTTTATGTAACTGTGTCTTCCATGTACTGTTTTGATTTCTTTAAGCGCTGTGCAGCCCTAAGGGCACACCCTATATCATAAGGGAATCAGAAGAAAGGTAGCCTAGAAAGTGGACTCATATGCTTCAACATGTGCTCTAAACCCTCCGGAAGGGTACTACCCACCACACACAGGGTTTCAGCTGGAGAAGTGACCACAGTGTGTGACAAATGTCACATGGTCCTGTGTGTCAGGAACAAAGATGGTAATGTGTAGTGATTTGAAACTTTTTACAAACAGCCATTGCTATTTGTAAATATTGTCACATTGCTCCTCTTAAATTGAAATTGAGAATCCAGTAATATGGTTGTAGTCTTCACCCTCTGTTTTTGTTGTTATTTAACATGCAAGACTACACCAAATATTAGAATACAGGAGGTTGGGTTTTGTGTTTGTGTGTGTTGGCCAATGCAAAGATCATGTGTAAACAATCTCCCATAGCGGGTTATTGCCACCTTTACCGCAGAGCCATCATGTTTGACAAAGATTGAATTTTGAGGACTTTGATCTTTTTGTTATTGAAAGCACATCCTGTAATACTTTACCTAACACATTATTGTTATTAAGACTGAAGCCCAATATTAATAGTCTTTTAGGCACCACAGGTCAGCTGGTTCAGATCAAAACAGGAGACATACAAACTTAGGGAGAGGGGGATACCGTAAGTTATGCTCCATTGCACAAGTGGGTGCCAGGACACTCTCTACCTGATATCCCCGCCCCCGGCAGTGACTGTCCTGGCTATAAATTCTGAGAGCAGCCAGCTGTGCAACTGGATTGAGTTCAGTAAGCCCTGAGCCATCCCCAGGACGGATGCCAGCAGGCTCCCCTTTCTTTGTGTGAGAGCACCTGCTGCGGCTGCAGAGTGTGGATTCAGAATTTCTTGTGATTGTAAAGGTGAAGGAAGAGGGATCTTATCGAGGACGTGTAGGATCATTCTTCAACTTGCAATGACTGTATTTTCAAGACTGGTGTTAGGCTCCCTGCTGTGGTAGACAGAAAAGGTTTAAAAAGGACTAAACCTTTAAATTTAGAATTCATATCAAATTTTACATTGCATGAGACCAATCTGTAAGTGAGACATTTGCTGTGTTTCTGAAGAAGGACACAGGGATTAGCAATGTCAAGAGCAAGAATATTTGATAGGCCCAAAGGGATAAAGAACGCAGAAAGACGTCCATGGTGCACAATGCAGCAGCCACAGGATTTTGTGACACTCTTGAAAAGTTCAGGTGTTTTGTGTATTCAGAGATAATGGGAAGATGGCCCATGAGGTTAAGTAGGGTCTTTCCCAAATCAGATCCATCCAAAAACAAACAAAGAGAAAAACCAAAAATACCCTTGAAGGTATGCAGTGTCTCTCTCACCACTAGTCCAACATCTTGAGTGATGAATTAAAACATGGAGACCTTTGCTTTTTCAAGGAAAATGGATAAAACAGGAAAGTCAGCAAGTAGTGGGGTCTAAACTGTTCCAACACCTGCAGTAGACGACTCCGAGAAATCCTGAAACCTAAGAAAAAAAACCAATGTCAACATCTCAGGCCTCAATACCTGTTTGGTGTTCTGATCCCTTAGAATGATTTAGTTAATGAAAGAGCCGTAACTCCGAGCTGGAGGGAACTTTAGGGCTCTTCTCTCCTGACACACACGTGCACATCCACATTCCACTGATGAGGATGTTAAGGCCTGGAGGGGTGCCAGCCACCGCCAAAAGCCACATAACAGACTGGCAGGCATAAGGCGAGGATTGTTCCCCCATTTCCAACCTAGTATTTCTCCTGTGGTAATTTTGAGGCATTCTGTAAAACTCCTGCGGCCTCTTAGCGATTCTGCAAGGTGCACAATGGCGCATGTCTGGTCCCGTATTGCCAACCTGACCATGACAATGTTCTGGATCACAGAGTTCTCTTCACGAAACAAGTTTTCACAGGTCCTATGAAACAGGATTTCACAGGTCCTGACCCCCTACCTAATTTGTTTCACAGCAAATGATTTTTGTTTCTGAAAATCCAATCCATTCTTAACGGTTGAATTTATATTCCCATTGGTGTTGAGGATAATTTCTAAAGATGAATTCCAAAAATGCTGCATGCACTCAGGATTCCTGCAAACCTATAGTGTCCCCTCTGGGTGGACAAATTAGAAAAAGACACCTCCTCTGAGCTGACATAGTCCTGTGGTTTCAGGGTTTGGCAAGCAGATGCCACCATTGTGTGAGCATAAAAGGTGGCCATTTCTCAAAGCACAGCCCTGAGCCAGGTTACCCAGCCTGGCAAGAAGATCTTTGGCTGGTTCTCTGCCCCATCTCAACCCCCAGCCAGGCGTTCCCGTGTGGTATACCATCTACACAGCCAGATGCAGTGGCCCTGACCTACCCTGGCATTGGCTAAAGCATATGTACTACCCACCTCCACAATTCCACACTGATTATCCTTTTCATCCTTGGTCCCTAACCCCGTGGCCATAGTGACTTCAGTAAGTTAAGCTGCTTCCTCTTTGATAAAGAGAACTAATAAGTCCAAAAGCATGGCCAGAAAGAATTGAAAACAAGGAGACACTGCAGTCTGACTGTTGGGGAGCTGCTATGTGTGTGGTTGAGCATGCAGAGTGGGGAGTCATGACCTGAGTTCAACTCTCCCTGACCTTGTAAGTGGAGTGTCCTTGGCAAGTGACTTAATCTCTATGTGCCTCAGTTTCCATACCTGGACAATTAGGATACTAATATCTTACCTCGTAAGAAACCTAAATTCCTGCTTGCTAGATGGTTTTGAAAATGTGCTGAATTCATTCCTTAAAATCCTTTTTACAAGAGCCCCTTCCAACTCAGTGTCTTCATCCCCAAAACCCCCAATGTGCCATCTCTCTGTGACTTTTCACTTCATCTCCTTGCTCTACCCCAATCCTGCTCTCCCCTATTGCTGCTGCTTCCCCTGCAGCCCTCTCCAGTGGGGGTTGTTTTCCCTCTTCCCTACTTTGTATCATTTGGTTGAGAGGTGGGGTTAGTGTCCCCCTTGTTCCTCCTTGCTGCTTCCAGATGATGTTCCCTCCTTCCTAAAGTGGTAAACTTTGAATCTCGTGTCCTCATGAGACCACCAACCACTTCTTGTAGTGATCGACCCACCAACCCCTGCCTTACTCCTTCTCACTCCCTGAATATTGTAGCTGCTGCCTCACCGTCACCCTCTCCAGCATAGTTCTTATCATTATTTTTGGTGATTGCATGATCCTTTTACTACTTGGTCCCTCATTTCCTTCATTTCCTCTCTTTCAGCGATCTTCTCCTTTTCACTTGAGCTGCTCATTCCCATGACCAAAAAAGAAAACAAAAGAAACCCATAATCTCAGATTCAAACATCTGCACCTCCCATCCTCCCAGCTCACTTCTGGAATGCACCAACTCGAATAACAGTACTGCAGCCCCAGTCTTTCAGTCCGTTGATACTACCTCTTTAAGGTCCCTAACCTCCCAAGTCTTAATTTCTCTGATTACCCAACTTAAACCCTAGGTCAGTCATTATATACATTCCTAGCCTGTGCCCCTTTGGCACTTCCATCCACACCTTTGGCCAAACCACAATCCTGGCTGAATGCATCTCTCTACCACTCCGTGTCTGCCTCTGTGCAGCCAAACATGGCTAGAGAAAAGCACACAACCATGCAGACTGCATTCACCCTCAGCTGGTGACTGGCTTTTTAAAGTTAGACGTCCAAAGATAACTCCTGCCACTTCCAAGCACCTTCATGTACGTCCATATCCTCTGTCCTCTCTCGTGCTGTGGCTGAGTGGTCAGTGACCCATGTTGTAGCAGCCCTTCCCCACAAGGCTCACTGCCACAGCCAGGACTTTGGGGCTTGCTGTTTCCTCCTCCTGGAATGTTCTTTCCTTAGATGTCTTCATGGCTCGCTTCCTCCCTTCCAATCAGGTTTTATTCAAATGCTTTCTAAGCGAGACCTCTGTTTCTTCACCTCTATAATGCCCAATACATTCACACACAATATGTCCACAGGCACCCAGGGCGCTTCCTACTACCCTTCTCCTTTTTAGTTTTCTCCTCAGCACTTACCACTCTAACATACGGCACATTTTACCTAGTGATGCTTGTGTATTGTCCCCCTCTAGAATATAAGCTCCATGAGGGAGGACTTTTGGTCTGTCTGGTTCACTACTGTTTCCCCATTGCTGAAGACCGTGTCTTGCACAGAGAAAATGTGCAATCAGTGGTTGGTGAATGAAACAATGCAAGAATGAAAAAGTTATTGAATAAATGAAATAAGAAATGCCTGTGTATTTTTGCCCACCTTGACGTTTTCCTTCTTCCTTTCTCCCCCTCTCTCTCGACCTAGGTAATGGATAAACTGCTAGATGGTGACTTAACAAATGACCCTTCTTACTTCCAGAATGCTACAGGATGTTCCACATACTATAACATTTTACAGTGCACGGTAATGACATTTATAAAACCATGATAGTAGTTGCTTAAAACTTGTGGCAAAGCCAAACTTCCTCCGATTTGGGAAAGATAGCTGACTTTATACTAGACAAATATGCCCAAACTGTGTTTCATTATTTGGTCTCCTGATCTGTAGGATTCCAAACCCCCCGCCACCCCTCCACACACACACACACCACCACCACCACCACTAATGTTGTGTACATTATAATCTGACCAGTGAGAATGGTCAGAGAATGTGTGATATTCCAGATAACTCAAAACAATCTCTGATTAACAAAATATCCCCCCAAACGAGCTTGTTATACAGAAGTTCTTTTGTGGAGGGTAGAGGCCAGGCCTGCAGTTCTGGGCTTCAGGTCCCAGAGTGCCAAGCCTGTAGTGAGTTTCTTAAAAATTCCCACATTATTTGTTCTGTACTTAAGACAGTTTGGATAATCAAAACTGCCAAAGTCTTTGTGAAAATATTTGCTTTGTCTTACTTTTAACTTAAGATGTTTCATGCATTTAGTATGGGCCTCACTTCGAGCCCTCTGGAGTATTTCTCAAAGTATTCAAGTAGTTTCTTTCATAAAAGTAGGCCAAAGTTGATGTCTTTTGTGTAGAATTAATCAAAGAAGACAAAGTGAGCCAAAGTGGCCATTTGGATTGTATAATCTCCGTCTAGCGTATGTGACAATGCATTCTGTTTGTAAAATTGTCTTATTTGTGAACTATTTTATAAATACAGTCAGTATAAAGTGAATTTCTGCCAGCCTTGTGGTTTTGGAGTTAGATTTTACCAAGAGAAAAACACATGGTATCAAGAGAGAAACAAAATTTCTGACTAGATTTGTTTCGAAGTAATATCGTCACAGCAAAAATTGTTGATGATACACACAAAATTGTTGATCTCAAGCTCTAACAGTTTTTTGTTCTTTTGTAACTTTCAGTATAATGAATATCACAGGGACTTTTATGCAGGTTTTTTTTTTTTTTTACATAATACTCATGGATAACTTTTCTTTTGTCCTATGTCTTTCCTAAAGTATTATCTGTTTGTACACCCTGTATGTTCCCCTTTAAATTATGCTCACCTGATGTTTTTGTGTGTGTTGTTTTAATAAACAGAATATGGAAAAGAAGTCCTCAGCTTGTAACCCACCATGCCATCAACCTGGCCTCATGTAGTCATTTGATCTTCTTTCCGTAGATCCTCTGACAAGGAGCAAATTGATTTTGATAATCTCACCTCTTCTGTTTTCCCTATCTTTACTTCCAATGGGGCTGTTAATTGGAGTCACAGCTGGCAAAAGATTAGATTCCGAAAAGAAAAATCCAGTATTTGCAAATTGGGTGTTGACTCTGAGAGTTGTCAGATCATCCAGATTTGCTGTTAGTAAAATTTAAATTACCTCAAAACCCACAAGGTAAACTTTTCTGGGTGGAGACATAATAGTCATATCACATCTATGTTATATTATGAGAAATTTGAAGCTTTGCCCAAGTTTTACCTGTTCTGCCACCTATTCCTATCCCTAATATCTTTCTGCTGTCCCCTTCTACCAGGAACCTGAGGACCATAGTTACTTTGGGAAATTTTTGTCCCTCTCGGAAGTGAGACAAGCCATCCACGTGGGAAACCGGACTTTTAATGATGGATCCAAAGTTGAAAAGTACTTGCGAGAAGATATGTTAAAGTCAGTTAAGCCATGGTTAACTGAAATCATGAATAATTACAAGGTAAGAGAGTTATTTCAGTTACTGTCTATTTTAGGAAGTATTCAGATTACCCAGATCAGAGGCGACTTTCTTTGATTTGTAGTTTGACTTCTGTTACTCTTTACTTTTATGATGTTTTACAAATATAAATAACAACCCCTTCACTGCTTGATTTCTTTGAATGAAAGGTTTTATGTTTTTGCCTTCTAAATTAAATCACTTTCCCCGATCGTTCCTAAAATGAAATTCTCTTTGGCACATGCCACTTCTAGTCAGTTCTTGGGAAATAAGTATAGCAGAGCTGAAAAAATGTCTGGCCTTGTGTAATCCAATTTTCCCTTATTGTTTGTTTTATAAGATTAATCCCAGTGAAGTCAGGGATAAATGAAATCAACTGGTTATTCCAAAAATGCATTTTGCTGAATAATTGTATTCATTCACATTGCCCAACCACAGTTTGGTTTTTATGTTTTGCTTTGGTTTGGTGTAGTTTTTTTGTGTATCTGCATTAAACTAAACACTGTGCTAGGCTGTCAGGTTGAAGCAATGAATGATAAAGGGTCCCTGTTTTGAGGCATGTAAAGTCAAATCGTATGTTTTCTGATTGTTCTGCCTGATTTGCTGCTGGAGGTACCAAAGGAGTGAACTAGTGGAAAGGAAGCCCTGAAGTTTCAGGCAAAGGAGCCATGGACTCTAGAAATCTGTCGAAGGGAAGACACCAAGAGCAAGTGACATAGGGAAAGGTCATCCTGGGCAGTTTTTCCCGCTGCTGTTCTTCTCACCTCCTCTGCTCCTCCAGGGCTGTCATCCTCTGTCCTATGCATGGCCTATGGGGCAATGTTGCAGGATAAGCGTGCTTAAATGATGAAGGAGACCACCACCTGAGTTGATCCTCTCCCTCTCTATTTCCTGGCAGAGGCAAGAGTCATATTTGGGAAATAAATATAGCAGAGCATTTGGGATGAACAAAAAACAAAGCAGCCAGTGGCCAACACACCTTTGTCCGAATTAGAAAAAAGGCAACCTCTCAAGATACTTGTATTCCGTCTGTCAAAAAATTGTCCTAATATACTGCTTTTATTTGAACCAGACCCTTTACTGCCATTTTCTTCCACGAGGAATACACATTCTAATAACATCTATATTAGGAACAGTGTCTCTCGGGTTGTTCGGTGTACAACCTTCAATACTGTCTGAGGGAGTCCCTGGCCAAGTGTGCCATCACTAGATTGTGTTTTGGAATATGCCAGACCTACAAGGCCCATTTTCTGGTCCTGCCTCTGGTACAGAGTTTCAGTCCCTAGACACACAAGCCTTTGTGAAAATAATCTCAGCTCAATGGTAAGCAGAGTCTACAAAACTACTATATTGATCTGCAGAACTTGATGAAACACTTTCCAGGATAGAAACAGTCTCACTAGATGAGGTCAGAATTTCCACCATTCCTGTGTTTGGTTCTGTTGGGGAAATGTAGGGACCCTTTGTGCTTGCCTGCCTAAAGCCTTCTCTGAGCACTTTCATCAAGGCCTGCTATTAACAGGTGTCCTCTTCTCTGAGCTCTCTATTGTTGTCTCAATGTATATGCAGTGGAATCAGAACAAGGTAGGTTGGCTTAAAACATAGTACACTCACGGCGATGTTTATGTGAGACTCAGGGCTAATTTGTCATAGAAATTAGTGCACATGTTTCTATTCATAGGAACCTGAAAGTCTCTTTTCAGTACTAGATTCATTTTAGCCAAAGTGGAATATTTTCTGATGGGCTGAGGAAGACCCTCATCAGTTTCTGGGAATTCATAGAACGCCTGTGTTACCTCAGTGTCTGACTGTCTGAGTTTCTGAGACTACATGAAAATATAACCTTTTCTTATAATGACTTATAAGGTATATGTACTCAAAGTCGTTCTCTTTTCAGTAATTTCAGATGTTTGGGTGATAAATTGAAATGCCATATTAGTAATTTTCAGAATAACTAGAATGAGAATCTGTTGGGCTATTGGAATTCTTCATGGTTAAACCAGGTCACAATAGTCTCAGGATTTTCAGGGTGCCGCTGAGTCCTGGTAGTTATAAGCATGGGTTCTTACGTTAGGTGTTTTGAGTTTGAATGCTGGTTCCACCATTCGCTGGCTGTGTTTCTTTGGGAGAGGATATTTAAATGCTAAGCTTTAGCTTCCTCATCTGTAAAATGGGAATAATAATAGTACTTATAGGTGAGTCCCTGTAAGGTTTAACTAGATTATATATGCAAAACACTTACAATTAGTGACTGGGCTGTGAATCCAATTCTGACCTCAGAGCCCAGCACAAAGCTTGGGACTTGTGGAGGGGCTAAATTGGTTCCATGTGGACAGTGAACTCTAGCACCCAGCAGAGGCAAACATACAGCATCTAGAGGTGTTTTCGTTTCTCAGATTTTCATGGCTAAGTTCAACTAAAATGTAAGTTCATAATCAAAAATCACTGAACATTCAAATAAACAGACTACCATCACTGGGAATAAGCAGAAACAATTACAACAGCTGTGGATATCCAAGACTCTTCAGATATAGGAAATATGAGGGACCGAATATAAAATAACCATGTATGAAATAAAGACATACGAGGTTGGACAATTAAGTTCACGAACTTGTTGCAACGATGTTGCTAACCTTTTTTGATATCAGAGGGATTATTCATTATGAATTTGTACCAACTGGACAGTTAACCAAGTTTACTGTTTGGAAGTGCTGAAAAGGCTGCGTGAAAAAGTTAGGTGACCTGAACTTTATGCCAACAATTCATGGCTCTTGCATCACGACAATGCACTAGCTCACACAGCACTGCCTGTGAGGGAGTTTTTAACCAGTAAACAAATAAATGTATTGGAACACCCTCCCTACTCACCTGATCTGGCCCCCAATGACTTCTTTCTTTACCTGAAGACAAAGGAAATATTAGAAAGAAGACATTTTGATGACATTCAGGACATCAAGGGTAATATGACGACAGCCCTGATGGCCATTCCAGGAAAGAGTTCCAAAATTGCTTTAAAGGGTGGACTAGGCACTGGCATCAGTGCATAGCTTCCCAAGGGGAGAACTTCGAAGGTGACTGTAGTGATATTCACCAATGAGATATGTAACGCTTTTTCTAGGATGAGTTTGCGAATTTTATTGTCAGACCTCGTAAAAGTGGTATTACAAAATAGGCAATAAACAAGAAACTATCGACTATGACTAGGCCAATTTGAATGAAAACCAATTAGAACTATAAAAAAGTAAAAAATATAGTTATCGAATTTAAAACTCAGTGCATGAGATAAAGAGCAGATTAGACATTGCTGAGGATAAAATTAATGGATTAGAAGAAACTTTAATAATGAAAGAATTGTCGTGGGAAGAAAGGAGCTGATAAAAGTCTTACCAGAAAGTAGACTTTACTTAATACATTATACTTCCTTTAATCTTCCCTTTTCCTACCCTTCTAAAACTTTGTCTCCACTTCAGCTGTGGTTCGAATTGATCCCTTAGCATTAGAAGCACTTGGGAAGCTTGAAAATAATACCTAATCATGGCCCACTCCACCAAAGTAGTGATTTAATTGCCTGATATAGTAATTAGCACATAGTAGTGTGTAATGAACTTGGAAGGGAGGAAAGGGGATAAGTAGGGAGAGGGAAAAAGGACAGAATGACAAAAAGAAGACAGATGGTCTGTTCATTTATACCATAAGGTGTCTTTATGTCACCAGAGGCTCCCAGGATGTCCATGAGAGGACTCACCCCGGCTCAGTGGGGACCGGGTTCTCATCTCTGCCCAAGAAAGAATTCAAGAGGGAGACAGACGCAGGAAAGCAACCTTGATGTATTGAAATTGAAGTACACACTTGAGAGGACAGTTTGGGATGAACTCAGAGAACCAGTTGTGCTGAGAAAGTCACAGTCAGGGGGTTTTAATCCCACCCAGGGTGGGGAATGAGTGAGATCCCATTGATGTGGTTCAGTCATCTCCTCCCCCTGGGTGGGACCCTCCGTTTCCCGCTTTTTCTTCCTTACTTGGTTCCTCTGGAACTGTCATGGCATCAGATGCATGATGGGAGCCTTAGCAACTGCAACGAAAATGACGTTCTAACGACATTAAAATTAGCTAAAGGTCAGGTTCCCAGTCATAGGGATTAGCCTTGCTGGGTGAAACTGGTTCTCGGTTTTCTCCAGCTGCAGGTGCTGGATACAGCCACAGGTCACTTGTGTAACCAGTGAGGCACCTCACCTGGTATCCTGGAGGAGGTTGTCAATTTCCCCAGGTTACCTATCCTGCCTCATTTACAATAAATTTATATTCAATTTTAGTAAGTGAAAATACTTCACCACTGTAATTACCATTGACCATGTTATGTATATTGTATCCCTTCCTCTTTTAAACAGTGTTTTTTAAAAACAAAAAAAAAAGCAAAGACACTCTCATACATTAATTGTAAGATGTATCCTGATTTTAGTAATAACAAAATACTGTCGGGGGTGGATAGGACATCTCTAAAGTCTGGAAATGCAGCCCACACTCCATAAGAACTACTGGCTTTGAAAACCCTACTCTTTCTAGAGTTCTCCTGGTCCTTAGTCCATTCTGAGAAGTTATATATTCTTGTTACATATGCTAAGAAGTTACAAATTCTTGTGAGGATTCTTGCTAAAGATCTAAAGGTTGTGAATATGTTTTCAACTTCCCTTTCTCTGTCTATGGTTCTTGCCTTTCTAAAATACATGGGCTATATTTTCAAAGACATGAGAATGACAGAAAGAATGTGTGGTGTTGGTAGTGGTTGTGTGTATGTGTATTTCTTGTGTGAAAACTTTATTCAATAGGAGCCACAGCTCTATACATAAGGGGCCATTTCGATCCAAAGCAAAACATTGACCTTGGATTTGAGGCCGCCTCTCCTGCTAAATTATCTGGAAGGCCACTGCAGTTTTAGGAGGTACCATCTTCAAATGCCAATTCTTAACCTCCACATGCTTGTTTTTTTAAAGGTTAAATTGCCCTAGACTAGGGCTTAGTTTGCTGTGTTTAAAAGTTCATCTAAGTCAGGAAATTGTAAATATAAAGTTACATTTCCCTGTCACTTATCCTTCTGCAGCTCATTAAATTTCAACTAATTGCATCTTCAGAATCCAGGATCTTAATGTTTCTCAGCTTCACTGCCAGACTGAAATGTTAACACCCGGATCGTTAGAGTTTTATTTACTTGTCCTGGGCTATCAAAAGATCTCCGTTTAGAAATGGGCAGTTCCTGATTAATGGACTTGACTTAGAAGTTTTAAAGCTAAATATTTCTAATAAAACGAACTCATTCTAATTGCTTGCAGCATTTTCTTAATTACATCTTCTGATAGCAAAATGTCAATAGTAAAAGTGGCCAGGAAACTAGATTTGATAAGTGTCTAGCATACCAAAAAGAATTTAACACTTAAATGGACCTGATCCTTCAACTGCTGAGTTGGAGTCTAGCTTCCATCAAACCACGATGGGAAAAGTCTGGCTTTGTTGACTGTAAGCTGATGTGATCCCTCTTCCAAACCCTTTGAAGACAATGAAGGGAACACCAGTGCCATTCCATGAAAATTTGTGGGAGGAGGAAGTAGCTTAACTTCCAGTGAAGCATAACTGAAAGAGGGAAGCTAATCCTGGGGCATTTGTTTTATGTAATCATAGCCTATAGATAAGCAGCTGCTACTTTACAGGCAAATAAAAATAGTGTATGTTTATGCTTTGTGAATTCATTTTACCTGCTTCAGTTATAATCCAAGTACAAGGGTAGCATTAGCCGTTTGTTTCTTTGTTTTGTTTTGTTCTATGAAACATACTTCTGGGCTTCTTTGATTTTTAAGAATTTCAATGACTAAAGGGAAAAGAGAAAACCCAGAAATTATGAAATAGACTTTGATTTCACCCAAACTTGCCATGCTTCTGACACCTTTTCTTGTTTGTCCTTTAAATTTATGTTGAGATGAAGTGTTGAAATAAGAACCAGCATGTATTTTGATTTTCTCTGATTTCTCGGAGCCATGTGATGTTGTTCTGCCGTGTATGTTAGTTTGTTTTAAATTGCTTTGTTTGGTGAGCAGGGTCATTATTTTGCAAGGACTTTATTTTATTGTCCTTTGAAGTTACCTCATACTCAAAACATTAGGAGGTACATTTGTGATTTATGACAACAGGAAAAGTAGAATTTATTCTGGAGCCACCCAAATATGGGTAAGGGTGGTGCGAGAAGAAAGATAATAAGTGACAATACCATTGCTATGCAGATTCCAAGAATCTAAAAATCATTAAGCTAAGAAATTCATACAGTCGGCCCACTGTGTCTGCGGGTTCCCCATTCGCAGATTCAACCAACCATGGATTGAAAATATCTGGAAAAAAATGTTATATTATTGTGATGGGTACTATGTAGTTAGGACTAAGGTAATTGCATCTGTACAGACTGAACATGTACAGACTTTTTTTCTTGTCATTATCCCCTAAAAATACAATATAACAACTATTTGCATTGATTTGTAAGAATTTCAAATACTTGTTATATTTTTAAGAAATATAACAAGTATTTACATTGTAATAGGTATAATTAATCTAGAGATGATTTAAAGTATACAGAAGGCTATGCGTAGGTTACATGCAAAACTGTGCCATTTTAGGTGAGGGAATTCAGCATCCATGGATTTTTGGTATTCACGGGGGTCCTGGAACCAATCCCCCAGGGATACCAAGAGATGACTTTATTTAAATTCAGTCCCTATTTTTTTTAAATCCCTTTATTTAAACACTTTATTTAAACCTATCCCTTTATTTAAATCCAGCTGCTATGAAATAAAGGCAATTATATCAGTTGACTTTGAAAAGATAAATGGAGAAAGGGTGAGGGGTATATTCCTTGTACAATAAATGTCAACCCACTGCAGTAGTAGTTTCTCAGCTTTATTCTCCATGTCATTGTAAAACAGGAGAACATACAAAACGGTGACACAAATGTTCTAAAAGACTGAACTCCTTGAAACCAGTGGTCTCCAAAGCAGTCTGTGCTCACCACCCTCCCCAGGGGTGTGGGAGGAAAGTGGTAAAGCTTTAATTTTATATTAAAAAAGAGAAAAGAAAATAATAAGTCTTGCTAATATTTACTAGATTGGCACTGGGGCGCTTATTTGGTCTGTATGTGAGGGAGTCACATATCAGATGCGATTGAGCCAGAACGCCAAACCAGTGTTTTGGTTTTGGTTTTTCCAAGAGTCGTCACCATCATCATATTATCACTTGAGTCTGTTTGCCACACGATGGGACTCCACGTCCGGAGCTCTTTCCACTGCAGTTTTCTCTTCTTCCATCTGAGCATGGATGACTTAATTCAGTGGCCTTGGGCTATTCATCCAAAAGGGAAAGCAGCACTCCCACACTTGCCCTTCCCACTGCCTGAAGAAGCCACAGTCA
This sequence comes from Rhinolophus hipposideros, assembly GCF_964194185.1. Classification (NCBI taxonomy): domain Eukaryota; kingdom Metazoa; phylum Chordata; class Mammalia; order Chiroptera; family Rhinolophidae; genus Rhinolophus; species Rhinolophus hipposideros. Next base: position 12,825,252 of record NC_138064.1, read on the forward strand.
CAAGCTCTAGGGCTCTTCGCAGGTACTTCTCAGCCCTGGATTTGCCTGGCCTTCAGTGTAGAAGTTGTCCAGCCACAGCCCTGCGTGGGTCAGCCTGTGCCATCTACTTGCTTATGATGATCAACTCCCAAGTGTTGTCCCCGGGCAACAGTCAACCCCACAGCACAGGGTTCCTATGCTAAATGACACGTGACTGAATGAAAGCCAGAACCTTCAACCCAGCTTTTCGAAAGAAGAGCTCTGGAGCGGGAGCCCCGACTTCTGTCTTGATCTTCCTATCTCCCTGTGCTCCTTTCACTCGGCATATTCATGTCTGTTTCTTCAGCCTCCTGACAGTCCCCATATTTGTTACAGTCACGTGTACAATCCTTGTGAGCCTATTTGACATTCTCTAGAAAGAAAAGGGAAAAGGATGCTTTACTTACCAAACAAGGGGAAGTTGTGTGTGGGGGAGAAAAAAACTAATTGCGAGCTAATGGGCTGGCTTGGATGAATAGCACCATTGACAGCGTGGGACAGAGAATCTTGCTCCTGACTGATACCAGGCTTTCCTGTATAGATGAAATCATAAAGAGCACAGAGTACCAGTTAAGACTCCTTTTTCTTTTAATTTGGCAAGGAAAACTACGTTGTGCAACCAGGTACTTGCCCTCTTTCATGAGGAGATGCATCTGGTTGGAGACCTTCCACGACCTTTGCTATTCACCTGGGCGTTGATAATCACAGGTGGGGAGTAGACTTGCAGAAGTGGCTTTCCTGGCTCTTGGTAAGAGTGCTGACCTACTGGTGCTTTCAGTCCTCTCCTAAGAGAAAGGCAAAGTAATCTTCATTCACCAAGAACAAGTTTTCTCAAGCTAAAAGGCAAGTTTGTTATGGGAGAAGGCGATGCCAGTGGGTCTGATGCGTCTCAAGGGCAGCCAGAGTCCAAAGTGGGCTGCGCCCGGGGAAGACTCTGCTGCTAGATGCGCAGGGGCCTCCCTTCGCACTGTCCATATTCTTCTGGGAGCTTCCAGCACCTTTGCATTGAGGGCTTTTGCAGGTTGCTTAGCGTTTCTCCTGCTTCCTCCTGTGACCAGGCCATCCTGCTCTCTGCGTTCCCCCTCCAGTAACTTCAGCAGGAAGGTCATTTCCCTGTCCTGCCTGGGCAGAAGGGAAAGTTGGGTGGCAGGGACATTGCGTAGTCACCGCAGGGGCTCAGCTTTCCTGGGTTTTCTCCTCCAAATCCTTCATGCATCCACTCAATTTTATGGCAGTGCTGTTATTTTTTTGAACTTGAGTGATGGTGGTAATGTCTGGGAGCAGGAAGCTGGACTTGAGGGCTTTCCTACAGCTCCTGTCTGCTCCCCCTGCAACAATTGAGGCCGTTGGAGCAGCTTCCACTCCTCCACATGAAATGTTTTCCAGTTCCTTAATCAAGTTTCACGAACTGCAGATTGCTCCTTTAAGAGTGGCTATCCTTGGAAGTTACTTCTGTCTTTTGGCAACTGTTGACAAAGGGACCAATTATCTTTGCAGGATATAGCAAACCCAAGGTATATTGGTATGTGGGTGCTGTCCAATAGAAATAGAATGCAAGCCACATATGTAATTTTAAATTTTCTAGAAGGCACATTAAAAAGATGAAAAGAAACGGGTGAAATTAATTTTAAGAACGTATTTTCTTCAACCCCATATATCCAAAATGTTATATCAACATGCAATCCATATTAAGAAATTATTGAGATATTTTACATTCCTTTCTTTGTACTAAGTCTCCAAATCAGTGGGTATCTTAAATTTATAACACTTCTCAATTTGGACTAGCCATGTTTCAAGTACTCACTAGCCACATGTGGGTTAATGCTTATAGACTTAACTGTTATAAATTATAGCATTTTTTGTTTGTTCCATGAGGCTGTTTCTTGTTGGTTAGGTTGTATGCAATACTTATTAATTATGTCCATTTAGTAATGTGGGATGAGAAAGAAATTGTCTCCTTGGCCCACCTTTTAGTAGGGTAATAATATTGACAAGCATGCGACAGTCTTTGGAGATGACCTTGGTGTGTGGCTTTGAAGATGACATTCTGACAACCAGGTGGGACATTCCTCTCTGGAAAGACTTGTCTGGGGGGGTAGGGGTGCTGGCCTGCTCCTGGGCGCTTCAGGTTTTTAAATCCAGATATTGACAGGGATCAGAGGAGACTCTTGAGAGGCAAAAAGATCAGAAAAGGGCTATGAGAACAGACCTTGAAACAAGAAGCAGAGCAAGGACCCCCTAGAGTGGGTCCCCAGGACTTTTCCATTCAAAGTGGAGGAAAACTATTCTCGGTCATTATTTAAAGTAATTTTAAGTGTGCCATTCCAGGTAGTTACATTTTTTTCAAAGATCCCTGGTTTGGAATGATGGTTTGCTGGATCTTTTTCAAGTTGGCCTTGCGTCTTGTTCCACTCTGAAAGCAACCAAATTATTTAGAGTTAAGTTGCAAGAAAGCAGGAATAATTTTCTTTGGCCAAAAGACATTATTTGTATAATCGCTGGACTCTCACTCAACCTTGTTTTGCTCCACTCTCAGTTTTCTTTACTCGTCTTGGCAAAACCAGCTGGGAAGGGAATGGCAGGCACATGGGGGTATGTATTCTAAGTCTATATGCCCTCTTTCACTGTCTTCCCTTCTCCTTAAACTTGGAAGCAAAATATGTCTCTTTTGAAGAACAACTTGGTTGCAGAAATGACTACTGTTTTATTCAATCGTTGCATTATTTTTCTACCCAACCTTCTCCAGGCAGACCCTGGAGACTCCAGCTTCCCGAGCATTATAGGTAGATATGCCTGCAGAATTATCAGGAAGAAGAGCTAACGGTGTAAGCAAAGGACAACTGGGACCCAGGCATTGTCCATGACAGGATAACACTCTGCCTGCAGTCGGAGTGTTTCTTGAACCTGACATTCCACCGCTGAAGTTCAGTTTTTCTTTTGCAGCCGAGCTTTTGAGAACCCCTTGGGGATTACCCTAGGTTGAGTTGGATATTAGTGAAATTAGTTCTTTTCTGCTCAGGAGAAAGGCACTGGTAGGTCATGCTACTTGGTTCAGGCAGAAAGAACTCCTAGCTAGGTTGGAGTTTGTAGAATGATAAAGAAAGGCAGCCAGAAGAGGAAGTATGGAGGGCTGCTTTGTAGTACTTTCATTGATTTAGCATCTGTAGGAAAAGTGTCTTTAAAAAATTTTTTGTTGTCGTTTGATTGGTGAACAGGAGAACATTCAAACTAAGACAGATAGCAGCCAACTGGGAATGCTGTACAGCCTGGAATAGCTTAGGCTGCTGTTCAATCATTTCCCCAAACAGGAAACCACAAAATGTTAGAGATTAAGGTCACTAGATCACTGGGAAAAGAGCATAACTTTGTCTGCAAAGTATTATGATGGATTGTAAATGGGCCAAAATATAAGCATAAATCTTTCGTTTAAAAATGCAACAACAAAAATCCAGCCTCCTCACAAAAGCACACTTTGCTTTCCTGTTAGACTCAGACTCCACAGGCTCCTTCTGCGGCGTTTCAGTAATTTTCCTAATAAGTGGAGAAGTACATGGGCAAATAGAGGGAAAAGTTGTGTGTTCTCGCTCGGTAACACGCGTGTTTTGATTTGGATTTGTTTTTAAAGTGAAAAGTGTTAGATCGGTAACGGGCCCTCACATGATTTATTTTCAGCCTTATGCTTTTATACTGGTGATAATGAAACACATACACACACACACACACACACACACACACACACACGTATGTACATTTCTACCTCCAATCCTTTCTTTCAAATATTCAGTTTTACAGGCACCATTAAAAGCACAGATGTCTCTTCTTTTCCCCTTTGACTATCCTGTGGCACCCCCCTAATTTAATTGAAGTCAAAATCTGAGTTTAGACTCTGTGGGATCTTTTTAGTCGAGTCTGTAGGTAAACTGGTCTGCAGGGAGCTTTGGCTAACACCATTGGTTGTCTTATCTGCCTGGAAAATAGTTACCTTTCAGAGGCATTCACTGTGTAAAATAAGCGTTCATCATCATCTGCTTCTGCTCATTAGATCTTTCCTAGGGAGAAGTTTTTCTTGCTAAGAGAATTAAATTTAGGCATAAACAGTTGATTTATATGTATCCTGAGTTTGGAAGGTTCATGGTTTGAAAATGTTCAAATGACTAGATTTCAGAAAGATGTTAAGTGAAACTGACTTTTGTTGACCCTTCTTTTAAAGAAAACTTAGAGAATGAAAGAGGAAGCTTGCCTTTCGTCTTCTGATTATTCAGTTTTGAAAAGTTAAAGAAAAACCTGGAGCATCAGGAGGGCAGAGGTCACATCTTTTCATATCTGTCCTCCAATCCTTAGACGCTTCATAACTATTGGCTGTTGAATAAGTAGAGATTCCGAGTGAGCAGATTAAATAAACAAACAAAATGCACTCCTTCTGTAAGGGAGCAGACACTCTTTCCTGCAACTCAGATAAAAGCTACTTCCCTTCCCCTTCTGATGGAAGTGAATCTCAGCTGCCTGAGGATCCAGGAAGGAAATGAAACAAAGGAATAGAGTTGGATTGAGACCTATTGTTTTCCCCATGACAAAGACATGGATACGGAGAAATATTTTTCTCTTCTAACAAAAACAATAGCATAAGTATTGAATAAATGACAACTGCCCTTGCACCTCTGTGGGGGTGGGGAGGGACACTAAGGAAGGGGTGGGACAGTGTCTAAGGGGGACAGCAACTGCGCAGTGTTAGTTCATTGTGGCCCAGTGGAAATACAGGCACAGCATGGTCAGGTCTCCCAGGGTTTGAATTCTGGCCTCTAGTTGCAAAAACAATATCACTGTGTAGCCTAAATTAGTCTATCTACAAGCTGAATGCAGGTAGTCAATTTAAAACCTCTATACGGCACTCTAGAATTTTATTTTCAGATTATTCTTGATAAGGAGTAGCAAAAACACTGATAAAACCCTGCTCTTCAGGCTACAGGATCTTTTTTACATCTCGTATCCCATTTGGCTCTCCTAACAACTTTAGGATGTAGACACGCCTCTTCATAGGGAGTATGTAGGGAAAGATAAGGCTCAGCGTAAGTATGTGACATAGCCACGGTCACTCTGGAAGCACAGGCCTCGGGAGGCTGAGCGGGGGCTGGGGCGCAAGGCTTCTGCCTGCAAGTGTCATACTACTTTTACAAGCCCCTGCTGTTGGTTTCATCAAATCAATCACCTCGTGCAGCTGTGGTAGAATTCTAACTCTTACATCCTAAATCACAGTTGTCATCCACCGGTAACAACTCATTTGGAAATTCTGGAGCTATTTAACAGCTATGCTGAGCTATTCAAAGGCAGTGATAATAATAACAGCCAGTATTAATTGGACAGTTAGTATATACCTGGGAAGCAGACAGCTTTACCTAGGTTACGTTGTGTGATTCTCTGAGTGAGGAAACGGAGCTCGAGACAGGCTGAGTGACTACATTAAGATAATCTTGCTAGTAAACGACAGGGCTAGGAGCCCAACCCAGCCACAGAGCTTGGGTTCTTAACTATAAACGTGTATCCTTCATTCCAGAGTCACACTTACCTTTAGGTTTGCTCCTTGCATGTGGAATTACAAACAGAATGTACCACCTGTTGAATGTGTTCTTTGGGGGGATAGTGACGTAGGCAGAGAGGCAGTGTAGAAAGCCCTCTTAGAAGCACACAGTTGGGACTCGGGCAGATCTGAAGTTGAATCTGTCACCAGTTGGCTCACCTCCTTGCTCCTCTGTCACCTAAAATAGGGTAAATAATCCCTGCCACTGCGGTGTTGTGAAATCGTGGATGTAAAATGGTTACAACATAATAAGAATGAAAGAGTTCAATTGTTATTCAAAAATGTCCTTGTAAAAAGCTATGCTTTTTACCACACTTTTCGAGCATCTAAGCATGGGGAAATTCCTTGTGACCTTGAGCCCCATGCTTCAGAACTAAAAGTTCCTTTAAAAGAGTAACTTATAAACTTAAGGCTTTGACTACCACAAAAATACTGCCAAGATGCCGTGCCCAATGTGTATAAAAGTCGTAGTGAAAGGCATGTTATTTCAGGAGTTTGAATATATAGAGTTCAGGTTTATCCTGGCTGGATTTCCTCCTGCTGTAAGCCTTTGTCTGAAAGCGTGAGATTGGTCACCAAGTATTGGACGCACAAAGACCATCCACATGCTCTGAAGGTTTACTTTAGAAGTGCTTTGTTAAATCAAGTCATTTTCAAATTATCAATCTGCTTGAGAAGGAGGAAAACCTAATACTTACTGAACTCTCCGTTTGTGACAGGCAGTGTACTAGGAGCTTTGTGCACATTTCATTCATTCTCACTACACTGAAGTGTAAGTCTGATCGTCTTCACGTCTAGGAAAGGGAACTGAAGCTCATGGAGGTGAAGCCTCGTGTCCAGGGCTTCCCGGTTTCTGCACCCTGGGGCATGTGTGCACCGGTCTGATGGTGCATGACTTTGGATTTCCAGCTTTTAGCAATAGAAACACCTCTGGTTACTTGAAGCATGAAAGGAATAGACATGGAAGACATGATAGGTCACAGAGTTCACAGAACAATTGAAGAACTGGAGTATGGAAAGATAGAGACCAGGGAAAATTCTGGGGATCCAGGTGGCAAAACTAATTCATCAGGGAACCCTGGGTGACTCTGCCCATTATTCAGATTCTAGGGAAAGAGCTTTTGAGTGCCCTCACTCAAGGTCACATGCCCATCCCTTGCGCAGAAGAGACAGAACACTGCTTGACAGTCTCCACTAGGGCTGTATCCTTTGAGGGAATGCGAGTACACTTACCAGGAGAAAGAAAAGTAGACCCAGGCAAGCAAAAGAACAGACGATCACGACACAGCATTACAGAAAGCCTGTAGAGACAGCCACTGACTAGACCCTGTAGGTGTTGATAGGTTTCATGGTAAGGGCTGTGGAAGGACAGAGTGTTAAGGGAGGTCCCTTCTCAGGGAGCTGATGCTATTTCACAGCTAGGTCATCACGGCCACTCCCTACACCCAAAGTGAGGCATCTGTCACCAGCTGGGTAATGCCTTTACACACATCCTTGTCCAGAGAACCAAAGTGAGAAATGACTGAGAGATGTCACCAGACTTGGACAAACAGACCAAGATTGTTTCTGAATTGGAGATGTGAACTATGACACACACAACCAACTCACCATTTCCACAGGCTTTTGGAAGCACTAAACATTTAGCTCTGGGGAGTCCGTAAATGCTTGTTGGTCTGAAGGAATTTAGTTGTAGTCTTAAGGAGTTCTAGGTAGAAGTTTGGAAACTTGGGATCTGGGGCACCTTCTGGCACCTCACTGCATCACAGTTTCCGAAAGTGGAGGTGGGTGATATAACCCTTCTCGTCCTGATGGTGAAGCAATGTGAGAATAAAGCCATGTGTACAGGAAAGCACTTCAAAAAGTGGAGAACATAATAAAAAATGCCTGTCTCATCTCTGCGTTTTGACAGGGGAAAAAAGATGCTTGTTATCCAGATCACCTAGTGCCATCTCTTACAAATGCTTGAATTCTGGAATGTGTTTATAAGAGCATCTATGAACAAACTGAAATTAGGCTTTTTACCTAATTGCCATGAAAAAGTGAGAGCCAGTAATATTTGAGTTTGCAGAAATGATTCCCCAATAAAGACCCATCTTTTGCCTAACAGAGATGCTTAACTTCTTGGTGTTATTATTTGTTTTATTATTTTTTCATTATAAAAGCATCCTAACCACACTTACTAGAAAACAGTCTAGTTAAAACAAATCATCCCCTCTTCCACTACCTTAACGACTAGTATTTTGATGTATTCTTTTCCCAAATTCGAGCATCTTTTTATAGTAATTATAAGGCACAAGTCATGGAATCATAGTTTTTCATTGATTTCTCAATAAGAAGTATTTTCCTATGTCTTCGCATAACCATCAATTTCAACAAGCTACACAGTTAGACCTCCAAGTACTAAAAGAAAGGAAAATTATCTGAAAGAAAAATCTTGTGCCTTTACTCCTGAACTGAGGCCTTACAGAGGACTAGAAAGGCAAGGGAAGAAACTGGTGTTTAGGGTGCTGCCAGGTAAACCAACTCCAACCAGCCCTTTCCTTACACCGTGTTTCCTTAGACTCGCTACTGAGAAGGGAAGTGTAGCTAAAAGCTGCATTCATTTCTGTCTCCTCTCTGTCTTTAGACCTTGTTGCTTAAAATACCAACCAGCCTCAGGGGGAGGGTTGCCCCAGACTGTCCCAGTTTTAGCCCAAAAGTTCTGCATCCTGGGAAATTCCTCAGCGCAGGGCAAACCGGGACAGTTGGTCACCCTACAAGGAAGAAATGGAGCAAATGTGTGCAGATCCTTCATAATTGCCCAACCTGTGGGGGTTTATGCCTTGTCGGAACTTCTCTGACCATCAGGATGTGGGGAGCCCACGTGTGTCTGTTGGCTTCAAACCACCCGCCCTTACACTCCACCCACCTGACTTCTCAGCTCACTGTCACTGAATCCTGCAATATCCCGCCCACTTTGCCACCCAGAGGCAACTGGATATTCCTTGGGGGGTGGGGGGGGTCTGACAAGAGTAAATGTGACATATGGATACAAGTAAAAGCTCTGGAATTTTTATAGTTAATGCTGGCAGCCTTAAATGCCAGATCTGAAATCACTTTGCTTGATCATTAATCTGATTTCTTTTTTGGTTTCATTTGACTTATGTGCCCTTTAGAAGTTAAAAATGATTTCCTTGCTTTGCCAAGGAAGCATTTCTATTTGCCCCCCAAAGTGGGTGTTCCCTACATCACATTCACAAAACTATGCAGTTCAGCCCTTCGCTGCCTCATTCCAGTTATAGTGCCCTTGTGTATGATGAGTCTGGAAGAACAGGGGACACAGCTCATGGATGGGCTTCAGTTCAATGCAGTTCAACAAACTAAAATGTATTCGAGTGCTGTACACCTAAGCCTGTTTTTGCTATAATCTGTGGATTTCCATCCCTTAACAATGAAATGAATCAAATGAAATCCCTTAAATCGATTTCAAAATATGCTGATAATAGTAAGGCAGTTAGGAGAGACACTGAAAGACACAAGCTTTTTGTTTAGTGGCCACTGAGAGGAAAACGCGAGATCCAATTGTGTGCTTGATGGGGAACCAGGATCTTTTCATTGACGTCCAGAAGAGGAATTACTTTATAGATGATTATCTTTGTAAATCAGCTATAATCAGGCCTTCCTAGAATGGGGAAGGATTTAAGCCTTGTTTGCTGGTACAGATCATATTTAATTGTTTCCATACCGTCGGCGACACAGCTGTAAGAGTTTTGCACGGGGCATAAGTATTCAAGGTCTTTGAGGCAATTTCTTTGTATACACAATGCAAATTTTTATTGCTATAGTGGAGTGGAGTTGTTCTTTTCTTTTTAAAGAGGCTTTAAATCGACCAGGATTTTTCCCTTTGGGTTTCTGCTTCAGCTTGTGGAGGTGGTGACGGTGACTGGATAACATGAAAGTCCCCACGTCCCAGCAGCAGAGGCCCAGGGCTCTTTCATCTTAGGCTGCGCTCTGGCCCACTGCTGCTTGAGGATTGGGAGTGTGTAACAGTCCTGGGCTTTTCAATTATGTGCAACCCTTTTAAGAAGCCTACTCCAGGAAGGCAGAGGTGGAAACACATGCAGCAAAACATTTTATATCCAAGTGGAGGGTGCAACCAAAGGTCTTCACTTGAGACAAACCAGAGTTGAGGAAAACCTCCTTGCTGGGGATAGAGTGACCATACCTTACGAGAATTAATATCATGTGATTGCATAAAAATAGCCTCAGGCGTAGAAAACAAAGGAGGAGGTTACTCAAATTTCTGTCACCTCATTAATCAACTGTATTCATTTTTTAAAGTTTCATTCCATATATGTGAATAGGCATACCTATTTTATTTAACCACTTACTGATTATGGAACTTTTAGATTGTCTTCAAGATTTCGTTGTCGTAAGACTAATGAATATAGTTATATAACTTTTTTATTCCTTTAGGCTTACTTTTATAAAATACATCCATTCCAAAGATTGGGTTTATGGGGACAAAGTTTCAACATTGAAAGTCTTTGTGTTGAAAATGGACCATTGCTTTCCTGAAGGGTAGTGCCACTTTACACTGTCCCTGTGGTGTCACAACTTCCTCAGCATTGGGATTATCTGAATTCTTTTCAAGTCAATTAAAACTGTTTTGGGAGAAAAGATAAGAGTTGCCTTCGAGTTCTTTCTACTATAATATCCCTCAATTTGGGGCGGGGGGTATGTGTTCTGGGAAAGAAAGGACAGTTCTCAATGTGGACAAATGGCTATCATAGTTAAAAAAAGATGTTGGAAGTTGCATGGCAAACATAGTTGTTGCCTCCCACAAGTAACAAATATGAGGCACCTGCATCTGTCCGTCTACCTCAAAAAATTATGGTTGCCACTGTGACATCCATGTGGGAGGGGAGAGCAACATGGATTAACAACCCCCAAGGGAATGGCCAACTCACCAGCTATTGCAGTGCCCGGAAGCGAACTTAATGAAATACAGGCCTCATGAAAATCCAAGGGTGTAGGATTCCTCAGTTTCACTAAAATGCTGTCACTACAGCCCTCTTCCTTAACACAGCTGTATATGATATCACTGGGATATACAGCATAAACATGTTTGCAACGGAGAGAAGTCTCTATGCAGATTCTTATGAAGAATCAATCTTTTGGCAAAATTCAATGGTTAACACAAGGCTTGAGTGTATTTCAGGTTGTTGGTGCACGTGCCCAACTGGAAGAAAATGCCCTCACTGATCTCCGGGGCTGGCTTCTCTGAACACTGCATCAGGGAAGCTCACGGTCCCCTTTTCCGTCTCTTGCGCCTCCTCATGCGCACACTTCCTATAACCTAGATAGAGTCTCTGACTTCACTTGCTGAATCCTGCGTTTTTACTGGGCTCAATTTCCTTTAGGTTCTCATCTACAATGGCCAACTGGACATCATCGTGGCTGCTCCCCTGATGGAACGCTCCTTGATGGCCATGAATTGGAAAGGATCCTGGGAATACAAGAAGGCAGAAAGAAAAGTTTGGAAGATCTTTAAATCTGATAAGGAAGTGGCTGGTTACGTGCGGCAAGTGGGTAACTTCTGTCAGGTATGAAAATGCTCTGTGGCTTGCAGGTTGTGGAAATGGGACAGTGAGGTTTACATCAAAGCTTGAATACCCAGAAGGCATGGCTGGCCTTAAGCAGAGTCACACTCCAGCCAGAATGTGTCTTCTGTGGTCCCACTTTCCACAGAGATGACCGGTCTGAGTTCGTATTAAAGGGCATCAGACTTAATATAAAACAAGACAAAAATGGAGGTATTGTTCAAGACATGAGATAACAATCAAAAAGACAATACTCAGCCCTAAAAGGTGAATCATTAATGAGAGAATTAGTCTATTTGGGAACAGAGGGGAGCTTGAACATATTATTGGACGACGGTTCAATGAAATGTCCTCTGGCAAATCTGTGATCACACTTGTATTTTACACATAGAGCCCAGGGCAAAATCCCTCTAGCTGATGCCCCGAGTGCGACCTCCGCTGTATGGGTCAGACATTGTTCCTGGTCAGGCCTGTCCAATGAGCCTCAGGTTTGCAGGTCTCAGGCCTTCAACGATAAATAGGGCTTCTTCAATGATTACATGACGGTTAACATGCTTCACCTGCAGAAAGCGTTTGGAGAAATTAAGAAAGCTCGGTAAGCTTTTGCTTAGTCAAGAGGAGAAATTTAAATCTTCCAGACTTGATCTTTTTTTTCCCCACGCTTTTTTATTTGCGGCAACATTGGGACCTCAATTCTGTACCTCTGGGTATTTGGAATTATAGCTTTCTAAATGCTGGAGTTTTCCATTAGGCAAATCTATGGTCCAAATAGAAATTAATCAGAGGCATGCTACCTTACACGTATAGTGCTTTGGGATGATAAATTAGAGTTCACAAAGAGTTTCGTAAGGGATCACTGGGTTATGACATACATTACTCATTTATGTTAGAAGAAATGGTGGGTCAAGTAAAATTATGGGTGTTTTAATGTAGAAAGCATACCTCTGCTTCCCTACCCCAGTCATTCTAACCACTAAATCACATGTAAGACATTTAAATATTGCACGAAATGTTAACTACCTTGGACAAAGGAAACCGTTGAAAGACATATTTCTGGACTCATGTGAGAGGAAACTCTACCTTGGAAAAGTTATAACATTATAGTTTCTAAATCAAGATAACTTAGACCAAAGAATGAAACACTGGTAGCATTACAAACTAAATGACTCAACAGAAATAATTCTGGCAGTACATATAGAGGGTGCCAAAAAAAATGTATACACATTTTAAGAAAGGAAAAAATTATTAAAATTGTAATACTTAATATGTGCTATTAACAAAAGATGAATACAAAGTCACATTTGACTTCTGCAATGACAAGAGGTGCTCAAAGTGGTTACATCAGTGTCCAGACACTTCTGATTATGGCGAACTACTGCTTGAGCAACGTTGACCAAAGTGTCTTCTTGTATACATGTTTTTTTGGCATCCCTGGTATATATTAGGTCCAAAAATGGGACCAGGGAAGGACAGAAAGAAGAGTGCATGGGGAGAAGATGGAAAGTGCGGTGTCAATATCAGTTCTTGCCTCCCCAAAGCTGCATTCAGGTTTCCAGCCCCTAAACTGCAACTTTATGGTAGTTCATAGGTTTTGTAGCCTCTTGGCCCCTGAATCAACTATTGTTTTCATGGGGAGAGGTCTACCGAATGTCACACTCAGCTTGTTGCCCTTCCCTTCACTTTGAAAGCCTGGCCCTTTGTGGTAGGCAGAATAATGGGCCCCCAAAGTAGCCCTCTTCCTGATCTCTGGAGTCTGTGAGCATATCATATGGGAAGAAGGGATTAAGGGGCTACATATGGAAATAAGATTGCTACTCATCTGACCCAGAGATGGGAGATTCTTCTGGGTTATCCGGAGGAGGCTAGTTTCATGACAAAGGCCCTTATAAGTGAATGAGGGAGGCAGATGAGTCAGAGTTAGAGGGAGAGGTGAAGATGATAACCGCTGGCTTTGAAGATAGAGGAAGCAACCTGGATGCAAAGAATGCAGGCACCTTCTAGAAGCAGAAAAGGCCAGGAAACGGACTCTCCCCTGGGGTCTCCCGAAGGAACAGAGCCCTCCCAACATCTTGATTTTGGTCCAGTAAGACCATTTCGGACTTCTGACCTCCAGAATTACATGTTATAGACGTTTACATGGTTTTAAGGCACTAAATGTGTGGTACTTTGTTATGGCAACAATAGGAAACTAAAGCACCCCTCGTGCCTGAGTAAATCTTCAGGACTTTCAGATGGATGTGTGCAGTATTTTGTCCAGCTTTTCTAGTTGTCCATAGAAGGAGGATTGAGAGCAACACATCTGCCTGCCAGGATAAGATGTGGCACTGGCTGCTCTGTCTTTTTTTTTTTAACATTATACCACAGGTATGTTCAAAGTTACAGTATAGATTCTTACTTACCTTTAAATGATATTCCATTGAATTCACATAATTAATCTTCGTTAATTCTCCTCTTGTTGGTCATTTCATATGTGTTTCAGCAGTTTCGATCTACATCCACTATTTAAATAAATCAGTCAACAGATATACTATGATGTTTTGTGTGCAAAATAACAAAAGAGAAAAAGGAACAGAAAATATGGCAATAAAAAGCATCACAGGGGTGGGCTCTTCTACCTGTATTTGTGTTCGATAACGATGAAGCTAGTTTGGGCTCCTTGAGCACTAAATATATGCCAGACGTTATGATCGGTACGTCGTGGATATTATCAGAACAGCCTTGCACATTGCGTGATACCTTTTCCATTTCACACAGGAGGAAATAGACTCTGAGAAGGTAAAGAATGAATCCAGTATCATCCAATGACAGATTGGGATTCAAACTTGATTCAGTTTGCTCGCGTAGCCTGTTTGCCTGTGTCTGTTGTATCGCCCCTGATATTTAATTCCCAGCAAAGTGGGGAATGTTAAAAATCTTGTTTGATTTTTTTCATATGTCTGGAAGCTATTTGTTAGGTGTCCCTCAGGTGCAGTATAAAAGAGATACTTGCCAATACTCCTAAGGGTTTAAACATACCTCCAGCAACATGTTAGAGAGAGCACAAAGATAGTTTGTGGCTGGAATCAAAGAAATATTAGTTTAATAATAAAATGCCCAGATGTTTTTATTTCTGACTGTATCCTCCCATTCTGACCAGGTGGTCTGGCTGCTACAAGGTCAGCAGGATTAATATGATAAAGTCCCTTCTATCAAGGAGCTTTTACTCAAAGGAAGGAAGGGATAAAGGCAGACAAGAAGGAAATATATACATTATTAAATAAGATAAGGTCAGAAAATAAAACTGGATGATGAGAAAGAGCCTCAGTGGCAGGTGGTGCAGACACTAATTTGGATGGTGGGTGTAACCAAGAAGGCTTTCTGCAGAGGTGAGATACTAGGGGGTCGCCACGTGCAAAAGTGGGTAAGAGTTTCTGTGCAGAGAACGTCAAAATGTGCTAAGAGGCACCAACAAGCTGGATGTAACTGAGGAAAGGAAGGAGAACCAGTGAGATTGGGGTGTGGTAAGGAGTAGGGAAAGAGAGGAGATAAAGCTGGAGATTCGGCTGTGGCCACGTCATGTGGGTCCTTGTGGGTCAGGGTAGAATTAGGATCCAGAGAGCTAGTCATCTCCCATATGATCACACACACACACACACACACACACAATACATACAAATACATACATACATACATAGATTCTGTCTTCTGGAACTTGATTACACCTTAGCCAGTGGATTGAGAGCTGAACTAGAAGTCTTCACTTCTTGCTCTGGTCCAGGATCCTTTCCAGTTCAAATTCTGAAAGTCTTCGTGTTATCCTCTTTGGTATCATGACGTTAACATACAAACCCTTACGTGGGATCTTTTCTCCTACAAGAAAAAATTTGCTTTGTTGTCGACATCTTTCTGTCTGAGGGAATTTTTTACTTCAACCATTGATAATTGTTACTGAATTGAACTGTGTACCATATTTGGTTATATATGCATACGAGTATGTGTCTTTGTATGTCTGTGTATTTACACACATGATCTATAACGTATGTTGAAACTGCATGAGTGTTTGAGTCAGGAGGACCACGATTTGCGTTCTGAATCTTCTATTTAATAGCTGTATGACCTTGGACAAGTTTCTTACCTCTCTGGGCCCCAATTTCACCTCCTAAAAAATAGGGATAGTAATAGTACCTACTTGCTATGGACTGAATTGTGTCTCCCCAAATTCATATGTTAACACCCTAACCTATGATGTGACTTTGAGAGACAGGACTGCTCTCTAAGGGATAGAGATAACTAAGGGTAAATGAGGTCATAAGGACAGGACTCTGATCCTTAAAGGCTAATCCCATAGATGGGATTAGTGTCTTCAGAAGGAGAGACACCAGAGAGAGAGAGCTTGTGCCCTCTCTCCCTGTTGTATCTCTCTCTCTCTCTCTCTCTCTGTCCCTCTCTATCTCTCTCTCGCTCCCCCCCCCCCATATGAAGACACAGCAAAAAAGCAGTCTTCTGTGAGCCAGAAACCAAATGGGCTACCACCTTGATTTTGGACTTCTCAACTTCAGAACTGTGAGAAAGATTTCTTTTAAGAACAACAGTCTATGGCATCTTCATAGGATTGTTGAGGGGATTCAATAAACTAATAAGTTTCAAGCAGTAGCTGACTCATAGCGAATGTTTGCAGGTATTTTTGTCATTATTATCACTTATAAGAATATATATAACAAAAGGTAAATGATACATAGGAAAAGTCAAGATCAGGGAAAATGTTTGATTAAAAATCAACCTTTAGGGGAATGTGGAAATAGTAAGATTTAGGCCATGAAGGGCAAACATGAATGTTGAGCTGCCAGAGTGCAGTGGCCATGTCACTCGTCCTTTTGTCTGTTGCACGGCTTTAGAGGGAGGATCCCACCAGAACACTCAGCGTGTCCTCCAGACCCTCTGATGGCTGCCTCTACCGCTTGTTGTGTGACGTCCCCAGCCCAGCCTCGGGAACGCTGCAGTGCCCGGCTTTGCCCATGTGTCCTGCTCAGCTCTGTGCATTCAGCTTGGGAGGCCAGCCAGATTGCAGCTGCAGGACACCCTGTGCCACAGAGGTGGGAAAAGGGATTGGCCGCCACTCAGAAACTTGTGGCAAATATCACACGAAGCCCGCTGCCTCCTCTCGTGAATGCAAAACACATTGAGAGATGAGATGGCACTTCTCTGGCTGCCAAAAAAACGGGTAACAACAGCGGCAAGGCCCACATGTGTTTGTGATAGGGAGCGTTTCACCACGCGGCAAAGGATCCGCATTTTATGTAGGCGACTTAAAAATGTTGGCGAGCTCCCGCCCCCTTAAAGCCTCAGCATAGGATCGGGGGTAGAGTGTGGACATGAGGGCGGAATGAATGAGGGAAAAGAGCTCCCGTGTTAACAAAGGCATTCTCTGTGAGTCTTAGAGTGAGGATACTGTCCAAACGTCAAGCGTCTGATAATGAAAAAAAAACCAGACCTTAGCCATGGACTTGCTTTTCAGCATGAGACACACAAAACAGAAGCATGTGTATGTGTCTGCCAAAAAAGAAACCTCACTCTCTGCCAAACTCCACAGCTCTTAATTTAAAAATCGAAACCCAAGTAGACTTGTCTTCAGATGGTTGCTTAAAATGTCCACTTAAAGGGATGACAGCTCTCCCCAGGGAGCAATGGGGTCCTGAGAGAGGGAGCAGGTGTCCCCAGGTTGTCCCACCAAGCGATGCCTGGGGAGACCAAGGGCCGCTCTGGCTCGCCTTCGGAGTGAGTGAAAAACAGGTGTCGTTTGTTGTCCCTTGCTGGTCCTGGCCTAGAGGTAGCAAGGCTTTCTAAGGTACCTGCACCAGTCTAGGAATCGGACAGGGCCTTGGTGTCATCTGGGTAGTAGCCTTTTCTGAGCCTTCGTTTGTTTATCTGTAAAATGCCAAGATCGGACTGAGTTATCGCTAAGGTATCTTCTAAGAAAGATCGGAAATATCCATTTTTCGTTAACTCCCAGAGGGACTCCGTTAGCAGGACATACAGAACAGTATAGTGGCCTTCAGAGCATACATTTATATGTATAGCTATGTACACACACACCTGCTGTCTATACACACACACCTCACGGGTATTGACTCTGGTGAGTATGTGTATATATGTATGTGTATGTACGTATGTAAGTAAGTATATATGTGTGTACATGTGTGTGTGGGTATGTGTGTGTGTCTGTGTGTGTAGAAATATGTTGACTTAATAGTGTTATAATATAGGTCAGAGGTCTGATCTTCTTTTCTCCTTGGCAGTAGCAACCCATGGCCGTCACTACTGAGGCCACCCTGCTGCTCCCTTTTGGGTCTTTTGTTCCCCTTCTCTGTCAGAGTTGCTGTTCATGATCTCTTTTGATGTTCTCACAGCTTTTGAAATGCAGAATGTTTTGTTCTTACATCACTGAGTCGTCATTTCAACCCCAAAGAAGTTTTGACTCCATATTTAGAAATATGAAATTGTAGTCAGAATACTGGCAATGCTGATGAATTTCTTAAAGGACATTTTTCTAGAACAAACTTCATGAAGCTAAATTTTCTGACAAAAGCGTTTAAACCATTTCAAATTTTTCTATCTTTATTCCACTGAAATATTTTTGTTGAGGCTAATTATTTTCCATATGTACATTGAAAGAGAAGTTGGAGTCACTGGTCAGTTTTCATGCTTCTCAAATCTCAGTAGCTGTAGCTTCTGCTCTTACGACTTTTGCATAATTTCCAAGTCTGTTTTTCCTGACTGCAGTTTAAGTCATTGTGTTTTCATTATCAGTATCAATTCAATTTATTCAATAATTTCAGGATGGATTATCTCAGCTAGGTAACATTTTACAGCTGGAACAAATTTTAGATTTAATTTTCCAGATGGAGAAACTGAAGCCCAGAAGTTAAGTGACTGTCTCAAAGTCCCCTACCCATTTCAGGTCGGAGCTGAGATTAGATTCCAGGCCTCCTGGCTTCCAGCCCAGTGGTTTTCTGCTTCACAAGACTATTCACCTCGGGAATGACACATTGGCAACCGTATGCTAGTATAGTTAATATTGGAACCTGCATACACGTCTGTCCTAGTGACAGCAGGCCTGCGAAATAATGTATTCAACATCCAGAGTTAGCTCTGAAGTCACACGCGTGTGCCCACCTCCTATAGATAGAGTATTGGGGTTTTTTGAAAGGTACTAAAGCCTAGTTGATGATGAGGCCAGGTTCATCTGGTGTAAAGAAAAGGTATGGCTTTATCTGTGAACTTTTGATATGAATAAAAGAACAGATGCTAAAATTGGCTAAAATGAGCAGAGAAAACATGGTAGGTGGAGACTTGGAGTGAGATTATACAGGGCTGAGCACAGGCAGAGGGCACAGTCTGGTTTTTAGTCTGGAGCCTGAAGAATGAAAGCTGGAAGAGAAACTCAAATGTGATCGTATGGCCATGGTGATTGGCAAAGGGGTGAGTGTTTGTTGTTTAAGCAGTGGGGAGCCACTGAAGGTTTGGGGGTTTTCCTTTCCAGTTTTGTTTTTATTTATTGTGGTAAAACATAGAACATAAAATTTAGCATCTTAACCAGTTTAAGTGTACAGCTCAGCGGCATTAAATACATTCACATGCAGCCATCACCACTATCCATCTCCATAGCTCTTTTCATCTCATAAAACTAAAACTCTGTCCCATTAAATCCTGACTCCCCATTCCCTCCCCTAACCCCAGACAACCACCATTCTACTTTCTGTCTCTATGAATTTAACCACTCTAAGTATCACCTATAAGTGAAGCATACAATATTGTGTTTCCCCGAAAATAAGACCTAGCCGGACAATCAGCTCTAATGCGTCTTTTGGAGCAAAAATTAATATATTGAATATATTAATATATTCATTTTATTCATTTATTCAGTTCATTTATTCAATTAATATAGTGAATAAGTTGAATTGATACTGATAATTATATAAGACCCGGTCTTATAGTAAAATAAGACCCGGTCTTACATTAATTTTTGCTGCAAAAGACCCATTAGAGCTGCTTGTCCGGCTAGGTCTTATTTTCAGGGAAACACGGTGCATGTCACCATGGAAAGTTTTTAAGTGTACTTGCAAAGCTGTCATTCGAGAAGTTTAAAATGGCAGCAAGAGGGTGAATTCAAGGTGGAGAGAGGTCAGGGGAGGGGCATCTCTGGGAACTACAGAGAATGTTAGGAGCTTTATTGGAAGAAGATTCTCGTCCTACTTCCTCAGACTGCCTTCTTGATGCTTGATTCCGAAATAGAGATGGGGCGGGGGGTGGGGCAGATAAGCTTCAGAATGGCCACGCTGTGAGGACCCATTCCTGTTCTAGAGGCAGTGTTTACTATGTAGCCGGACCAACTTAAAAGCTAAGTATCTACAAGAAGAGCCGGGCATGCTGGTGTCATACTAGTGCTCTCCTCAGGCGGCCACAGGAGCCACTTCCAGTTCCCTGAAGCACAAGCTATGACTTCACCTTGACTCAGACAGGGTTTGGCTTAGGGCGACCGCAGGCGGGTAGCCAGCCGACCCTCTCCGAGGGGGCTTTTTCCTGAGTTTCCAATAGGAATCAGACCTTCAGCTAGAGGTTACGTCCAGATAAACCAAAGGGAAGGAGCCTGCCACCTTCAAAGCTGAAAGGTTTTGGAGAGCCATGACCAATGGTAGGTGGTCTGGTGTAATGCGAGGAAGGTAGACGGTGGAGTCGATAAACCTGGTTTGAATTTCAGGTCTGTCACTTACTAGCTCTGGGCTGGTTCCTGGTTCTGTAAGAGGTCGATTACTTCATGGGAATATTTGCAAGCCCTCGGGCAGACCTGTGGTCTGCCACACCCTTTTTTATCCACAGTTTTGTGGAATGCTAGTAGCTCGCTAGCTGCTCGCATGTGATTGTATGTATTAATTTATAAATGAGGAAACAGAAGTTTCACCTGAGAGAGTTGTTTAAGGCTTCAACTAGTAGTAGTAGCTGAAATGTGACGATCCAAATCAACCTTTCCCCTGTACCTCGGTGCCTTTGAGTACCTGAGAGGGCAGTGGAGTGGGAGGGATGGAATACGCTGCTTGGCAGGATCTAGGCTACCTGTCTGCCCTTGGGGGGTGTCTGTGGTGGTGGTGACAAAGATGGGGGTGGAGTGCTGGTGATGGACAGTATTTGGCAGCACATCTAATCCACATGGAATGACTTGTCCCCTAAAGGAAAGGGGAGTGCCTACAAGAAGGAGAAGGATGGAGAAAGAATGGTGTGCAGCCAGAAAGCATAGCCACAGCTTCCTAATTGTGCTTTTCTAAAACTAACCTTAACTTTATTTTGTTTCTTTGACTACACACTCACAACTAAAAACAATGGAGAAAAGAATAACCACAGTCCTTGGAGCAACAGGGAAGGTCAGACTAGGTATTTGAATGTTTCCACAGATAATCCACAGAAGAAATGGCAGAGAGCTGGCTATCTGCCTTTGTGGGACTTCCTGCTGACCATTCTTCTCTTCCTTTTTTTAAAATTTTAAACAGTTGTAGGAGAATTATGAACTCTTTCTGAAGGAAATGCCAGTTCCAGAAAGGTCTTCAGCATGTCCTGGCTTGCATTGACAAAATCACAATAAGCAAATAGCAATAAATGTGACTTTTGCATTGGACTGGTTGAGAGGGGATGAGAAGTTAAGACAATGTTTAATGGAGGAAAGTAACTGTAAAACAGATTTGAGACAATGATTACCAAATGCAGCTAATTCCCTGGGGAAATGTTTTGGCTTTGTTACAGAAACTGTTCAACAGACTCTTCCTCTCTCTCCCAGCTCTGTTCCCTTCTACAAAGAGGGAAGTCCTGATTTATGGTTCTTTGTCTCCATCTTCTAGACCTGGAGAAAGTCCTTCTGTCCATTTGGGGGATTTAGACTGTGGGCAGAAAGCCAGAACATAGCAATCAAACCACATGCCCACGTCCTCAATAACAAGAGTTGTTGTCATCAGAGAGCTTCATGGCAGTCACAGATTAGGCTCTCCAGTAGCAGGCATTGAGGCAAAGTTTGGGGTACATGATGTTTATTAGGGATTGACACCTGTAAAATTAAGGAGCAGGAAACAGAATAGGCAGAGAAGGAAATCAAACTGTGATACAGGCCTGGCAAACCTTGGCCAACCTTGCAGGCAGTGCTAGAGACAGAGATTATTTTCCATCAGAGTGTCCCACATCAGACCAAAATGACCGCCTGCCTCACTCAGTCACCAAATGTGGGTTACCACAGGGCAGGCATCATCTTGGGAAAGGCTTCTCTCTGCAGCTGACTCAGACTCTGGAGGAGCTGACAACTGGAGGCCGTCTGCTGACTGGACCCCCCACAACTGGGCAGTAAGTCCATCCCTGAAGGGGGATCTGAGGGTGCCTCCCTATGTCTACCACAACGGCCACCCAGATGATGTAGTTGCAAGCTCTCAGGGTTGGGGCGGGGCCGGGGAAGACAGCAGCAGGAGCTGGGAGTTCGCCAAAGACCACATGGGATATGGGTCTTCCTTTGTTTGCACAATGTAAGATTTTGCCTAAGCTCTCCATGTAAGTATGTCTCCTGCCTGCATTAGAAAGATGGAGCAGCCTTGCTTTTCAATTCATATCAGGCTTCCAAGATCTTTCAGGAAAAAGAATGAAGAATTGTCAGTAATTTATTTTCCAGTTATTTATTACTATTACAGAATAAGAAGTCACATGAAAACTTAGGGTCTTAACACGACAATGTATTATTTCTGACAGTTATGTGGGTGGAATGGGCTCCGTGAGGTGGTTATTCTGCTTTACATGAGGTAGACTGAGGTCACACATGAGGCTGCGTTCAGCAGGGAGTTTGGCAAAAGATTCCAGTCCTTTTGAGGCCAGGGTTCAAAAGTTCCAGAATGTTGTTTCCATTGCATTCTCTGGGTCAAAGCAAACCACAGAGCAAGGACAGATTCATCGTGATGGGAAGAATGGCAAAGAACTTGGGACCTTTGTTAATCCGCACATTTCCTAAATCAGTGTCTTTCAATCTTTATAGATTCCCAAGCCCTGTCTCCAGCTATTCTGACTTTATTGGTCTAGGATAGGACCTGATCATCAATGTTTAAGCATCTTAGGGAATTCTAATATGTAGCAGGTTTGGGGGGACCCAAAATTGTGATGTCTTTTGTCCCTCTGTTGATGCTGAAATGGCCTCCAACTTGCAGGAACCCTGTGTGGCTTATGTTTGGATAAACTTCCGTTCTGACACCTAAAGTGCTTTCTAAATCCTGACCTATTTTACTTACTTCCAGGCCAACCAGAAACCTGAGAGCATGGTTTTACTCCTAACAAACCAGCCATTGATCTGAAGCATCACATTTAGAAAAGTGTCCTCTCGTCCACAGTGTCTACTGCTGTGGCTCTGGTACTCTGCAATCGTCAGCCAAAACCTGACGCTAAATTTTAGACCTCAGTCCCTGCCATGCATTGTAGGTTTACAAGTGGTCTTTGTTCCTCTCAAAACACTGATAGACCACTGGTAATTTAGACTTGGAGAAAACCTCTTTTATTTATTCAAAACATCAGCTTCCTTTTCCCAACAGAGTTTTGCCCTGTACTAAAATAATATGATCCTCGTGTGCAAACTCTGTAGGTAGTAGTGTGTCTTTGTTACTTTCAAAAAAAAAAAAAAAGAAAAAAAGAAGAAAAGATACAACCAGATCAAGCAGGATCTGTTGTAAACACCATCCAGAGGGGTCCTTAGCAGAGATGTCCACCAATCACAGTGAACTTATTTCTGGGTATTACTTATTATTTGTTTAAGGACACTGATTATTGATCAAATGCTTAATGGATTGATTAATTCCATGTCAAAGTAAAAATAAAAATGCATCGATGTAGACCGAAGCCTTGTCAGGAATTAACCTAACACTTCCATGAGGTAATTGTTAGGTTATTTCGTAAGGGTTCCTAATCTGGGGGTACAGGCCTGTGGTTCAGATTCAAGGGGTCAGTGAACTTAGAAGGGAAAAGAATTGCATTTTTATTTTTACCAACTTCTAACCAAAACAGCATTTCCTGCCATTATGAATTATGGGATTAGCATTTCCTGCCATTATGAAGGTAGGCAGCAATCCATAGCTGCGTTCCCAGTACCTTTGACTTTCTCACTGATAGAAAGCAGAAATGCTTTCATATCAAATACACACGGGATCAGAAATACCCCGAAATAACATTTATGACCATCATGACTTTAAAATTACAGCAGTTAGCAACCCGCTGGTTACTCCTATTGAATGTGTTCATACAGAAGTACATTGATATATCACAAATTTGTTTTTTACATGGATAATTTCAATGCAATGGCTTTATTTGTAATCTATTTTATTTATATATACATATATTATGTATTATATAGAGAGGGAGTGCCAAAATATATACACATTTTAAGAAAGGAAAAAACTATTAAAGTTATAATAATATATACTGATAACAAAAGATGAATACAAGTCATGTGTTTATATTTTTTTGGCCCCTCGGTATATAGACTTATACATAGAGGGTATGTAAAAACATTATTCTGAGAGGTGTTGATAGGCTCCACTAGAGAGCCACAGGGGTCCATGGCACAAAAAGACCAAGAACCCATATGTTAGACTATTTGAATTGTTGAAAGTAATTGGTAGACCATCCCCAACCCAACGACAGACCACCTTTGGTGACCCCAGACTGAGGGGTTATGAGTTTAGCTATCAAATAGACTTGAGTTTTACTTCTAGTTTATTACCTTGGCAATTCTAATGACCTGTGTCACCATACTCAAGTGACATTACAATATAGGGATTAAGGGACTGGATACTGTGTTAGACTTGGATTAGCTCCCTGTTCTTCCATTTCTAGCTGTGTGACCTTGGGCAAATTACTTAACCTCTCCAAGATGTTCTCATCTGTGACGTGGGGATAATATTAATACCCACCTCCTCATGGGAGCATTAATATTTAGGATTCATTGAGATCGTGCTTATTACACATTACCTTCTCCCTGGCACCTAGTCAGCATGTAATAAATATTTATTCCTATTGCCCTTACTGATCTCTCTCCTAGCATTAATGTGTTTTCACAGGGCAAGAAGTTCTCCCCCTGTGTAACAGGGTCCTTAAGACCTACTGTGCTGTAAAGGCTCAAATGATGAAATGGGCCAAATAGTATTTATCAGACAGACCTGGAACTAGTGCAGTTGTATCCAGTTTTAACTTCACTGTAACAAGGAAACTGTCTTGGTGAGAGGTGCAAGAAGTAGAGAGGGCTACGGAGGTCTTCCACATTTTGCTGTGTGGCAGTCTAATAATAGTAAATGAAAGTGGCTAAATTGAATAATGAGATGTTTGAAAGCATTGGGTTCCTTCTAGTTGAACAATAATCTGAACCACCCCGGTTGACAATAAATGGAGCATCTAGCATTTCTGTTTTTGTTTTACCTTTTGTACTTACCTTCTAATGCATGGAAACATGGAAGAAGGGGAATATAGGAATTTAGATTTAGAGAGTAAAAAACAATCTATCAAAAAGAAAAGAAAAGAAAACCCCAAGTATTTGGCAACTTGCTTTTCTGCAGTCCAGCATGGAGATGTGGGTGTTTGTTTTTGTTCCTAATATTTATTTTTTTGTGCAGCAACTGAAGTCCCAAGATTTAGATTCTGGCACCAGCTCTGTCTTAAAGCTGCTTACCAAAGGGCGTCCTTCCCATGTTTGCCTTTGTTTCCGTTCAATTGCTTCTCTGTATCCTCCCCACTTACTTTTTTTAGAGGTATGGCCCATCTCATCATCTCTGTGTTGGGCAGAAGAAAATAGCATGATAGAAAACATGTTAAATTTCTTAAAGATTTATTTTTGTGAGGTTTACAGCCTCAGTAGGTAGTTTTTCTTTTCAGTTTTTTAAATTAAAAATTGAATAATAACCAAAGAATATGTATAATACGTGTGTAAGGTAAAACAAACAATGATAAACGAACAGCCTTGTACTTACTACCTAGTTTAAGAAATGCAGCATTACCAGGAGCTCGCCCTCCCCAACTCCCTCCCCTTTCCTCATTACCCCTGGAGGTAAACCACTGTCCTGGATTATGTTTTTAATCATCCTTTCCCCTTTTTAGTTAGTAGTTTTGCTGTAGATTTACATCTCCATAAACAACATTTGACTTTAATTTTAGAGAAAGGAATTATTCTGTATATGTTTGGCAGCAACACTTGTTATTTAGTGCTCTGTGAGATTCATCCATGTTGGTATGTTAAATTGTGCTTCATTCTTTTTCATTGTGGCATAGTTTTCCATCGTGTGATTGTATCACGCATCCATTCTGTTGCCGATGGA
Source organism: Rhinolophus hipposideros (assembly GCF_964194185.1). Taxonomy (NCBI): domain Eukaryota; kingdom Metazoa; phylum Chordata; class Mammalia; order Chiroptera; family Rhinolophidae; genus Rhinolophus; species Rhinolophus hipposideros. The sequence goes on from NC_138064.1 coordinate 12,850,778, forward strand.
CATTTGGGTTGTTTCCAGTTTTTTGCTACTACAGCTGTGGCTGCCGTGAACATTCTTGCATATAGCTCCTTGTGTCTGTGTGCAGAGTTTCTCTAAGAATAATGCTTGGAGGTGGGATTGCTGAGTTCACAGATCTTCAAATTCGTTAGATTAGGCCGAACTGCTTTCCAGATTGATTGGATTCCTGCCAGTGATGCATAAAAGTTCTGGTGATTCCACTGGCTCCCCAACTCTTGGACTTGTCCCTAATCATCTTTTACCTGGGCTTGTTAAGTTATAGTAAGTGTCCTTTCCCGTGTCTAACATTTCATGGTTTGCCTTCTTTTTCTCTCGCTGTCTTTCCCATCTTCTCCTCTAGCTACCATCAGATCGAAGTATCCCACACTTGTCATGTCTAAGACTTGGTGCTGCTTTGGTTGTACAAATGCATTTTTCTTTCTGGATGTCCTGTGCTGAGGGCAGCTACCCAAAAAAGTCCAAATGAAAACAATCAGAAATTTATCCCTTCTTTTCCTTTTACATCAACTCATCAACAGTGGCTCAGTATAAGAAGCCAGTAATAAAAGAGATTTCAATGTATGCCGTGGATTTGCAGGCAACCCTAGAGCACTGGGACAAGAATCTGAATCATCTTCCAACACAGTACAAGTCCCCTCCTTTCCATCACTTTTCCATTGAAACAATAAGAAAGTGAAGTGATTTATCCAGCCGCTTTGCTATGAGACTTAATAGAAAGTCAAGAAAAATAGTAATTGGCAAATATTACTCACCCAGCTCCAGCTAGCATTTCTCACATCTGCTTTATAATATTCTTCTCATTGCCCTGGTTTTATTCATTTCCTAGTGTTTGACAGAGAAACCACAAAGAATTACTTAAAATGAAAAACACTGATTTTATACAAACCAAGTTTTAAAAGGACACCATTTTAGGGACACTAAAAACAAAACTGATGGCTACCCCACATTATAAATTCTAAAATGAAACAGTTTTTGCTTTGTAGTGTTTTAAGAAAATGCCCGAGTTTTAAAAGCGGCTTCAAGAACACTGTATGTGTTTGAAGTTGTTGTGTTTAAACTTTTTTTCCTTTTACAAGAGCCTCCTTAGCTGGTCTTAACTAGTCTCCCTCCTCCCCCATCTACTCTCCTCCCTGTGTTTTTTCCAAAATGCAAGTCTGATCGTGTTTTCTCCTTGTTTGAAACCTCTTACTGCCTCTGTGCGACCTGCAAAATAAAGTCCAATCTCTTTGCATAGAATAATGAAGATGTTTGATCTGCTCTTGTCTTCCTTCCCTAACCTGAACTCTCTCTCACTCTCCCTCCTTCTCAATTAGAATTCTAAGAAAAAAACAAAACACCTTATAATTCCTCAAACACACCTTGCTGTGTAGTCAGCCAGCAGTTCCCATGGGATACCCTCCCCTTTCCTTAAAGGCCATTCCTACCCCTCTGACGGCCTGAAAAACCCTCATTTGCCTCTCACAGCTAAGCTCCAGCACCACCTCAGGAAGCCCTTCTTCTCCCAGAAGGCCGCCTTCTCTGCATCTCGATCTATGTGCCTCTTCTATTGCTTGTAGGATGGGTGGGGTTGCATTTAACTCTGCAGTTGCCTTCCTCCCCTGCTTGACGCTGAGATCCCTGATGACAGGAATAATGTATGATTTATGTTTGGAGGAAACAAACCCCTTAGCACAGCTCCTGGCAGTCAGTAAATATTCAGCGTATTAGAATTAAAATCAAACTGGCCCTACCTCATGCCCGCACCCCTCTCATGTGTGTGTGTGTGTGTGTGTGTGTGTGTGTGTGTGTGTGTGTGTGTGTGTGTTTTAATACTACGATTATCAAGGAATGCTATCTATGGTTTTTCACCAATTGAACACACCACAATGTCTTCTAGGAAATAGACTACACATGCGGGGATAATAAATAGTTCAAAACAATTCCATTCCAACTAGAGGATGCATTGTTTATTTCAGTGGATGCCTTTCCTTTCTGCATTACATAGGAGGAAAAAGAAATATTCTGGGAAGCAAATTTATGGAAGGAGTTGTAGAAGTTTCATTATCTCAGTGGCTGACTAGGGTGTCCTCTCCTTTTAAAAACTTGATTTTGGTATTGGGATTCCCCCACCCCTTTTAAAAAAGAAACACACAGCTTTCTTCCTGAAAATAAAGGAAATAATAAACAATAGCAACTCCCAATTTTACTCAGATTATTTGCCAAGAGTCCTTTTCGTGTGGTTCTTTTTCATTAGAGAAAACTGATTAGCATAAAAAGAATGCTTCTAAATTAAGCTACCCAAAGATGCACTTAGCTAATACTCAGGGAGCTAATTTATTGTATTATTTAAAATACAAATTGGATAGCAGATCTATTTACTAAGGTTTAACAGCTAGGCAATGATGCATAATTTTCTCTTAGCTGGTGAGTGGTTTTTTTAAATAATCTATTGAAAATTTAACAGAGAACCATTTCATTATGGGAAGTGAATAAACACTGAAACGTCTCACATTTAAAGTAGTATTCACACATGGAGGATGGGTTTTAAAAATTAGTAATATTTGAGGAACAAAGAGGGAATTGGGGTTTGCTTTTTCAACAGTAACTTTTTGTTGTTTTAATTGGAAGTGTAACCAGATTCACAAAATTGCTCATGGGAATGTTAAACAGAGCCAAAGAATAAACAAGATGAAGCGTGGAATGGGGTAGAGGAATGGGCAGTGTGGTGGAATAAAATAAAGTTCTGTTCAGAAATGGCCGCATTGTCATCCGCACTGAGGGCCCTATTTTGGCTTTGCACTGTCTTTGGTTTCATAGCAAAACCGTGTGCCTTGTTTTAGTTCAACAAATGGCACCACGACAATGTTGTGCCCTTGGGAATGTTCTGTATCCTAAATTCCTGAAACCTGGGGACATTTGCAGGTCCAGGGTCCTCTTTGGCTGTGGCTCAGAAACACCGTTGAATCTAGGTACCCTGTCCGCTCAGGAGTTGTCCGAACCAGACCAGCTCTGGAGTGTCCCAGGGACGCCGATACAAACTGACGGTGGTGGTATGGTCTTCAAACTCTTATGCCAATTTTTCAGTGGGGGAGGCAAGAATGATGCAGGCAACAGGAACTTCTTGTCTTTCTGCAAACATTTGAAACCTGGCCCGTCTGCTATCCTGAGCCAAGGTTTCAGAGAAGGTTTAGACCTTATAATTTACCCATTTGGATGGATGTTTCTTTGATGTATTTCGGGAAAGAGGAAGAACGCCCAAATGTTTCATCTTTCCCCAGGAGAGCCAAAATGTCAGGGAACCAGTGGTCTGAGGGTGAACTGGCTTGGGAGGGAGGGGTAATGTTTGCCAATTTCCATGGTGTGAACACTCCCACCTTGGCTGATTTCAAGCTACCCACGCGAAGCCACTGAATGTGGAGTGAGACAGCGACATGCACAGGTGTGAGAGAGCTCCAGGACACGTTTGCTAGAGCCATCCCCCATTGTGGTTTGCAGGAAACAAAACTTGAGCGGGCTGGCTGCCTCTCATTTGCATGTTATGCAAAAGACAGTGAGGCAGTCAGGACGTAAGCCCTCAGAACAAAGGCAGAGAGCATGTGCTGCCATAACCTCTGCCCTGTCCTCCCCACTCTCTTTCAGTCCTCCAGAAGAACATGACAAATGGAGATCATGCCGCTAGATATTGAGTAAGGGTAATTAGTGAGCTGGATTGTGCTTTTCATGTCTAATATAAAAACTGGACATGGAGGAAATGAAGTTTCGATTCCTTTTCAATTGCATCCAATCGTGGTCTGTCACGTGGGTTCTTAAAAGGGAAAAAACACAGAACAGCTTTCTGCCATTCTGCTGAGACAAGTAAGGTCTTGCTTGCTTGACATTTCTGTGTGGGGAGAAGAGAGTGTTTGGCATTGCATGTGGTAAAAAAGGGGTGGGGGGGAAGAAGGGGATGGGTCGTGGTGTTGGCAGGCTGAAGGGATAAAATGCACCTCAGACAGTTAAGTCAAGTGTATTGACAGAGGGTGGAGCTCATATTGAAGCTGCTTTCTTACTTTAATTGGGATGTTTCCCGTGGGAAGGAGGGATTCATAGCATGGAAATAAAAGAAGACTGGAAGAGAAATATTCCCCGTCCTGAAGAATATATTATAATCCTTTCTTCCGAAAAAAAGCATAACAATGCATTTTATATTTATTAATACAGTAGCTTATGCTCTTCCTCCACTCTTAAAGGGAAAAAAGTATCCCTTTGACCATAAAGATAATGACATGTGATGACCATTGCTTCAGAGCTTGTTGTTTATCTATACGGCACATGGGGCAAGCTTCATACATTCTTGGGGACTGGGTGCCATGGAACATTTTGTACGCATTATCTCTCTGAATCCTCACAAATAGTTACATAGTGTTAGAGTGACCAACCATCCTGGACCGCCTGGCACTTTTTCAGTGCCCTGAAAGTTTATATTCCCAGAAATCCCTCAGTCCTGGGACATCTGGTCATCCTAATTCTTCATTTTACATTAGAGAAAGTAGAGGCAGTTAAGTCACAGCTGGGCTCAGACTCAGATGTGCTGAATCCTGAGTTCAGGCTCTTCATCAGCCCACATCCCTCTTCTCCTTTCCCTTCTCACCATCTATCCTACGAGCCTACATCAGTTCTCCCCTAAACAGCTAGTCTCCTAATTTACCTCCTTACTCCTTCCAAATCAACCCCCTCGTTCCATATTAAGTCATCTTTGGGTAATGCAAATCTGAGCATATGACTATCCTGCTTAAAACCCTCTAGGATATGTTCAGAGTAGTCAAACCCACAGAGACAGACAGCAGATTAGTGACTGCCAGGAACTGGCAGGAGACGGGTGTGGGAAGTGATTGTTAATGGGCATGGGGTTTCCTTTGGGGTGATGAACACATCATGCAACTATTTAGTGGTGATGGTTGCACAGCATTGGGAATGTGCTAAATGCTACTGGATGGTTTACTGTAAAATGGTTAAAATGGAAATTTTATTTTATGTTACGTGTACTTTAACACACACACGCAGACACACAATGCTACAGGATAAGATCCATGCGTCTCTGCAGCATGTCGTATGGGATCTACCTGTTCACCTTCTCTCTGTTTTCCCTCTGATCCTTTGTAAATGGAGCCATTTGCAGATTACAGCATGTGCCATGCAGTGCCGTGCCCCACTGCTTTTGCAGGCACAGTTTCTCCTTTGTCTGCAATGCCTCCCTCCCCTCATCCCATCCACCACTGTCTTTCCAGCGATCTGCCCCTCCAAGACCCCCAAGAAACCTCTCGTGACACTTCTGCATCAACCTGCCCATTGGGAGTTTCCCTCCATATTTTGTCATCTAAAAAGGCACAACTGGGAAACTTTACTGCCAGGTCCATGTTTCTAGTTTCAGGGAGAATTGTATCGTCTCCTAAAAAACAAAGTGGAGTAAAGCTTTAAAATGTTTTCTAAAACCCTTTTAAAACCCATGACACATATGTGACCCCTGGACCATGTGGAACGCTGAGTGTGGAGATTTCAGCTCTCGTGTGGAAACACCCCAAACGTGCAGTTTCTGGTGATGAGACCGTTTCTACCCAGGGAGCCTTGAGATGACTCTTGTCACATTTTGTCACCTACCTCTAAAAACTGTGGCGTGGTCTGTGTCCTTGACTTGTGAGTGGTGTGCAGCTCAGCCATAAACAAGGGAGTGGTTTCTTTTTCAGCACTCAGAAGTTTGTTTTTGAGGTTGACATTGGTGAAATGCTATACGTGAATCTGCTAGAGAACATACTTTGAGAACTTGTGGTACATGAAAAAGACTGTTCCGAAATGAGCTTTTCTTTCCAATTTTCATGACACCATTTATGATGCCATTTGGTCATTACATATGGCGGCTCAGAATTGGACCGGAAGTTGGGGGGGTCACTGAGAGTAAGAATTATAACACGCAACCCTGTCATCTCTTCTTCACCACCTGATTATCACAGACATAGAATGTGTGTGTGTGTGTGTGTGTGTGTGTGTGTGTGTGTGTGTGTAAATACCTGGAGAGCAGGTGATCAGGAAGAAAGGCACAAAGGTGAGGTCATATTAAACAAATTTCTATTTGTATTCTCCTTCAAGGTACATAGAGAATTGCCTTGTTTGTCACAGGATAGAAAAGTTCTTCTAAACAGTGGTTCCCAACAAGGAGTACTCTTTGAACCAACAGCATCAGCACTACCTTGCAATTATTAGAAATGCAACTTCTTAGGCCCTACCCTTCAGAACTCATACATCCGGGGGTGGGGCCCAGCAGTCTATTTTAATGAGGTTGTTTTTTTTTTTTTTTGCCATGTTTGAGTTTGAAAACCACTGTTTTAAACAGCTTCCATAAAGCAAGATTTTTGATGCTAATGTGAGACCACAATATTCTTGTTGGGTTGATACAAACATTTTGATCCTGGATTTTGAATAAGGCTGTGTTGGAAGAATAATGACAATTGCTAATGTTTCTTAAGTACCGTCTCAGGCCTGGCCCTGTGCTAAGTGTTCCATGGATATTATTGCCTTCATTTCTCACACACTTCACAACTGCCCCCGGTGGTAACACTTCTTTCCCTATTGTATAGTTAGGGAAACTGAGGCTTGGAGAGGTTGCACAGTTGGCTTGCGTGCCGTCGTGCTCCTGCACTCTGCCTCCTGAGCCCAGGCCGTAAAGCCCGACGCTGTCTCCCATTAGCTGAAGCTCTGGCCCTGGAAGCAGGGTGACCTTAGCTCGTGGGTGTTCATTTACTGCTCTTCTGGACCGTTGCTGCCAAACTCATTTCCAGTTGAAGCAGCTGGGTTTTGTCACAAACATCGTTTCGTTAAGTGTCCTCAGCTGAGCTGAAGTTGCATAAAAATCACTCATCAGATTCCTGTCAGGGCCAGAGATTTGGATGGGAATTTTCAGGAAGAGAATTCTAGCTTGGGAGTGTGAGGACAGCAATATTTTTTTCCTTTAGAGTCACATGCAGGGGCTCTTGTCCCACATCTGTTTACTTTCAGTCTGTGACCAAAAGTGGGACACACTGGGTCTCCAGGTGCAAGCCTGAACACAAATGGTAGGTGGGCGCCACTGTCATTGCAACAGGCACAGATGACAACTGATGGAGTGTAACATAAAGCAGGTGTTTCCAGTTGTGTTGGAGGAGTAAGTCCAATCTCACATCTCTAATGAGGGTCTGCTTCCCTTCTACCTCAGAGGGTTGTTGAGAGGTGGGTGAAATGTTCTGTGAAGAAGCTATAAAGTTTGGTTCAAGAGTAAGACATTATTGTGTAAGTACAATGACTTGATTAAAAACACTGGTGGTTGCATCAGAAGCCGGGGTTCTAGTTAATTCTCTCACTTACAATTGTGGGACTCGGACAAGCCACCTAATGGCTCCAAATAGCTCAGTCACCTCAACGCTAATGTGAACGGCGCTCTCTGCGGTTGTGCAGTGCACAACTTGGATAGCTGTGAGCAAAATAAAATTTATCTAATGTTGATCCCACCTACCTCACAGCAAGGTTGTATGTAAGATAGTGGGTGTTGGCGGAGATTAATATAATGAATGCACTACATAAATATATTTGTATTGTTTTTTCTACCTCAGTTCCTTTCAGACTGAAGCAGGTGAAACAGGACTGGCCTCTTACGAAGGGCCATATCATAGTGATTTTTGCTGACTGATTCAGCAGCTAGAAGTTATGGAATGTGATCCTTTTACTACATGTGTTCACTCACTTCATTTACTACTAACTCCTGTCCGTTCTCCACGTGGGCCACGGGACATCACAGGCCACACTGACCTCTCCTGCAGGGTCTCCCAACATTCAGTGTCAGTCCTTCTCCTTTTGGTATTGAATCATGAAGGCCTCCCCTTGTCCTTTATGTGGGACATTTGCTAAAACTAGAGGCTTTCTGAGTATAGAGAGCAGTCCCCCTTTTTATCAGTGTGGAGCTTAGCACACTGATGGGTGGACCCCTTGTAGGTCCATGTGTGGGTCTGAACTCACCTCAACTGTTTTTGAGAATGTTTTCTACATTCTGAGAGGTGACACAGGTGTCCACTGTTACCCAAACTCTTGGAGTCTTCACTTAAGATTACTGCAGGTCGTATGTTAATTCTGTGTAAAATTTAAGGGGATGTGTACTGATAGCTCTATTTTACTCTGAAAGGGTCAAAAAGATAAGATGGGTAGTAGAATCTATATGTGAGAAAATGAGGAAAGTGGGTATTAATGAATCTAAATTGTGAGTATATGAAATTCTTTCAACTTTGCTGTATGTTTGAAAGTTTTTCATAGTAAATGTTGAGGCAAAAAGCATGTTCTAATTCTGTGCTGCTCAAAAAATAGCCTTTTAAAATTTCAGGTGGTAAAAAAAAAATTTCAGGTGGCAAGATTTTTTTGTTGGTTGTTTTTAATTTTGGAGAATCACAGTGTCCCCTTTATTAATGAATGGTAAAGGCTAAGATGGAAGCTTTAGCTCAGTGTAGAGGTCAAGTGGATCGACCCATTGAAGGATGGAATACGGTAGGTTCCTCCATCCAGTTTCAGGCACAGCTGACCTGGGGTAGGTGTCCGCACCGCGGGAGCCTAATCAGGTAAGAATCACAGCATAGAGTTTGGGAGCAGACAGCTCCCTCCAAAGAGGGAAAAGACAAGGAGGAGGAATATTCCAGTTTTATGGATGGGAACGATAAACACAACTTTGTGTAAAATTAAATAGCTACACAATTTAAAAACTTGTCTACCTTAAGCTACCTATTATTAAAACTATTAAAAGCAAGAAAATCAGCATATCCAAAGGCATGGATTGATAGCATACGTTCTACATTCATGTGAGCTTCAAGAATATTTTAATCTGAATTAATACTTTCCATTTATTTAAAATATCCATCTCTCAAAATGTCAATTTTTCTTTTGTTTTTCTTCTTTAAGGTCATTGTTCGAGGTGGAGGGCACATTTTACCATACGACCAGCCTCTGAGATCTTTTGACATGATGAATCGATTCATTTATGAAAGAGGATGGGATCCTTACTGATGGATAAGCTCCTTTCCGAAAAGAGAACATTAAGGGTTTTAATCTTTGAAAAGAAAAAGAGTTTCTGTTTTCAAAATGGAAAATATCATATAAATAAGATAATTTTTTTTTCTATCTGCAAAGCGTTTCTCATCAATAAAAATTATCCTTGAAACAAGCGAGATTCTGTTTGGGAGGGAGAGATGGTACATCACACAATTAAATTTAAGAAAATGCTGTGCATGACTAAGGATTACATCTTTTAATTTAAAAGATGGACAGAATGGATGCTGAGATAACCGATTCAGGTAGAAATGGATAAATGGGTTGTTGGGACCTTGCCAGCGAATTTTAAATTCCTTCTAAGAGTATGTGAAAAGTGCAATAAACGAATAGAGCTGTAACCATGTCTTGTTCTGTAAATAACAGAACTTTGTCAGACCATGCATATGCAGGTGTGTGGTAAATGTTATTGGTTAGGAAGAGCTGAATTAGCACTCCAAAGAAATGGGTGAAGTTATAACAGTGGTGGGGAAGAGACTTGGAAAGAATTCACTGAAATAGAAATCTTAGATGTAAAAGTAATGATGTACCAATTGATGATAAGCAGAGGACCTTAGTCAGAGAACATATTGAATCTTTACCTTTCCTTTCTTTCTTTCTTTTGTTGAACTTGTTGGTTCATTTGAAGTGTACACATTTCTCATACAGCCTGCATGCCGCATGAGTGATGAGCTATTTTTAATTTGCATTTTAAGTTCTGTATTTCTCTTAGTCAAATAAACAATGACTTACTTTAGTGTCATTAATAAAATATCAAAAAAAAAATTTGAGATACTCTGGCATTAAAATGTATACATTTCGAAATATGTATACATTAGTAATTTTCTAACTGAAATATCACATCGTGGCACATCTTTCCTATTAGCGCATCCTGTGCTGTCTCTGAAATTCTACAGCGTGTTTGACTTTTTCCACATCATTACCCTCTTATATTACCCATCTATGAATTGGCTCGCTGGAGAACTAAATTTGAAAAGCCAAAGCTTTTTCTTGCTGCAAATATTTTATAGAGTTCATTTGGCTTCTTGTTTTGTGCCCGATTCCATTCAGGTTGTTGATATTCCTTTGTTTTTTTATATATATTTTTCACTGGGCCCATATACTCCAAGTCATCAAATCAAACATCCTGATCAAAAGCAGACTTTCATGACTGCAGAGAAAACACTCTCTGCAGAGGGGGAGTGTGCAAAAACTTTTACATAGGGCCCCATCTGCAAGTCAGAACCTTTGCATTCGCTCCCACTAGTATGTCATACACAGGGAGACCTGGGAGTTAGTCCTGTGTGTATCACGTAAGCCCTGGACGTTTTTGGATAAGTCATTGTACTAGCTCCCCAAAATCTCACGGTAGCCAGAAGAGGAGATTGCTGGGATTCCTCCCCGTTCACATGTCATTGTAGGAGCACCTATTTCACAAGGATCCCACGAGATGATATAGTCAATGTTCATTATCCATGGATTCCATGTATCTGTTCACCACCTCGCTGAAAATTGATATGTCATCCACATATGAATACCTGGTGTCATTCAGGAACGTGCAGAGTGATGAACACTTTGAGTCACCTCATGTGCACGTTGTTCACCGAAGTCAAACAAACCTGCACTGTACCTTCTCGCTGCAGGTCTCCTCCTGGAAACAAATGACTGTTTTTTCAGTCTGTTTAGTGCCACATGTTTGTATTTTTGTTGATTTTGCTGTTTAAATGGCCCCTCAGCACAGAGCTGAATGCTACCTAGTGTTCCTAAATGCAAGAAGACTGTGAAATGCCCTATGAAGGAAATACTGTGTTAGATCATCTTCCTTTAGGCACAAGTTATAGTGCCGTTGGCCATCAGTTCAACATTAATGAGTCATCTATTCATATATTGTCTTCTTTAAACGGAAACACACATAGACCAACGTTATGTATTGACTGATTGACAAACACGTTGTGACCAACGGCTAGTAGGAACCAAGTCCTGTATTTTTTCCTAGAAGCAATGGTTCAGAGTTCTCAATTCAGTGTTTGCAGACACGTTATAGAAAATAACTCCTGAGAACAAAGAGACGCTACTATTTTTATAGACAGAACACTAGTGTAGGGAGTGACACAAAACAATAGCTCCATAAATGGAAGTCACAGGTGTCGTCATTTTTATCATCTCCCTGCCCCAGGCACTAGGGCATTGGGGACCGTGGAGGGGACAGGTTGCCAGGCCTTCCCAGGGCAAGCCTAGCCAACCTCCCTGAAGGTACTGTTCTAAGAAGACTGAATCTGGTAGGTATTTTCCTTTAAAGAAGGAAGGGCAAGGTAGTTCAAAGATGAAAGAAAAACAAGCTTTTTAAATTTAATCGAAGAGAGTCCTTTGTAGAAATTTCTACGTGGCACACGCACCCCTTGGGATGCCCAAGACAATCCATTGAGGTGCTCTGCCTTGGTCCAGGCATGAGACAGATTTCTCACCTGATTGCTGTTACTGTACTGGGGAGTTGTAAGGAGGAGAAGAGAGGCATCTTCTCATAGTTCTGGATCCAGCATATGACCAAGAATTGAAATTTACATGCCTAGAGGATGTTATCAATGTGATTAATTTCCTAAACAAAGCCTTCAAATAGTGGGATCTCTCTAACCCTTGGCCATGTGATGGGGACCAGCCAGGGAGGTCTCTGGTACCATACACTCATGACAGCGCATTTAAAGGATATGTAAAACCTGAGCGTGAAGTGTGCATTTTCTCATTGACAAAAAGACAAACGTTGTAGGCGAGCTGTCACTTCCTGTCATGGCAAGTGTCTACTGTTAGTATGTCATCTAGCAGATACTTTTTAAAAAAGTAAACACACAGTCTGTCCTTTCTAGGTCGAAGTGATACTTTAACAATTAGTGAGAAAGTAATTTCTTTTCAAAAGAAATTTAATCCATGGCAAGAGCGTTTTGAAAACATGTTTGGATATGTTCTCATCAACTGTGTGCACACTACAAAAAAACACCTTAAATCAGGGAAAATTTCAGCAAAGTTCTTTGCGTAAAAGATAGATGGAATTGAAAAATGAGTTCATAAAGTTCAACTAATAATGTACTTCTTCCATTTGGAACCACATATCGCTGTAAAGTTTCTTTTTCAGCTCTGATGGACTCTGAAACCGTGTCCAAATAAAGTGAACAACATATAACCAGATGTTTGGCTATTTCACAAAAGGGTAACCCAAGATTTTTCAAACATGACAAAGCATATTGAACACATTGATCCTATTAAAAATATGAGCAGTAATTTTTTAGAAAGCAAAATATTTTGTACTACTAAAAATTGAATACAATTTTTAAAAATTTAGTTGAATTTCATCTTTAGCCTTTTACAGTTTCTATTTTGATTAATATTTTTAATGTAAATATTTGTACAACATGATTATACTTTGTAGATGAATGAATAATTATATTTTTTGGTATGCCGTCAGCAACTTTTTAATGATAAGGGTGACAGGGCATAAAGGGCTGGAGAGCACAGAAAAAGTCTAAATTTAACAGTGGACTTAAACTTTGTACTGATTTTGTTAAGAAAAAAAAAGCCAGGCATTTAATAATACAGTATGTTTTCATTTAGAAGGAAGGAAGCAAAGGGGGAAAGAAGGAAGGGAGGAAAGGAATGAGGAAGGGAGGGAGGGAGGGAGGCAGGAAATAAATTAGAGTGGGAGACACAGAAGTTTTGTAAAAAATAGAGCGTCTCTGGGAAGATAAATAAGAAACTAATGACAACAGGAGAGAAGGGACTAGGTGTGGTTGGGCATCAGTGGAAGGGAAACTTAACTTTCAATGTATATTTTGATTTTTATACAATTTTGTGCTTACGTTCTATACAATTATATGTAACATCTGGCCCCAGAATTTCCGAGAAAGAACTATCCTTTGGGTCATTTTGCTGTGGAAACAGAACCCTGACGACAAGCCTGATGGACTAAATCTGCTTGGCAGATCGCTTTAAGGAGAATGTTTGGGTTCCCTGGGCAGCCGGACAGTGGGAAGATGACAGTGGCAGAAATACAGGAAAAGGAGTGGTGAGAGGAGGAAGAAGAGGGAGGGTGTGGCCACGTGTTGGCTGAGACCAGAGGAATTTTGAATTCTGCAGAATCTGGAATTATGAGCAATGTCAGCACTGGTCTCCCCATTCCCAGAACACAAAATGTTGTTGCCGCGTTGGGCTAAGGCCAGGGCTGGTGAGTCGATTTGACCTTTGTGTGGCAATTGCAAAGAGGCAGAACAGTGCTCCTGTTGCAATGGGCTGTCAGTTGGGAGTCCTGTGGAAGAGGTCCGGAAGGGCCCAGCCTTGCCCTCTGAGAGGTAGTTCCCACATGGCGAAATAGGCCTTCCCTCAGGGTTCATTTCAGCCGTACAAGTACAGACCTAACTCTGTGAAATCAGAGGTAATCATAGTACATAGCTACCCTTTTTAAGCCACTAAAATACACCAGATGTTCAAGACATCACCAGGTAGACGGTTTTCCCATTTCACACACGAGGTCATAGAACTTCACACCTAGACACGGAGACACTTGCCTGAGTTTCTGAAGGCCACGGCAGAGCCAGGTCCTATTCAAACCTGGGTGTCTCTCCTTAAACCCCATCCTCTTTCCACGGAAGGAACGCACCCTGCCCCCTGATCCCGAGCTCTCTCTCACCTGACGACATCGGTGGGTCAATATGGCTACTCCATCCGGGGTTTGGGTGTGTATCATCATGCAGAACACACTTAATTTTGAAAGTTGTCTAAACAGGATTCTTAGAAACTTCTAGACACAGTATCTGCTCCACCCAAGAGGAACTAATTTAAATTGGAATGATGATTCTCTGGAAAGTACTCAGAGCTTTCATTTAATTATGTATTCATGTGAAGTTCCTAAGTCTTCTTTTATCATGCCACCAAAAACATGATACATAACGCTGGAAACCAAGAACTAAGATCCTGTGACTGATTAACTGCTTGACTTGAGGGCTGATTTACTTTGAACAACCCAGCATTTCTTCCTTTCTTACCCCACCTACTCCTACTGCTGATGGCATATGGGGCATGGTTGTGTCGGTCATTTAAGCCTCTGGTTCTGAGCTCAGAAACCATTTCGTTCTTCAGGCAAGCCTGTTCACCTCCAGCATCACACAGGAAGTGTGAACCCCGCGATGCAATGCAGCTACCTGCACAATTGTGCTACCGTTCTCTTGCCTGCTGGAATGGTGATTGCTATTGTCATTCTGAAGATTTAAAAGAAAACATTCAGAAAACAAACCTGAAGGGTGATTGATGTTGTTGCCCCTAAGACACCGAAACCTAGGAATTGACAGCAAGCCGTGATGATTTATATCTGCTCCACCCCAAGAAATGACATCTGCTCAATCATTTTAAAGGGATTTTTGGTGACCAGGAGTGTAACGTAGGGCTGACTGCACTGGGCTCTGTGCACTGGAAGAGAAGAAGCCAGGCCCGTGGTTGCTGCGCAGATGGATTTAACAGGAAAATTCATTGCATCTAGCCAGATCTATGATAATAAAAATGTTCATCTTTTTCTTAAATTTTTAACTTTCAAATTGTGCATTGCAAAAATTCAGTGAAAATATCGCCCCCCCCCCCCGCCCCGTGCCCAATTCCTCACCGTAGCCGGTAGTGACCAGTGATAATTCATCCCAGGCTAAGGGAGGGTAGGTCACGTTGAACTCAGTACCACCAACACTGCACCCAGTGGGGGAAGACAGTTGCCCTTCCCCCCCAAAGAGGGTATTGTTCCTAGAAGAAAGGGGACCTGGATGCCAGGCAGTCAAGAGCTAATAAACGTCCACCACATGCAGAAATCAAAGCTCCGTCAAGATTAAAGCCAACCTCTACATTTAGACCTGCAGTGGGAATACACATTGGTAATTTTTCTAATTTCCCAATGACTATTTATAATCATGACAATTTACATGTACATCTAGAAATTGTTGCTGATACTTGAAATTCTCTTACATGAATCAAAGGGGAAAAAGGAAGTAAGTGCCTGAGAGAATTGGCGCATGGGGGGTAGGGCATGGCGTGTGAAGAGAATAGGAAAATGACGATACCCACACAAGCTTTATGAACAGAAAGTCCCCTGGATCTCTGGCCCCATCATGGTGACCATCTTACACCAGAATGTGCCACATTAAGCCTCCTATGTGACCGATCTGCTCTTGGTGCTAAAGATACAAAGACAAATTTAGCCTCTGCCCCTGAGACCCTCTAAATGGGGGTAGGAGGACATGTGAAGGGCAGGTGGGTCACCACTGCATAAATAACTGTAATCCCAGAGTGCTACCTGCTCTCACAGAGGAAGGTACAAAGCACTTGGAGAGCAGAGAATAAGGAGTGACTCTTTACTCCTGGGGAGAAGGAGTTTTCCAAACTGAGGAATGGAGAGGAAGGCCAGAGACTTTCCAGAGGCAAAGACTAGCACTGACCAAGGCCTGGAGCATAAGAAGTTGGGGGGCTGGGGGGAGAGAGGGGCTGGAAGCACCTCCTGT
Source organism: Rhinolophus hipposideros (assembly GCF_964194185.1). Lineage (NCBI taxonomy): Eukaryota > Metazoa > Chordata > Mammalia > Chiroptera > Rhinolophidae > Rhinolophus > Rhinolophus hipposideros. The sequence goes on from NC_138064.1 coordinate 12,866,374, forward strand.
GTGTGCCTTCTCTCCTCTTATTTCATTCTCCTACCTCTGATAGTTCAATTGTTTTGTTGCAAAATCTGAATTCTCAAATGATTATCCTTAACTTCTGTAATGAAATAGGACTAACTCCCACATTCAACTGATTTGAATAGATCCCTAACAGCCACACTTTAGTTTTCCAATCTCGTCTCTGTGCAGTGAGGGAAAGATCTAGAAGGCTGTCTTCCTATAAGTCCATCCATCAAGTGGCGTTAGTGGCATGTGAAATGGCATTTCTTTATTAAAATCCCCACATGCTATATGATAACATCTTGGGACGGGCTGTCATTTACCAATTTCCCATCTCCCCTGAGAAAAGAAACATGCTTGAAGGAAGTCGTTTTGAAATGCTCCCATAGTGTGACTCACTGGAGGGAAATGTCAAAGCCTTTCGGGCAAAAAATAAACAAAAGTGAAAAAATATGTAGATTCTACCCCCCCAAAAAAAGGCTTGGAGTGATATTGCACTGGAAAATTGAAGCTGATCTTGGACGGGATAAAGGGAATAGTGGAGAGAGATTTTGTTTAGTCAAATGAGGAAGTTTGTTCAGGGTGAAATTTCAGCAGAATGTATTTTCCTTGGGACAGAGGACAAGGCATCGCTAATGAGACACAGCTCCCTCAAATGAGCTCCTTCTGCCCCTGAAAAATCTTACCATGTGTTAGTCTAGAGCCTAACCACAGGTCTTGAAGAACTCTAGTTTCTTACAGAATGAGAAATAGAATTCTCTTTAGGCCTCATAAATAAACCAAGCTCCACGTAGCTTTGCTTCTAGATCAAATTTTTACCTTGACGGCTGGTCAGAGAGAAGAGAAAGGTGCACGAGCCCACCGAGCACACGATTCTGAATCTGAATTCCACTTTCTGTAATTTCCACCTCTTCCGTAGAAAACTTTTCTCTCTTCCTTAGGCAGCAGTAGAGTAAAACAAGTTGATAGTCACATATTCGATTTGGAAACATTACAGGGACAAGGAAAAGAACTCAACAATCCAGTGTCATTAGGATACACCCAGTTATGAAAACTGAAACCAGGTGGTTTAAAAACACTCACGCCAGCAATTCCCAAGGAATGGTCTTTTAGTAAAGACAACCCTGGGAAGGCTAAGAATGCACAGAGGTTTGTGTTATTCTCTCCTGCTTCTTGCTCCACACAAACCCCTCAATTCCCAACAGAGGTGCCATCAAATAAAAACCACAGATCAGATCTAGAGAGACAAGGAAGGCATGGAAAACCTTGGAAAAGAATCAAAGGAGGTAAATAGATATGGGAGGAATTCTGAAGCCCCAGAGGACAGAGTGTGGTGCACATCTCAGAGTGTGGTGGGTTTTAGGCTCCCCTTTTTCTCCCCAGTTCCAAATGCAGACTCAACAGCAGCCTGGTCTCCAGCGCCACCAGTCTTCATGACGAGCTGTTTCTTCCTCTCTGCCCGAAACCGAGTAAGAAAACAACTTGACCTTTGGAGTAGAGAGCACGTGATGATGAGTTTCTCTGGGGACAGAAGTTTATCACCCGGAAAGGTGGCCCGGTGGGTGGGAATGTTGGCAATGAATTGTTGCTACTTTTCCATGTTTACTAAGTCAAATTGATTCTGGGCATCTTCATAAATAAACCAATTCCTAATGAATGGCATCACGATAGGTAAGGAAGACAGAATTGTCTAGAAGAAAACAGAAAGAATGATAAAATTAATAGTATGTGCCTCAAACTAGACATACAATGTAAAGGCTATTTCTTCTCACATCTGCCTGGACAAATTTCAGAAAACCACCATCAAAGGGTTCTATATTTTTTGGAGAGAAAACTTGAGGTTGCGTGGGTTGGCTCTTTTGTTCCTCAGGAATTGACTCTTTTTCTGTTCACCAGTGCAGCTGTTTCAAATTGTGTCCACTCTCAAGCTCCAGTGACTGCTCCCCTTACTCTCAGAAAATGGCTTTGCCTCCTACTTTACTGAGATAGTCAAAGCAACCCAACCCTGGATCCCTTGGTTTTTCTCCACACCCCAACATACTGTGACAGCATCACTACCCATAGTCCCTTCCTATCACGGGAAAATCATGGCCTCTCTTCTGAGCTTCCCACCCACACCTCCAACTTACCTCATGCAAATTCAAATTCTACATGACCAGATTGGTCATCTTTCCCCCTAAACCAGCAGATTCTCTTGGTTTCCCTTTGTCTTCTGAGAACACCGCATTCTCACCACCACCATCCTTTTCTTGCCCTTCTCTCATATTCAGCCAGGGGTCAAACCCTGTTTGTTCTACTTCAGCAATATTTTTTGCATCTCTCGCCTTTTCTTTCCTGTTTCTAGACTATTGCACAGCCTATGGAAACTTCTCCCTGCTTCTAGCGTTTCCGTCACCAGTCCCAACCATTAATCCATCCTAGACAATGTTGCTACTGTGTTTCCCTGAAAATAAGACCTAGCCAGACAATCAGCTCTAATGCATCTTTTGGAGCAAAAATTAATATAAGATCCAGTCTTATTTTACTATAATATAAAACCAGGTTTTATCTAACATAAGTTACAGGTCTTCTATGAATTTTTGCTCCAAAAGACTCATTAGAGCTAATTGTCCGGCTAGGTCTTATTTTCAGGGAAACACGGTATTTCATTTCCTAATGCACAACTCGAATCTACTCACCCAATGGCTGCCAAGTACTTTCAAGTTAACATCAAAACACCCTGGTTTTGAAGGCCTGTCATAATCTGACACCAACCTACTTTTGGGGCTTCTTTTCCCAGTGCTTAAAGACATCCAGTCAGATGAGATTATTTGCCCTCTACTGTATTCTATCTCTATTTTCTCTTTGCTCATGCCTCTCTTTCTATCCACTCAATCAAAATGAAACACTGCCCACCCAGCCTTCCAGGCTCACACAAAGTGCAAGATGTCTTAAGCTTTTCTCTTCCCTTGGTTTCTCTCTTCCCATTCCTGCCTCAAAAGAATTGCTTTCTTCTCTGCATTATCTGTCTCACTTCTGCAACACACATTTGTGCCTTGTGTCAGAGTTCTTTGAAGTTTTCCCTTTTTTTGCTCTCCATTTGAGCAGGTAGTCAGGGAGGTAAGTGACAGAATGAGAAACAGAAAGATTCTGGCTTTTATTTTCTGATAGCCGGAAGCCCAAGGGGAGAATAGGGTTTGAGAAAAGCTTAGTTGTTTGGGAAAACAGAGGAGAAACACCAGATTCAAAGGAAATCCCCCCAGTTTGGGGAGAGAGGCAAGTTCTGCAGGTTCTGCCTCCTGGTGGGGGGCAAGACCCCTGAGAGGAAGAGCTTTTGGGTGGGGCATCTGGGGAGCTGAAGCCCTTTTCAGCCTTGCCCAGAGCAGCAGATGGCCACCAGGAGTGAAAGGACAATGGGGACAGACACAGTGTGATGAGCTGATTAGCAGAAGACCTTCTCCAAGGTCTTTGTCACTGCATAAGACCCTTGAAACTTTGACATAGCTCTCTGGGGGCAAAGGGGGGAGAGCAGAACAATAACTGAGATGAAATTTCCCACTGACCCAGCCAGGTGAGGGGCAGAATTTAAAAAAAAAAATTATAGAAAATAAAGAGACTATTTTTATCACCTGAATTTGTGGATTGATACTCATTCTTGATATACTATTTAAGTAGACATGTTACAACTTTTCCCTTGAGAAAAAAACATGGCAATTCAACAATATTGACTGAATGCTCACTGTGTGCGGGGCACTGTTCTAGATGGTAGAGACATAGCAATGAACAAGACAGAAGACCCCTCCTCAGAGACATTATATTTTGGAGGAAGATCAGTGGTTAACTACGTACATACTTTGTGTGCTGGTTTAATATGATTTCAAATCAATTTGTTTATGATTTAAGTGAGGTTGTTTTAGTCCCCTTGTCTGTGACAAAGACAAAAAAAATGTGGCTTTGCTCTAAGTATGAAGCAAGTTGTGTCAGGATGTCATCATTCTACATCTATTTTCATTGATAAGCAGTCAGCAGCTCAGCTGCCGAAGAGCCCCACTGAGAGCTTATCAGTAAGAAAACGTGGGGAAGCAACTCTGCCAGGGACCTGTAGACTAGAAATACTGACAGATTATGAGGACTATTAGAGAGTTGCAGTTTGGGCGAGGTGACTCTTCGCTAACCTAAAAACTCAATGAAGACCCTTAAGACATTTGTTCCCACTGTGGCCAGGGCGTCTCTTCGGTCGATAGTGCTGTTAAACTGTGCAGCGGTCTCAGGAGTAATAACCTTCCAAGCAGCTCAGCCCTCCTATTACCGTGTTTCCCCGAAAATAAGACCTAGCCGGACAATCAGCTCTAATGCGTCTTTTGCAGCAAAAATTAATATAAGACGTGGTGTTATGTTATGTTATGTTATGTTATGTTATGTTATGTTATGTTATGTTATGTTATGTTATACCAGGTCTTACGTTAATTTTTGCTCCAAAAGATGCATTAGAGCTGATTGTCCGGCTAGGTCTTATTTTCAGGGAAACGCGGTAACACTGGCATCTTTCTTCCCTAGCAATGTGCTCTAGCAACAGGGGCCTTTTACTTCTTCACTGGCAGCTGAAAATCAGCTCTGATTGGTTGCTGTCTCTCCCCAGTGCCTACTGGTATAAAAAAGTACACTTCATATTAAATTTGGACTTTATTCCTTTATCTCCCTTTAATAATAATGTGATTAATCTGTCATTTGTTTGGACTATGTTATTGCTTTATTTGGTTTATCAAGAGACATGATCCTCTATGCTACTGGCTACTGAAATTATTATAATGCCCACAGCAAACCTGTGCTAAATAAATTACTGACAAAGACGGAATCAGTCTCTAACATTTGCTGTCTCCCACAAAACAAACAAAACCAAACAATGGCTGTAGAGATACATATTGACTGGTGCCATAAACAAAATCAAAGCAGGGTACAGGGATCAAGTGTGACGGGAGGTGAGGGCATGGTGACATTGGGGGGTCAGGAAGGGCCTTCCTGACAGGCTGACGTCTGAGCGGCGTCTGAAGGAAGGGCAGAAAGGAGTCTCGCCTGTATCTGAGACACTACATACACGGCCAACACTGCAGGCCCAGCAAGGGGCCCCGGCCCTGGGAAGGGAATAGAAGCTCAGTGGCCTGGTCTGGGAGGAGGGGCTGGAGATGGCTGACCCACGGGATGCGGAAAACCAACGTAAAGACTTGGGACTTGCCCAGCGTTGCTTCCCCCACAGGGCGCCAAGCACACAATATGTGCTCAGAAAGGATTTATTGACTAAAGGATGAACCAAACGTGGGTATTTATACCACAGTGAGAAATAATAGGTAACACATAAAAATAGGAATCTTTAGAACACAAATATGACCCATAAGCCTATAACCCCAATACAACCACCTGGAAACTTTTAATACTAATCCTTTTAGTCTTTTATTATTTGCAGATTCTGTTTTTCATATTGAAGACAATGCTATGTCCTGTCTTCTTCACTTAATCATACTGCAATTTTTAACATCATTCTTTCACTAAGATACAGTGGATCTTTTAGCTGGTTTCAGCATCTTCGGCAAAGTGGTCATGAGGCCACTGACCCTTGCAAGGGCCGCAGTAGGTGCTCAGCAGCTACTGAATTTTAGGAGGAGGAGGATTCACGGGCCACCAAACCCTGTAGAAGGAGACAGACTAACAGCATACTGGCCCACATGGCCCTGCGGGCCCTGGCTCCAGGATGCCAAAGGCATGTCCCTGTGTCACAGTGCACAGGGATGTGTCAACAATAGTGAGGTGGTACCTATGAAATTCTCCCCTCTCCATCTGGCCTTGAGGCATTGGGACTTTTCCTAAAGAGGCATTTGGCTCCTCTTGGGTCTCTGCCCTTCCCTCTAGTAGCTGCCCCCCAGCTCTCCCTAATTCTATTTCTGGGTGAATGACTCAGCTTGATTTGGTGTCTATGACTTGTGGCTTCTTGAAGGAGCCAGGCCATTTTGGAACACAATGAAACATAGCTCAAACCAAGCAAAACTACCTCAGAGCACAGCCATACGTTGGAAAACAGAAAACATATTTATTTTCTATGTCCAGGATTATAAACTCTTCAACTATAAAAATAAACATGTATCTCAGTTCAAAAAAATCAGAAATGACTTCATAAAAATCAGGCAGCAAGCCTAAGCTCTTCTCTGATGTGGCTTCCTACCCTTCCATCTGCTTTGGGGATGGCTTTTTCTGGAAGAGCCGTTCGGCCTCTGCTGAGGTGTCCTCTTTGACCCTGGAGAAGGATAAGGGAGTCTTCATGGCCAAAAAGGGATCCTCCCCCCTTAAGTATTTTTGGAGTAAATGTATATTTTACTCCCATGTTGCCTCAAAAATAAGACCAGGTCTTGCATTAATTTTTGTTCCAAAAGACGCATTAGGGCTTATATTCAGGGGATGTCATCCTGAAAAATCATGCTAGGGCTTATTTTCCAGTTAGGTCTTATTTTCGGGGAAATGCGGTAGTAAACCAGCCTTGCTAGAACGTGAAGATATTGTTCACTGGTTGCTGAAGCTGCTCTTGCCCCTGAGCAACAGATGAATTTATTCAAGACTTGCATTATTGAAAGGAAAACAAACCTAAGGCAGGAAAAAATTAATGGGAAGTTTAAGGGAAAATACAAACAAAAAACAACCCACCACCACTAAGGAATAACCCTCAGCCTGGCTGAGATAATTAGAGCCATATGGAGATGGGAGCCCAGGTGCCCAGGTGGGGGGTTGTGTCTGAGGACAGAAACAGCTGCTCTTTAGCCAGCACGGTCCAAAACCTTCAAATCACCTGCAAAGCAGAGAAGTAGTTGCTTCCTTCCTCTCTCTCTTCTTCCCTCTTTCCCTGCAGCACTGGGAATGTTGTAGGTTGGAACCTTTCCAGGTGAGAAGGCACGGTGTGATGGGGCTGGATACTAAATGGGGGGTTGGGGTGCATGGAATGAGCAGAGCATGTAAGAGTGTAGTCATGGTCTCTCATCCTTCTCCCAAAACTCTGGATTTCAAAATCGGGCTCCCATCCAGGAGATAATAAAAGATGCATTCGGCCGCCTCTCTGGCTGTTCTACAATCATTTCATGGTGGGTTGTTGGATGCTTTGAGCTTAACCAGACCTGCACATATACTCAGTCTAATTCCATCATGTGGCTTCTAATGCCATCATATGTGGCCTCTGGCAAGAAAGCCATTTTCTAATTGCTAATATCCTTTCCCTCCTGCATTCATCCTGCCAGAATCATTTACAGCTCCATGTCTGAATCTCCCCAGAAAAGATTTTTTTTTTCCCTTCTTTGCCAAGATGGTTTCCAGAAAACAACCCTCTCTACAGGACAAATAAATATATAAGAGTTCACCAGCAGCGCAGTGGTGAAGAATTCTGGGATCTTGGTGTTCCATAAGAGAAAAGAATATCACAAAAGTTCTTTGTGTAGTTTTTTGTTTTCTTTTTAATTTATGGCTTTTATCACATTTGTGACTTCACCCATTTAAGGAAGAACATTAGCTTGTTCATCATCTCAACACTTTGTTAATGTTTCAATTCATTGCAGAAGCCCTTAAAAGACGTTATATAAGGTCTATAAAGATAGGGACTTCTGTCTATTTTATTCAACCCCATATTCACAACTCCTAGTAGAGTTTCTGGCACTTCGTAAGTGGTCGTTAATATTTATTGTTGAATGAACTGAGCTATTTTCTAATGGGAAACTGAGAGTCGAGGCACATTTTTGGATTTTGTAGTGATCAGTGTGAAACAGAACTGTGTATCTCTCTTGGAGTTAAGAAGGAAAATTTTGTCCCAGTTTCACTCTTAGGACCAATGAGACTCTTAAAATAGACTTTTATCTTCTGACTTTAAATTTGCAAGCTACCACTAGATATTTCTTAAGTCAACCCTTTCTTCCATTACAAATAAAAACTCTATTTCGTGTCATGGCGGTACTCCTTTGTCAGTTACAGGCTAAGCCTGCCAGCAATAATAAACAGATTGTTCCCCCTATTATGCCTGAGAAGAGAATTCTGGATTCCAGTAAAAGGGATGTACTTGGAATTAAATGTGCTAAGATGAAATTTTCTCAATTCTCTTCATTTTGGGGTAAGCAAAGCAAAAGTGAATGTAAACGAGTAGTTCTGAAAATACTCCATATTGTTTTATTTTTAATCATTCTTAGCTACTTGATCCGGTGTTGAGGACTTGAGAAAATATAAAATTTCAACCTCTGCTTTTCATAGTTAGAGAAAAAAAGCTCATTTAATAGAAATCTAACAGCCATTGGCCAAGTCCCCGGTGAAACTGTGCAGTGATTCTTAAGTGACTTTTTTTTAAAGTCTCTCTTATTTATAATGAACTAAAATCCAGACTTCTGTACAATCTTTTCCCAGAGAGAAAAGTCTGTTCCACATGTGTTGACAGCTACAGAGAAAGCCAGTGGTAGTCCCCATAGTAAAACCAGGCTAGGATGAAAGAGGGAGAACAGAAGCCTTTGACTGAATTTCAGATGCAGACCTAAGAGTTTTTTTGGGTTTTCTTTGAACCTCAGCATAGGGAATATGTACCAGCAAAAGGTAAAACTAATTCGTGATGATGTCAGACCTGGAACTTCAGTGCCTTCTTCCACTTCGCAACTTGCGTGTGGAATTCCAGTGCAAAGAAAAGCCTAGGCAGTAAGAGATCTCCAAGGTGCCATTGAAGCTGTGGGAATGGACTTTCCGTGTTCCTCCTGTTTTGATAGTTTTAAACCTAATTACCATGAAATATATATATATAACCCAGTTGTGGACTGAACTTGTGGATGTGGCTATCTAGAAAAAGGAGCAAATGAATGCATCATTTATCTTAGATCACTGCTGGTTAATGCATTAAATGTTCAGTGCAAACCATTGTTAACTGTAGTAGAAGTGATCATAAATAATTGTTCTGTGTGACTATTACTGAAATTTAAAAAGTAAAAAATGTGCCTTTTCATGCCTTGCCCTGTTTTCCCCTATTTAAAATTGGAATCCATGCATATCTACTAGGATTCTTCCTCACAAACAGGAAATGTGATTTACTAGCATTGAGGCTCTTGAAGAGTTAAATGGATTTGGCTATTGATTTCTTACCAGCATTAGCTGGTTATTAGAAATGTTTTTTTGTTTTTTTGTTCGTTTGTTTTATTTTTTTTTTTTAATTTGGCCGACGATGAGGTCAACAGTATAACAGCATTACCACCCAAAGCAGGTTTGGTTTCTGTCCTTAATTAGAATTTTCATAACATAGCAGCTTGGATTTGCCAGGGATTCGTGCTTTAAAGGGATTATGTTGAAGATTAAAAAAGTGGAAGCCTCGTGGCACAAGGATGCTTGTGAGTGTTTCGGGATTCTTGTCACACCCTCAGTTGCTGTGAAAGTGTAGAGCACTGAAGAAAAATTCTCTTAAGGAAAAGGCTGATTGGGCGTTGGCATGGCAACTGTAAACAGGACCCAACCTTTCCCGGTTTAGAAAGTTCAAACAAGTCTAGGAGCTGGAAGTAGAATGCCAGAATGATCTGAACACCTAAACGAGGAGAAGATAGCAGAAGTGCTCTTTAATTAATTAATGAAGATAAAAATCAGAAAACAGAGTCGTGGGGCAGTGTTAGGGGAGAGCTGAGGAGGCCCTCATTCTTTAGTCTAGCGGAAGCAGAATATCAGATGGCTGAGATGGGGCCTGCGGTGGCCTCCCGGGGCTGAAGGCATTGTGCTGGTCCGGGCAGTTCTCCAGCCCCACTGGAACCAAGGTGACTAGCTGCACAGACTGAAAAAGAGCACTGCCCATAAATCATTTAAAAGATTCCACAAGTAAGGAGAAATGGTTTCTAAAGAGTACTGCCTCCACCAAGGGGGTATGGAATGAAACAAATAACAACATGAACTGGATCTCAATGTAAGCCACTACACTATGTGGCGGTCCTGTGGGTGCCCTCAGCTACTTCCTCCACAGAAAAGCAGAGTCCTATTCACATGAAGGAACGTAGGACTCTTCCCAGACTGCCAGTCAAATGACACATGTAGATGACATTAATCATGGATGGAAATGATGCTACTAACCATGCCTCCCGACGTGCAACACGTTTACATATTCAAAAGGCTACATAATATCAAGCCTCAAGGTGCTTGCAATTCATTTAGGAGAGAGAAGGCTAGGACGTCCGAACAATAGTTTAGAATACTTATTAAGCGATAAATAACTAGCCACAGAAGGACACTCTCTGGGTTTCAGAGTCTGGTTTAATCCCATTTCAACCATTTAGATCCTTGTGTAAGAGTTTTAGTGGGTATAATTCCAAATGGGGCAAGACACAAATATTGCCAAATACATGCCTTGACAATACTTTCCTAAAATGGAAATGCCCTTATTGCTCTTATTGACACAAAAGAGATTGAAAGCAACTTAAATATCCATTGTCTGTGTCTTATATAAATGTGATGCATTCCTTTATTTTTTTAAACTAGAGAATGAGGAAGCTCGCTTTGCACTGCTATGGAGAGACCTCTGTATCACTCAGTGTCCAAACAGGAAAGTAGAAACCATTCTATCTATTTCAGACAAGGGTGCAATGTAGGGGATTGGTTATAAAAACTGCTAGAGGTCGCTGAGGACCAAAGAAAGAAGGGGTCTTTTACCTATAAAAACTGGGAAGCTGCTACTGTCCCTTCGCTGGATCCCTTGAGTGGCTACTCACTGCTGCTACTGAAACCACTCCCGGGCTCCTGGAGCTTCTAGCAGTCAAGCCCTGTTGCCTGTAGCCGGGGAAATGGTTAATCTCTTCCTCCCATACCAGACCTTACTGCCTGTGCCTCCCACTGGAAAAGCCTACCATGAAATTGGCTGAATGAGTGAGCCTGGAAAGGGAATGGAATGTACCTACAAAAATGAATTTGGATAAAACAGCCAAGAGACACAATTCGGTACATCCATCCTTTACACAGATCCCACATTCCATTGCTCCCATGCAATATCATCCTTCTACCTAACAGAATGCAACTATATTCCTCTTACAGAGGAATCCCTCCTAAAAGTGGACAGTACGGAGTGGGGCCACTGCGAGAAAGCAGTTTCAGCCACCACATTCACCTCTGGGTGACATCAGTTCTTCTTTTCCTTTTGTTACCACCTTGGATACTCCATAAACTAAAGGCCAACTTGTAAAGTTAATCACCAACAACACTCAGTGTTATACACAGCAAACAAAGAGGAAAAGATGCGTAGCTGCTGTAGTTCTTGTTCTGGTAACTTGTCACACTCGTTGACTGATAATGATAATCAATGATGATAACAGTTGAATAATAATTGATAATGAGCTTCTTCCAATGTCCATTCTATGTTCCCTTTGCCTTTAACCAGCACGGCAGTGGTTTGGGGTTCTCTCTTAGCAGGATGACTCAAACCTTCATTTCTGAAGGATCTGAGTCTTTAGTTGTGTTTCAGGTTGCAATACTCTGCCAATTACGTTTGCACAATGGGGAGAGTTCAATGTAATAAACTTGCTACCACCTGGCTGGCTGGTCCCCCTGGGGAATGATGCCACATCCGGGTTCAGCATTGGTCTCTGCTGTCAGCAGATGAGGCATCCAGCCGGGACAGTAGCCAGATCAGCCTTGGTGGAGGGAAGTCCATATTGGTAAGCTCCCATTGGATATGTATAGCTTCTATCCCTGCCACAACGCCCATGCTCCACAAGCCTACTGAGCCAGCCTCGGGGTGGCTTGGAAGGGGCCTGACTGACATCCACAGAATCAGCCACCCTGTCAAGTTGATCACCGAGACCCTCATCAGTGGATATCCCTTGGTGAGCATTCACATCAAACAGTGCCCATACAGAGAGGTCCATCTACAAACCTCTTCCTCACACTCCCTTGTTACCAATATGGCAGTCAAACCACTAGTCCCCCATGAATTGGTATGTACCCCTTCCTCTAGCCATCCCTCCATCCGGACAAAGTGGATACCTGCTCAGTGTTGGTCTTGAGAGAACACCCTACAGCACATCCCTGACTTGGGCTGTAATGCTTCAGCAGTCCGTATCTACTTGGTGTCTTGAAACTGTGAGGGACCATTTGTGAACCTGGCCCAAATATTTTCTTCACCTGTCAACTGTCAATCCTGAAAGGACACAGGTATGGGTTGAGAGGGAGTGAAAATGCAGCCAGAGGAGGAGCTGTGGGAATCTGAGCTACCTGCTCATGAAACTTCCTTGAGCGTTCAGGGCCTGCTCAGCTCCACTCTGGTATACACTGTTCACCCTGGATGATGGACTGCTGCTGTGCATGCCCAATCCGATCGACAGCTTGCAGGATGAGGGTATCAGTCATATATTGTTGCGTAACAAATTATCCCCAAACTCAGCACTAAGCATGTATTACCCCATGTGTTTTCTGAGAATCAGGGACCTGGGAGCAGCTTAGCTCTGGGGCTGGTTCAAGGTCTCTCACAAGGTTGCAGTCAAGCTTTACTCCCTTCACAGCGTCACTAGACATGCAATAGACCAGTGGTTCTCAAATGGGAGCAATTTTGCTCCTCTAAGTATATCAGGCAATGTCTGTAGACATTTTTGGTTGTCACAACTGATGGTAGTGCTACTGCTGGAATCTAGTGGGCAGAGGCCAGGTATGCTGCTAAACACCGTACAGTTATCAGGGTAGCCTCCCACATCAAAGAATTATTTGTCCCAAAAATGTCAACAGTGCCGAGGCTGAGAAACCCTGCTAGTGAGCCTCCTTTCACTATGGTTCCCACACAAAACTGGCAGCTTTGTGGGTTACCCAGTACATTGCTAAAACAATACACTCAAAAGAGGATTATGTTACTTCAAAAATCTAAAGAAGTAGAAAACATTGTAGCTCTTTCTTGGTAGGTGGTACAATGTGCAACAAATTGCCCTTCACTTTAAAGAGAAAATGCCAAAATTTCCCAGACCACTGGACCCCTAAAAACTTCACTGAAGTTGTAGGCCTTTGATTTTTCTTGGGGCTTCTCTCCCACCCTCTGGTATACATATGTCTTATTAAGGCATGTAGGATATTATTAAGGCATCTAGGCTATTTCCTGCTCACCATATCAATAATATAATGCATCAGCACGATGCCTGGGTAATATCAAAGATGATCAAGTCCCTGCAGAAGAGAACTTGTCAGAGAGCCGAGGAATCACCATCGGTCTGAGGCTAAGACAGTGAGGGTGTTTTGCAAACCTACTAGTTGAAAGCAAACCCTCCATCTGGTGATCTTTCCTAATTTGGTATTGAGGGGAAAAGCATCTGCCAGATCAATAGCGAGCAGCATACAAAGGGCCCAGGAGCTCTGTTGTGTTATCCACTAAAGAGACTACATCTGGTCCGATACCTGAATAATTTTACAAGAATCCATCGTCGTTCTCCAGCAGCCATCTTCCTTCTCCATATGCCAAACAGATGAGTTACATGAGGAGATGGTAGAATAGCCCCTGAACGGTTCAAGCGTGAGATGGAAGTACAAATCTCTACAATTCCCCCAGAGGTATAGCACTGCTTTCTGTTTACTCTTATGTAGGAAGAGGAAGTTCCAGGAAGCTTCTGGGTGGTCCTGTCTACCAGAATATGGCTTACTACACAGCTTAGGGAATCAACACGGGGGTTCGTCGAGTTACTGAGGGTGACCCATGACCACTCTATTAAGGAATGGGAAAATAACCAGAGTGTGGGTGAGGGGACCCACTGGAACCCTGTGAGGCAGACATAAGCCAAATTTCATTCATCACCTGACTTCCACAAGCGACACCTGCCTCCCACACTTCAGTGGTCCAGAGGCATTTGGGGACTTGAGAGATTCGTATCAACTCAGAACCAATGTTCAGAAATCCCCCAAAGGCCTTGGATATTCCCCTTTCCTCAGTGCACAGTCACCCTAGCGACATGGCTGCAGATCTTTTGGAAGACTTAGAGATTTATGCTAGACATTAGGCAATGTTACAGGGTCTCTTCATCCAAGGTTGGAGTTAGCACGCATCAGACCTTAGCACACATTGGATTCAGCTGAAGTTCTTGATAAAACCAAAGACTGCTGGACGTACCTCTGTAGTGTTTGTGTCGGTAGGTCTGGGAGAGGGTGTGAACATTTGTATCTCTAACAAAACTCCCAGGTGCCACAGTCTGAGAATCAGGGATCTGAGGATTTCTATGTCTTTGAAATGATTCAGGTCTGAGACTTGGGTCACAGACTATGACTCTCTATTGAACAACTCAGATTTCTGTTCACTAGACTTGGAGATTTTCCAATTACATCGATCAAGTAATTCTCCGTAGGCTGCCCATCTCTTCTAATCCTAGGGCCACCACGAGCAATTAGCCTCCATCAGAGACCCTGTGTGCTCAAATACTCTCCTTGTTTGCTGCTCCAAGCATCTGCCCATTATAGTAACGACACCCCCCTTGCTTCAGGCTGTTAAGGGCTGCCACTTGGTTCTGGCCCTCCAGGAGGCTGTCATTCACTGAAATCGGGAAGTCTGTTTTAATGAAGGTGTCTTCTTTCATCGGTCGGTCTCTTAAAAACCCTCCAACAAGAGAGTTAGCTTGAAACATTTGCCAGGTCTGGAGGAGCCTGGCCACAGTAATATCAATCAGGAAAGATCTTTCCCATGCTTCTCACTACTCTGTCTCCCCAAATCCCCATCCTGGAAGGGAAAGAAACTGCCATTAACATGACAGGGTAATGAGAGCAGACCCACTGGATGGGCAAAGAGACAAGAAGCTGATCACAAACCCCATCCCTACTTCAGGCTTCTCGCTTGCATGGGGGACAAAAAGGGGGTTTATCTCAAAGCAAGGTTTTGATTATGGCATGAATTTTAATTATGAAAATAAGTGTTTTGTGCTTTGAAGGGACTGGAAATGCATCTGTATTTCTTAAGAGTGATCAGATACTCACGGGTCTGCCTGAGTTTCCATCCAGGTGGTGGTAAAGGAATATCCCATGGAGTGGATTCTAAAAAATACTGGGAAATACAACACAGGTTGCTTTGTAATTGAACTCTCTAAGACCTGCTTATTCAAGGTTCCAGCGATAATGGCAAAGGATGTGGAAACACATAGAGATGGTAATATCACCATAGAGAAGGCAGGAGATAAAACATGGTGCTCCCAGACACAGCCATGGCTCCTCAGGTCCCCATAGGACCACAGAGACAGGCAGCCATGGGTATCCCGAGTCATGAGGACCCCGGAATAGTCTAGAAGCACACCCCTGGGCTTTATACCCTCCGGGCCCTCCCTCACACCTAATTGTTTCAGAGACTCTGCTAATGCGCCTACACACTCGTGGGGTGCAAAACAACCCCAGTGTACTTCTGAGGGTTCACTAGGAGACTGGCTGAAATGACAAGCAGTTTAATGGAGTATCCTCCAGGAGGCTTAGACTTTCTATCTGCCTGAGTTTCATTCCTGAACGACCCCAAACCATTTATGGGAAAGCATATCATTTCTTTCCTTTTCAATAGATGATAAGACAAGCATTTTAAACACAGCATTTAAATATATAGATAAGTCTGTTTTTCGACGCTGCTCTTTTCCTTAGATCCATTAGCCTACGCCTCCACTGGCACCAGAAGAATAGCAAAAAGGCTAATGGGACTGGAGCAGAGTGAGAGAGGAGGAGAATAATCGGAGATGAGATCAGAGAGGGGTGCTCTTGGGGGGAAGGGTCACAGTAGGCCTTTCAACTCTGAGAGAGCGATTGCAGGGTTTTGACCAGCCGGTGATATGATCTGATAGTTAGGAACACAATCACTCCGGCTGCTGTGTTGTTCTGCTAAGAACAACACTGGGTGTGAAGGGCCAGGGTGTAAGCAGGAAATTATTGAAGTAATCCAGGTGAGAGATGACAGCTGCCTGAACTGGGGCATTGGAAGCGGAAGTGATGAGAAGGATATATTCTGAAGGTAGAATCAGTGAGTTTCCAAACGGACTGGATGTGAAGTGTGAAGAAAAGAGTGAGGTGAAGAATGATTCTAAGGGTTCTTGTCTGAGTGACTGGAAGGATGGAATGACCATTACCTAAGTGTGGGAAGGACAGGTTTTAGGGAAAAGACCAAATGTTCGACATGTTTATTTGAAATATTTCTGATATTTGAGTAGAGATGTCAAGTAGGCAACTCACTATATAAGTCTTGTGTTTAGCAGAGAGATCCAGGTCAAGGGCAATTTGGGATCTTTAAGACAGACACAGTATTTGATGTGATGTGATTAGATCTCCAAAGGGAGGGGTAGAGACAAGAATGAGGTCCAAGGGCTGGGACCTGGTGTTCTCCAACATCGAGACCTCGTGGAGATGGGAAGAAACCAGCAAAAGAGCGTGAGAAGGAGCTGCTTGTACGGTCAGAGGAGTATGGTATCACTGAAGCCAAGAGAAGACAATGGTCCAAGAACAATGGCTGGATCAGCTCTCTCAAAGGCTGCTGACAAGTGGAGCAAGATGAAGACCAAGAATTCACCACTGGATAGAGGAGTGGCCATTGGTCACTTGCCAAGAGCAGTTTTGGTAAAGCGGTGAGGCTGAAAGCGCTAACTAGTGAAAATTCAAGAAGATGGGGAAGAGAAAGATTAGAGACAGTAAATATAGACATCATTTTTTTTCTAGTAGATTTGCTGCAAAAGGGAGCAAACAAATGGGGTAACAATGAGAAGGTCAACTGGGGTCAATAAATATTTCTTTTTTCTTTTAAGATGCGAGAAATGGCAGCATGTTTGTATTCCTATTGGAATGCAAATTTGTATTCCAACTGGATGTTGAGGGGGATGATGTAAGAGAGAAAGAAAGAACTGCTAAAGTGATGTATGGGCACTCATCCAGGCAAATGGGCACTCTCAAACACTGCTGGGGAAACTGCATCCTGCTTCAAGCTTTTTGAAGGGAAGTTTGGCGTTATATATCAAAATTATATGACATGCAAATATTCTTGCGGACAAAAACAAATATTCTTTATTTTCAAGATTCTATTCTACAGAGATACTAGCATCTATTTGCAAAGACACAGCTACATGTTATTTCTTAGAATGGTGTATATAGTATCAAAAACCTGGGGATAAAACTTAAATGTATATTGATAATGGATGGTCAAATCCATACCCGGAATACTATGCAGCATTGAACATGAGGTTGAGCTACATGTTCTGTTCTGGAAAAAAAAAATCTCCATAATTACTCATGTGAAAAATATCAAGGTACAGAAAAGTACATGGTATGCTTCCACCCATGAAAAAAAGCGGTGAACAAGATGATACATGGAGTTATATGCAAAACATATATGTTTATATATGTAGAGACCATTTCTGGGAGATGAGGACTTATTTTCCACTGATTGTTCTTTTCTAATGTTTCAATTATTTTTAAGAAGTGTATTTATTATTTTCCATTAAGTAATAATAAAAAAAGAAAATACCTTTGGTAAAAAAAATAAATTTAACAATTCTGTCTGTTCATTATTTTATTAATGTAAAGGAAATTTTCTCATATAACATTTAAGGGAGAAATGCTATTATCTTCTAGGTTGTTTTGGAAGGTAATGGGGGGGGGGGAGTCCTTTTAAACTGACTTTTACTGAACCAGCAAGGTTTTTATGCAATAACTAGCAATATTGGAATATAAGTTCTCATTATATATACCAAATGTAAAAGATTTTTAGTTTCAAAGTGTATTTCTGTTGGGCACACAATAGGCATCCAATAAAAACTTGTCGGGTTGAATGGATCACTAATTAGATGAATGTCAACCCTAATCATTTGAGAAACGAAATTCAAATACCAAACATTACTAAGGCTTTCTTCTTTCAAAGGTGTGTTTGCAGGCGTGTATATAGGTATGTGGATTTCAAATAGATTAGCATCTTTTCTTTTTGTTTTCAGTTTATTGGGCAGGATATAAGGTGCTATGCACTAAACCAAAAAGTAATTTTTATACAATTTGGAAAACTATTTAATGACATCATTCACAATTAAGAAGTTGGGATGAAAAAGAAATCAATTTCGAGAAGCAGAAAGTGTCTCTAAGGTTTGGGTTTAAAAATGCACCTGTGCTGAATTTAAAAAGTAGTTTTAAATATAAAGTTTCTCAAATTAATAGTTCTTAAAAATAAAAATAAAAAACATTAGATACTTCTGAAAAAAGAAAGCAGAAATTCATCATTTTTAGCGTCTGTCAGCTTGGAATCTCTTATTTAGTATTTTCATGAGCTACATTCATTTCGATGATCTTGATGGATGACAGGACCTTCAACTGCCTTCTGACACATCAGGTAAAACTGCATTTCTTTCTATATTTTTAGCCTAAAGCGTACGTATTGCAACCAAATCTTTTGAAAATTAGCACTATATGCTACACAATAGCAACATATGTAATAATCCTTCAATTTCCAAAACTCCAGGATTATTTAAGCATTAGGGATTGTCTGCTATTTATTTAGCCTTCCATGTTTTTTTCTTTCCCTAGCGGACTGAATTATTTCTTACTTTTCATGCTCTGTGCTAAATGCCACGTCTCTCCCCCTTATGCAGCTGGAGTACATGTACAGAGGCGTATTTTATTTCATTATCAATTTTAAAGTTCATCTGAAGTTAAGGAAATAATCACTCATTGTGATGGAATTGCTGGGGTGATAGTACATTCTCAAAAATGTTAGGATTCTTTTCAATATTGGGTCTATTTCCTGCTCTTTTGTTTGCTAATAGACAATGATATGTAGGCAATGTATAAAATCTTCACACTGAGGTGCAATTATTTGTAGGCAAGATCCACACCTTGACAGGCTTCTAAGACCAAAAAAGAGCTGGAACTTGATTTGCTGACAAAGTTCTCCTCTATTTGAATTCAAACAGCAATTGATTGATGGCTCATTCTCATGCCATGTGCGAGTCTATACAAAATGCTATCGACCAATATTTTTCAAACATGGTGCATTTGAATCAACAGGGGATTTTGTTAGGATGCAGTCAGTTCACAGATCTGGGATGGGACCAGAGATTCTGCATGTCTAAAAAGGTCCCGGGTGATGCTGATGCTGCTGGTCCATAGACCTCACTTTGAACAGGAACTTACAGAGCAGCTTGCTCTCTCTCCACCATGTGAGACATAGTGAGAAGGTGGCTGTCTGCAAGCCAGGAAAAGAGACCTCACCAGAACCTGACCAAGATGGCACCCTAATCTGACTTCCAGCCTCCAGAACTGTGAGAAAATAAACCTCTGTTGTTTAAGCCAATCAGTCTACTATATTTTGTTATGGCAGCCCTAGCTGACTAAGATACCGGGGGACTCTAACGATATGTAGCTAGGTGAGCAACCGTTCTTCTTAAAGTCTTTTTTTTTAAGCATGTTTTCATTTCTCTTGGGTAAATACCTAGAGGTGATATTTTCAGGCTATGGAACAGATACATGTTTAGCTTTATTTAAAAAAAACTGCCAAACAGTTCCCCAAAATGACTGTACCATTTTTGCTCCCACCAGCTACGTACAAGAGTTGTAGTTACTCCATGTTCTCACCTTAGTGTTGTCAGTGGCTTCCTTTGTTTTTTTTAAGTTCAAATAGTTCTCTTTTATGAGATATTAAGTTCTCTCTCACTCTCTTTTACTTCTGCCAACTTTGAACATTGCTACCATTGAATAATCATTGCTATGACTAAAAAAGATTTTTAAAACTCTACTGCTGCATTTATTTTTGTCAGCTCGATTCCTGGAAGTAGGATTGCTGTGTCAAAGGACATGTTTCTCTTCACATTTATTTAATGGATATTGTCAACGGGTTTGCAGAAAGACTACAATCATTTATATTTCTATCAGAAGCATGTATTTTGTACCAACTTCCCTGCTGGTAGGGTGTTACCATGTTCAAAATGTTTTTCCTCACTAGGTGTTACTTTCTTTCATTTTCCTGATTACCAGTGGGAGTCAGCATCTTTTCATATAAGTGGTGGATGTGCCATTTGGATGTGTTCTGTAAAAGACTTATGATATTCTGGGGGCAAATACTTGTCAGTGTTTTTCTATTTTAAGGCTTCCTTAAAAAACCACACACACACTTATCTCTACAATAAGACCAACCTTTTAGGAGCAGTTTAGCATCGTAGTCAAGAATTTGAGCCATTGGAGGATAATCTACAAACATAAAGAAAACTATAAGTATAATAATCCTTTTACCCAGCAATCCCACTTCTAGGAGTCTACCGATATTTACATGTGCTCAAGTACAAGATGATAAATCTACAAGTTTATTCACTGCAGCACTGTGTGCAACCATTAAAGCTTAGAAAGACTGCGAGTGCCCAGTTACAGGGAACTGGTTGAACAAACTACAGGACGTTTCACAATGGAGTTCTAAGAAGTTCTAAAGAAAAAATGAGTAAGGTTTGTTTGTATTGATACCGAGAGATCTCCAGAATATCTCATTAAGTGAAGAAAAAAAAAACAAGGGGTATGTGTACAAAGGGGAAAGGAGTTAAAATAAGGTTATATATCTACACACACATACACGTACACACTTATATATGCAAAAAAAGAGAAAGAAACGCACTACACTGGACATGTAAGAAACTATAATATATGACTATGTGTAGAAGGAGGGAGTGATAGGAGGTAGAGGGAGCAGGGATGGAAATAAGACTTCTCTGTGAATATTTTTCCATTTAGTTTTGATAATGAATTATACAAATGCCTTACCTATCATAAATTTACAACGAGAAGAAATCCTAGAATTGAAAAACAAACCTAAATATCTAATAAATGGGTAACACGATCACACAGAATAACTGTAGAAAGAAACACACTGATTTTGTGAAAATCAGTGAACTCATCATGATCCTCGAAAATAGACCGGCAGAAAAAAATCATTTGTCATCACTGAGGTTGTTACTAACAAATTCCTCCCACTGAGAATTGACGATTAAAAGCACTTCTACTTCCCTACACCAAAGTGTTTTTCAGGGTAACCAAATACGTAGCTCTAGTTGATGAGAGAAAGCTCTTCTTTACCAAGGAATGGCGGCTAAGAAGCATAGAAGAGATAACATTAGGAAAATCATCATTTTGTGATTTCTAACAAACATGAATTCAATCAAGGATTGTGAAATGGAGTTGGCCATTCAGTGAATGGCGGAGGGGAAACTGCACATCTGCATGGCATTCAAATAACTCCACACAGGATACTTTCTGGTCACAAATAAAACACCATTACTCTCCAGAAGCAAGCTCAGCAGCCATCCCATAACCCAGAGGACAGTCGGAGTTTCAGTCATGGTGGATACCAGATGGCGTATGCCTCCTAATGGAATGCCATTTGAAACACAAAAGCACCCAAAATGACTCTAGACAAAATTTATTAACATGAATAAGCTTATAGCTCTAACTTCCAATTTCCAGGAAATACAGGGGACAGAAGAGCAAGCTAACTGATTACATGCGGAAGCAATCAGACAAACATTGAGTAAGAAAATTAGTAGATGATAAAAAGGACTGTTTTAGATTTTAATTACCTAAGGGACATACAAACCAGATAAAGGGCATGGTCCAGACCTAAATCCTGCTTTGGACAAGCCAGCTTTGGGAAAATATTTGGGGGACAATTAGGGTAATTTCAATTGGATTGAGATATTAGATGCTATGAAAATGTGTTGATAGGGAAAGACAAAGATTATTAAAAGAAAAGCCGTTTATAACATATGATCTTGTTTGAGTTAAAAAAATACATGTATGTGTACAAGAAGATCTGGAAATACATATAATAAAAGATTAACTAACACTCAGTAGTCTCTGGTTAGTGGATGTATTCATTTTCTATTGCTGCCACACAAATTACTAAAATCTGCTAGTCAGACGTCCAACATGGGTCTCACAGGCTAAAATCAAGGTGTTGGAAGGGCTGCATTCCTTTCTTGATGCTCCAGGGGAGAATCCATTTCCTTGCTTTTTCCCAGTTGCTAGAAGCTGCTCACATCCCCTGGCTCAGGGCTGCTCCTCCATCTTCAAAGCCATCAACAGCGTGTCAACTCCTACACTGCATCCCTGTGAACTTCTCTTTTGTGTCCCTCTTCCACTTTTAAGGATGCTTGTGATTACATTGGGCCCATCTGGATAAAATAGGATACTCTTCCATCTCAGGTTCAGCTGCTTAGCAACCTTAACTCCATCTGCAACCTTACTTCCCCTTTGCCATGTAACCTAACATGTTTCCAGGTTCTGGGAATTAAGACATAGATACTTTGAAGAGTCATTATGCAGCCTACCACAGTGGAAATACGGTGTTTACTTTCTTATCATAGCTTATCTACACTTCCTGGCTTTCTACAACACACATATATTAAAGGCTATTCTTCATTTAAAAATAAGTATGGTGATGAGGGAGGAAGCAATATGGTAAGTAGTAATAGTGTAGTGATTATGAATATATACCTATAGTAGGAATAAAGAAAATCTGACCTAATTATGTGTGAATAGGAATTGGTGGCTTGGAAAATTTCCAAGTTCACACAGTGAATCCTTTGACCACTCTGGGAATCTACTTCTTGCTGTTATTCCACAGCTGTTGTGACAGAATCGTATTTTAAAATTCTGTAGTTCAAACAACATGTATGAAAAGGGAGATATTATATTTGGGAAAATGTTATGTAACAAAAAATGACTCTACTGAGGATGAGGACACTGAGTCATAGATTCATGTGAAAAGTGTGACTAAGAATTTTCATACACTGTGAGTTCAACTCCCACCTCTGTCACTTATTAGCTGTGCAGCCTTGTGCCAGTTATTTAACCTCTCTGTGCTTCCAATGCAATATCTACAAGATGAGACTAATAACTGTACTTTTCTCATGGGATTGTTGGTGTATTAAATGATTTAGTACTTCTAGAGGGCTTAGAATGGTGCCTGGCACATGATAAACACTTTGTAAATGCTAGTCATTGATGTTCAGTATTCTGGTAGGTGTTTGTAGACACCTGTTTCAGATGGAAACCCACCATGGAATTTTAGTTAAGCTGCTACTTATCATATTCCATCACCTCAGGGAATCATAAGAGGCATGCACTGATTATCACTGGGGTTCCTACATGCAAGGATACTTGAGTGAGCAGCCTAAGGGTGTCACTATTGGAACTTTTCCCAAATGGGTAGTTTCCCAGGAACACCCCACCCGTGCTAGCACAGTGGCTAAATAACACTTTTGAAGAGTCTACACTAATTTTGCCCAGAATTGTCAACATGCCAAATGGTGTTTACAATTATAGGGTTCTAACACCTTTATCGTGGTGGAAAGACAAGTCTAAGAATTTGTTAGTTTGACAATTTAGGGGTGAAGCAAAGCAGTCTTCCAAGAGACAAGTTTGATATATATTATCCTGTTCATTGAGGATTAATGTAAAACCAACTGGATATCATGAGCTGTTGAGATCAGACAAGCACAATGTGGAAAAGCACCTTCCACTGCATAATGTGCATATTTTACATAAAACATCATATTTAACGAACTTTATCAATTCCAATGATATTGAAAAATACTCCATGGAAGAAATGCAATAGATTCCTTGACATTTAGAGCATTGATTTCAATGTTCCTCAAATTGGCTAGGTTCCCAGGAATACCCACCAGTGCTAGCTCTGTCCACCTCTCCCCATTTCTTTTATTTGTTTTCCATAGGATTTCTCAAAACCTGGAACGTGACACAGTGTACTGTGACTTTCCAAGCACGAAACATGGGGTATGACCCATCCTAACCACGGAAACTCCTTTTCTCTCATAACCTTTTAACTTTACAGGGGTCATTACTGATGATAAGAACCTTCTGGGCAAATACTGATGTATTATAACCACATGACCTTACAGAGCAACAAACGGATGCCCAGAGTGGTCCAATGAGTCACTGTGTGAACTAAATGACCACAGATCTAGCCCAGAATCTAGGCCTGTGTGTACAGCTATTCAGGGAGAACTGTGCACGGAGGACTGAGTGCTCTGGGCCGAGGAAGCCTGGAGAAGAACAAGGAGACAATGAAAAGATGGTAACAGAACCGTTCTGTAAGGAAAGATAGAAGCACCAGTTACCTGAGAATGTGGCTTCCTCCCTACCTTTTTGCTCCACCTTTGTTAAAGACATACAATTTAAGAAAAGACCCTGTGGTGGGTGTTACAGAAGACACCAAAAAGTTGAGCACAAGACTCAGACATGCCCTAACAGGACCTCAGATTCTTACTAAGAAGACACACGTGAAGTTGAAATGTTAGCAACAATCTGATTTTCTAACACTTGTAGTTTCTAAGCATTTTTACATACATTTCCCCAAATTCTTATGTTGGGCAAGTGTGATTTGTCCTTTTCTTTATGTGAGAAATGAACCACTGGCCAGAGACTGTGCTGTGGCATTAGGTCAGAGACCTATACTAGCAAGAGGATTCCATCTTCTGATCACCCTATCCATATCTCATGTGTAGTTTATGACACATGTTTGGCTTTTTGCTGACATCTGCAAATGCTTGAGGGTATTTACACTATATACAGTAAATTGTTTGATTATTCAAAAGTATTTCCATTACCAAGATTGATTTTTTTGAAAAAGGTTTATAAGAAAAACCATTTGTAACAAGGGAAGAAGGACATGACAGGGCAATGGGGAAAGCAAGAGTGAATATGGTATTATATACATTTTACCACAGACTTTCAACTGCAAACCCCAATGTTCATTGTTGAAAATTTTGATCATAGGGAAAAGCAGAATGAGAAAAAAAAACTCACCAATCAAAGAAAAGCAGTGTCCAACAATGCCCTCATTCCTCAAATGTTTAAGGCCATCATACTACAAAACTTGACAATTGACATTAAGCTTTTGAAAATTATTTAGTTCTAAGTATCTTTAAGTGGTAATAACCACTTTTTTCAACCTACAACATATTACAGCAGACAGTAAAAAAAGATGCTAAAAGCATTCACATTTGAGGCATATCAGTTATATTTTGGAAGTCAAAGAGGAATGCACGGGGGCTAGAGGAGTGTCCTTACTGACCCATTAGCACTCTACCATCAGAAATTTCTGATCCTGCCTGCAGCCAGATCCAGTTCTATGGCTGGAACCTTTGATCTTGAGTCACACTCCAGCATATGGTGCTACTAAACATAATCAAAGTGCAAATCTTTATGGAAAATTACAGAGACTCTGAAAAGGGGATGGATGCTTCCTTCCTCTAATTTCCTTTCCTGCCATGTTCCTGGTCTTAAGTAAAAAACATTTGGCCTTTTGATGAAATCTGCAAACACTTTGAGGATATTTACACTGTATGTAGTCAATTATTGGACTGTCCAAGATTATTTCCATTACTGAGATTGACAGACTGTTTCTTGCCAGGATATAGCCACGGTTTTCAGTGACATGGGTATGACATTGCCTCCTTTCCAGTGACTTTAGAATAAAGAGACATCTGCAGCTTGTGGGGCGGGGGGCGGAGGTGACGAGTTGGGGTGAGGGGCGCTTGACATTTGTACATTCAGGTTTTGATAATAAATCACTGAAGTTTTACAGGATGAGTTGGTAATCTTTAATGTCAATACTCATCAAAAGAGGTGTTCCCCCACAAATATTTTCAAGCCATTAAGATCAGATCAGGTTGTGAGAAAAACAGTAACATTTTAAGAATTAAATTCCCTTCAAATAGATCTGTCAGCCCATCAAAGAGAGTGGGAGATAATTTCTGAATTATAAATTCAGAAACGAATCTCATGTCCAAGTTGGTCATCTTTGCCCTCTTGTCAAGGTTCTGTTGTTAAGTCTGAGGAACTGTAACGTACCAGAGCCCAGAGAAACAGGTGCCAGGCAAGCTTGCAATCTGGAAAGAACTTGGGACCCAGGAAAGCTTGTGTGCTGTATCTCATGGTTACGGATGATGGTACCCAAGCCTTAAGCAAATTGTTTTTAATCATGTATTATTTAAAAAATAAAAAAAAGACATCTGAAGGACCATTCAAAACGTTTAATCAAGTATAGACGAGTCCACTTTCAGCTGGTGGGCACTGGCACGGCTGGGCTGGTTGTTCATGGCTTCCGTCTGCCCTGAGCAGGCAGTGCCACACCTCGTTGGCTGATGCTCTTACTGTACCAGTTGTGAAATATTTTGAACATCACCCCAAACTGGCCTCATTAGTTGTACATACAGGCATGTATCAAAAGGGTGCCTAGCAAGGTCCAACGATAAAAACCTGGGGTCAGAAGCCTATGGTTTAGATTGCGGTCTGCACTCTATCATTACAGTGATGGATCATTCCAGAAGTCAGCTAACTTCTCTAGCTCTTAGCATCCTCTCCCCAAACTGGAAATATGACTAATCCTCACCTAACGGCCTCGTGAGACTTATGTTGAGGTTCAAACCAGATTTTAGATATGAAAGCATTTATTTATAAACTTTTTTATTTATTTCAAAGAAATATACATAGTAATTGTACATCATGCAGAAAATGCCGAAGAGTGTAAATAATTATTCAGTCTCTCACCATGTAAAGACAATACCTGTTGACATTTTTAACAACTTTCTTTCAGCTTTTTATAAAAACCCCTTGACAATTCAACAACAGCTGTGAGGACCACAAAAATGAAATAAAAGAAGGCAGCTAGGTGAGAATATAAATGGCTAAATAAATGTTATTACTGCTGCATGAAGAAATCCAAATAAAAGAACAATGGAAAGTTGTACCATAAAACACAATTACCGGTATGTGGTTCCTAGAGATGACAAATATTTTAGAGTACTTATTTAGAAATAAGAGACACTTTTATACCTAAAGCATTTCCTTAGGCTACTGACTCAATACTATTCTCAGGGAGGACACCATTATATTACTGCTATAAAATTTCAGTTACACAAAAACAAACTTTATACTGTGACCATAAACAGTGTGTGGATTTGCCTTATTGCCTAAGTCATTATGTTCAGTCAACAACTGCCTTTCCTTTTTTAGCTTGCCAGAACTGCCTAGTCAGTCACTGTAGTTCTTGAAGTTACGCAATCTGTTTATACATGTCAGTTTCAAACAATCAGGCATCTTTGAACTGATGGATAAGGATTTTCCTTGGACATAAAACCCAGTGTGTTGGGAGCAGTTACCTTGGCAATGGCCTTAAACACATACAGGTTTAGGTGGACGGATGCTTTCCACAGAGGTTTTAGTTCTTGATTGTTTTCTTCTCGAAAGATCAGGGCTATCACAGCAAATGGTGCTCATCGTATGTATTTAGTATAGGAAGGCACTAGCCTCTGGGATGGTCATCTCAGGTACATTTAACTCTCAGCCATGCTAAGCTTTGTCTCGTTCCTCTTTCTATCCCTGGACTCCTAGCAAAGGAGACACTGACATGTCTGAGCAGGCCCCTAAGAATTCTCGTTCAGTACCTTAGGCAATAGCTGGGGATGTGCTGACTGAAGATCTCCAGGCCCTCTTCTGGAGGTTCTGCCTCAGCTTCTCTGGGGATGGGCCTAGGGTCCTGTATTCATAAGCTCCTCAGTTTCCTCCACTGCAAAATGGGGAAAACGATAGCTCCTACCTCACAAGGTAGCTGTGGAAATAAATGAGTTCCTTTAGGCCGAGTGCCTGGACCCCTGGTTGGCACTCAGCTCTATGTAAATGCTTATCATCACCATTGTTACTATTCGAATATGATCCGTCAATCGTGAACAGGTGTTTTGGAAATACTATTAGTTTTCTCAAAATTTAGTGTGCGTAAAAATCATCTGATAGTTTATAAATGCAGGTGCCGGGACTTCGCCCCTCCCCCCAGGGATTCTGATTTAATAAGGCAGATACCTAGCAGGGAATCTGTATTCCTATATTTCCTTAAGGGGGAAAAGGAAGAATTAGCAGATACACTGTAAACCAGGGGGTTCTCCTTGTCACATTCCTCATCCCTAAGGCAAAGAAACTTGTCTCTCAGACTGGGGTAAAGATGAGGCCCATTCACATAAGAGTTTGGGGGAGGGCATTTGATAACATGCCAAGAGACCATTTGGGCGTCTCAATTTCCTACTTCATCTGTCAAGGGCCATACTGTCTGTCTGGGGTTGGCTCACATGAGCTGAGGAAGCAGCTGCCGTCCCTGCAGGCTGCCCTGAGTGAGCTCCGGAAAGCTGCTCCAGCCAAGCTTGGCAGGCCCACCTCTCCCTGCAGTGGGGGCTTGGCCTGCGCTCTCCTCCCCTAACCTGTCCTGCACCAGGGCAGCCGGGGCCAACTCAGGTCAGCTCTAGGGGCAGTTGAACACATGGCCCGAGATCCTTCCTGCCTCTGCAGCTGCAGTTCAATGGAACCACAGGTCGCTTGGGAAGAAAGCATCCCTGGCCCCTGGCCAGCTCAAGAAGATTCCATGCCTGGGCAAGAACACCTGAGAACCCTTACAACACATAGATGTGTCATAGAACCAGCTTGCCTGTGTTCCTGACCTCTGAAACTACCCACAGTGTGCTTGAGAGTTAAAGGGCGAGCATTCCAAAAGGGAAGTGACAAAGCTCTGGTTTGTCTTATGAACAGCACTTCTTTCTGGATGTCCACTTGTGTTTATGCAAATTACACATTTAAGCATAATCAATACTTGAACCTCCTGGGAACTGATCAAGCCTGGATTCACCCGTAAACAAAGACATTACGTAGTTAAGAGATAGGCATTTAAATGGAGACAACTATGTCCTTGCTTTTACTAAAAATTATTGCTTTTTATAGAAAATTAGGTATAGGCCATGTTATAATAAAATAGAATTAACGTTTAAAAAAATGCTTTCCTGCATACTCCTGTAATTTTCCTCCCTGTTCTTTCTAAATCCATGTACTTTCTCCTCCTAAAGTGCTACCTATGGACAAGCCTGTCTCAAATATTTGAGAAGCCCAGGGTTAGTGTATGAGAGAAAACCCCTGGCCTGAGGCCCTTCCCCCCACCCCCTCAGCTCTGGCTCCAGAATTACCAGGAGTCTCCCAGAGGCCTCCTGGGCATACCAGTGGAAATACCAGCCCACACCTCCAGATTCTTTTTGCATAGCTGTCCTTTGGCCTTCTCTTGGTCCCAGGGGTAGACTTGCGGCATGACTGGTCGCCAGGAGGACAGATGGGGAAAAGGCCTGTACAGACTTAGGCAGTTGAGTCAGGAATTCCAGGGTCCCAGGAACCCTGAGCAGGATTGGGGGTATGGGCTCTGTGTGGGCACATCCCTTTGGAAGCCCCAAACCCTGCTCTTGTGGGGGCTGACATAACCAGAGGAGGACTGAAACATGATCCTCTAAGTTACAGGGCTCAGGATAGGGACCCAGGTTGCCCTATTCTAAGAATGATGCTGTATGTACGTATCTATACAAAATATATACAGTCTGCTTTACCTAAGTGAACACCTGGGTCTGGATGTTCTAGCAACACATGTCCCACACAGACCACCGCAGATTCCAAGGTTCTAGAAGGCAAGAACTAGACAGATAACATTTTCTTTGTATAGCACCTGGTTTATTTAGGCAGAGATAGCTCTTGATGTTGCAGTGTGGGTATGATGAGGTCAACTGCCTGCTGGACATCTTAAAGGGGAATAAAGAATATTTATTTGGAAGTCATTGTATGAGCAAGGGTTGTGTGATACTATCAAAAAATACAGATGTCAAAAAATCTCATCAACAAAGATTCAGATAGAAGTTCTGGCGGTTCCTAAATCACTCTCTTGCATGTGTCCCCACACTTCCCCGGAGCACCCTTCTTACCTGCATCCAGGTAATAGTACTTCCTGATGCTGGAAGCCTTCCTCTGCTCTCAGGCGGAATTCCCGTCCTCAGGGCTCCCACAGCCACACTGCACAGCTCTTACCACCCGCCCGCACTGCTCCTTGCCCACCAGTCTCCCTATGAAGCTGTTGTCCCTGAGGCCTGGCACAGCATTCCCGTGTTCATCCTGAGGCTTGGCACATGCCAACTTCTCACTAGATGCTTCTTGCCTGATAACTAGCAGCAATATAGAGCTAATGCAGTTTGGGGGTTGCTTTTACAGCTCTACGTTTTTATTACCAGAGGATCTAAGTACTGCTAGATTAAAACAAAATACCACTTGAACTCCTGGAAGAGAGAGATGGTCTGAAAACAAATCACACGTCTGAACGTGTAGCGTTACAGTCATGGAGACCATTGGGGCTACATACGAAAACCACGTAAATGTACTCCAGATCGTCAGCTTCTTGAGGGGAAGATACGTCTCTTTCCTTTAATTTTCCACAGAATAGGTCCTTAAAATTACATTTTCTGAACACTTTGGGGTGGGATGGGCAGAAGGGGGCCTTTATTTTTAGCAAGATAGTTTGCATGAACAAATGGTAATTAACAGCTCTTTCTTGCCCATTCTCATTCTCAGCAGGGGCTGCCCTCAAAGGAGCAATTGATAAATGCTCCATTCTCTATTGATAATAAATGATAAGCCTTCCCCAACTAAGCTAGGCCTGAGAACTTTTGGGCCTAAATAATCTGAAGATCACTGCAAGCCCAGACATAAAGGGGAGCACCCACCCCCACCCCCAGCTACCCCCGCAGGGAGCAGTTACCAGAGGGTCTAGTAAGGTAATTTTATATATATGCACACGTGCAGGGCTGTAAGACTGGAGGGGAATTAATGAGACTAAATCACCAAAATCTGACAGAGGCACTTTCACGGTGGTAGAACCAGTTCTGAGCTTTCTCCACGCTCTAGCCTAAAGCAGAGCCAAGCAAATAACTCAGTTCAGATCCCTAAAGGGGGCGGTGCCTCTCCTCCGCTACCATCGACGTCAAAAACCCAAACACGCCACACTTAGAATGGGTTGACCTGGCCTCTGCTGACAGTAGCCCGCCAACAGCTCTTTGCAGACAAACTGTGCTCCCCCAAACTTCTGTAGAATGCTGGCGGACTCCGTGCTGCCCAAACGTCCCGCAGGGTGGTACCTGGAAGAGCAAGTGACTTAAAAACCAGTAAAACAAGCCGCGCTCCTACTGATCCGAAGAGATTGGTGTACTCGTCTAAAATAAAAAGGTCTCTGTCTGCAAATCCCGTTTGCTCGACCGGTAATCCACCCCCGCCCCCAGCCCAGCGTGTCCGCCTCGTACAGCTGGTTTTAATCCCTACTTTTCTCACTTGGCGTCCCGGACTCGGGCTGACCAGACGCGGAGCCTCCTCCCCCTGCCGGGGTCTATCCTCCCTCCGCCGTCTCCTCTTTCCTCGCCTGCATCCCCGGGGGGCAGAGTGTGGGAAGAACGAATTTCCGCCCGGTTTCCTCGCCACTCGCCGACTTGGGTCCCTTCCGGACGCAGCCTGCGCACCGCGGCTCCTCCCCCGGCTGTTCCAGGGAGACCGCACTCCCAGTCCCCGACCCAGAGCGAGGAGGCGCGGGCTGCGGGGGCTGAGCCGCCGCGGCGCAGCAGCCAAGCCGCGCCCCGAGCAGCTCTTGGAAGGGCTCCCGCCTGCAGCTGGGGAATCCACTCGGCGGGGAGAATCCGTGCCAGGGAATCCAGCTCTCCGGACTAGAGCTGCAAACAAAAACCTCAGTTCTTGCTCCCCCCCTCCACCCAACGACGCGCACCCGGAGAAACATTTTTCTGCAGAAATGCAACAAGTAGCACCCGTAGCTCGCGCAGCGCCCTGCGCCGCCTGACTTGGCTGAGCGAAGCCCGCCTGCAGAGACCCGGGCCAGCCACCGGACAAAGGGCGGAGGAGGGGCTGGACCGCGGAGCGGAGTCCGAAAGAGGCCATTTAGCGACTCTGGCCAGGCCAAGGGGAATGCAGAAGAGACACAGAGCCGGAGGGCCAAGAGGACGATCCGGCCGCTGCACGCTGGGCGGGCGGCGATGGAGGCTGCCCGCGCCGTGCGCTTCCTGCTTGTGCTGTGCGGCTGCCTCGCACTTCCACCGCGGGCCGAGCCCGTGTGCCCGGAGCGCTGCGATTGCCAGCACCCCCAGCACCTCCTGTGCACCAACAGGGGGCTCCGCGCCGTGCCCAAGACCAGCTCGCTGCCGAGCCCCCAGGACGTGCTCACCTACAGCCTTGGCGGCAACTTTATAACCAACATCACGGCCTTCGACTTCCACCGCCTGGGACAGCTCAGACGGCTGGACCTGCAGTACAACCAGATCCGCTCTCTGCACCCCAAGACCTTCGAGAAACTCTCGCGACTGGAGGAGCTCTACCTCGGGAACAACCTCCTGCAGGCGCTCGCCCCAGGCACGCTGGCCCCACTGCGCAAGCTGCGTATCCTCTACGCCAACGGGAACGAGATCGGCCGCCTGAGTCGCGGCTCCTTCGAGGGCCTGGAGAGTCTGGTCAAGCTGCGGCTGGATGGAAACGCCCTGGGGGCCCTGCCGGACGCGGTCTTCGCTCCCTTGGGCAACTTGCTCTACCTACATCTGGAGTCCAACCGGATCCGCTTTCTGAGCAAGAACGTCTTCGCCCAGCTGGGCAAACTGCGCTTCCTCAACCTCTCTGCCAACGAGCTGCAGCCCTCCTTACGCCACGCGGCCACCTTCGCACCGCTGCGCTCACTTTCCACCCTCATCCTCTCGGCTAACAGCCTGCAGCACCTCGGGCCGCGAGTCTTCCAGCACCTGCCACGCCTCGGCCTCCTCTCCCTTAGAGGCAACCAGCTCACGCACCTCGCGCCGGAGGCCTTTTGGGGGTTGGAGGCCCTGCGTGAGTTGCGCCTGGAGGGCAACCGGCTGAGCCAACTGCCCGTGGCTCTGCTGGAGCCTCTGCACAGCCTGGAGGCACTGGACCTGAGCGGCAACGAGCTGTCCGCTCTGCACCCCACTATCTTTGGCCACCTGGGCCGGCTGCGCGAGCTCAGCCTACGCGACAACGCACTCAGCGCACTCTCCGGGGACATCTTCGCTGCCAGCCCGGCCCTCTACCGCCTGGACCTAGATGGCAACGGCTGGACGTGCGACTGCCGGCTACGGGGCCTGAAGCGGTGGATGGGCGACTGGCACTCGCAAGGCCGGCTTCTCACGGTCTTTGTGCAGTGTCGCCACCCCCCGGCCCTGAGGGGGAAGTACTTGGATTACCTGGACGACCAGCAACTGCAGAATGGGACTTGTGCAGATCTCTCGCCGTCGCTTTCCCCGACAGCGGATGGCAAGCGGTCGCCCTTACCCACCGCCACCGGGGAGGAGATGCCGCCCTCTACAGGTGGCCTCGCAGAGGAGCTGCCGCCACAGCCGCAGCCCCAGCAGCGGGGGCGATTACTGCCCGGGGTGGCCTGGGATGGGTCAGCCAGGGAGCTCTTGAGCAACCGCAGCGCCCTGAGGCTGAGCAGACGGGGCCCAGGTCTCCAGCAGCCGGGCCCCTCCGCCGCTGCTGCCGCGGAGTGGGCTCCACAGCCCCTGGACCTGCTCGAGAAGGCCGAGTTGGGACGTCCGACTCTGGTTGATCCTGAGCCTGCGGAGCCCACCCCGACGGCTGCGCCCAACTCTGCGCCACTGCCTGCCGGCGACCCCTGGCAGCGTGCGGCGAAGCAGCTCCTAGCCGCTCAGCAGCAAGAGGGCGCCGCTCAGCCCCACGGCGGGGTCGGCCTGCCGCCGCTAGTGTCCGATCCGTGCGACTTCAACAAGTTCATTCTGTGCAACCTAACGGTAGAGGCGGTGGGCGCCGACAGCGCCTCGGTACGCTGGGCCGTGCGGGAACACCGCAGCCCCCGGCCGCTGGGCGGCGCGCGCTTCCGCCTGCTCTTCGATCGCTTTGGCCAGCAGCCCAAATTCCACCGCTTCGTCTACCTGCCGGAGCGCAGCGACTCGGCCACGCTGCGCGAGCTGCGCGGGGACACCCCCTACCTGGTGTGCGTGGAGAGCGTGCTTGGGGGCCGCGTCTGCCCGGTGGCCCCCCGCGACCACTGCGCAGGGCTGGTCACCCTGCCCGAGCCTGGGGGCCGGAGCAGCGTCGACTACCAGCTGCTGACCTTGGCCCTGCTGGCGGTGAATGCGCTGCTAGTGCTCCTGGCCTTGGCTGCCTGGGCGTCACGCTGGCTGCGGAAGAAGCTGCGGGCCAGGCGAAAGGGCGGGGCTCCTGTGCACGTCCGCCACATGTACTCCACGCGACGGCCGCTGCGCTCCATGGGCACCGGCGTGTCTGCAGACTTCTCTGGATTCCAGTCGCACCGGCCGCGAACCACCGTGTGCGCGCTCAGCGAGGCGGACCTCATCGAGTTCCCCTGCGACCGCTTCATGGACAGCGGGGGCGGGGGCGCGGGAGGCAGCCTGAGGCGGGAGGACCATCTCCTGCAGCGATTCGCGGACTAGATCCAGGGCCTCCGGGGCTGTGAGACCATTCATTGGCCTTGAGGAGCTACCTGTCTGGTGGGCGCCTCAACCCACCGCAGGGGAAGGTCTCATTTTATCACGTCTTCTCCTTTCCCCCTTTTGTGCATTCGCCAGAGGGGCCAAAGGGAACAGACAGTCAATTCGGCGCCACCCCCCAAATCCCAGTACTCACGCATGAAGTAAATGGATGGTACTTGGTCGTCAAGGCCAAGAATAGGGGACACATGGATGATGGGGTCCAGAGGTGGGAGGCCTTTTTTATGTGGAGACCTTGGCTTTCTGGTATTGTGGTATTGCAATGCAATAGCCTGGCCCCTTTTGGGGTAGAAAAGGGTGCTTGTTCTCCCAACATGAACAGAAAAAGATTTGGATGCCTACTTTTTTATTTGTTCAGTGTCCAACAGAGGAGTTTTGGTCCTACTTAAGGAAAAAGGAATTTATTACCATTACAAAGGACGTTTGACAAGTGACTCCACTGGTATGGTGGTCTCTGCCAAGAAGGATGATTTAAACAGGTGGGAAAGTCAAACACTTGCCAAGGAACTCTTTAATGGTGGTTAATAGAACATTCAGGATAATTTAATGTTTAAATAATTAGAGACGCTATTTTTCTTTTTTTTTTTTCAACAATGTGAAGAGCTCAGACATTTAACAAACTGGTCAATAAACTCCAGGACTCTTTTAGTTGAGCTGGGAGTTCAACTATTTTCTTTTTAACATTAACACCACAAGAACGTTTGCTGACCTTGGGGTTAACTAAAGATTACATACTTTCTCTGGAGAAGGCTGCCTGCAAGACTTCTCCGTCAGGGTTGCTCCTGTGGCTTTTTAATTTTATTTTTTTAAACCTGTATATGTTAAAGGATATTTCAATGCCAGATTTGATGAAAGAATGTAATGTGTATGTGAATGATGACCCCATAGGGAACACCTGTGGTCTCGTTTGCCTACCACATCTCTGACAATGTGTTCAGATTAGAATAAATAGGATGTGGTACTTCTCATGTTTTTGTCAGTGACACTCAGTGACTGTGCCCTCTTTCCCTCTAGTCGCACAGTTAAGTGATAAAGGTAATTTCCTAATGGGGAGCAAGAGGTGATTGTCAACCGATAGTGTGATGTTTGAGCACATTAATGTCTTAATCTATATGAACTGGTAGAAGGGAAGAAATTACTGGGGGGATAAATGTGAAAAAATGTACATCAGTGGTTATCTGTTTCTACTAAAACCAGAAGATTGTTATGAGTACTTAAACCTCACTGTGAAATAATTCTATAGTTTGCAAATTAATCCTTCCACTACCCATTGTTTTACCGTGTTATTAAATTGTATCTTTTAGTTAATAGCTGCAGTATTTCTTTTAAATGTTTTTGTTTTAAACTTAGGGTTAGGCTCCTTTATTTGCTCTGTTGTTTTCAACTATTTGAGATACTTTCGTTCCCTCATATTTATGAAGTTCATGTTTATCACTAAATGTAGTGCCTTGGTTTACATGAATAATTTTGTGTGTGGTCTAAAAATGTAGTCACTACGAGGGTGTACATAGTTATATTGCCCGTGGTTGTGAATCCATTGGCAGAGTAGGGTGCCGTGGAGGCCACTTCAATGGTGCTAAGGCGAACAGTAATCTTCTGTTTAGGGCCTTAAGCCCCTGAGGGTCCTGATGACTCAGGGAATCTATCACAGTCCAGGGGTCCTTCACCCCCAATCTACTCCTTTTTTGTTTGGCCTCCATTGAACCAGGCCTGCCCTTGTCCCGACAGCTGAGTAGGAACTTGAGGATCTAAATGAGCTGATCTTTGTTTATGTTCAGATGAATAAATGTCCAGACCACTTAAAGTACAGCTGCTTTTCTGGCAGTCTCATCTGTGGGGTCAAAACTTAATCAACCACAGGAAATAGACTGTCATTCTTAGTTTGCTGCCAGAGCTTGTTTCAGATTCCAAGCTTATTGGTACGTGGGAGAGGTGGTTGTTTGTTCTTATTTGCAACCTTTGGACTATCTTGCACCTTTCCTGTTCTTAGCTTTTCTTCATTCATAGAGCGGTTGCATCTCTCAGTGGTTTCTTTTACACAAAAAGTGTAATATTGAGTCCCATTGAAAGGCTGGAAAAGACCTCTGGTTCTTCCCAGGATTCCCCCTTTTTACTGCGGATCATCACTGAAAATGCTTAATGCCTGCATCTATGTAAAAACAGTTTCACTGAAAAAAGCCTTTCAGTGGGAAATGAATAAATGTTATACATTGTTGTTCAGTTACGTCAATAAACCCACGTACTAATAGAGATGTGTTATTGTTGGGGTTGCCAATATTTTATACACTTTCATAATGATATACCGCGGTTTTCTACAGCAGTTTTCATCAATGAAAATGAAACATAAGCATGAAGTCTTTCTGTCCTCTTTCAAAGTGTTTTTTTTTTTGTTTTAAATCTTCCTTTCCGTGGTCGCATGACTTTATGCCTACAAACAATGAGATGACCCTAAAAGCACATGGTCAGCCATGGTGTGAAAACACTTAAAACAGCAGTGACGGCAAGATGATTGGGTCTCAGCAGGCATCAGCTGTTGGAAGGAAACGGAATTAAAAGTCAAGCCCTTTGACTGTCGTGGTCAATTAGAAAAAAGGAATGATCTTGAACTGGAGGTCGATTTTGCCATTACAAAGTTTATGACAAGATAAAATCCCTAAAGAAAAAAGAATCAACTTTGTATGAGGTAGGAGTGTTCAAATAAGGGGCCATTGAAGCAGTCTGGAATGTGAGGGGACCCTCAGCTCAACCAGTAAGATTATTGCCTTCATAAGGCCGAGCATTTGGTGATGCTCCCTGGTAATAATTAGCATGTGATCAGAACACCTTCGCTGATTTGCCATCTACTTGTTTTTTTTTCTGTACGGCAACATAGGCAGCTACTGTATATACAGAAGCCATTAAAACAGACAATGGATCACCTGCTATTTATAGTTCACCCCTCCCCCATCTGCTTCTAAGGCTTGGAGATAAGTGACAAGGAAGCATTCAGCATTCCAGACCAGGATTGAAACCGATTCCTACTCAGTCTTAGACCTTCACCATCTCAGAAAATTATAAGCATGTATTTGGTGTCAGGCACTATTTTAAGAGCATTCCCTACCCTAATTCATCCAGTCCTCATAATAAAACCCTCTGCGGTAGGTACCATTACTATCTTCACATTAGAATTGAGGAAACTGAGGCATAGAGAAGTTAGGTGTTCTGGCCAAGCTCCCTGCGTGGGGGTGAGGGGGAGGATAGAGTCTGGATTGGAAGCCAGGCTGGCTGGCTCCGGACGCCCTGCTGCCACTTTCTGTGTACAT
Organism: Rhinolophus hipposideros; assembly: GCF_964194185.1. Lineage (NCBI taxonomy): Eukaryota > Metazoa > Chordata > Mammalia > Chiroptera > Rhinolophidae > Rhinolophus > Rhinolophus hipposideros. The sequence continues at coordinate 12,904,025 of NC_138064.1, forward strand.
ACACATGACAACTGATAAAACATCAGGGGACTGTACTTAAGAGTCACCATGAATGTGTCTCTTCCCCAATACAACACTTTAAAAATCACCCCTAAGGTGTGTGGCCTGTATTTTCGGACTATTTTTCTTAACGTGTATAATACTTCAATAGCAGTTTCTAGTGATACATCATTCGTCCTTAAATATTTAATGAGAGACATGAGGTGCATCTCACAGCCACAAATGCTTCACTCTGTCCTGACGTGGGTGGGTGACTGTTGTGCACTGGGAGCTTAGTTCTCTCCACTGCTGTGAGAGCTCCCTTGGGACAAGGATCCCATCTTGCATTTCTCTTTGTGTCTCTGCAGGGCCTGGCTAGCTCAGAGTAGAGGTCCTGGCTACCTGCTTATTGATGAGTGCTACAAGGCACCTGTTCAACCTTTGCCCACTGAGACACACATGCCAGATGCTGTTGACATAAATGATATACACTTGTGGGTTGGGTCAGGTCATTTAATAGCTGTAATTCCACCCAGATATACATTTATATGGCAATGGTTGAACACTGATGGATGCTATAAGACGGTGTGTTTGACTGGGGGTATAATATGATTCCACATTTTCTATCATTAATACAGGAATACCGTTCTCAAAAAAATGAACATTTGGGATATTTTACACACATCTCCTCCCTTTGTGTACTATTTGTAGATTTCACTTTGCTTAGCAAAAAGCTTGGATTATGGCATATTTGTGTTGGTATTGCTATCGTCTAGCCTAGTGCATTTCACGTAGTAGATTCTCAATAAATACTAGTAGAATTTTTTTTAAATGTAAGCGTTAATCCTATTAGGAAGAAGGGAGTTAACGATAGGAGGAATTTTTCTTTGAAGATCTTTTGGATCTACTGAAGCCTGAGTTTTTGCTTTCTAGGACATGGAACAGAAAATTATTGTATACACACTGACCACTTTATTTTCCGCCCAGCCCCATTCTTTAGTAGCGTCTTCCCCCACAAAAATCACGACTGAGACTTTCTAAAAAATTCAAGGCATGACAATAATTTATGAATTTCTTTCTGCACCAGAAAGGCACAATAAGACAAGTGTTTATGTGAGATAAGGGACATTTCAGCGACATTGTGAGGCATGAATTGAAGTATAGGCAACTAGTCCCACCAAGTAAATGATTATCTGCAGTTGCCAGAGTGAGCTGTTTCAGTGGCTGATGAGGCTGCTGACCTTGGCAGATTTATCATCATTACCCCAGGAGACAGAAACCAATATCTCTATTCTTGTGGAAACACATCCATAAAAGGAGGCACAATCCAGTGGAAAAGAATGTGTATGTATAGGTGTGTGTGTGTGTGTGTGTGTGTGTGTGTGTGTGTGTGTGTGTGCGTGTGTGTCTGTGAGAGAGAGAGAGAGAGAGAGAGAGAGAGAGAGAGAGAGAGGGAGAGAGAGATTGGTTTCTTACATTTTCTTCCCTCTTTTAACTTTTTTTCTATTTTTACTGAAAAGAGAAGATGACATCAGGCCTCTGGTCTGCAAGCTCAGATTCACAATAGCTAGTCCAGACTGCAAGACTTCAAGGGGCATAGTTTTTCCTTATAAGGGAGCTGGCTAGGGCAGCAAACATGGACAATCTGTGTTATCATCTCTCAGGCTGTGATTGCCATCTGATTAGGGAGGCCACAGTTGAGGGATATGACCTTGGCTGAGACTGCTGCTAGCTGTCGCCCCTCACCCTCTACCCCAGCGTGGTGCTAACTGCTTTCTGGCCTGGAGTTCAGAGGCAAACTCTGGGACCTGTGTCCACAAACAGCACCAAGGCTGCTTAGGTCCCAGGTGGAGCAGAGTCCCATGGAAGCAGTTGTGGGGAAGGGCATGGAAGGGGGAGAGGGCTGGGTGCTCAGTCCACAGCAAGCCTGGGACAAGGTTAAGGAGATGAGAGGGGCTTTGTTTGCAGAAAGAAGCACGGGCAATTTGTTTTAGTTTGCTAGTGTTGCTGTAACGAAGTAGCCCACACGGAGTAGCTTAAACAACAGACATCTATTGCCTCATGGTTCTGGAGGCTAGAAGTCCAAGATGTCCTCAGGGTTGGTTCCTTCTGAGGCCTGTGAGGGATAATCAGCTCCATGCTTCTCTCCTAACTTCTGGTGGTTTTCTGGCAATCTTTGCTGTCCTGGTCCACAGCCTGCAGATACATCAGCCCAACCTCTGCCTTCATCTTCTCATGGTTTTCTTCCTGTGTGCTTGCCTGAGTCCATTTTTCCCCCTTTCGTAAGGACACTATTTATCTTGGAGTGGGGGCCCACCCCACTTCAGTTTGACATCAGCTTAACAATAATTACATCTGCAATTACCGTATTTTAAAATAATGTCACATTCTAAGGTGCTGGGGATTAGGACTTCAAGATGTGATTTTTGTGTGTGGGGGGGGGTGGGGGGGACACACAATTCAGCCCATAACAAAATCCAATCTGTTGATGGTTGTTTCGGTTGGGAGTATTTTCCTGATTATTAATTAAAAGACACAGGGAAGGGGCATGAACACAGGAGAGGAAATGGTGGAGCACTTGATGTTTTTCTAGCAAAGCATAGAAAGGTGAGACAGTGAAGCCTGTGGGGCTGAGCAGTAGGATCCCCCCATCGTTCATCAGGACAGTCATCTTTTTGAAGACATGGCCAATATCTGAATTGAAATATGATCTGTGGGTCCGAGAGGACCTAAGTCCCCCAAACTTCTGCAAACTGCCAGCGCTATATGAATTTTAGCTGCCCAGGAGAAATTACCCAAAGTTCTAGGCGTAATGCCTTCAGAAATATGGGGGTGCTCAGCTGAGGGACCTTTCTCCTCTCCTGTTTTCTGGAATCTGGTGGAACTATGGTGGAAAGGAGCAGCTCCTTCAGAGAAGTCCGTTGTTTCAGCCACTCACCTTCCAATAGTACAGTGTTTTCAAAATACATGATCTATTTCCTTCACAAATACCAAGGTAGAATGAAATTCAGCTAAGACAGAGTGCTGAATGCTTTGTTAGATGTGCATAAGCATTATGTCAGTCTTCACAGAAGCCAATAATACAAAGTATGACAATTAAGTTTGTGAACTCATCCTAGAAAAAGTGCCGCATACCTCGTTGCTGAATATTGTTATGGTCATCTTCAAAGTCCTCCCCTTGGAAAGCTACGCATGGACACCAGCACCTAGTCCAGCCTTCAAAGCAGTTTTGGATGGTACTTTTTCTGAAATGTCCATCAGAACTGTCGTCATATTACTCTTGATGTCCTGAATGTCATCAAAATGTCTTCCTTTCAATATTTCCTTTATCTTCAGGTAAAGAAAGAAGTCATTGGGGGCCAGATCAGGTGAGTAGGGAGGGTGTTCCAATACAGATATTTGTTTACTGGCTAAAAACTCCCCCACAGACAGTGCCCTGTGAGCTGGGGCATTGTCGTGATGCAAGAGCCGTGAATTGTTGGTGAGAAGTTCAGGTCGTCTAACTTTTTCATGCAGCCTTTTCAGCAATTCCAAATAGTAAACTTGGTTAACTGTTTGTCCAGTTGGTACAAATTCATAATGAATAATCCCTCTGATATCAAAAAAGGTTAGCAACATCGTTGTAACAAATTTGAGTACTTAAGTGTTAGACCTCATATTATTCCCATTTTCCAGATGAAATAATCAAGGCTCAGAGCTCAGCGATTTTTTCAGGGGCTCACAGGCGTCAATCATCAGTTGATTTCTAGGCATTTGGTATTCTTTTCACTCTGCCTCACTGTTGCCCTCAGTATTTGAGGATAAATCTTTTAACAATGTGGATGTAGATTTAAAAAAAAAAAACTTTCATGTCACATTGAGATAAGAATTTGAGCCTCCAGTGTAAAATGAGGAAGCTGGATTTAAATGACCTCTACTTGTCCATGTAGCTCCAAAATGCAGCTAAAATTATAATTTTTATTTTCCTGTTTTGGATGTAAGAACGAGAGGATGTGGGCTGTCAATCAGCCTTTTTTTTTGAAAATGGAATTTCAGCATCTCCTTGTGGAATTTCCTGGTTCTCAACCAAGTATTTAGATCCTGTCTCTTAGAAGCTCATCTATTTTTGACTGCAAAGAGATTAGAATCTGGTTATTTGGGGGGCAATCTTTTTGGAGCCTCATGGTTTTCTTTTCTCTTCTTCAAGTACCCCTGTGCTTGTACTGCTCTGGCAGACATGCAGAACTGACCACATGCAGCCTCGTTTGCAGCCAGTCTGCCTGGCCAGGGAGGGGAACATGCTCCTCTTTCTACACTGAAATCAACAGCTCTGGGCACCTCTCCTGTGGGCCAGAGACGGGGCTTTGACTGATTTAGTTCCTGAAGACTTGCTTGTTTGTGGATATGGTAATGACGCCAGTAAAATTCAATTACTGTGTCCCAGAGGACTGTAGCAAGCGACAAATAAATTAGGAAACATGAGCTTTGCAGTAACTGAACTGAAATTATAATGGGGCTATTGAAAAACAAACAAACAAAAATCCTAAACATTCACTTAATAATAGATGCTGCCGGTTCCCCCACCACCAATTAGCTCATCAACTAACTCTTTGTTCTTGTCATAAAAGAATAGGCTTTGGACACAGCCAAGAACATTTTATCTTAATGCCTTGGATTGTTGTCGCCCCCACAGCACACCTGGTTTCGGGGGAACTGGTTACAGAGGGAGGAAGCAGCCGCCTGGAAGGGCCTCCCAAGGCCACAGCACTAATTCATGCTGGGCTCACAGATGCTCACAGATGCTTGGCTGCCCGTGGCCTTGGGTTTCAGGTTGCCATCCAGGGCTGAGGTTTGAATGGAGGTTGTAACCTCAGAAGGTCCAGCTAGCACTTAACCAATGACATCCATCAAGAATGTCAAGGCTTGCATTGTCTCGTTAATTTGAACCAGCTTTCCTGCTATCAGATCCTTTTTCATTTCTAACCTTTCCACCCTGTCTTTCTGCCTTTATGCGGCAGTTTGCAGCCTCTCCTTCCGCCTGTAAGTTGTGCAATAGAAGGCCCCTCTTGGGGAATAGAAACCTTTGCTGTCCTCCAGCCCTTAAGTGGAACTTGTGGGATTAATTGATGTTTCCCTTCCAGTATGGATTCTGAGCTTGTGAAGAGAGAAAGAACACTGACGGCAGTCTGGACATACCTGCAGACTCTATTTTGCAGACAATTTTAATGTTAAAATGGTTTTAACATCATCGCTATCTTCCTTCACTTCCTTTTCTTTCTCACCCACATCCCAACAGCCAAGTATGTAACACAGAACCAATGAACAGAGGAGACATGGAGAAGATGACGAAGGTACTCAAACAATTTCTGAATTAGGAGCAGGTCATTCTCCACCTGTAGTAAATATCTACCTACACAGACCAATCCCCTTTCTTGGAGAAGTGCTCCCCCTTCCTCACCACCACATGAAGGACTGTAAGCGTGCATTATGCTTACTTTTTAAACATACAATATTATATTAGTTTCAGGTGTACATCATAGTCATTCAACAGTACCCACCTGGCACTATACAGAGTTATTACCACATTATTGATTATATTCCCTATGCTTTACTTTATCTCCCCATGACTATTTTGTAACTACCATTTTGCATTTCTTAATCCCTTCTCCTTTTTCACCTGACCTCCAGCCCCCTCCCATCTGTCACCCTCATAAATCTAGTATCTGTGTGACACCATACACAATCATCATAAGGTAGCAGAAAACACCCAATCATAACAGCAAAAAGAAAAAAAGAATCCAAAAAATGAGGAGAGTTTAAGGGGCTTTTTATGTTTTAGTCACACTGCTGTTCTCTGCCAAAGGAGGGATTTCATCCAATCTCAGTTGTTCTGGGGTCTGCACCAGGGTGGCTGGCTAGGAGGGGGGACACACAGAAGAGTTTTGCTCACTCCACAGCCATGCTTCGGCAGTCAAGCGATCTTCCCTCAGGGCAGAAGCCTGTGCACATGTCCAATCTGACTCCCTCCACATTTGACAACATGAAGGTCCAATGTCTCTCCTGTATCTATCAGAAAATGAATGAGCAAGCATGGCCTCTAAATAAAGAGAGAACTTAAAGAGGTTTTATTTCCTATTCCCTCCGTGTTAGTTATCTTCTGAATAAAGGGCATGGGTCTTGGGATAACTTGTTCAAGCACCACGGTCATAGTTTATTAATCTAATGTTCTCCTTAGAAGGAAAAAAACCAGAATCTAAAGTTTTTGGGCCAAGTATAACCCAAATCTATGTGTGCCAAAACCCTGTGCTAGGTTGTTTGCTGGTATCTCATGTAAATGTCACCGTGGTCCTACAGTACATTACTGCTTATTTTCTAAGAAGTTAAGTGAGTACCTAAAAGGCCACGTAGCTGCTAAGTAAAAAAAGGTCACAGCTGGGATGTGGACCCAAGTTTACCTGACTTAAAACTATACTAATTCCATTGCATTCTAATGCCAGATTTCCCAAACTTGTCTGATAAGACTCCTCAGTGAGTACTTGTTAAAAATCCAATCCCACTGCAGATCTCATCTATCTGAATCTGCTAGAAATGGGTACAGGACTTTGCCTCAGGTGAATTGAATCTCATCTGGCAAGTTAGATCAATATTGTTGTAATGTCTTAAATGCTTTAAAAAGCAATATAATAATTCTTGGCAAGATGTGTGCTAGGAAAGTCTTTTTTTTTTTTTTTTAGTAAGTTTTTTTTTTATTTTGGAATAATTTTAGATGAACATGTAAGTCAGAAAGATAATACAGAGTTCCAATATGCCTTCTCTCACCTATTTGCCCCTAATGTTAAGATCTTACACAACCACAGTATCTCCATCGAAACTAAGAAACTAACATGGACAGATTACTATGCACCATATTAGGCAACCACTTATCCTGGAAATGATGACATAGAAGGAGAGGGAAAGATAGGATAGCCCGTAGTTTCTTTTGCTTCCCTTACTCCTCAGTAAGCTGAAGGCAGAGAGTATTGGTATAAAGTCCATGATAATTTTATGCATCATTTCCATTATTCCAGTAAGAACAAAATATATGTGCACGTTATGAGCTATGAAATGCAAACTGTGTCATTTGGGTGCTTTCGCGTCTGAGTTAAATGCACTCCTAATTGCCTTTTGCATCGGGCTCTCACCGACTGAGCTAACTGGCCACTACCATGCATCGCATAAAGATGGAGAGTAAAAATTTTCTTAACTGCAGTTTCTTAACTGCACTTCTTTTTCTACTTTGTGAACAAGGAGCCCCCCCATTTTTTTTCTGCATGGGTTTTCACAAATTATGTAGCCAGTCCTGCTACCCCTAGTCAAGAGCCATTGTCTTAGCAAAATGAAGCCACTGATGGTGGCGATTGTGGCCCCCAGGCAGGTGAGGGGAAAGATAAGCCAGAAAGAGGAAGTTCTGCCCTCCTAGGCAATTACAGCCACAGTGGGGGTTAGTTCTACATTAACCAGCCCTGTCTGCCCAGATGTCTATAGATGCCTCAGGATGATCCCTAGTATTTGAGCACTCCCAGATTCGGCCCAGGGGGCAGTACCATTCCTGTTGGATCGTCCCAGTGGCCAAGTGCTTTTTGATGCAGAAAGTGTAATGGCAAATGCCACATCAGGAAGCAGTTAGACACGTGACCTGCCCCCGGCCTGTGGCTTTTGCAGGCACCACTCTGTATCATGCTGCTTAATTATTTCTGTGCTCTAGTAGGCAGACTTTCTTTTTTAGCCTGAATATTAAATAAAACAGAAATACCTTCTGCATCTACAAAACCTGCTAGCTCATTAAATAGGTGTTTCTGTGAAGAGGAAATGCTGTGGGTTTGGGACAGCAGCTTTAATTTATATCTGAAAACAAATTAGCCTAATGGAGCAGAACAGATACAAATGGCTGTACAGCCCACCCGCACTAGGGAATGAGACAGGGCTCTTTGGCTAATTAATGGACACAGTGGCATTCTCCTCCATTCTGATATTTTCATTGCAATGTGCCTTTTAGGACAGGGTGTTCCTTTTAGGATAAGAAGGATTTCCAGCCTGTAGTGTGAGGGGTATCGTTCTCCATGCAGTGAGGCCATCGTGCTGTGGCAGGCAGAAAGAGAGGAACAAGCTTCATGAGCAAAGGTGACTGCTGGCAGCCCTTCTGGTCCTGGTGAGAGTTGTGTCACCTGAAGGTAAGACAAGCGGCCAAGGATCAGGCATAGTTAGTAAGTGGCTCCTCCGAACCCTCCCTTCTCAGAAAATCAGAAGAGCGAATCACTATAACCTCCCTCTCCTTGCTGCCTCCTCCCGAGCTGCTGGCTGGGCTCCTACCAACTCCCAATCCTTCTCTCTATCTGGTTCTTGAGCCCTCCCCTGCCATACACACATTCCTTCCAATTTAGACCCTTCGAGTGTCTTTTCTGGCATTTTCTGGAGTTGCTTCCCAACTGGTCTCCCTGCCTCCTTTATCCTACCTGCTGCATAGAACTATGAAAATGATCTTGTAAAAACTGAAACTTGATGGTTTGGATTCTCGAGTTAAAAATCTATGATCTCCACAGCTGTGAGAACAACGCTATCCCCTTTGGTATTCAAGGTCCTAGAAGCTCTTTGTAGAATATTTTCCCTTCAGCTACCAGCAAGGCTCATTCCTCTCCTCCTTCAGAATGTGTTTCAAAATGTTCAAACCGAACCACAGTCTCTGCGCACCTGATCGCCTCCCTACAGGTGTATTTTGCTGTAGCCCTGTCACGTGTCTGTGAGTGTGTTCTGTCTTCATTTGCCTTCTTTATTGTCTTTTCCTTCACCTGTACCACCAATGTAGTCTCTGCCAAGGTGGGTATTTTTCTCTATCATGTCCGTTGCTGTAGCCTGGTCCCTGGCACACTGCCTGGCACCTACTAGGAGCTCCATGTTGATTTGTTGAATGAATTGTCAAGTGGATCTGAGCCTAGCCTCGCTCTCCAGCTGTGTCCCCTGCCACCCCTGAAATCCCTTGTGCTCCAGCTGTGTGAGATCTGAGATCTGCATCATACCTCCACAAATTAGTGCCTGCAGTTCCTTCCTCCTACAATGTTATCGCCTCTCTCTCTGCATGCCTAGCCTTTTTTCATCTTTCTGAATTTCTCAGTCACTCCATAATGCTTTTTCAGAGTCCACACTTGTCACTGGACCATGTTAAATGGGACCTGTTTACTTAACATCCTCCTGCAGGGATGCGAAGCAACCCCAGGGCCAGATGGTGCCATTTGTGCCTTCTTCCCCACCTGGATGTTTCATTGCTTGATGAATGAATACACAAGTGGCATGTGCGAAGACACAACCATTTAGTGACAAGGACCGGACTAGTGCCAGATATTCTGGTCTTCCATCTATGGTACTTTATGTGTTATATCCATCAGAGATCTCCTTTGAGAAGATATTCTCACCAACTTCCCTAAAAATCAAAATGTATTTCTGCACTTCCACATACTCCAGCTTCCTGGCCTCTGGCCTGTATTCTTTCTTTCCAAAACGAGCCTTCCCTTATTTTGTCAGTTTTCTGATTCCCTACATTAATCACAATGTCATCTGACTAATTCATTTTCTCAAAGTGGCTGTTAAAGCACAGAGAGATTTTAGGCATAAAGATTTTGTTGAAAGTTGCAGATGTTAATGAAGTTATTCAAATCAAAGGAAGACATTCTAGGCACGTATACAAGTCTTTTGGTGTTTGTTCCTTTAATACACGTTCTCTTTTTACGAAAAATTTCAAACACAAATAAAAGTAGCAGGAGTGGTATAATTGTACAATTAGTACAAGCCTCATAGTTTTATCACTAAGATTAATAGTTTTCAATGATTTGCAACATTTCCTTTTTCTTTTTTTAAAGCATATCCCAGACATCATATAATATTATCATCCTATTTCAGAATACTTCTCTCTCTCTCTCTCTCTCTCTCTCTCTCGCTCTCGCTCTCTCTCTCTCTCTCTTTAACATAACCACAGTGCTTGTTATCATCCTTAACCAAATTAACAATAATTCCTTGGAAACTTAATTTTCATGGAGATATTTGGGGTACAGCCTCTCTGTACCTCTCTAATTGTGTAACGGAACAGAAATAACCCCACTAAAGAAAGATATGTACATCCCATTTGAGCTCCTTACACATTTTAGATGGAAGCTTGAAATGCCTCATACTTTCTTTCCTGCATGGATGGGGCTTCATTGGAGCTTTCTTATTACTCTGGAATTTTCTTTCTCCTTTTAGGGTGTCAGTAGACATTGACTTTGGAAAGCTGCATTCTCCCCATGGCCTGTCCTTAGGCCATGCTCACACAGGCCAGGCCCTTGGAGACTGGCATCTCTGCTCACCATCTATAGGCAGTCTGTATACCACGGTTAGGATTGAATTTGGATGGCCAGTTATTTTTATTTTCTATTTTCCTTACTGGCCTTGGCATTTCATAAGCATAGTGACCAGGAAACAACATAAGGAGATGGCACTCAGATTAGTTCGGTGAATAACATTCAAGTTTAAACTTTTGAAATCTCGATACCACTGACACCATCCATAGGGCCGGGAAGAGTGCATCAGAGAGACACCAGATCTGGATGTCAAAATGCCTGGCAGTCTTCTTTGCCTTTCAGGAAAGCACTTGGTCATGGGGGTGTCGTCCTCACCAAATCCTCTTGCTGCCTCCAGGAGCTTACTCCCACTCTTGGTGTCCATCACTGCTCACACCCTCCTTGAATTTGGCAGACCCAATTCCTCCCCCTACTTCCCTCACTTCCTCCCATCCACCCTGAGGCTCATTTCTCTTCCTACTAGAGTGCTGCTTGTTTGTTCCTGTTGCTAAGCAGCGGAGTGCACTCTGGTGGTGCTTGCTGCCAGCCCATCCACTGCCTCCAATTCAGATTATTCAGGTTAACCCTGTGTGGCCCGACACAGTTTAAAAACCTGGGACTGTGTGACAATCCAAAAAACCACACCCTGGTGTCCGTAACAATCCACACCTTGCGTTTCCTAGCACTGTGTCCTTTCTGGGAGGCAAGGAAGTGTGATGGCGGAGGGCTGTGTGGCCACAGGAGTTCTGGCCCCTCTGTTTAGTAACTTCTAAGAAGTTACTCACCCTCTCCAACTAAGTCTGGGTTTTCTCATCTGTGAAAGGGGATCATCACATAACGGTTTCTGCATGTGTGTGCTCTCTGGGTTGCATGACTTACAGTGTACACAGCGCTCAATAGAGTGTCTATTGTTTTGTACAAACTCCAGCTATGCAGCTGATATTAACACAATCGGCACAGCGCTGCCATATCTGTCATCTGCTTTCACAACGGTATTCGTTGCCGGTTGAGGTAGCTCTTAATACTTCCGTTTTGGGGGTAGAAAACACAGGCACAGAGAGGTAATGCAACTTGCTCATAAACAGCTAAACTACTGGCGCTGGAGTCAGACTTGTTTTGTGTTTTTCCTACTTTGTCATTGGGCCCCAGAGACAGCTACGTCTCAAGATGAATTCCACCAGACCTTCCTTTGGAAGCAATTGACTCCATGGGCCTTGTTTCCTACTTGGAAACAGTTTCATTTTTGATCATCGCCACCATGGAAATATGTGTGTATCTGTTTCCTTGTCTGGTATAAGGCACAAATAGTTTCGACTTTAACCCAGATCAGAACATGAGGACTGGAGAAGGAACAGTGGTGTACGTGGCATTGGACCAGACATGCAATCCGTAGAAAGTGACAGGATGATCAGAAAGCTGAGTTTCATAAAAGAAAAGGTAGCAAGAGTACATAAAGCTACCCATGGAAAAACAGATGATTTTAAGTCTTTTCCTCCAGCCTCCTAATGGGGCTAATTACACTACTTCCACTTTTTAGAGTTGCTTAATTCAGCTGATCTCCAAGGAGGCAGAGGCTGAGATTTGATGCCTGAAACTATTACTCCCTTAGTTCTATTTTGTAGCCCCTCTAGGTTGCACTTGACCCCAGCCTGGTCTTGGTCTCTAGGGAGCTTAGTGAGGGCAGACAGGCTGTAGCTTTTAACTCTTTTGAAGGATCAGCTCTAAGATTATGTAACACAAAGTGGCATTGGAAGACAATTTCCACAATTTTTGTTATATCCTGGACCATTGTTTCGTTCATATTTTCTTAAAATTCACTTCTTTTATAATTAGAAAGAACTTTAAAAACATCATTGCATTAGTCAGGATAGGATGGCTTTTATGGTGGTAACAAATAAACCCTGTTATCTCGGTGTCCTGACACCGTGAAGGCTTATTTTTCATTCATGTAAAATCCAACGTGAGTCAGTTGACTCTCCAGGGCAGCTTTCCTCAAACATGACTCTTGATATAGAGGGTAACTCTTGAATCCATACTCCCTCCATCTTATAATGCTACCATCTCAAAATGTGATGAAAAATTTCAGGACGTGCCACCTCCAAATGTGCCACTTTGGTCTATTGATTATATTGAGGTGTAAGGCACTTGAAAAAGAGCCAGTGTAGGATAGGTTTTCTCTGAATTCCTCTTATCTGCCTAAAGACAGATCCTCCAAAAGGAACTTAATTGTCATAAATCTCCTCCCTAGGAGTTTCATCTACCATGGAAGACTGAGTCTTATCACAGGAGAGGAGACTAGAACTTGACAGCATATCCAGACAAACTTTGTCACAAAGTATCGTACCACCCATCTATTCTTCTCAGGACCCATTCATCTTTCCTAAAAATTATTTCCTTTCCCCTAAACTGCCTTTCTCTCCTTCCCCTGTTAAGATGGTATGTACATAAGTTCACAAATCTCGTCAATTTTGGGGGGGTATTTGTGTTTTTTCCTGTGATATCCCATGTACGTAATCTTAAAAAATTATAGATTTGTATACTTTTTTTTTCTGTCAATCTGCCTGTTGTCAGTTTGTTTCATAGACCCAGCTATTGAACGTAGGAAGGTAGAGGGAACAGCATCTAGTGTCACTGAGGCAGGGGCAAGAGAGGCTGGAGGGCTACACACTGGCTCATGAATGCCTCTACCCGGAAGTGACATAGGTTGCTTCCACTCACATTTCACTGGTCAAGATTAGTCACATGGTCCCTTTTAACTGCAAAGCGGCCTGGAAGTAGAATGGGGGAGAGGGGGGGATATATGTGCTGAGCACACCTGCCCCTGCCACAAGGATGGAGAATGGAACACTGATGTTATCACCTGCTGTGAATAAGACATGGTCATCAATGGATAAATGAGAACAATGTAGTAACTTCTAGGTAAATATTTTTGCATGCTAAACACTTTGATTCTTAGGCTTATTTAGTTTGTTCTAGAATGTTGGGGGTGGGAGAGAGAGAGAGAGAGAGAGATTAGCACCAAATAGAGATTGTCTTCCTGAAGGAATCAGAAAGATCGAAGGATTATTGAAAGAGGAATAACTTTCTCATTATAAGATTCAATGTTGTTTAATATCTTGTCCATGTCCTATCTAAAACCATCTCTTTTCACCTAAAGTCTTCTGATGGACAGCAGTGATCCATGTGCCACCCTCTGGGAAACACTGCCCCCCGGGGTCCACATCACCCTCCAAGGCAACAGCAAATATTTATGAGGTTTGCTGTGTGCCTGGCACTGTGCTCCTGCTGCTGAGCGCACAGAATTTATGATGACCATCCCTGCCTTAAGATTTAACAGAATGGAGAGACAGAGAAATAAACCGATACTTACAATACAGCATGAGAAATACATTCTGGAACTACAAAGGGTTATTAGAATGATCCTTGAGGGGCAACAGATTTTTCAAGAAAAAAATCCATAATTTCCTCGTTGTGTTGTCTTCACACTGTTGGATTTTATTTCCTTTTAACTTTTCTTTTGGTGGGAGCAGTGGTATGCTATTCAAGGAGAAACCCACGGGCAGGAGGGGGGAAAAAAAGACAAAAAACCTCAGCTAATGTTTTCAAGGTACTTTGAATGGAGCGCCCCTTGAGACACCAGAAGTTCCCAGAAGACCATGCGATAAGGAAAGTAACACCGGTTCAGGATGTGGGGAAGCCGGTTGCACTTTGTGGAGAAGGTTAATAACAATGTCAGATCAATTCTGCAGTCATTGACGGAACTCACTAAATGGAATGAAACGGCGGCAAACTGTGGGTCCAGCCTGGGGTCCTGGACCTCTGCACTGTGTAGCGTAGACTCCCTTTGTGCCTAAGTTGTCTTGGTAAAATTAGAGACTGGGCCAAGGGTGCAGTTCCTGCGCTATGGATGTTCGTACATGCAAAGGAAGAACGGAGAACAGACGACCTAAGCTTAGCCTCAGTCATGATATCATTTGTTATTCTGATGCCTCTGGGCTCTGTTTTTAGGTGTTGGGGAAATAGTACTAACCTCATCACTGTTGTTTGCACTTGCTTATATCTTATTTAGTACTTAAGATGTGCCAGGCACTGCTTCAGAGGCTTTAGCAATGTTAATTAACTTCATCTTAGTATCACACCCCTCTTAGAGATGGGAAGAGTGCGAGGTACGGGGAGGCCGAGTAACTTATTCAAGGTCAGATATATAGAGAGAGTCAATCTCAGGCAGTTGGGTCTAGAGTTTGCAGTCACTACCCTGCTCTGTCTCTGGGCGAAATAGTTGAAAGTGCTAATAATACGATGAGGAATGTAATAATGACACATATAAAATAAGTAGTTTTTAAAAATTAAAAGTGATTTGACAATGACAAATGTTGCACATGCACTTGAATGCAGTCCTCAGAGAGAAGAAACAAAGAGTAAAGCATGCACTGTGAGAGAGAAAGAAGGGGAAATGCCTACCGCCCAATGATACCTAGCTTTACATACATTTGTTCATTTGCACCTCCCAACACCCTTAGGAGGTAGGTGCCATTATCACTCCTATTTTACAGATGAGGCTGAATGACTTGTTTAAGGTCACACAACGGGCAAATGGAGGCCAGGTCCCACTAGACCTGGCTCCACTAGACCAAAGTGCCTGGAGGCAGAGTGGGCGATCCTGAAGCTGCCAAGCCATCTGTGTCAGCTGAGGACCCAGGAGTCTGAGTGTGGTGAGGGGGCAGGTGGTGACACTTTTGCTGGGACACAAAGGATGTCCTAAACTCTGGGGCGGGGGGTGCAGATGTGAGTGAATGAGTATCCTGATCCTGGGGGGGGGCGTTGAAAATGGATGTTTCTGCCTCAACATACTTCAATCAGACAAACGGGTCCACTTAGGGAGAAGACGTGTAGTGCATAGGGAGCTATACCCAGAACAAGAGCGTGCCTGGCTGGCAGTGCTGCACAACTAGATTACACACCCTCCTTTGGCGGAAGTGCAGTCACTCTGGACCAGGGTTCCTCAACCTGGGCACTATTGACAGTTTGGGGTGCAAAACCACCCTCGTTGAGAGCCACTTGTTTGCTCTGACACTTTAGACTTACGTGCAGAGAATGCTTCTGGAAATTAGCCTGTTCTGAGGTGGAGGAGTTATACATATTCTCTCAAATTTCCTCCAACTCTCAGAGCCTTAGAGAGAAAAATGGTGGATACGCATGTGCCTTATCCTTTCCGTTAATTGTTGATATTTTGGAGAGTGTACAGCTGTGGAGAAGACAGATTGGGAAACATACTCAGCACACTTTGCAATATCTCTATTTTGTGTATCTGTATGTCTGTGATTTCGCTTCTTGACGCGTGTCCAGGTCTTGTCTTGGGCCACGCTGCCCCCTAGCGGTCGCTTCGGTTTGTAGCACACAGAAGAAAGGCCCACAAAAGCGTTCCTTGAGCATGAAGTCAAGTAAGGGACTTGCTGGGGAATTGGGTGGGGTTCAAAGAACAGCCACAGCTTTTGGCTCAGGGTCCTTGTGATTCTCAGGCCTCTCCGCCGAGCCGCTCTCCTTTCCTCCCGGAGCCCCACTTCCTGCGACCCTACTCCTGCACATTCCTGCACCCAGTGAGTGACCCCTTGCTCCTTCCGCCGGCTTACTGGGCCTTTTCTTTACGGGGAATTCAAAGCTGCTTCCATTTTAAATGGAAAGAGCATCCCGTGGCTAGAAATATCCGACAAGAAGCTTCTTATGAATGCCCTGAAGAGAGTTCCTACATGAAAAATAGACATGATTCAAGCTGAAAAAATATAGTCTGTTGCTTCTAAGCTGGACCTCAAAAACATCCCCAGGGTGCCTTTCCGCCCAAGTGGAGAGTGCTGCTCTGCAAGCGGTCCTCTGTTCTGCTCGCCCCCCACCCACCATTTAGTTAACCTCATTGGGACAGGCGTAGCCCTGCAACTGCATGCATTTGTCATCTTAAGAGCTTTGGTAAGCCGACTTAAATTTCAGATAACTAGAGACTGTTCTAATGGCTTTCTTCTGACCATAGATGACATGGTGTAATTAGGAATCCTATAAAAGCCTTTTTTTTTTTTCGTGAGAGTAGCTTAAAAGAAAAAAAGGTGTAAACCAAGAAGACAAACAAAACTACTCTACAAAGTTAAACCTTGTGTGCAAGGAGGATATTTTTAAAAAGTAACTTTACATGTATATGTGAGCTTACATGTATATGTGAGCTTTACATGTATATGCTACAATAGTTAATTGTTTCAAAATACAATGCTCAAACAGCAGACCACCCAAGTCTGGATGGTGAATTTATCATAGATATTTCCTTTTTCCTTTTGCAAAGGGGGTTTTCTATTTCCAGAAAATAACATTTTATTTATGGCTATAAGAGCTAGAATATCATTTAGCAATTAGGTAAAACAAACGACCAAAAAGTTTAATTCTAGATCAGAGCTCTTAAAGTCATTCTGATTTCAGGCTGTATCAACAAAGGACAACAACTAATAAAAAGCCTGGAAGGTCAGATATTGTGAGCAGGAAATTTGCAGAAGCCTTACGGATGGGCAGCAGCTGGGCTTCCTTAAGATTTATAGGCTACATAGAGTAAACATGCACTTGATTATTTCTACTTGATATGAACATACACCAGATGAAGAAACTCCACTATTCCCTTTACCCCACCCCACCCCAGCCCCCACATTCGAAAACATTTCCCCTTATCTTTCTTGTCTCTCAATGTAAATGGCTTAAGCTGCAGCTTGTGCCATTAAACATGCCTAGATGTTTTAGGGGAAAAAAATGGAAAGGAGAGAGATCTCCTAGGTATTTGCTTATTGAACCTTGTTTGCCTTCTCACTTTACTTAGTCTGACTCTGAGACCCCAGGCTGACGTGTGCCTGGGTCCCAATCCTCTGTGACAGATACTACCTAAAAGATGAATCCTGACAGGTAGATCTGAACTTGTCAGTATGATCACCATAGATGGTGAATCCAGCCAGTTTGGGCCAATGAACTTGGCATGGCAGATGCCCATCCTCAGATGCAGGGATCTAAAACGCCCTTACAGCTCTGCAGACATTGCACCGAGATCTCAGGGCGGAGCTCCTGTGTGACAAAGGAGACAGGTGGCTTCACTTAGAGAATTTCCAGACCCTCCAACGGGAGGAGTAGGATGAGGGCAAAATAATACATGATTGATCATCAGGATGATCGGATCCTTCATGTTCACAAAATGCCAGCAAATCACAGGAACCAAGTCTAGGTCTTGTGTCTAGATATACAGTGTCCATGACAATGGGGGCTTTTGGGCTTATTATTGGATATCCTATTGAAGCTATCCAAAATGTGCCAGAACTATTGTAAGAGGAGAGATCCGGTTTATTTAGAAGGTTGCTTTAACAAAAACAACAAAAAATTGGTGCACTTAACAGTGCTGACTCTCCCTCCATGGATTAAACCGATTACTAATTTCGCATATAATTCTGTCCATTTCTTCCCTCCTCCTTCCCTCCCTCCCCCCCTCCTTCCTTCCCTCCCTTCTGTCCTCCCTCTTCCCCTCATTCCTTGTTTCTTTCCCTCTCTTCTGTCAGGACAACTGTGTCTCAGGCACTATGCTGAGCAATGACAGCCTGAAGATTTATGAGAATTGTTTCAGCCTTTTAGGAGATGAAAGACAAAATATTTAACAATGCAGACACAGGCAGAGGCAGATCCTAGCTCTGAGAAGCCTGAAGCCTAATACAATTTGGGGAGCGCTCTTTGAAACAAACAAACCAAAAAAGATCCACAATTACAAATACAAAATGAGGCAGGCAAGGGATAGTTATTTAAAAAGAAAAAGTAAATGACAACAAATTACTGGCAGCTTGGAGGCTTGGGTCTTTTCTCCTTACGATCTCTTTAGGCAATGTACCAAAAAGGCTTTATCAGACATGCTTTCTGATTGCAACCTCACTTCTGTTGCTCCCCGGGAACACTTAGTGACCCCTCCCAGAACTCATGGGGGCATGAGTTAAAGGCCCCGAAGCCTAAGTTTCATTTACTTCTTAGAACTCTGCCTGTAGTCTCAGGTGCCTTCACGCAGAGTGGTCAGCAGCTGAAGGCAGCCTGGGGCCATGCAGGCAGGTCCAGAACAGCGTGGGAGAGGGGGCATCCTGGAAATGCACGGGGAGGCAGGGTACTCTGTTCAAGGTTGGCTTGGATGTGCTGGGCGAGATGGGTTCCAAGTCCTGCTTGTGAACTTATGTTGGAGCCTTTCTTTTCATGTCTGTCAAACAAGACTAACGAAGAGAGATGAGGAATATAGCTCAGAGCCAAGGGCCTGGCATAGAGCAAACATGCAATGATCCGTCACCTGATGGAGGAATTCATTTCAGAGTTTGATACCGAAAGTTATTTGTGTGTCTTTTTGCATTCTCCCCCCACCCAGTCACTTTCACTGCTGACTGCAGGAGACATTGAATATCCATTCCCTACTTAATGTTCTCAGCTTGCGTTTTACACTGTCTGTCAGATCCAATCCATCATGTGTGTAATCATATTATACATTGCTCTCTCTATGAATAAGCAATGAGGGGGTTGGCATTTTGTTTTCTGCAGTCCCCTGTCAGGAGAGGCTAGATACAGGGTTCAGATTTCTGCTCCACGCTGAAGGGAAGGTGCAGATAATAAATCACTTTACATTTCTGGGATGGAAGACAGGCTTCTCGGGGTCTCTGTGATTGTGGCAGCTGTGGTCTTGTTCACCAACAGGAATGAATGGAAACCTTAGGACACAACCGTATCTGCCTGGGGGAGGAGTAGGGAGCAATACAGAGCCAGGGGGCAGAGAGGCTCGGCGAAGAGGCTCGGCGAAGTGCCTGAGGGATTTACACTCTCTCTCAAGCATCAGTGAGGTGCTAGGACCGAGACCTTCCTCACTGACGCAGGAGGTTTCACGATCTTTGGACACCAGCAATGGTCACATACCTCTTATCATCTCAGTTTCCTTAGCCCTGAAAGAGGGGTAAAGCTCCCTTGCCTGCTTCACTGTATCATGTGGAGAACAAAACAGAACAATGAAAGTGAAAACGCCTCGTACACCCAGGGAGAGCTAAAAATATTGCCATTAAATGTAATAGCGTAAGGTAACATTACGGAGCCTTTATGCATAATTTCTTAAACAGCCATTTTTTAGCAATGATTTCCTCGTGCTTCTTATATTTGCATTTTGGCACTGCTTTATTGTTTAGATAGGTTGTAGAAATTAATTCTAAATGTTAAACTCTACCGGGTTCTCTCATTCAAACTGGAGTTATACAGGCAAGGACGTTCATTTACATTGTCATGGCCTTCTGTGTTTAGCGGGGTTGTCCAACCGGTTGGTTAAAGCATTTCTCAAACCAATGAAATAGCGCCACCGTGTGTCTCTCTGTCTTAACTTCCCTTTACTACTCATTTGCCTTTTAATTTTTTATTATAAATATTGGCAAATAAGCATCAGAAAGTCTATTTCTGTTTAAGTAAAAATACATTTGTCTATATTTACCTGCAAAATATATGGAAGCAATAGAAATTTATGGACCCCCTCCCCCCAGCTGCATCTGTGAACTAATTGTTAGCGAAAGTCTATGTTTGTCCTACATATAAACATGCTTGAATAACATTTGTGAGAGATAACAAGCTTAATTTAGGGCACAATTCTGCTGTTGTGATGATGGTAACTAAGTAATTGTACTTTTTCTGGGATATCTCTCCCCAATTATCTGATGAAAAAATATATAATGTGTATATTTCACAAAATACCAGGAGTGCCCCAAAAATGTATACACATGATGTGTAGTTATCTTTTGTTATTGGTATATATTAATATTACAATTTTAATACAGTTTTTTCCTTTCTCAAAGGGTGTATACCTTTTTTTGGCACCTTCTGTATATTTTCTCGGGAGGAGGTATACGCGTGTAAGGTAATACAGTATTTGGCAAGAAATAAAAATCAAAAAAGCATTGTAAAGTGTACTTAGGTAAACTTATCTATACTTCAGTTAATCAAGCAATTCAAGGCAGAAACACTTTTGGAAATCGCGTGATAACCCTGCATTGAACTGATATCACATGGAGAAGCGATATTTGTTAGGGAGACTATTACAGCAAGAGATGGTTCTCTATTTTTTTCCCAATGGGATATGAATGACAATTGCAATACTTATTAAATGTCTATTTGGCAAGGCACTGTAGAAAGCACATTTACCTGCATTGTTGCATTCAGTAATTGGGGTAGGGGTTCAATCATGGACCTTTAAAACATTATAATGGAATTAAAAACAACAGCAACAAAAACAAACAAACAAACAAAAAGCAAAATAAAACTAGCCACTGGAAGCAGAAATACACCTTCAAGCTAGGAGCTAAGCCATCTGCCTGCAGTGCTAGGGGCTTAATGGCTTTGAATGCCAATGGTTGATGCCCTCTGGTGGCAGTTATGGGAATTTACAAGTTGGACAGGGAAGAAGGCTGATAGGAAACAACATTGCATCATTTGAAATATGGTGCTGGAGGAGAGCTCTACAGATACCTCGGACTGCCAGAAAGATGAACAAGTGGGTCCCAGAGCAAATGGAACTTGGCACATTGCTGGAGGCAGAAATGACAAAACTGAAGCTGTCTTATTTTGGGCACCTCATGAGAAGGCGGGGTTCTTTGGAAAAGACAGTAATCCTGGGGAAAAGAGACAGCAGCAGGAAAAGAGGAAGACCAAATACGAAATTCACTGACTCCAGCAAAGAAGCCATAGGCTGAGTCTACAGGAACCGAGCAGGGCTGCTGAGGATAGGACGTGGTGGACATGAGTCATTCAGAGTCACCAGGACACGAAGCTGATTCAATGACACAAAACACACAATGAACACGAGCACCACAGTGCCTGTTGCTGAGTGCAAAGTCCTGTCCAGAGAACCTGAAGCCACTGGTATGTGACCACGAAAGTACGGCCACCTTTGTTCTTATTCAATTCCTGCTGTAGATGAGAGAGGTAGTAAGTGAATTCAGATCCACTGAGGTGTTAGGCTTCAAGTTGAAATGTCTACAAAATGACAGGTGTGAACTATGAGCTGATATGGTCACTGTCTGTTCTCCTGTTTTATCTGTTAAATCAAATGGAAACAGACATTGGAAACATTAAACAGGGGCGGACAGGTGGCTCAGTTGGTTAGAGCGTGAGCTCTGGGCAACGGGGCTGCAGGTTCGATTCCCACGTGGGCCAGCGAGCTCCGCCCTCCTCAACTAGAATGAAGTCAGTGAGCTGCTCTCAGCTCCCGGGTGGCCAGATGGCTCAGTTGATTGGAGCGTGGGCTCTCAACCACAAGGTTGTCGGTTCAACTCCCACAAGGGATCGTGGGCTGCGCCCCCTGCAACTAGCAATGGCAACTGGACCTGGAGTTGAACTGCGCCCTCTACAACTAAGACTGAAAGGACAACAACTTGACTTGGAAAAGTCCTGGAAGTACACACTGTTCCCCAATAAAGTCCTGTTCCCTTTCCCCAATAAAATCTTAAAAAAGAAAAAAAAGAAAACGTTAAACAAATCACCAAAAGGGTAAACAAGCTATGGTGTATTCATTGGATCCATTTACAACTGAACGCTTCATTTTGTAGTATATATCACATATCTATGCATGCACACTTTCATTTGTGTGTGTACAGAAGGATAGATATCAAATTGTTAATAATCGTAACCTCTGGGGATTAAGACAAGGAGGGCAAGAGAATAAACACGTTTGCTTTTTACTTTATCATTCATTCATGTGTTAACACAAACTTGTATTTCTTTCAAAATAAAACAGCCCCATAAAGAAGGTCAAATATAGACGGAAGAAGACTAAACTGGGAGATGAGCACACAAGGCAATAAACAGATAATGGATTATAATATTGTACATTTGAAACTTATATAATCTATTAACCAATGTCACCCCAATAAATGTAGTAAAAATAAAATAAACAAAGACTCTAAAAAATCCAAAGTAAAACAAACAGATTAAAAAAAAAAAACAAAAACAAAAAACAAACAGGGGCCGGCCTGGTGGCTCAGGCGGTTAGAGCTCCATGCTCCTAACTCCGAAGGCTGCCGGTTCGATTCCCACATGGGCCAGTGGGCTCTCAAAAAAATAAAAAAAAAATAAAAATGGATAAAATATTCTCTGTGTCTATGAGACTGTTAAAAAAAAAAAAAAAAACAACCATAAGTCCATCTGAAACATAACATGCCCTGCAAATATGATAATCAACTTAGGGAATGTTGTAATTTATTTTATTTTTTTAGAGCTTTTAAATGTATAGCTTTATATTAGTTTTGGTAGAATCTAAATTAATTCCGTGGTATTTTTCTTGCTCCTTGAGGCGAAATGGAGATGCTTCTTTGACCACAGATCTAAACTATTTTCATGACCTGCTGAGGAGTGTAAACCAGCAGTGAGAGCAAGAAACTTGGGATCCTTCTTCCAAGTTCCAATTTCGCTATTTCCGTATTTGTTGACCTTGTTAAAAATATCTCCTTCTTTACAAACCTGACACAACAAAGCAAATAATATTTTATACGCCACAAATATTAAAGGTCACTCTGGTGCCATGTGTTTATACCAGGCATTTGTGTCAAAATATTTAAGGTGGTTTTTGAAATCTATATAGAATACAAGATACTATAAAATAAAACTAGGTATAAGGGATAAAGAAAAGGGAGCAAAGGATAGGGACGTAAAACGGAACTGGACTTCAGACAAGTCCAGAAGCACACTAATGAAAGTGAGCTCTGTAAAACGTTCGGCAAGGGTGAATCATAAATTTGTTTTGGAGTTTGCTAGCAACAGAAACAAAGAAGAAACGTGGTTGGTTCCAGGAGTCACAGGTCCATAGGACACAAAGTAATCAGTAGTTACAGAGAAACAACAATTACAGGCCTGTTAAGAGAAGAAAAAGTTGCCCCTGCTTAACTGGCTTCTAGATAAACTTAAGATGCAGTTGATCCAATACAGAGAAGAGAGGGTACAAGTGCTGGAACAGTCCTTTATCCTGGGCTTGAGGCAAGACCGCTACTGTTAGTCAGTCTTTAACACTGCCCCTGCCCCCAGAAGTGTTCAGCGTCCATTTTTAATGGTCTCCTTTTACTGTCTGCCCAGATCTCATGCCCCGAGCCCACCCATGCCTTATTGGGCTGATACTTTCTCCATTTCTTCCCTCTTGAACTCTGCTCAATGGAATGACAATGTAAGACTCAGATTCATGTGTAAGTGATTAATGATACAATTGTGCCCCCTCTCCATGTAGGGCATTTGTATCAATGCTTTCTTAGAATGACAGCTGGGCAGATGGATGTCATTATACATTTTTTATAACAATGCTTCCATTTCACTTGGCAATGTCAATTAGCATCTCCTCTGACTCTTTACTGTATTTACAAATGCTCCTTTGGCTGTGGAGATCACAAGTGAACCCTAACTGATTAAATTATGTCAACTTTATTTAATGCCTCCTGGTGCTATCTTTGACATATTTTACTCTAGAATTGTTTATTTTTTTAATAGCCATTGCCCACTGATACCCAGGGTAGGCTCTACTATGACCCCACTGTCTTTTAAATCAGTCTTGAACCCAGTCCATGCATTCCCACTAGCTGCCTATGTCATCCCCCCTCTTCGTCCCCCACTTTAAGTGTTCTCTTAGTACGCAAGTTCACACATAAAAAACACATTGCGCAATGACAGACTGTGATGTCCTAACCCAGGGCGATAAATGGACTATTCATCTCACCAACGTCTTGGCCTCAGAAGGAGACTTGAAAGGAAAATAAACAGAGTTGGGAGTTGGTGTAGGTGGAACCCTGCAGATTTCCTTTCCCAGACAGCACAAGAAAATTAGGCCAAATGCCCATAAAAGTGTAAGCACTGGCATTCTTAGTTTCTACACACATTTCCTCTACAGACGACAGGAAAGTGGTGCTGAGCCTCTCCGGTTTCGTGCGCTAGGTAATGGATGGGCCATTTCGAAGACCAGAGATTCTCTTCAGGGTGGTTGTCCCCTCTAGCTATTCTTGGTCATGAAGGATGGTAAAGGTCTAAAAGCAACAAACTTTACAAAGTGGGCATACATGGGCGAAGATCAGTGAAGGCCTTAGGGAGGATGCAACACTGCCAGTAGCCCAGAAACCTTCTCATCCCACATTGGCTCATCTGATTCAGCTTCATCTCTGCCATGTCACCTCCCCTCCCAAACGTACCATACACAGGACCAATTGCCAGTCCTCCTCTAGAGAGAGTCCATGTGTTAGACTTGCCACTAAGTAGCTGGTTGGTCTTCATGAGGACAGAGCCATATTAGGTTGCAGGTTTTCTGACCCAGGACATGACAATCACCAATTAGTCTCAGTGAGAGCAAGTTCAAGTTGTAGACAGTCCCTGCCATCATCTATTAGCATGCACATGCTTATAAATGGGCATCTACATGGCATATATTCAATACATACCCTAACAAACATTTTTTGGCAAATGTGTTCTCTTCCAAATATTTTGCTTAGTATGATTTGATGCTAGCTCATTTGAGGCAGAAGGTTTGTAACCGATGACATTTATGGTGGGTCGATATAAATGTAGTCAATATAAAATGGCATTCTTTGATTCATGCCATGAAATTTTCTTTTCTGATATGCTTTCTACCTCTGCTTTCAGTTTGTGCTTGCTTGAAAAAACACTGCTATAATTTGCTTTTAAATGTTTAAAAGTGTATGTTGAAGTATAACGTACATACAGAAATGAGAATGTATAATTTAATGAATTTTCTATAGTGAACGTGCCACTGTCACTATTTCCTAGATCCAGAAATGAAATATCACCAGCATCCCAGAAGGTTCCCGCAAGCTTTTTCCCTGTCACAACGCCACACCAAAGATAAACATCAACCTGACTTCTAACACTTAAAGACTGGGGTTACCTGCTTCTTATAAATGAAATCATACAGCTTGTACTGTTTTGTGTTTGACTTTCATTCATCATCATGCTTATGAAATTCATTCACATGCTTGCCCGTAGAAATAGCACATTCATTCTTACTGCCAAATAGAAATCCGTTCTGTGAATATACCACCATTGATCCATTTTTACGGTAATGTGCATCTGGATTGTTTCCAGTCTGGGGCAATTGCATAGTGCTGCTAAGAACACTCTATACCTATCTTTGGTGCACATATATATAGATTTCGGTTTGCTATAAAACACTGCAATGCTGGGTAATTGGCTATGCTAATGTTCCGATTTAGCAGCTAGTGCCGATAGTTTTGTAAGGTAGTCGTACCAATTTCACTCCCAGCTGCGGTGGATTAGAGCTAAGTTGCTCCATAACTCTTGGTATTGTCTTTCTGTTTACTTCTTGTCCTTGCAGTGAGTATGCAATGGTGTCTCATGGTTTCCGCTTCAATTTCCCTGATGTCTGATGATACTAAATTCCTGTTTACATGCTTATTTGCCAGTTGAATATTCTCTATGTGAAGTGACTGCTTGAGGCTTTTGTCCATTATTCTATTGGGTTGTCTGTCTTTTTCTTTTTGATTTGTAGAAATTCTTCACATACTCTCTTTGTAAGTCTTTGGCTCATATGCATATTGCAGGTATCTTCTCCCACTCTGTGAACTGCCTTTCCATGCTCATCGTGGTTATCTTCTAATATTAGATGTTCTTGTTTTTTAGGATACACACTTGTTCTTTTTTTGTTTGTTTGTTTAGTGCTTTCTGGGATCATGTTTATGTTTAAGAATTTTTTTGCCTTACCCCAGATCATGAAGATATTCTCTTAAGGTTTTTTATCCCCCCATAGTACTTTATTTATAACCTGATGGGTCAATGAATCGTCACATAAAGCCAGAATATCCAGATATGAATAAAGGGAAAAAACACCAAGTCTGAATATTTTCTCTATGCACTGCTAAACCTGGGTACTTGGCACCCACTGTATAACTGGTCTTTCCCTCCTATTTGACTGTTTGGAGCTGTGTATGGAATTCATGTATGGGTACAGGCATGAGATGGCACTGGCGTGGCAGCATATTTCTGTCACTGTTTAAATGACTCCCTATCAAATGAAATAATTGTTTTAAACGTTAAAAGAAGTTTGGGCAAAGCTTTGGAACTGTCTCTTCCAAACACTTTTTAGCATCCACTAAGGTAAGTATTTTAGAATCACAGACATTGTTCCGGGTCCGTGAAACAGCGCTATTACTCACGATGAAACAAAACTGAATCGTCAGGAAATCAGGGTTAACACAGACGTGTGGTATTTTAGTACCAGAGATTCTTGGAAATGACCAATTCAAATGACCAATTCTTTTTAAGATTTATAAAAAGGTTCTACTCGTAAATTCAAAGGAAGGCAAAATGAAATGTGTCCTATACAGTGGCCAGGCCGCAGTCACCTTGCATCTCAAATGAGAGGTAGGTGTTGCTCTGGAGCCAGGTGAGACAGTGATCATAAAATACACACATATATGCTGGGAAGTGACAGGACACAGGACTCTTTGTATCACTGGGGTATGCAGTGATCTTCAGCCAGGCTGCGAGACCCACGGGGCAGAATATTTTTAAAACAAAAGAAGTTGGTGAGGAAAAGTTTCAAACAAGGATGCCTCTGGTTTGAGATTCTTTTAAAAGCAAATCACAATGTAAGGGAATTTTAAAACAATACCTCCAAAAACGTAGCATCAAAGGCATAGTAGACCAGCTTGTATTTAAAATCTGTCAGCAAGAGTTGTCAATTTCTGAACAAAACAGTGACAAGTTTTTGCAGTAAGAAGAATCTTAGAGATGATCTAGTCCAACCTCTGTGTCCCATTTATTTAAGCCACATTTATTCATCCCTACTATGCACCAGGCACAAGAACATCACTCAGAACCTACTAGTTATCTTTGTAGGTCACAAATTGCTCCCCAAACCAGCGGCTTAAAACAACTTCCATTCTCTCAGTTTCTGTCCACCAGGGATCTGGCACAGCTTAGCTGGGTGCTCTGCTTCCATGTGTCATCACAAGGCTACAGTCAAGGTGTCAGCCAGGGCTGTGGCCTCATCTGAAATCCCTCCTGGGGAAGAGCCCCCTTTCCAAGCTCATGTATGTGGTTGTTGGCAGAATTCAGATGCTTGAGGTTGTTGGACCCAGGACTTGAGTTTCTTGCCGGTGGTTGGCTGGAGGTTTTCCCTCGTCCCTTGCCATGTGCAGTTTGCTTCATCAAAACCAGGATGACAGTAACTCTGCTAGTATGATGGATGTCATCATCTTTTAGAGTCTGATCACAACGACCTTCATTACCTTGCCGCACTATATTGTTGAGATGCAAGTCACTTGGTTCAGCCAATGAGAGAGGGTTTTATGAGGGCACTCAAGGGATTATATAAAGGCACAAATACCAATACCCGGAGGAGGGCATCACTGGGAACTATCTTAGAAGTTTGCCTACTACACAGAGTAAATGACAAAACTTAAGACATATTATAATGTGTTTTCCATGCTATAGAAAACACACTACAGCATGTAGGTAAACAACAGAGAAGAATGGCTTCCTACTTTCTGAGACATGTAGAATGGTATTTGCAGAGAAATCTAGTTGATTTCCATCATTTAAAAAAAATTGTTTTTAATATCCGACCAATCACTTAGTATTTGGAGGAGATAGTAAAAAACTATTTTCTCTATAGCAGTCATAATCCAAGGGGCCCCATCTCCTCTCTCCACGCATAATAAGGTGACCATATAAATTATCATCCAGATCAGGAAAATTTGGGAGTGAAATGGATGGATTAGAAATAACAGAAGTGAACCAGGACTATCCCTGGGAAACCTGGCCACGTAGCCATCCTACTTATATCCAGAATGGAACAACAATGCTTCTCCATTTTGGGAGCTCAAAGCTTGAGGTAAGGATGGAGAGAGAGACATGGAGCCAACCCTGACCATCGTGGGGTTGTAGGTCTGCAGCCAGATAACCCTCCTGTCCTGCGTCTCAGTTGGCTTCATTGGGAGCCTTTTCATGAGATCAGCATCTCTAGAAGCCCAAAGAGATTCTTAATGCTCTTGTATCGCCTGTCCTCATTGTTGCTTCTCATTCCTTTCTCTGTTCATTTAATGAACAAGTATGAGACGCACCTTGTCTCTTTCATGGTTTACTGATGGGTCTGTTCTTCAACCCTTTTATTTCATTTTTAATATTTTCAAATGCATTTAAGCAAGATAGATGGCTAAATTTGCCAGTGATTGACATTTGGATAATGGGTCATTTTTTGATGACAACAGATTTTCAATGGCAAATGATGGTCCAGCATTTCATCAGATGCTTACTCAAAAATGAACATCTGTCACACCACTGTCCATTAGTTGTCAATTATTCTTCCTCTTTTAACACTCATGCCATATACTTTCAAGTTAAACACATAGTAGGCATTCATAGACCTTAATTAAGTTGATTGATTAAAGACAGCAAGCATTTGCAAATATTTGTTGAAGCTCATGGAAATACTGCCTGCAAAGCAAACTTTCTTTCTTTTCTTTCTTTTTTGGTAAAAATATCTGCTTAAATGAATACTTTTATTGAGAAAAGCTGGTAAAACATTTACTTTGTTTAAATCAATATACTTACTACTTTAAACAGAGTTCTAAACATGAAAATTATTTCTGTAGGCCCAGGACATCAATTAAAAATGAGGTCAGACAGATAAACGAATACTGTATGATCTCCCTTATATATGGAATCTAAAAAATCCTGTACTCACAGAGAACAGAGGTGGGGGTGGGGGTGGTTAAAGGTGCAAAATTCTCTTCATAAGATAAATAAATCCTGGGGATGTAATAATGTACAGTGTGGTGACCTTCGTTTTTAAAAAAGTGAGGTATAGGACAATTTTTCCTATAAAATGCTTTCCAGGAGTACAGTATATACATTATTGAGCTTTTCCTCTGCTGGCCTCTTGCGGACAACACCTCCCACCCCATGTCTAAGGTGTCCACTGGGTTTCTCTAATTGTTTTTCAGCCACTCAAACGAGAGAACCTTGGTAATGTTCATGTTCAAAGTCACCTGACAATGTTTGCGTTTTATCTTGAGTATATATTTATATTATATATATATATACAATATATATTTATATATAAGTATTAGTATTATATATAATATATACTTACATATTATATATATACACACACACATATATATATACACATATGATGATAAAACATTTCAAACTTTACAAAAAAGCATACAATCAAACACATAACACAATCCCATTCCCTGGGTCAACCGTTATTAATGATTGTTTAGATATCCTTCCAGAAATTGTCTATGCGTGTACAAGCATGTAAACATTTGCGTATATGTTTCTTTTGTGTGTGTATTGCACCCAGGGGAGAACATTATCACACTTAAAAAAAAACCAGCAACTTAACATACTTTGTAGATCTTTCCAAATCACTACTTATTTGTTGATCTGCCTCATTATATTTAGCAACACCCCAAGTACCCCACTAATGGATGCACCAGATTTAGTGTAGCCATTCCCAAACAGTTAGGCTGTTTTCTGTTATTAACAACTTGCTGCTGTGAATATCCCTGTCTTTGTTTATGAGTGCCAGCGTCTCTATTTATAAAACCCCAGAGGTAGAATTGCCGGAGCACAGGCTATATACACTTTTTATCCTGATACATACGACCAAACTGATTGCGTCTAATTACAATTAAAGTATCTCCAACTACACAGCCAAATACACTTCCATCCACAGAGTAGAAAAACATGCCATTTCCCTACATGTTTCACTTGTGTGCCACCAAACGAGTAATTCACCATTGCTTATCTCATAGGTGAAAAACATTCTTTTTCTTTCTGCTGTCATTTTCCTTGATTATGATCATGTCAAGTATCTTTTCCAACATTTGTATTCCACGGACATTTCATGTTCTGCGCACAGCACGCTTTCAGATTACTTGCCTATTTTTCTGTCAGATGGTTGGTTTTCTCCACTCTGAAATTTGAAAAGTTTCAATAGCTTTGGGTGGAGTTTTTCTATAGATATATTCCACATTTTTATAGCTATATACCAAATCCTGGATCAAATATTCTTGGGAACACTCAACCACCATAATGTGCTTGTATGCACTCTTTATTACCCTTCAGTTGCTATGGCTTTGGGCTTTACAAAATACACAAGGCCTGTCTTTTACGGAATGGATTTCCATTTTTAATGTCAGCTCTTAAGAAGGCTTCACTCCCATCTTTCTGTTAATGGGGGGCTGGTCCTCAGCATCAGTGAGCAGCATTTTGTGTCTATGAAAGCACGAAGTCTGGTTCTGGTTTTCATTGGCTTTCTCTGGATTGCTGTCAAACACTGGGGTTATAATACAAGTAATTCTGTGCTTCACTTTGAAACATTAAAACTGAGGGTCACTTGGACAGGCTGATTTTATTTGGCCAATGTGGGAAGGCTGTATGGGTCTCCATCTAGCTAATGCAACTCTTCAGAGAGGCTATGCAAATAGAAGATATTTATCCATTCTTTTGATTTATATATTTTCTTAAAGGTCGTGATTTACATTCTGGTTCTCTATCTCTCCTTCTGTTTCTTTCTGAGAATCTCAAAAGCTGTGGGGGAGAAAAACTGTGTTCCAGGATCTGGCTTTTGAGAGATTTTCAAATGTAACTGCCATTAGCATCATGGAGGTAGGGCTCCCCAGTCCTTCCTGCCCCAGCCAAATGCCTAGAGGGTAATGGATTGTCTTCCTCTGAGCTGACTCCATGGGAGATATTCTCAATGGTTTATGCATTTTGGCCCGAAAATAACTCCCTGCAGACATGGGGGAAGCTTTCTTCCTGTGTTCTCCAGCAGAGGTCTGCTGGGATTGAATCTGGCTCACAAAGTGTAAACCCCATGTACTGTAAAAAGAAGATCAAGGGCTGCGTTGGCACTAAGTGGTTGTTCAAAAGTTTCCAACTGTTCTAACTTTTCAAAAACAGAGAGTGAGCTCTTGTTGCCTTCGCCTTAGGGAATACTCAAAGAAGGTGTCTTTAAACACCCACTCAAAATGCCCAGATTTTAGGAGGAGGAAAAAAAAAACACACACAAAAATAATGAGAACAAAGCTATTGGTTTCATGTTTGGATCAGAAAACAGAAAGGCAGGGGGAAAAAATCAAATAAAATGCAAAATCTTCCAGAGTAGACTTTTATGTTTGTCTGTGCAGAAGGCATTTTCGGATGGAAAGCCAAACAATGGGTAACCAAAAAATTATTTGGTAGCTCAAAAAAATATTTCCCTGATGTGTCATTGTCTTGCGTTGGAGTTTAGGTATCTATAGCATCTTTTGTGATGAAGCAAGGGGTAAATTTAGTAAATGAATAATGTGCTTTTGGAAAACCAGCAAGAAAATCTTTGAGTGCCATCCAAAGGAACAAAAGAGCTTTCTAAAAAAAAAAAAAAAAAAAAAAAAAAAAAAGAAAGAAAGAAAAAGAAAAAAAGAAAAACGTCTTCGGGTGGAGTTGTTTCTGTATCTCCCATCCTAGATTGAGAATATTAGAAGGCTGATGCCATTACCCTCACACATTTAACCAGAGCAAAGCAACCTCATCACGTAATTTTCTCTGGTTGTTCCACAGAGTTTAAAGGACAAAAGGTTAGCAAACACTTAAATTACTGGTCACATTAAGCTTTTGTTTTGTGATTCGTAAGCCCCAGGGAGGCCTATAATTTTGGACTTGGGTTGATAAAAGGCAGATTCAGAGAATTATTTATTTTGCTCTTTTTTCCATCTGGGCTTCCACATAATTGAATGGATTCATTTGGTGCCATTTTCATTCCCTTTAGAATTTTGGTCATGAAAATTAAGAATCATAACTCTAAGATCTCACACAGTCCATGAGTAATGGCAGGGTGCTTTATTGCTCTGACCTTTCCAGTTTTCTAAGTTTTGATTTGCTGAGTTCTTACCTCCTCTTTTTTGCAGTTTACTTATTATGATTATTAATGAGGAAGCAGAAAAATGACCATTCAGTCAAACTTTAGGGAATGGGACATAATAAATGGTCTCTGTCTAGGATCTAACATTTGCCCCTAAATACAGTAATTATTAGGTTGCCTGATGATATGCTGAATTTTACAAGGCGCTTATTAGGGAAAGAAAAAGAACATAATAAATCCACTAATGTGGGTAATGACTGGTATGGAAATTGAAAATGGTTCAAAATTAACCCACTCCTTTTTTCCATTTTCTAAATGCCCCCTGAGTCCTAATATTACTCATTATATAAGTATACTTGCTTTTCTCTCATTTCAATTAGTTCTGCATTGCCAAGAAGCTCCAGAATTATTTGCAATTAAGAGCTATCTGGCCTTACCCAATCACTGCCAACAAAGTAGACAGAATCTGAGGAAAAATGTAACAAACCTGCATTGGTAGATTGATTCAAAAACTGTACTATAAGCTCTTTGTGTCTTACTCATTGTTAGTTCTCTGGCATGCTGAGCAACACTAGAATTGGGAGGTACCCAAGGAGTGGAAACTCTTAACATTATCACTGTATACTCAGTAATGACTGCTGAAGGGTGGACTAGCATAGATTTCTTTTTGGGCTTTTCTACTTCTTTGTGAAAAGGTGATCTTATATTAAATGTAGGACTTTCTATACGCCTTTCAGAGAAGCCAAAAGACAAAGGGTGATTGGCAAGCACGGTGAAGATTGAGAAGGGAGAATATAAAGCAACGTTTTCTATTTCACGTTTTGAAAGAATATCTGAGGTTTGATCTTGATTATTTGCAGTGCTAGTGACTACCTTTCAGGTTGTGTAAAACACTGCATTTATAAAATACATCTTTGGAATAAATCCCGTGTCACTCATAAAAGTAATTATTTGTTGAGGATAAAACTGAAAAAAAAATACTGCAATTGAAAAGAGACTTTAACGTTACCCCGGTCTCTCTTCCTTGGACCTTTGTGCCTATGGGCGTCTGAATTTTTTTAAAGCTAAATTGAAATCAGAGTAGGGCAGAGGGAAAAAAAAAAAAGTCAAATTCAACTCCAAATACCAACTCTATAAAACAAAACAAAGATGATAAAAGAAATGACAATCAACCAAACCAACAAAAAAACACCAAATCCTTGCTAAACTACAAGAGAAGGACATTGTTCAACCTAATAAAGATTACCTACCAGAAAACAAGAGCAAATGTCATATCGAATAATGAAAGATTAGAAGTATTCCTATTAAAATTGGAACAAAGAAAAGGATGTGCATTATTACTATGTAATTCAGCACTCTATTAGAGAGTTTGTCAATGAAGTAAGACAAGAAAAAGAAATTAGAAGTATAGAAATAGAATAAGGAGAAGCAACAAAATTGCAGATATGATTGTTATTTGTAGGCTGAGTCGTATCCCTCAAAATTTATATGATGAAGTTCTAACCATCAGAATTGTATCTGGAAATATGGTCTGTAAAGAGCTGAGTAAGTAAAAATGATGCTTTTGGGGTGGGCAGTAATCCAATATAACTGGTGGTCTCATAAGAACAGGAAATTTGGACACATACGGACCCCAGAAGCCTGTGCAGACAGGGGTGTGGCCATGTGAGGACACAGAGAGAAGGCAGCCATCTGCATGTCAGAGAGAGGCCTCAAAAAAACCCAGCCTGCTGAGCATCTTGATCTCAAACTTCTAACCTCTAGAACTGTGAGAAAATACAATTTTTGTTGTTTAAGCCACCCAGTCTGTGATATTTTTGTTATGGCAGACCTAAAAATCTAATACAAATATGGACTTAACAGTGAATCAAATAAGATCAATAAAATGGCCAGATAATGATCAACATATAAAAATGGATTGTGCTTTTGTACACGATTGTATCAGGAAAAAAGATCTCATTCAAAATACTAACTTGAAATATACCTAAGTATAAATGCAAGCAAAAAATATATGACTTTAAAAAAGAAAATAATAAAATTTTACTAAAATACATTTAAAAGACTTAAACAAAAAAGTATCATGTTTCTGAATAGAAAAAAAAAATTATTGGTAAAAATAGCAATTCTGCCCCCAAATTAATCTAAAAATTCAGCATGATTCTAATGAAATTTCCATCAGAATATTTTTATAATGCTTCTTATGAAGATTCTAAAAATCTGGAACAGAAAATATGAAGGAATTGATAAGCAATTTTTGAAAAATTAGAAGAAAGGGGAGAATATTTTGCTATTAGCTATCAACATACCTTAAAGATATAGTAATTAAATCAATTGGCATTTGTTTAGGACTAGATCAAAGGAGCAGAATAGAAAGCATGTGTGTACACAGGAATTTTTAAAATTATAGTCTTTCACAACATGGATGGACCTAGAGGGTATTGTGCTAAGTGAAATAAGTCAGACAGGGCAAGACAAATACCACATAATTTTTACCTACATATTGAATTGACAAAACAAAGTAAATGAACAAACAAAACAGAAACAAACTCAGATATGAAAAACACACTGATGGTTGCCAGATGGGAGACGGTTGCGCGGCAGGGTAAAAAAGGGGAAGGGATTAAGAAATATAAATTGGCAGTTACAAAATAGTCATGGGGATGTAAGTACTGCACAGGGAATATAGTCAATAATATGGTAATAACTATGTACGGTGCCAGGTGGGTACTAGAGTTATCAGGGGAATCACTTTATAAGTTATATAAATGTCTAAGCCCTATGCTGTACACCTGAAACTAATATAATATTGAATGTCAACTGTAATTGAAAAGTAAAAAAATTAAATAAAACTATAGTCTTTCATATGAATAGAGAAAATATGTCTATTTAATAAGTCGTGGGATAATTAACCTGCCATTTGAAAAACAGTAAAGCGAGACTTCCTCTTGACACCAGGAACTTAGATTTCAGATGGCTTAACATGTTAAATATTGAAAACAAACTTAAAGAACTATCAGAAAAAAATATAGTAGATACTCTTCACTGTAATCTTGAGACAGGGGAGGCCTTAATAAACAAGATATAGAACTCAGCTCCCTAATTAAAACAAAAAATTTCTGTGTGATATCATAAATAAAATAAAAAACTATGCAACAACCTTGGAGGAACTAGTTATGTGTAGACAAAGGGTTGACATTCAAAAATTTTAGAACATGCCTACTAATCGATAAGAAATAATCAAGAAGTCATCAAAATAATGGACATAGGAAACAGTTAATTCACACCAAAAGTACTAAAAATGGCCAATAATAGTGGCCAGAATTCTGAGCCACATCAATAACCATGTAAAACAATAAAATGTCAAATTTTCTCCATCAATGGTAAGAATTGAAAGGATTTCTATGTCAAGGATTGGAAAATAGGGAGAAAATAATGCTGATGAAGACTTTTTGGAAGGCAATTTGACAATATCTTTCAAAATTAAAAATTCATATGTGCTTTAACTCGGAATTCCTCTCCTAGTAATCTAGCCTAAAGAAATGCTCACATGTATACAAATATGTGTGTGCAAGGCCATGCAATTGTCCATTAGAGTAGTCTACCTAGCTGCGAAAAGTTGGTGTGTTAGTTTGCTGACGCTGTCATAACAAAGTACCAGAGACTGGGTGACTCATTTCCTCACAGTTCTGGAGGCAACAAGTCCAAGGTCAGGGTGTTGGCAGGATTGGTTTCTTCTAAGACCTCTTTTTGTAGATGGCTGTCTTCTTTCTGTGTCGTTACATGGTCTTTCTTCTGTGTATGTCTGTGTCCTAATCTCTTCTTATAAGGACACCAGTCACATTGGATTGGGACCCACTCCAATAACCTTCTTTAACCTCAATTACCTCTTTAAAGACCTGATCTCCAAATACAGTCACACTCTGAGGTATTGGGGGTTAAGACTTCAATATATGAATTTTGAGAAGACAAAATGCAGCCATAATATTACAGTTGAGAATACTCTAAATGCAAAAAAAGGAAAGGAGTTATGCTACACTCTGGCTATGGAATAGTATACAGTCATTAATAAGAATGGAGTAGACATGAAAATTTTTCAAACACTGCTTACAGAAATGTTGAAAAAATTTCAAAGTATTAAATGAAAAAAGAGTCACAGTGTATAGTATGATTCCATTAATGTAAAAAGAAGAAAGAGATATTGATATGAGTATATATCAATATGTTTATTTTGAGATAGGGGAGGGAGAGAGAGAGAGAGAGAGAGAGAGAGAGAGAGAGAGAGAGAGAGAGAGAGAGAGAGAGAGAATTACAAGGGTATATACCAAAGTGTCGGGAATGGTTGCTTTTGCTTTGGGGAAATAAGTGGAAATGGGGTTAGGATGGAGGTTACGATAGCAGATAAAGGATAAATTTAATGTTTTGCTCTGTATATGTACTTCTATTTGCTTGAATATTCTACAGTAGAGATGAATTTTTAAATTACTTAAATAACTTACTTGAATTTCTAAATTAGTTAAGTTATGTGAACACATGCACATATACAAAAGGAAATTATGAGTTTGGGGTTGAACAAAACAGAATTTTCAATTATTTAACACTGTGGGATGTTTTCAAAATTCTACTCTCTAATAGAATCTGGAGCACCCCTAATTGAATTTCTCCCCTCTTTGATGTTTGCTTTCGTGGGGAATGTGAATCAATGCTCTCTGATCAACTAGCAGAGTGATGTTACAGTGTAAAATTCAAAGAAGGAGCTGGAGAGCACCTCCCAGCTTTTTCTAAGGAGGCATCTCTGGGGCAAGTGGTGGAGGAGAGGTAGAGCTAGTGAGGCAAGGCTATGATCAGGGGGAATTGCAGTCTTCCTGGCTACTCTCCACCTCTCCCTGGCCTGGCATTCCAGGAGCTGTCAGTGAGGAGATTGGGGCAGCAGTTGGCCCTGAAGCTAAATCTTTAGAATTGGCTGGGAATTAAGCCCCGTTTGTCCGGAAGCTCTGAACTGGAGCTCAGCAGGAAATTACGCTGATGAACTGGGAAACTTAGCCTGGCAAAACTTCAGTCCCTATCTCCCACAGCCTGAATGTGTGCTGTTGCCCTCAACAACAACAACAACAACAACAACAACAACAACAAAACAAAACAAAAAACCCAACAACTTAGATTCTTAGATCCCAATAGAACATTCAGTCATTATCAGACATACCATAATTTAAATTAGAACAAAAATAAACGATTGGTTGTTTAATCAAGTGTGGCTTTTAAGACCACCTCATATTCAGCTAAGATTTATGTTTTTCTAATTCCAATCAGTTTTCTTCCCATAGAAACTGCCACAGGGAGGGGAATAGTTGGGAAGACAAGCTTTGAGTGTTGACATAATATAAAAATTCTCAGTAGGTAAACAAATCCATTTGCAACCAACATTAAAAAAAGAAAATGTGTCATGGTGGATAAATGGGTTAGGATTGTGGAGCTTCGAAAAGAGGTGGGATTTGAACTGTGATTTCTGGCAGATGGTGGTTGCCCAGGAGTTGTGGTGAAATAATCAGGAAGAGGAAAGTTGTTCCTGGTGTAAGGGAAGCTGAAACAAAGACTTGGGGTATGAGAGTGAACATCCAAAGAAGGATGTGCAATGAGAGGTGTTCTTGGGGAGGAGTGGGGCTGCTGACAGAAAGTAGTGTGGTCATTTGTGTGGCTTAGGCTGATATTCTAATATTCCTTCCCCCTTTTTTAATATGAAAGTATCATACATAATACTGGCTACCTACCTTAAAAGCAGTATGAGAATTAATGAATTCAATCTGTAATGTACTGTGAAATGCCAATACCTTTATTAACAACTTTTAAACATTGTTTATGTATTACGGATATCAACCCTTTGTCTGTGGTATATGTTGCAAATATTTTCACCCAGTTTGTCAGTTGTCTTTGGGATTTTTTTAAATGATATTTTGTTTTCATCATGCAAAACATTTTAACTTTTATTAGTCAAAAAATTTTTCCATCTCTTCTTGTATTGCTTCTGGATTTTTGAGTCATAGTTAGTAAACCTTTCCTACATTAGGGCAAAAGAAGAATTCACCCTTATAAACTTCTAGTACTTTATGGTTTCATTTTTTCCCCTGGTATATCCCTAGACCATTTGAAGTTTATTCTTATGTATAGTGTGACATATGGATTTAATTTTATCTTTTCCAATGGCTACTCAAATTGTCCAGCATCATTTACTTTAAAAGTCCATCTTTACTCCAGTGGTTTCAAATGCTACCCTTATCATATACTAAATTTTCATGTGTTTGAGTTTATTTCTGAAATTTCTATTCTATCCTATTGGCCCTGTGCCAGTACCACACTGTTTTAATTATAGAAACTTTATAGTATGTTTTAGAGTCTGCTATTCCCCCCTCATAAATATTTTCTTCAATGTTTCCTGGCTATTCCTGCATGTTTGTTTTTCCATATAAACTTTGGTATCAACTTAACTCCATAAAATAGCTCATTCGGATTTTTATTGAGATTGCATTGCATGTGTAAATTAACTTAGGGAAAACTCACATTTTTATAAAGCTATCCTGTCCAAGAACAGAAGATGTCTTTCCATTTATTCAAATTTACTTTTCAGTCTTTCAGAAGTTTATTAAATTTTTCCTTGTATAGGTTTTACACATTTATTATTAAATTTAGTACTATTTGAGCTTTTTTCATGCTA
Organism: Rhinolophus hipposideros; assembly: GCF_964194185.1. Taxonomy (NCBI): domain Eukaryota; kingdom Metazoa; phylum Chordata; class Mammalia; order Chiroptera; family Rhinolophidae; genus Rhinolophus; species Rhinolophus hipposideros. Next base: position 12,942,966 of record NC_138064.1, read on the forward strand.
CTGGAAATAGTTTCTCTACAATTATATCTTCTAACTTTTCATTGTTTATCTATATGAAAGCTGTTGATTTTTTAATGTTAATTTTATATCCTAGTACCTTGCCAAATTGTTTTATTCTTTGGGTTGGTTTCACCATTGATTCTCTAAGGCTTTGCTAGTATACTATTATATCATCTCCAAATAGATATCATTTTACTTTATCTTTACCCATACTTATTGATTTCTCTTGTCTGATTGCATTGGCTAATAATTTTAGTACAATATTGAATAGGAGAAGAGATACTTGTCATCCTTGCCTTGTTACTCACATTGGGAATTTATGCACTTTTTAAAACTCAAACTTATTACTGCATTGTCATGCAAGAAAAACCATTGCCTCAGGTAATTTATGATGGAAATCTTAATAGCTATATTCTAGTAGATTTTTAGATTCAGCAGATTGGAGTTTGAAGTATGGTACATCTTCTCTGAGTTACAATTCTCAGATTAGAAATCTTAGATATTTTTAACTCTCTACTCTTCTTCAGTTCTTTTATTCGGTCAGTCTTAAAGACCTATTGATTTAACCTCGTCAATGACTCTTATCTTTTACTTACCATTCTCAATGGTAATGTCCAGATTCACACCCTATCTTTCTTTTCCTGGACTATTGTAGGAGTCACCTACCTGGATTCTCAGCCTCTCATTTCACCAACCTAGCTCCCCTCTATTCTAAATTGTATGCTGCTGCTACCAGAGGTGGTCAGTCTAATACACAGCTCAGGGTATGAAAATCTCCTCCTTTGAAACCTCTCCCCTGCTTAATGTGTGAAATCCAAACTCATAAATGTGGCATTATCTGACCTCAGACTATAATCTCCTCTACAACCTCTCCCATTCTTATTTCATGAACCTCTGATCTAGACATTCTGTCCTTGAATATGCCACACAATAACTCACCTTCATACTTTAATCCATGTTGTTTTCTCTGATGAAACCATTAAAAAAAAATCTTTTCAAATTTTTGTAATCCTACTCATCCTTAAAAACCCAGTTAAACTGCCGTCACATACTTGAAACCTTCCCCATTCCTTCAAGTCAGAATTGATTGTTTCTTCCTTTGTATTACCATAACATTGCTTATAACAATATTTGGCATTTACCTTATGTATGTAATATTAAGAGTTAACACATATTGAATGCTTACTGTATGCTATAGTGAGACCTACGCTCTTAAAAAGCATATCTCATTTATCCTTTCAAATTCAACGAGAAAAGGACTATCGCTATATCCATGTCATTTGAGGTGCAGAGCTAGACGATAAATTAATAGCTACTGTCCCAATGCCTTCTATAAGTAGACCCTTGTTAAATCAATTTTACCTAATAAAGAACCTCTTCATGGGATGACCTCTCATTGGCCTGGAAATCTCATTAACAAAAAGTCAGTCCTTCCGTCAGGAAACTAAATCAAGGAAACATTTATTAAACTCTTACCATGTGAGTACTTCTGTATTTCATATAATCTTTAACATAGGTTCAATTATGTTTTCCATTTTATAGTAAAGGAAACTGAGGTTATAAGGAAGTTAAGTAACCTGCTTATGACCACACAACTAGTAAGTGCTAGAACTCAAACTAGAACTTACCACGATCTATCTCCAGAACTAGAGTGTTTAACCATCGCACTCTAATACCTTCAAGAGCTGATGATAATTAGAATCGGTTCCAGATTTGATACTGCAGAGACCACTATTTGTCTCTTTACATCCATCTTCCTTTTCTTCCTGGGAACATGGCTTCCCAGTGGGAGACTAAATTTCCCAGCCTCCATGGCATTTAGGAACAGCAATGTGGCTGTGTTTTCACCAATGAAATGTAAGCTTCAGTGATGTGAGCAAGTTCTACCTCACTTGTCTGAGAGAAAATTGTTTGCCTTCTATTTCCTCTCTTTTCTTTCGCCAAGGGTTTAAAATCAGGCAAGGAAATAGCCCAGTTTTGATCATTTAGATAAAGACATTTTAAGGGTAGCACAGCAGAAAGATGAAATGAGTCTAAGACTTTCAATGGTTTTGTGGAGAAGAGCTGCCCCACTAGCTATTTATGTGAAAAAGAAATAAAATTCAATCTTTTATTTAAGCCAGTGTATTTGAGAAGGGGATCTCTTTGTTCTAGCAGATTAACCCTTATTAATCTAAGTAATATATTATCTTGCAAACTAACGCTCTCCATGATTTTCTGAAGACAATTTAAAGGTTCTTGTCACCAGATTCTCAGAATAGGGGACAGAGATGGACCAAGCAGGTACCCATGAATGCGTCAGTCACAAACCAAGCATCAATGCATAAATTATAATACGAATGACACAATTAAAATATTTTTCATCATGCTGTATAATCTCCAGTTAGAATCATTTTCCATTGTAAATCTCATTTCTGCAACCAATATACTGTAATTTACACAAGCCTGCAATCCAGCCACAGACTGTTAATATTTTTCTTTAGCTAATATGGAGCAAGCCCCAAGAATTTAATGACATAACCAGTTGAGTGACATTGAATATATTCTTCTCAGTTCTCTGGATGCACAAAGGGGGTAAGAAAACTGACCCATCAGGGGAATAAAAATGGGAAGATACCTGGCCAGAAGATAATGAGAACCACATCAGCTTGGAGAGGGGAGAATAGGCTCCAGAGGGCTGTTCAAATGCTAAAGTGTCAGAATATGAAAACTTTCCAAAGGAAAAATCATGTTTATCCTATATGTGCCATGAGCCAAGGTAGGGCCTAGCTTGAAAAGCTAAAGAGATTTAGGTCAGGGAGAAAAAAAAAGCCACAGGTTAAGGATGAAAGAATGAAAGGATGAGAACAAGGGAGGTAGGAAGAAAGAAAAGGAAGTTAAGAAGGAAGGGAGGGAGAAAAGAAGGAAAAGAAAACAAGCTTCACAAACTGTATAGATAGGTTAGTTCATGTTTCTCCCTTGGAGGTCATGAAACTTTTCTGTGGGCCTCCTTCTGCAGATGTATGACACGCCCAAAGGAAGTCCATGCGGGGGCTTAATGACACAGAATCACACCTCATCTCCTGGCCCTTCCAGCTTCTGGCAAGGGTTTTTCTGAAATTTACACTTAGGCAGAGTTTTGTCTCTTAGGCAGGCACCTCCCTTGTGCAAGAAGGAAAAGAGCCAGAGACAACAAAGAATCATCTTTGCTCCAAGGTCTAACGTCTCTGGAGGTTTTATGTTTTCCGAAGGTACACTTACCATGTCATCATTCATACTCCTGGTGTAGCCACCTTGAGGGAGCTAAGGATTCCCACAACAAATTTGCTTCTTAGTCCATCAAGAGAAATAGGAGGTAGGTTGGGATTTCCACAGCCCTCCCCAGTGAAAGAGCAGGCCTGGGGGCTACCATGGGGTGGGACCTGGGGTACCAGGGCTTCAGTGGTCCCCAGATGTCCTCCAGTTTCCTAGTAAACTCTATCTTTACAATCTTCTCTCCTTCCCAGAAAACTCAGCCCTTTCACTTTTTGTGCTTCCTCTCTCCCCCCCCCCCGCCCCAGGACTTCAGCCAGCAGTTCCTGGTATTAAAATTTTTGGGTAAAATAAGTCTTAATTATAAATTTGCAATAATTTATACTGATGTCCAGAAATAAGAATATAAACCTCTATAGCCCAACATTTACTGGGAGGACTTTTCTGTCTGAAGTCTAATACGAACTCATATTTTATAGCTAAATACTTTCTGGTGTGAATCATTTAGGAGTGTTGCTGAGTGTGTCCTTCTAAAATCATTGATAAAATGTTAAAGGGATATATACATTTAGACATACATTAATAGACTGACCTGAAGAGCTTGTTTGAGGAACTGTGAAGGATGATAAAATAATATATTACTTACAAGCTAGTAGAAGAGGGAAAAGAAATAATTAAAAAATAAACCAAATATGGCAAGAAAAGAAAAAATAAAAACAAGGCAAATAACAGGTAGGATAGGAAGAAAAACAAATGGAAAGATGGCAGACTCAAACATATTGGTAATTAAACATAAATGGATTTAAATCTCCAAATAAGTGACAAAACTTGTTAATGAACAATAAAACAAAAACCAAGCATGTGCTATTTATAGAAAAACTCAAATATAAAGGACACAGAAATATTGAAAATCAAAGAATAGGAAAGGATATAAAGTGCACATATTAAGGTAATGAAAGCTAATGTAGTTATCTTACTGTGAGAAAAATTGGACTTTAGTACAACAAAGAAAGTGGAATGGAATAGTAAAGATAAAAGCAGAACGAATGTAATAAAAGATAAATATATACTAGAAAAAATCAAGAAATCAAAAAGTTGATTTGTCGAAAAAACCAACCCCTTCCTTAAGTAAACCCCCACAAATACTGGTCAAGAAACTAAGATAAGTGAGAGATTACCAAAATCAGGACTGAAAACGGGGCATTTCTACAGAAAACCTCAAGCATCTAAGGAAAAAAATAATACCAATTTTATATAAATTCCTCCAGAGAATTGAAAAAGAGGAAATAATTTCCAGCTCAGTTTATGAGAACAGCAAACCTTGATAAAACCTGAAAAGGAATATTGCAAAGACAGGAAATCATAGTCTCATCTCTCTCATAAACATAGATTTTGAAAATCTCCAACAAAATATTAGAAAATGAATTCAGCAATATGTAAAAAGGATGATCCTTTATGACCACTTTGTATTTCTTCCTGGAATACAAGGCTGGTTTAATACTGGAAAATGTATATAATTACCACATTAGGTAATTATCACATTACATATACACCCATTATCAGAATAAAGAACACCCAGATGATCATCTCAGTCGCTGCATAAAAAGTGTTAGATAGAATAAACCCCTATCTGTGATTTTTAAAAATGTCTTAACAAATGAGGAATTGAAGGGAACTTTAAAAATGTTAACAAATTTTGAAGAGTACCTCCAAAAAAAGAGAAAAATCTACCTCCAACTTAGCGTGGAAACACTGACAACTCATGCTATGAGATCACAAATGAGACAAGGACGTCCGCTGTCATTGTTGCTATGCCACATTGTACTGGGAGATACAACCATGAAAGAATATGGGGGTGCACAGGACACTCAATGGTAGCCAAAGCTCTGGAAAGGGTTACCCCTTTGGTGGAATCCCAGATCCATCAGCTTATCCCCAGAGGGTTCTCTTGTCTCAGAAGAGTTGCACTGACAGTCATGAGGAGGAATCTTACAGTATCTCTGTAAGATATTTGGGATTGACAAGAATACTTGGAGACCTGAATGGCCAGGAGAAAGAAGGTGAGAAGACTTTTTCAGAGAGCTGAGAACACTCCTGAAGGATCTACGTGGATGTGAGAGGCATACAAACACTAAATTATTCACGGTATTGAGCCTTCCTCAACTTTTAAGAAGTGTTATTGTATGTTCTGCTGGATTCCCAGGTTTTTGTTGTACTCCACAGAGTAAAGGGTGAGAGTAGAACTGAAAGTGACAGAAAGGGCTCAATTAACATATGTAAGAAAGGTGCTCAGTGGAGGGAAAGCAAAGATACCTGGTGGTTGGAAGAGGACAAAAGAGGACAAGGAGGACAAAAGAGGACAAGGGAAAATTGAAAGGAAACCCATTGGCAATCTTGTGGTTACTGATTGTGCTTTCCAGTACACCTGAAGCTGAAGCTGAATAATAATGAATGTCAACTATAATATGTATAGAATCACAGCATAAGGAATAGAGTCAGTGGATCTGTAAAAGCTACATGCAATGTCAGAGGGGTAATAGATTGGGGGATGAGGGTTATCACTTTATGAGGGGTGTAAATGTCTAACTAACTATCACATTGTTTTGTACACCTGAAGCTAAAAAAAAAAAAATTAGAAAGAAATGTAACACCTAAATGACAGTCCATGATGAAAATAATCTTTATAAAGAAGAGGAAAAAAAGGAACCCAGAAAGCTGGCTTTGTTTTTGGTCAGGATAGAGAAGAGAGATTTGGGAAGCAGCCACGGTGGGTAGAATTTTCAAGGGAGGGAAGGGTAAAGGGGATTTTTACAAACAGAACTCCAGTGAAGACCTATTATTATTATCACTTTTCAAGGCTTTCCGAAGTAATGGGGGGGTGGGTGAGGAGGGTAAAAATGCCCAGTTTTATTTGAGCTACCTATAGAAGATTTAGGGTTGCCAAATAAAATTTGAATTTTAGATAAACAACGGATACTTGTTTTTCGAGTGTTAGTAAGTCCTAAATATTGCATAAACTGTTAAAAGATAAACAGCGGCATATTAGAAATTTTAAGAGTTTATTTGAGTAAAAATCTATTTGAATTGGGCAGTACCATACCAGAAATGCTTAATAGCATTTCACCAACAGGAAAACGAGGACAAACTTTTATGGAGAAAAGATGGAAACAAAGCAAGGAAATCACGGATTGCCTAAAGCCTAGGTGGCTGTTGTAAATGGTTGCACTTAGTGTTTCAATTTTGTGACCGTGGGGCATTTATAGGGTTAGATTTTGGGTTAAATCTAACTTAGGCCACAGTGGCATTAGAACCACCTCAATCTAATAACCTCCATGTTTAATTAATTCACCGGAACATACTTATACAAAGGAACTATTAGTTGTTTATATGCAATTTATTTAACTGGGCATCCTGTATTTTGATTTGCTACATCTTGGAACTCTATTAATATAAGAGTTGTGAATGAAATGAAAGAATTTTTATGACCGTGTCACCGTAATTTATCTATTGCAGTGTTCATTTGCATTTTGATGTAAGAATTTAAAATTGTACTTATTTTCACTTGATAAAACTTCCTTTTCATTTACTATGGCCAAAGGGCTTCTAAATGTACAATCTGTGTTGTTAACAGCCTGTTGGGTGAAGAGATTTTCCTAGGTTGCTGGGCACCAAGGGAAGTGTGATCTGAAAGCAGGTTTTACAGTGGAGAGGGCGGAGAGTTTATAGGAGCTGTGGGAACCTGAGTGGTAGGCAAGAGAGGAAGCTGGGAAGCTGATAGCACCCACCACAATAGATTCTTAGCTATTCTTAATGTGGCGCCATAGCAAAAATCAAACTTCGTTTTACTGCTTTCCCCACCACTGACGTTCCTTAATTGTAACTGTTTTTCCCCTTCAGGAAACTCAAAAAGTGTTATTGGGTAGAAGACACACTATTTTCCTGTGTAAACCAAAATAACTGAGAAATCATCTCCCTATTATCTTAACATTTACAGTTGTTATGGAAGAGGCATTTGATTATTGATTTCAATTCTTTCTTTTTATTACACTATTTCTTTTGCCGGAATATATACCCTGCCTGTATTTCATTTTTAAAATTTCTATCCATTTTCTCCTATTGGATCCTGCTCATGAACCATGCATAGTAGGTGATATTTAAAAGTATATTGCCAGTTCTTTGCAAATGTAAACCTGTTTTCAAATTTTTAAATACATATCTTAATATAGGTACACATTTACAAGTCCAGGGCTACTTTTTATGTACTCTATTATGTGCTGGACAGAATTATGAGCACTGTGGGTTACTGCAGTCTCCATTTTTCTGCACCTCCATAGAGAATATAAAACTCCATTCATAAACATGACTTACAATACATTCTGGGCACAACATTGAAAAGATGGTTCAGTTTGTACGGCTGTATCTCCAGCGAGGAAGTCCAAATAAACAGCCTAAGGAGTCAGTGTCACCACTGAAAAGAATTTATTCAACATTCACTGGATGGAAAATGCTCAAAAGATTTGTGCTGTTTATACAGAATGAGTTCTAAAATGTGTGGTCCGTAGAGAGTAAAGAGAGTTTATAGTAGAGTCCCTAAGGATTCCCCCCAAGGAAACTTCGAGTTCACCCAGTCACCTTGTCTTAGCTTTCTAAACATGAGGCCCTGTATAAATAACACTGAAGAAATGCAAAGACATGTTGGCCGGAGAGCTACTTCAGTATAAGCACAACAAGTAACATTTTCATGAGACTTTATTTTCTAAGGGGGCAGGCAGGGCTGATCGTTCTGTGCAACTTATCTCAGCTGATGTCTTTGATCAAAACCAGAAAAGTAAAGTCAAATTTCACCACCAGCATGTGAATCACTTGAAAGTCTGTATTATTTGGGTTTAAAGTAATAGTTCTCTTAACCTAAAAACAGAGTATATACATCAGCTGGAATAACGAAGATGCATTTCCAAAAAACAGCAGTCTTAGTCTAACCTTAAGGAACAGAAGCTGGATAACAGATATTATTTTTAAGTAGACAATGGGCTAAACTCTTTAACGTCTGTTCTCTTAGACATGTGCACCTGGACATGCATACACTTTCACTGAGAATAAAGCAAAAGTGGCACAGCCTAAAATGCTTATGAACAGGACAATGAATAAATAAACCATGGTAGAGTTCTAGTAACGCATCGTGTAGATCAGTGAAAAAGAATGAACGACAGTGGCTTAAAACCATGAACGAATTTCAGATACATAATAATGATAATGTGTAGGAGGTTACATGTAACATGACACCATTTTTCTAAAACTCGAATGCCAGGAAAACTAAGCATTGTATCTCCTGTTTGCTTAAGAACGCACATACAGGATATAACTATTTTTTAAAGAGAATCACAAATACAACATTCCAATACTGGTTTCCTTCAGGAGGTGGAGCAAACAGGTGGATGCTATAATACGCTGGTTGTTGAGTGGTGAGGTTGTGGGTCATTTTATGGTTATGTTTCAAAGTCTATATATGTTACATATCTTCTCTTTCATATATCATATATTTTTTTTCTTCTTTCTCTTACCATCACCATCATCATCACCAAAGAATCTTACAGCTTTTAGAGATGTGGGCTCTCCCTTTTTGAGAACTAAGCCACCAGGCCCTTACAGAAAGCTCAACTTCCTGCCATTCATTTTCTCAGCAGTTCTCCCTTCAGGACTCCTTCATTTCACCAGCTTTTGGCTCTTCACCCTTCCCTCTCACCACCACCTTGGCCTCTGGGCCCAGGCAGTCTTGGCAGACTCATCCTCCGAAGAGCACAGCCTCATTTCAAGCCTCAAGTCCCAGTGATCTGGAAGAAGGGGTTGGACAGCAGGCCCCGAGGGTGGCTGAATGCAGAGAAGTATTCGTGGAGAGACCAGGCTAGTTCTGATGCCCAGGCAAAGGGAACCCAAAGGGACTTGTATCTAGTAAACCCTTAGAGCTAGGCTAAGAACGCATACCTTATTTAGTCCAGGCTTGGGTACATTCTGAATGAGTAGGGATAAGACTAATAAAATTATATTGTCACGTACTACATTGACTTAACTTGAATTCACGGGGCTAGGGTTCTGTGAATTATATAAACAGAAAGACTAAATTTTGTATTACATGCTCCCAAGCTGAATTTTACACATGGGTCATGGGAGATTGAATAATGAGTTCCATTTCCTCACTCTTCTTTGTCTCCACAGCTTTTGCCATGTGACCTCTCCGTTCTTCCCACCAGAGACAGAGGGGACATCCTGTCCCCCTGACTAGGGAGCAGGCATGTGACTTAGTGAGAGGACTATGCTAGAGTAGCCTGCTTATCCCAGACAGATGAGAGTTCCATAGAGCAGACCTGATCTGAACCCACGGGCTGGAGCCAAACTCAGATGAGATCAGCAGAGCTGCCCCAGCCAACCTGCAGAGGATGCGATAGGATAAATGCTTATTATCGTATGTCACTGAGATTTGAGTGGTTGACATAGCATAGTTTTGTCACCAGGTGACTGATACAGTGGTCTAAGTATTAACATCGTTTTCCAAGGGGTATCAAGTTCCACAGGGACCACTTGGCAGTAATGCCACTTTTCACCACCCCAATCGTCATCGTCCCTTATCATCATCATTATTAAGAAAGTGTAATCTCTATGAGCTCTGGAAGCAGAGCTTGTGAATTTGATTCCTGGCTCGGCTTCTCAAGAGCTCTGTAATCCTGGACAAGTTCCTGCTTTAAGTCCCAGTTTTCTTTTTTCTTTTTTTAAATTTATTTTTGCAATTACAATTGACATACAATATTATATAGTTTCAGGGGTACAATGTAGTGGTTAGACATTTACATACCTTACGAAGGGATCACCCCATAAGTTTAGTACCCATCTGACACCACACATCATTACAATATTATTGATTATATTCCCTATGTTTTTTGCAATTAAAAAAAATTATTAAATTTATTAGGGTGACATTGGTTAATAAAGTTCCATAGGTTTCAAGTATACAGTTCTAAATACATCATCTGTAGATTGCATTGGGTGTTCACCATCCAAAGTCAAATCTCCTTCCAACACTTTGACACCCTTTACCCTTTTCTACTCCCCCTTGCCCCTTTTCCCCCTGGTAATGTTGCCCTTTTGTTTCTATAAGGGGCAATTTGTACTTTTTAAACCCCAGTTTTCCAGTTTTCTTAACTACTGACTGTGTCTCCACCCTGGGGATTCCCAGGGCTTATTAACACATTCAAGGCTCCGAGAAATTCAGTAATAAAGAAAACTTTCCATTTCTTTAAACTGTTTTTCTCCCAAGTTGTTTAACCATGCAATCCTTTTCTCTGCAGAAAATCATTTCCTAGCTCACAGGACACACATCGCTTGGGGCCTGAGAAGGGGTTTTCTAACGTTGCTTAGGGGACACTAACGTGGTCAACTACCTTCCACACAGAGAAATCTTTCCCTGCTTCAAAATATTTCCTTTCTAGCAACAATAAAACTTTACTGACCTCTTCTCATTTTCTGCTTAATATAACAATGATCAGAAAACCCTGACTTTAACTCTCTCACAGTTTTAAGCATTAAGTCTTTGGATGATTCCTCAAACATGAGACAGAACTCAATGTATTTAAAAGTGGAAGATTAAAGTCAAAATTTTACTGCCCTCAGAACCTCCCATTTTCCTTCTTCTTTTTTTTTTTTCCGAGTTTATGCACACTGTTCCAAAAGCCAAAACTTCATCTCTGAGCCTTTGCCAAAGTCCCAGATTCATATTTTCATCCTCCTGCTAAACATGTTTACAAGTACCTGAAACTCAGAAGGTCCAGAATTAAACCAGCCACCAAGTGAAACTGCTTTTCTTTATTCCTTCAGTGTAGTGCGTGACAATGCCACCCTGGCTGGGGACGTGGGCTAGAACTCTTAGGGTTCCTGGTCCTTTCTCTTGCTCACTTTGTCTCCCTAAGCCCAAACAGTTACTGGGTTTTATAGATTTGACCCCTGTCCTGTCCTTTAACTCAGTCATCTCTTTTCACTTCTGATACTCAGGGTCAGGGGTGGCAAACTTTTTATGTAAAGGGGCAGAAAGTAGATTATTGTATGTTTTGCAGGTCATATGGTCTCTATTGAAATGACTCATCTCGCCATTGTAGCTTGAAAGCAGCCATAGAAAATAGCTAAATGAATGGGCAGTGTTCCAATAACACTATTTACCAAAAACAGGCGGACTGAAAACGGTGGAGGGCTGCAGTTTGCCAGCTCCTGCACTAGGCCAACTTTCTTTGTCTCTCCTACAACTAAAACTTGCATTTGTTTATGGACTTACAGTGTGTGTGTGTGTGTGTGTGTGTGTGTGTGTGTGTGTGTGTGTTACTTTTCAAGCTCCTAGCCATTTCACACTACTAATATTATCTTAGTTGGGAAAGGAAGAAATTGAGTCTGGAGGGATTAAGTGACTTCTAAAGGTCCCATAGAGAGTAAGTGGCAGAGCAGGGTTCAATCGTATGTTTTCTGCCAGAAAATCTAAGGCTCTGCTCGTGGAAGTTACCTGGACCACTGGCTCCTTGATGGCCTCCAAATCTTCTGCCTCCGTCTTCAACATTTGTCCTTGTAAACGAGCACAGCAGTTAAGGAAGTTACAGCCTGCTTCATGTCATGTCTCTGTTCAAAGCCTCCAGTGGCTGTCTATCTCTCAACTGGGCACAAATTCCTTATCGAGGCCTCAAGACCTTCTGAAACTGAGCCACAGTTGCCTTTCTAACAATAACAGTATCGTTGTTGTCCTATTGAAATCATACTTGTCACCCAATTCCTATTTCATACGTCAGGTTTCCTGTGAAGAGTTTTCAGATCTATCCCCTGTCTTGGTTTGTGTTCTCTGGGAAACAATCTCTGAGTCAGAGTTTAGCAGGCAGAAGATTTATTAAGGAGTGCCCTTGGGGTCAACACCCGTAGAAGGGATGAGACAAAAACAGAATCTTCATGAAGGCTCAGCAACAGATTCAGCCAACACATGGGGAGCGCTGGAGCCAGACTGGTCCTTTAGAGGTTTCCCAAGTCAAGCCAAGACGGCCAAGGTTTATGTCCATGTCCATCAGTCGGTGGATGTGTACTTCTCAGAAAGGGGTACAGCTTTGGACAAGGTGGCTCTCTGCAGATGGGACAGTCCCTGAAGGGGCTGATAGCTAAAGATTCTATATCACCTGCATTGTCAGGAGCTGCGACGAGCACTTCATTGAAAGGAGAGTATCATGGTGCCAACACCTATCGTATGATGAATTTCTTTATAACTCAACATTTATTACACAATTTACTATCATCTGCTGTGAACTAAAGTTTTATGTATACTTGGATTTCCATATTTCCATACTTCTATTATCTCCTTCTTTGGGAGTTAAAGGGTGCAATATAGACTTGAGAGTCAAATATACCTGGCCTGAGTGTCAGCTTTGCCCCTTATTAGCTATGTGACCCCAGGTAAACTCTTGAACCTGACAGGGCTCCTGTTTTCAGATGTGGAAAATCATAGTCCCTACTTCACAGAGTAGTCATAAGAATAGCATGAAATGACAAATACAAAATGCTTGGCTCATGGCAGGGTTGATAAATAGTAGTTTCCTCCCTTTTGAGGAAAGGACCTCATTTTGGTGTCCACCAAAGCAATTGTCATAGCGCCATAAACATATAAAGCACTGGACACATCTTTGTTGAACTGAGTCTTTGAAAGCTTCTTTAAATTAATTCCTACTACTTAGATGAATTCCTCATATGTAGATGACCTATCCATGTTGGATCTAACCTAGAGACTTTGGAAAAAGAACTAAATGAAAGAGAGTTGGGGGGATGGTTCAGAAGAGGGAAGATAAAGGATCTTTTAAGGTTTCTTTGTATGGGTTTGAGTGTCTGTATATGCAATGAGGCTATTGGGACCACTGGATAAACACTCCATGAGTGCCTCTTGTTGAAAATCTATCACTTAAAAACCATCTGTCTTAAGAACCATAGGACAGCAACAGAATCACAAAGAATTAACCAAGGCCTTTGTTCTTATAGTTGGCAGGACTAATGACAGTTCTGGCCCTCTCCTTGAGGCTATAATCTCTTTTGCAGCAAACAGCAGTAAATGTCAACTCTGAAAGCCACCCAGCTTGACAACAAATGATTTAAGCACTGAGGGTGACAAGAAGGCCATATTTTATTGAGCCATTGGGCTGGCTTTGAGGACTTACTTGCTGGCATTTTATATCAGATGGGCAAAAATGCCTACAGTAGCAGATGGGAAGTGTCAGCCTGGGAGTTGATTTAAAAAAAAAAAAAAATCTCTGCTTGCAATGATATCCTTGCAAAGGACAGAAACTAGAGCTGAGTTTCTACTTTTTTTTTTAAATTAAATTTTATTGGGATGACAGTAGTTAGTAACATTACATAGGTTTCAAGTGCTTAATTCTGTAATACATCATCTACTGTGTTTACCACCCAGAGTCAGTTCTTCCGTCACCATATATTTGATCCCTCTACATTTTTTTAAATGAAGAATTTTGGACATTCTCACAGTCCATATTCACCTAAGTGTAAAATTGGTCATTCCGGAGAGTGATACTATCTTAGTTCCAATTAGAAGCTACCATGCATCTAAGATGCTATCGCTCAGAACCTTCAAACAACACAAAACAAAACAAAAAAACCACCAGAACCCTGAGATTGGGAGCAAATTGATTTACCTGAGATTTTATCATTTCAGGGAGATACTATAAATGGATTTTTGCACAACATGAATCTTACTAAACACAATGCCTGTCTCTTTTCTTATCACTGTTGTTGCCTTGAATACAAAGCCATAACACACATTTGTGCAGACTGAACTCTGCACAAAGGTACCCAGTCAAGTAGATGAGTGGGGACTGAAATCCCCACTCAGAAATCAGGGTCTACGTGCATTCACCCTAGGCTTCATCCATTACAAGGGGCCATGCTTTTCTAAAAGCTCAAATAGTTTCATTGAATGCAAATAATTTTCATAATTCTCTTTCTTTTTATTATGCATAAAAGTTCAAAAAAAAGCTCAAAGAGAAGTGGATACGTTATGGGGAGAGGGAAGGAAGGGAGGTGGGTACGGTTATAAAAGAGTAACACAAAGGATCCTTGTACTGTTGGCACTATTCTGTCTCTTGACTGTGGTGGTGGATACCCAAATATGCACATGTGATAAAATTGCACGGAACTCACACACACACACACACAGACACACACACACACATACACGCTCGTACACTAATGAGTACAAGTAAAGCAGAGGAACTCTGAATAATATCAAAGTCAATAGTCTGGTTGAAATATTGTTCCAAAGTTTTTGCAAGATGTTATCATGGGGGGCAGCTGGGTACAGAGCATGTGGGATCTCTCTTATTTCTTACAACTGCATGTCTACAATTATCTCAAAATCAAAAAGCTTAATTTAAAAAATAGATACTGCAGACTTCTCAACCGGCTATGCCTTTTACAGGGTGGTCTTCTTCCTATTTATGGCAAAGTTTCAACTTTCCCAGCTAGTGAGAAAAGACGAATGGCTTACCCTGTTTTATTAATAATAACATGACTTGGTCAGGACTGGAGGGAAATGATTCTTGATCACTCTCTGGGTTCATTGCAATAACCTTATCGCAAAGATTTTTTCTCATTGACATTCTAGAGAATATAAATATGGGTGTGCGTGTTTTAAGCAAGCCCCAAGAGACAGGAGCTGGAGATTACAAATCTTCAGAAGTGTTTTAGTAGTCTGTCAAACTCAGTTGACAATGTTTTATCAATTATGGAAGCTATTTCCATAGTGATAAAATTAATGGTTTAGAAGGAGATAGAAAATTCCTTTGACATCTAAGCACAAAAGTCATCCCAGGGGTTTTGCAGATAAATCAAACCCAGTGCTCCCTCTGTTAATGAAGAGAACCCATTTCAAGAGCGTACTTCAGTTCCAGAAACATCATTAGCAGAGAAGGAAATAATAAAGAAGATACAGGGAATTGTTCCAGGATGTCAGATAAAAGTCTGTCCAGATTAAGAAAATATTAAATAGTAACTGAAATGCTGTCAGACATCACAGAAAACACACATCACTGTGGTGATGGTTCCAGCAATAGTTTTCATGATGTTTATGTCTTCAATTTGCATAAAGGACTTCAGAGGGCAGACAGAGATGTCCCCCCAAAAAGGAGTGTGTATTATCTTGTCTCCCTTTCCCCATGCTCTCATAACTCTACACTCAGCCCCCTTTTTTTAAAATTTCTGGACAAATAAAATCATAGTCACATAAACCATAAGCAAGTTTGAGAGAGTATTAAGAAACCTGTTTTTAAATGTTCATGTACCACTATGCTCCCCTCTTTTCACTTCTGTCTTCTTTCCTTCTACACCTATTACCTCTTTCAGATTTATTTAGTCCTGTTTCACCAATGCAGGAGGAAATGTAAGGATGAGCCCTTTTATTCCTTAATTAGATTTAAAATTGAATACATAAATACACATTACATAATGTCTGACATAAAATTGCATTTAAAAACATTTTCCATAGCTATTTCAGAGAGGGATAGATGCCTCACATAGGAAATGCCATTGTGATTCTGTAGTAAAATTGATAGTGTCATTGATTATTGTTCATGCTAGCAATGAACTTGGCCAGTGGGTTTGTCCAAATCAAGCAAACCCAGAGCCTTTCATTACAGAATGTCATGAGGCAGAGCTGATGCCTATGAGGCAGATGGCCGGTGAGTTTCTTCCCCATGGGTCACGTTAGAATCACAGAAAATATACATTTTAACTGTTGAAGAAAACGGTTCCTTCTTTTGGGCATGGCCTGGAAAGGTTCTGCTCCTTTACACCATGAGGAATCTCAGTATTCTGTGTAAAAGTATCGAGCCACCAAGAGCTTTGGGAGGGCTGACACGTGATTCTGTCTTGACCTTGACTTACTGGCCATCTGCCTTTCTCTTTGGACTGCTCTCATCTTTCCCTTCACGCCTGACTGCCAGCAGTGCTCTTGCTTTCCCTTGACTGTGACACTCAACCTAGGGCTGCCAGGTTGATCTGACCTGGGATCAGGTTCTCCATGGCACTGACCCTCTCCCAGGTTTGCTCCCTCAAACTTTATTAGGTTCCTACAGCAGAACCAGCATGGGTGAGCCATTGGCAATCCTTGCCAACGTGTTATCCAATAGACTTGAAGTGTTAGCCCGCCAAAGGAGACTTCAATGTCAAAATACTGAGTAATTTTCAAGTCTTCTTATAAGGACGCAGGAGATACTGCAAGGGGGGTGGGCAGGGAGGGAGAAGGTTTTCTCTGCTTAGCACATTAAAGTCACATTCCTGATGTAGTCTCTGCATTATTAGAACATTGAACTTGACTAGGAATGTCATTGGCAGTCTTGGGAGAGGAAATTCATGGCCGTCAATGGCTCCCTGGGTCTGTTCTGGATGGTACGCCTGCAGAAAAGGGTGGGGAACCAAACCCACCACACCTTTCTCAGGACACCTTAGTGTTCAGCGAAAGTACTGGAACCTCACTGCTTGCTCTCTGTCTTTCCTCTGGAATGTGATGAATGTTTGCATTTCTCTTAAGAAGACGCTATTAATCTCAACACACACAAAATAACATGTAGTTCCATGGTAGTTTGGCTCTTAACAAAGGCAACAAATCATTTGTAAGGGGTGGTGATGAGGATTGTAACAATGGTGTAGATGGAGAAAGTAAGGAAGTCACTGTTCTTTATTATTGCTTTAACATGTTGTTAAAGTAAACTCAAACGTTGTAACGAAGAGAAATAACGTCACCTTCTTCTAAGGTTGGGTAGGACGGGAGGAATTCTTTTAAATTCTTAAAGGTTATTACAAGATCCAGTTTATAAGCATCAGCTATTGAAGTACAGGTGAGAACTCAGATTCCAGGTACGCAGAGGGTGCAAAAGTGCGGTTGAGAAGAAAGACAGGATCCTCTCATAACTTTCTGCTAGCAAGTGTATAAATTCGTTGGTTAGTGAGCTTTAATGATCAAGTTAGTGATAGAAAATGCCTCTTTTAACATTTATTTGGTCAACCTAATAGTTGGTTACTTGAACAATAGTTTCTATTATAGGATCCATCAAACCAATATTTATGAAGCCAATATTTATCAAGCCTTGGTAAATGATACACTATACTGATATCTTTTCCCTTTTTCACATCTCTAATTTGTCCTGTTGAAAATATAGTGTTTAGAGATTAAGGACATTTAACAGGATCTTTACTTGCTGTTTAACTCAGCACAGTAATAGTTATCAACGAGTACATTACCTTTTCTGGTGAACACACGCAAACACAGAAAGTATACCAGTAATTCAAATAACAAAAGTTCCACAGTTATGCATTTAGGTTATAATTATTTTAATTCATAAAATGAATGAAGATGTGTAAGAAAATAAAAAAAACAGACGGGTTGAATTTTGAGCATTCCTTCATTTCTGGATGCCCTTTCTTTTGGCACTTTAATTTCCTGTGGGGGAATTATGGGATCTTAGGGCATGACTCCCAGGAGGTCTGTGGTATAAGACTCTCTTTGGCTTAAATTTGCCACGGAGTGTCTTTGCTTTTAGCCAAGAATCTTAACTGATGTACCCTTTATAAAGAGCAAGGAAAAGGACTAAATAAATAGTGGTCAGAATTTCACATATGTTTAATAACAGTTACCCTGGTGAAAAACTAAAAAAATAATTATAGTCTATATTCCAGGGTGATCCAATGGGAAAGGAACTTAGCATTTAGGCATATTCTACTTTAGCATCAAATTTAGCATCTTCCTCTCAACAATAACATATTCTCCATTTCTTCTCTATAAATAGCAGATAGGAAAATACCATTTCTTAATGTCAACAAACATGGTGGAAAAAAGTAGCTTAATATTTATGCTTCGTCTGTAGTGTCTTTGGATGGAAAGTACGCCATTAGGACAGCAGATGACTATTAGCCACTGCTCACTGGAGTAGGAATAGACAAATCAATAGTTACTGACTTCCCTGGTCAATAGTGTTGTGGGGCCAGAGCCAGGAGTGCAGTTTCCAGGCTCTCGGCCTCACGTGGAAAAGTGCTGAATCAACTGTGATTGGATGGCCACCAGCTGTGGCTAGTTGGCCATCAGCTGTAACCAGTGAGCCATTGGCCACTAATATAACTGTGGCTACGCTAGCAGAAAATGGGGGCTAGCAAGAAGATGGTGGCTGAGCTAGCAAGGGCGGATTGCGGAGAGGAGAATGCCTCCAGCGAGAATATAGTGGTGTGACTCCCCCATCTATGGCTCCTGGGGTATTCCTTTTTGGCCTCACCATGTCCTGTGTTCTTATGTGGGGAGCGGGAGCTGAGACCCTGCAGGCTGCCCCACATGACAAGGGTTTTCTAAATCTTAGGAGTATGTAGTCTGACCTGAGTCATTTAACATTTTTAAATTGGGAGGCATGAACAAAACATTAGCATAAAGCAGGATGCTGCTAACATTAAAAAAAAACAACTTCCTATTTGTTCTCTGTTATCTACTCATGAAAACTGTGCGTGTGCAGCCCCTCTCTCTGACAAGGGGTGGGTAGGTGTGTTTTAGGGGCCTGCCTGCACCAGTGTCAGTCGTGGGGCAGAAGGACCTGGCGCACCTGCAGATGGAGCGGTGGTGGGGAACTGCCGCTCCCTACCCCCAACTGCATACTTAAATTTTGCCACAAGAGCACTTTCCTCGTGGGCTACTGAGATAATGAGCCATTTCTTCCTAGTATTATGCGTTCAGGATCCATACACTGTTAGAGGTAAAGGTACTTTCGAGGTCATTTGATTTAACCCTGTCCTACTGTGGAACAGAGAACAGAAGCTAGTCTAAAATAACACAGTTCCTCTGGGTGTGGGAGAGCAGACTCAATTTTCATTTCTAGACGTGACTTTAATCCTTTTGTTGAAGCCATTACATTTCTCCCACAGAAATGATTTTGAGGCGCAGTGCTGTGGTCAGTGCCTTACCTGCTGAAACCATACAGTTGTTTAGACCAATAGAACTTTCTGCCGCGATGGAAATAGTCTAGATTGGCACTGTCAGTGTGACTAATGGGCAGCAGAATAGGCTAGTGTGACTGAGAAACTAGATTTTCTTAAAAGTTTTATTGTGTAAGTATAGAGAGTCCCTGTCTATCCTTCCCCCAGCTTTCCCTGATGTTAACAACTTGCATAACCCATGGCATTTGTCAAAACGAAGCATTCAACCTTGGTACAATACTACTAACTAATCTACAGTTTTTGTGCAGAGTCCACCAGTTTTTCTGCTAATGTCTTTTTTTCTGGTCCAGGATTCAGTGCAAGATCCCACACTGCATTTATTCACCGTGCTTTCTTCGTCTTGAAGAATGGAATATCCAATTTCATTTCATTTTCATTTGAATGGCCACATGAGGCTGGTGGGTACTAGAAGGGACAGTGCAGCCGTGGAATGGACAAAACCCATTCACATCCATCACCTTCTTCCATTCTGACAACAACTCAATGAGGAGCCATTTTTACTTCCCAGTTACGGAGGAGGAAAGTGAGGCCCAGGGAACCTGTGACTTACTCTCGTCACATCACTGGTGAGTGACCAAGTGGTTGAAAGCTTCGAGAGTTTTCTGACCCTCGGCTGCACAGCTGCTTCCTCACAGTGACACGTGTGACTTAAAACTCACAGGAGACTCTGATGTAACATTTATTACTAAGATATGTGGCAAAATCTATACGTCTCACGACATCTTTTAAAAAGCGGACAGCCCTGGGGAGAGGAAAAGGTCTCTGAAAGAAGGGTCCTCTTCTCCCTGACCTCTGGATAGAAGTTGGATCCCAGACCCCAATCTTAGGACCTCTGCGGTATTTACATGCTCTCCCTAAGTGATCTCATTTACTTCCTTGACTCTAAATAACATTTATAAACTGATGGGCCCCAAATTTATATCTCCAGGCCAAACCTTGCCCTGCAACTCCACCTGCTTCCCTGCCATAGTCATGTGAATGTCTAACGGCATCTGCATCTGAGAATTCTTCACATGGTACCTTCCCCAATACCCCCCAGTCCTGGCTTCTCCAAGCTTTCCCATCTCTGTAAATGGCACCACTATGATTCAGTTACTCGAGCTAAAAATCTAGAAGTTATTCTTGATTTTTTTCTCTCTGATTCTCATTTACAACATCCAATCCACCGACAAAGATTGTTTCTCCAGCATATATGTGTGATCATTCACCTCCCTGGAAGCTTCATCTTTTCTCACCAAGGCTGCTGCCACAGCTCCCTGCGAAAGAGTCTCCAATCAATTCTTACAATTTTTCTCCTTACAATCATCTAACGACTTCCCATTGCCCCTGAAAATAAAACCCAATCACGTTGTGATGGCTTAAAAGGCTCTAGATGATCCCTTATCTACTTTTCTGATTTCATTCTCCGTATTCTGTATTCGTGACATTCCAGCCAAACCAGACTTCTGTCCAACTGAAAACTCAAACCCATCAAATAAGAACATATCTACCTCAGGGCTTTGCAAGCTATGATTCCCTCTGTTTGGAAGTTCTAGTTACATACAGACCTCTGCCTGGCTGGTTCATGTTATTAGGGTTTCAGTTTAATAGTCATTTCCTCATAGAGACCTTTCCTGACCTCCCATTCAAACTCTACCACATTGCCTCAATTACTTTCCTAGTAGCAATTACCCACTCTCTGAAATTATCTTACGTGTTCTTTTTGTACCCTTGGTCATTCCCAATTAGAACGTTAGTTCCATGAGACCAAAAAGGCCCACCTTTCTTGGGTACTGTATCTCCAGTGCCTGTAAATGTTTGGTACAAGGTAGAAGCTCAGTAAATATCATTGAGCAAATGAATGAAAGAGGGCTCACATTCCAATATGTGTTGGGCCCTCAATAGAAATGAATCCCGTCCTACTGCCTTGGTAATGATTTTTCTGAGTGACATTCCAAGGTCAACCCCTTACTGGGCCAAACTCTCTGGTGAGATTAATCAAGTGGTCAGCCACAGCTCCCTGGGCCTCACAATCATGTGTATAACAGAATGACACACCGGAAGTCAAAGCCATTGTCTGAGATAGACCAGGCTAGGCAAGCCTACAGCAACAAAACCCTCAAAACCTCAGTGGCTGAATACAACAAAGGTCTTTACTCACACAAACTCTAGTGCAGACTGGGTCACTCTCTAGGGCACCTCTTCTCCATGTAGCAATTCAGCAATCCAGAATGTTTTGATATTATGATGCTGCCATCACAATAAATGGCTTCCTGGTCTCACAGCAGGCGAACAGAGAGCTGGCACTTCACACACCAGCTTCTAAATGCTTTAACCCAGAAGTGACAAACACTATTTCTAATCACAGTCCATTAGCCTGAACTCCCCACAAGACTCTGACTAATTACAAGGGGGGGATGCAATATGGGAGAAAAAAATGACTATTTGGTGAGTAGAAAATGTCTCTGCAACAGTTCACACTTGAACACACATAAACCAATACTTCTCCAAGGGGGATCATTTAAACTCCCATCTAGTCATTGCGTCCAGCTGTAAGGGCAGTATCTCTAGGGCTGTTGGTATGCAGCATCTCCATTGGGCCAGGACCTGTGAATTAAAATGACAAATTATCTGTCCCTCTCCCCCTGTATCCAATATACAATGTACAGGGACAGGGCACCCACAAAATATACCCCCTTTTGGAGAAGAGATGATTGTGAGACACACAGCCATCTCTGTTCAATACCAGAGCGTGGGGTTCTCTGTCGTGCCACTTCTGGAAGTTTCTTCCTTTTTCATTATTTTCCTTGGTCTAATATGCAGTGAGTATTAGGTGAACGTGCCCTTCTAGCGAGTTGCATGGATTCTCAGCCTACTTCCTGCTTGTAAAATAGTAAGTCTGAAATAGTCTCTTTCAAACCAACAGCAGTTTTCTCATCTAGCTGCTTCTAGTCTACTCTATGAGGTAACAACCACACACATAGTTCTTTTGGAGAAATGATCTCATCTTTGTTTCCTTGATTTCTTACCTCCATGCTCTACCTCCCCACCCCCACCTCCCATCCCCCCATCTCTCCACTTTATGGTGCTGTCTGCTTTGGTGAGGACACTACTCCTTTCATAGGATTTTACCTGGTGTCTTTTGATCCAACAGAAAGGTTTTATCCAGCACCACACCATCCATTTGATTTTTTCCCCCTGAGTTGCTTGCAGTCTTTATTGCTCAAATGTTTTCTTAGTACTATTAGGAGTCAAGAAGTGGTCCTTGGACCAGCTTCATTTGGTCTCAAATTTCTGAAATATATTTCCTTTCTTTTCTGCTTGTGAAAGAGGCAGCTCTTTCTTGAGCTCATCTCTTTCTTCTAAGACCTTGTCACATAGAGTCTATAGCAATCTCTGCCCCTGGAGCTGTGGGCTCATTACCCTGTGGTCTCCTGCATTGCCGTCTTCTAGTTGCTACAGGCAATGGACTGCATAATGTGGAGTACCATGTTCCCAAAAGTTGGCATTAGTTTCCTCGCTGTCGTCGCCTAACCACTGAGGCAGGGCTACATATTGCAGTTCTGAGTTCTTTTGTTATGGCAGCACCCCTGGACTAGGGGATGCAAGGTCCCTTCACACTGTAATGTTCTATGATTTCAACATGATATACCCTGGTTTCTCCTACAGTAAAATCCCGTTGCCAGGACACTATTGAAAGCATGTGCATCCACCCAAAAGGAAATCAGCATACTGAGTAAATACTGATGTGCACTTGCCTCTTACATTTGCTTGAAAAGACAGAGCAGAAGGAGAGTAAAGAGGCAGTAGCGTGATCTTCAGTTGTAAGTCTTCCCTACTTTGGGTGTAATGCTACGATACCAATTCAGTATACGGAGAACAAGAGACAGAGGGCAAGTCAAAAAGCAGTCCAGCAGGAGAAGGGAGGGAGGCACAGAGTGCTAAAGAATGTCATTGAGAGGAATAATTCCTACAGTCAAAGAGGGTGTGGTGGGCAGAGGTGGGAGAGACTCCACTTTTCTTTGTCTCTGGCAGCTGCTCAGGCAAGGAGTTTGAGGCAAGTCTCAGCAAATGACTCAAAAAAAAGAAGCAGGGTTAGCAGTTAAAGCTCAGGGTTTTCGAGAACATTGGCCATGCCAGGCTTCCACAACATTCTTTAAAGTATTGGAAATTCTATTAATCCTGGGCTTTGTAGAAGCCGTAGCCAAGTGAAGGGATGGGAGTCACGGTGGGTACTGGAGGTGCAGTGAGAGGAGCAAGAGCTAGGGTCTCTCTGACTTTGAGCACAGTGCCTTGACCCCTCTGAGTGTCACTTCCTTCGTCTGTAAAGATGAGGAAAATTAAAACACTTAGGTTGTGGTGAGAAATAAACAAGACAAGGTACACAAATAGTACACAGTGAGTGCCCACCCATTGCTGATGCTTCGTATGCTGCTGCTGACACTAACGCGGTCACAGGGGAGGTGGTAGAGGTTCTTGGCCTGTCTGTACATTAGGAGTACCTGGGAGCTTTCAACAACCCAATGCCTAGGAGGCACCTCACCGCTTAAATCGGAATTGCTAGGGGCAGAATCCAGATATTAGCAATATCTCCTCAGTTGACTACAATGTGCAGTCAACGTAGAGCACCACTGGTGAAGGGTAACACTTCCGGAGAACAGGTGTATCTTCATAGAATTAAATACCTCTAGAAGCATACATTAATCAGGCAAAATTGTAAGAGGTTGCTTCCAAAATTGTAAGAATTGTCCACAGGCCTCATGGGTGTCGATCCATCTATGCATATAATTGTTCCACAAACATTTACTCAATCCCTTTATTTACTTCCCTCTAGCAAGTGCTGGGGATTTGAAGATGAATAAGAAAGAGAGAGGGAAGGATGGAGGAAGGGAGGGAATGGAGAGAGAGAGAGAGAGAGAGAGAGAGAGAGAGAGAGAGAGAGAGAGAGAGAGAGAGAGAGAGAAGTATTCTTGGGGAATTGATAGTCAAGTGTAAGAGCTAAGCAAGAAAATCAACCTCCAACTTGAACAACAATAGCTTCAATGAAAGATGGGTTACAAAGGGATCTCAGCTATTTTTATCATGGCTAACTTCTTTCAAAAAGACGTACTGAAATCAATACATCAAAGATTTGTCCAGTTTGGGTAGTATGTGGGTATTTGCTATATTATTTTTTTACATCTTTTTCTATGTTTGAAATATTTCATTGAAGAAGAAAATGCTACATTTTGCTAAGTGTTGGGTCGGGGTAAGCTTAGGATGCAATGGGAACAAAGAGGAAGACCACCCATCACCTCGCCCAGACAGGGTGTGGGAAGGTGGGAGAGAGAGTCACGGAAAGCTTTCAAAGAAACCACTGTCACTTATAAAATAAGAAGGCGTCATAAGGGCATTTGCCTTCTAGAAAGATAAATGGGAGACAGTTGAAATATGGAGGCAGGGATATCATTAGAAGACCATTTCCCTTTGGTGTGACATCTGTAAGGCTTAGTCTAAGGCACCTACAGTGGGCATGGGGAGGAGTTGCAGAGACCAGAGACATTCTGCAGAGAACAGATAAAACTCGGATACCAATTGGATGTCAAGGTAAGCAAAAGGAAATCTGGGGTGCCTCTTGAGTTCCTGGCAGTGGCTTTTGGATGGACACAGTTCTTGGCACCCATAACTCAGCCAGGGCTTCCAGGATGAGCAACAGATTAGAAGCAGGGGAGAGAAGACGTTGAGTTCTTTTGGTGAAGTGGTGCTGGGGTATACCCAAGTGTCCACAGCGATAGGATACATGGGTTCAAGAGGGAGGTCAAGCCAGAGGTATAGGTATGGGGTCATCAGTGTTTTGTTCCTGTCTTGGGGAGAAGGAATAGATTCAGACAACAAGGTAATTAACACAGAGCCCTTGAACACGCCTGCTTTATAATCGTGAGGATTACAGTAAGAAGAAATTTATTTCAGAAGGCTAAGACGAAGCAATAGACTAACGGGAAGTGAAAATCAGGAAAGAGTTCTCATTGAGCCCGAGGGAAGGTCTGGATGTCAAACAGAAAATCACCCCAAAGGTGAAAACCATGCAGAAATCAATAGGAGACCCATGAAAGGTATCACTAAATATATAGCAATTCATTTGCTGGCCAATGGTGGTTACAAAAGCTATTTCAGGACACCAGATGGTAGAGGATGGACTTAAAACATGGAATATACTCATGAAATGTTTGTTGAATGAAAATGCACTGGGCTACTGCCATCTTGGAAGAGGCCTTGAGCCTGAAAGCAAAGGTAGGAGATGCCGGAGAAGGAATTAGGTCTTTTATGGGGCTTCCCAGTTTGGCTGAGGACCAGTGGTTCTGCTGGTGGGTGAATCTAGAAAGGAGGTTCCCTTTTCTCAGCCTGGTTGAGTTTGTTTTTACCAACATTCTCCAGCTCTGATCCATTATCAGTAAGTGTCACACCTTTGCCATATATAGAAACAGTAAGTGAGAAAAAAATGCACTGTGGGAGAGGATGACTCAGGAAGTCTGGCAGTGAGATACATGAGCCTTTTACCTTTACTGGTGATAGACTGAGGGCCCTCAAGGCAAAGACTGCTGTCTGGCTCTCCTCCTGGGCGTGCTCCTCCTCCTATCCTTTTGTATAGCTCCGAGCATGCCACCAGTACCCACAACAAATCATTAATTAAAGCTAGCTGTGGGTCCAGGTTTGAAAGTCCAAAGTTGCCACATGGCACTGAGTGTGTGTGTGTGTGTGTGTGTGTGTGTGTGTGTGCGTGTCTGTGTGCTTCACAAGCAATTATAGCCACGGCCTCTCTCATTCACCCACCTAACTCTGTAGCAGGTACTGAAGCCCAAATAAGGGAAGAAAGCTCTGTTCTTGTTGCATCTCCAGAGTGCAGTAGGTACCTTGTACCTACCACAGACAGACATTCGGAAAATATCTATTGACTGACAGTTGGGAGGGGTGGGGGTGGAATTTTCTGGCACTCTGAATTTCCTTAATATTTTTTTTCTGATTTGGCGATGTGAGTTGTATCAGCCAGGTTTCAACCAGAGGCCCAGAACCAGTATACATATTAAGAGATTTATTACAAGAAATCAGCGTACACTACTGGCTAAGCAAGTCCAAAATTTATAGGGCAGGCAACCAGGAAGGAAAGATCACAAGCAGAGTGGAGCTCTGTGGGCATGGCTGTGCTGTCGTCCACAGGAGGAATTTCTTCTCTCTCTCTCTCTCTCTCTCTCTCTCTCTCTCTCTCTCTCTCTCTCTCTCTCTCTCTCTCTCTCTCGCTTTCTCTCTCTCAGATATCTCAGCTGGGGTTTTAAGGGCTTCTAACTGATTAAATCAGGCTCACCCGGATTATCTGGTATAACCTCTCTTACCTAAAGTCAACTGATTAGTGACTTTAATGACATCTGCAAAAATCCTTCACAGTCACATCAAGATTAGGGTCTGATGGAATAACTGGGGACTTTAATTTAGCCAAGTTGACAAGAAAGCTGTCACATGGGTTTAAGAATAATGTGCTGGAGACCCTGTGGATGAGTAAAGAAAATAGGTGTGTGTGTGTGTGTGTGTGGAGAGAGAGAGAGAGAGAGAGAGAGAGAGAGAGAGAGAGAGAGAGAGAGAGAGAGAGAGAGAGAGAGAGAGAGAGGGAGGGAGAGGGAGGTGTGGGGGTGGGTAGAAGTCCTGGGACCTCCTTGTTTTCCCTTTTGTATCTAGGGGTCTCACAGAACGTCCGTTTGGGAGGATCATTTTTGTCTAACATATTGCCCAGGGAAATCATGACCTGAGTTTCTGTAACCTTGACACAATGAGGAAGCGCCAGTCCAATGCTTTAGGTGGTGGCGGGCCACCAGAACCCGCCGCCCCCCTTGCTTCCTTCACAGCCAAAGCCCCCCCACTGGCCAGTGGTGCTCTGTTTTTTCCTTCAGAGCTCCCTGCACCGAGTGCATTTCTCCATAGCGGCGCCAGAGGGCGCCCGAGCTGAGGAAAACGCCGCGGGCTCCAGCAGGAGCCTCCTCGCAGGTGCTGCGGCGACGCCGGCGACTCTGGGGCAGTGACCCGGGACCCCCTGGCTCGGGCACCTCCCCTTCCCCGGGACACCCACCAAGGCTGCCACCCTTATGTACACTTTTCAGGGACAGACAGAACTGGGAGCAAAGACCTAGTCAATTCGCTTTCCTTCTTAAGGGGTAGGAAGGGGCGTGCGCTGGGGAGGGAGGTGGCGGCCCCAGGACAAGTGAGAGGGCCCCCCCGGAGATACCTCGTGCCTCACTGGCCACCTCCTACTCCTGAAGCCCAGGGGCGACGTGTCTCGGTACTGGGGAGGAAGTCCCCGGCGCCCGCTCCCCATCCTGCAGGCAGCCTCTCTGGGACCCCTGTGGGTGCGCACAGACCCCGCCAGGACGCAGGCCAGACGCCACCGCCCTTCGCGTCCCGCTTGCTGCAGAGTTTGCAGCGAGAGATCCCCATCTCTCTCCCACTTAGCCCGCCCCACCCACATCAGCAGCCTGCCCCCTAAAAGTCAGCGGCCCGAAGCAAAGAGGCAGGTCTTTTCGGTGGTTGTATTTTTTTTTTTTTTTAAAAAAAACACCTTGAGATTAAAAAGGATGTCTGTTGCAGTTGACTAATGTCACCCAGCTCTCCTTTCTCTTCCCGCCTTAAAAATGCAGTCTCCATGAAATGCTTTTAAAAGCAATATAGATTTTGAGGGAAAGAAAAATCACTGGAGGACTTCAACCAAGGTTTTAAAGCAATGGCATTATTAAACATAAGAATGGGCATGGCGTTTTGCACTGCTCAAAGGTGAACAAGGACAAATAGAGTAGATGAGACAGTAGGAAATTGTAAAGAACGGCTGCTGCACTCCTAATTTGCACAATAGGGACATTTAAGCACCCAGCGAGACTGAGCAATAAACACATTTCTCACTCCAACATAACCAAGGTCAGGGAGGGAAGCCCTGTTCTTCTTTTCTTGTCTGATGTAGGCACCTTGTGGCCTCAGCTTATGTGTGGTTTTGGAAAACTCTGACAGGAAGGACTGTCTGGGAGACTTCTCAGTTGTCAAGAAGCTTCTTATATTTCCTAAAGAAACTCAACCTAAATTCATTAAGTCGTGTCACAGAGCACAGAATTAAATTTTTTTTTTTTTAAGACGGCAACTAATCCTGAAACTTAAATATGGGGGAAAGAATCCCACGTATGAAAAGTCTCTGAATTTTTTACGGGAAATGTGCAAAGATACTGTGTTTAAATAGCCTCAGATGAGGAAAATTGGGATTTTCCCCCCCAAAACCCAAATAATTTTCAGCCATCTAGTCCCAGATCTCTCCTCATAGACTTCAATGAAATAAAATGACATCTTTTTTGAGTCATTTAGGAAAATATTTATATATCAGTAAAAGCAAGGAGATTCTTTGAAAGATGTTGCTAACGTGCATTTGAGTAAAGCCAAACCTTGTATGTGTGCTGTTTTTTTTTCTTTTCATTGAAATTGTAGGCTTATATTAAGGAGTTTACCTTCCTTTATAAACATCAGCACAGTGCTGTACTTCCTTTATTTGCAATCAGTATATCCCATGGTTAACAAAGAACTTTTTAAAGAAAAAATGTGCCCTAATGAAATTCAGTACTTCTTTATAAAAAGAAAAAAGGATCTTTTATATGCATTTTTATATGTACTAAATATATAAGCATCGTTTGTACCTGGTAAAGTTGATTTCTGCTGACGGGGTAACCCAGGTAAATCAACATAGAGTCCATAGCACATTATAGGGTACACTTTATTGGGTTTTCCCTTCAGGTAAAGACTTCTTTCTATTAAGAATGTACAAGTGCCCGCATACCTAAACTGCCTTGTTTTCCACAGTGCTGTATACATAATCTCTTTTAAAAATTTTTTAATCAAAGCTTGCTATATTGAATACATTTAATTGGGATCCAGTGGGTAAAAAATATAAACATTTACTGCTGTAGAAAAGTTTTGATTAGTACTTTCCATTAGCAAGTGTTTTCGCGTAAACCCTCTAACAGTCTATTTGCATTCAGACAAGAACAGACTTAGCTAAACAGGTGATGCTTTCAACTGTACAAATATATTATTTCCCATAAATATTCCTAATGAAAGAGGTGGTCTGTTTCAGAGGAAGTAAGTGCAATGAAGACTTTAAAATAATTGGAAAAAAAATCGTTCCCAATCTTGATAAGTACGGGCATGGAAGCTTGAAGGGTGAGTTATGGAGTGTGGAAAGGTAGAGTCTAGAAAACCCCTCCCACGTACATTTTAAAGTAAACTGCCCTAAAGCATGGCAGAAAGCATCTGGGAAGCCTTTCTGCCATTCTCTTATGTCAAAATCTTACCCTTTCTTCCCCTATCCAAAAAAAAAAAAAAAAAAAAAAATGAACCCAAACACAAAGAAAGGGTGTTTGACCCAAATGAAACGTTTCAGGAAGATGAGGGTTTACGCTGGAATTTCTTGACTTGATGAGGCTAAAAATTGTTTAAGTAAATAAAAGAAACACAAAAAAGAAAAATGTGAATACTTTTAAACAAAATTAACATGTAAAAAATTTTCAATTCTCAGAATTTTTGATTAATCTTCATCCAATGTTTAGCTATTCATTTGGATTTTATTAGTTAACAACAAAAATAAAAATAAGATTCAGGTTTTTCAAGGACTTTTTGTTCCCCTTTTCCCATTTATGATTCTCCAATTCAAAAAAGGCTACATTGCTCTTCAACGGTATGTTTTAAATCTGGAATCAAGATGGGAGTAGTTATACCACTGGCTATTTCCTAAGTAACAAGTCAGTGCTCTGTGTTTCATAGATGACAGACCTCTGAATTCACACCATGAAGCGTAGAAAAGTCCCAAGTACTGCAGCCAGAGGTCTGAAGCTAGAGTTTTTTAGTACATAGTTTCAGACTATTCTTAGAATTAAGTGCAGGGAATATCTTCATTTTTATTATTATTGCTATTTTTTGGTAAATTCCTAGCTACCATAATGCTGTGTGTGTGTGTGTGTGTGGTGTGGTATGTGTGTGTGTACACGTGCATGTGTGTGTGGTGTAAGTGTGTGTGTATGTGTGCATGTGTGTGTGTGTATGAGAGAGATGGGAAGAGAGCAGAAGACAGAGCAGCAGGAAAAAACGGGGAAGAACTGAGGACACAGAAAACCTCTGCTTTGGTGTTTTCCATATTCTTTCCTATCTTGTTTACAATGAAATTAAAGAAGAATATTATTTAGGGAAGTAAATACACCCTTCTTTCTTTTTCAGAATTGGTGTTATAGGAGACTCTATTCTGTTTCATTATTATTCAGATGGAACGTTTCTATTCTATGTCTTAATCTGAATGCATTACACACACACACACACAAACACACACTTTTTCTTTCTCTTTGAATGTCATCAGTGTTGGCTGACAATGAAATTATTGATAACATCTCATTCTTTGCTGCGTCCTAGTGGTCTTTCTTTGCAAAATTGATACCTCTATATAATGAATGTAATTCAATGACAGCAGCAAATAATACTTGTTACAATGCTATGCATTAAAAGAATGTCATACCATAAGAATACTTTGTAAAAGAAAAGTTACGTTTCATGTTAGAATTGTTTGATTTGTTTATGGTGAAAAAAATGTTGATACCGTCTAGTCAAATTAGCAAAAAGTCATAAGAAGCAAAATATGTGAAAGAATCTTAATTTTTCAGATGAAATTTGATTACTACTCATTTAACATTCTGTTACCAGGGGAAATTTTATTAATAAATCTAAAATTATGTAACCTGTTTCTTGTGTAGGTTAATCAAGGGGGGGAAATTAGTTTAAACCTGAATAGAATGCAATTTTATTATTTTTTGGTATAAAAAGAACCCTTTCACAGTTTTACTTCCAAGTGCGTTTGTCTAATGATTACTGACATCCCGTTTGTAAAAAATAGCCTTATTCACATATAAGAAATGCACTGTTATGTGCATTATAATATAATATATAATAATAATAACACTTTTATTAGGCACCTCTCATGTGTCTGGCATGACACAGAGTGGGCTTACATAAGGAATAAGAAGGGTACGGTTTGTCCCCTAGAATGCACAGTGTGGTGGCTTTTTTAGGGAAGTTAAACCGGCCTCCTTGTAATCCAGGTTACTTGTCCTTTCTTAATAAATGACTTTCAAAAGACAACTTCCACTTAGCTCTAAAAGACGTTGTACAAATTCTGAATTTGGGGGGTTTGAATTAATAAAATGTTTCCAGAACATTTCCAAAAACTTTTCAGGTTGAGAATTTTAAAACACCCTGGGTGTTTATTGGGTCTATTCACTCCTTGTTGCCTACCTTATACCTTGAACTGGTCTTTATCACCTGTACCAATTTTTTTGCTCTGTCTTCCCCTGTCAAAGTGTCTTTGAGCAAAATCATCTTTCTCGCCATTCCAGGAGCTTCAGTGTTGGATGTCAGAATGAGCTAACACAGTTTAGTAATGTGCTAAAAATCCACATTTAAAACAAACAATGTTTTAATTAAAAATATTATTATTTTCAATACAAAATAATAGATATTATGAATTAAAATATAGTCATACCCTAAAGGAAAGTATAAAGAAGAAAAGAAATATCCCTCATGATTCCACCCAACCCTCAGAGATAAACACCGTTACCATTTTGACATATAGGCTATTTTGACATATATTTGTCCAGATATTTTTCTATGGATGTACATGCACCTTTTAAAAACCAAAACATGCATTTATTTTATGCCGTCTAACCTACTTTTTCGCTTACTGTATCATGAGTATCTTTTGCTGTGGAGAAATACAGAAACCATCATTATTTTAAACGGCTTTAGAGTATCATACCATATAAATATATCAAAATTAACTTAATCAACTTTCTATAGTTAACCATTTATGTTGTTTCCAATGTTTGTTTGGTGTTTTGGAGGTGGATATAAAACAAAATTTAAAAACAGTGATTTTGTGCTTCATCTCTTCCCAGAAAGGACCAGTTTAAAAAATACCCTGCAAACAATCCAGATGTCATTTGTGATCACATCATTATTCTGCCTTCCTACATTGTTCCAAGGATCTTTTGCCTAAGATGAATAGTTTTAAGGTAAATTCAGTTTCTTGAAACTGTTTGGAGTGTCAGGAAAAGAAATCACGGGACACATGGATTCTGCTTGTATTCCTTATGCGTCTGAGAAAAAGACATTCCGCATGTATAGAAAGCTAGCATTCAGCACACTTACCTCAAAATATCAAAGAGCAGTGACAATTTAAGATTTTGATGAAACCCCACATTGCTATGAGAAAAATATATTTCTAAAATCAATTACCTTGTTACACAGGCAGCACTGGCAAAGTTTTAAAAAAGTTAAGAAAAACCTATTCTTTATGTAGAAATGATCTGTGATCAACATACGGGACTTTTAAAAAGGATTCATGTTGGTAGATGTCCAAACCACAAAATTATTGCTTAAAAAAATCAAGAAAGCAAAAAGAAAACTAAATGGCTAGAACATTTCACTAACGGCCTTTGTTCTTTAACTCATCCCATAGGGTCTTGAAGGAATAACAGAACTGTTTTCCTCAGCTCTACCTTTTCTGCTCATTTCCTGTCACACAAGATGTGAGTTTTCAGTGGCAGTCTCCATTGTCACCTATGGCCACTAGGTCAAGAGACTGACATTATCTAGAAATCTATGAAGTAAAAAGTATCTAAGACCTATTCCCTGGAGATTGTGTGCTAAGAAGGATACAAAAAGAGGGAAGTGAGACTCACTAATCAAAGCTGTGTTCATTGTGTGCAGAAGGTTCTAGAAAGAGCAGGAGTGCTTCTGAGTGTCCCTGAGTGAACATAGATTCTAATGCTGCCAAGGAATTTCCTTATTTCTTTGACATCTCCAGTTATAGGCTCTATTAAAACCCTTGGTCTGAAATGAAAATCCAGCCTTCCGTGGGATGGGGAAGGAGGCTGAATTCTCTTTGCCTTGCTTCTTTGTCTCTCCTATCATCTCTCCGCTGACAAACCACCTGGTACGTAAGCCACATTAGGCTTCCTATCATGAGCATTGTGACGATAGCCCAGGGTTGCCTGAACAATGCCTGTCTCTGTCATATTTTGATAGTTTTCTACTGTTTTTCTAACACAGATGAGGAAGGGTGAGCCTTGTAGGGGAAGTCACTGTTTCTTTCCTGAGATGCTCAGTAAGGATGATTAATGTGGACCAGGGTGGGGCTAGGACCCGGCTGAAATCTTGGCGAGAGCCTGAGAGTGGACCCCACCTAAAAGCTGACAGAACACAAGGTCCTGTCCAAGCTGTTCCACAGATGTAAGCTGTTGCCTCCCAATTCCAGCTGATCTGGCTTAGTGGATGAAATGGCATCTTTCCCTTAGGAATCTCTAGTCCTGCAATTTCACTCAAGAGATATGCTGCTTGTGATAACAGTGTGTCAAAGAAGACAGCCTTTTACACCCAGTCCTTGGGTGACCTCAGATCCCGAAGACGTACCCACAATCCTTCTCTCTTTGCAGAAAGAAGGCTCCTGGGAGGGCAAGATGCCGTTTTTTGTTCACGGTGACCATTCTGTGCCCCCTACAGAGCATGGTGACTGGTGTGGGGAGCCTGGCCATATGGCCTCGGGGGTGTGTGGGGAAGCACTAATGGAGTTATTTGTTATTTCACTGAATTACTGCTGAGTGACAAGGGCTCCTTGCGTCCTAGCAGGCTGGTATCCGCAGAACATATTTTTAACATGAATTGCAAAAGAAATAACAAAAATATGAAATGGCTAATTAGAGAGCCATTTCACAAAGGTCCTGCCTGATGACAAGTTTCTTGGTCAGTCTCGCCATTTGCTAATTTCCAAGTGCCATGAAATCAGACTCCATGAATCCAAGACTCAACGCTGGGGCAGAGGCTGGATGGGGGCAGGGGCTGGATGGGGGCAGGGAAAAAAGAAATGGGGCCAAACAATTCAGTAAATTTTACTGCATTCATAATGTACCGGGTGAGTTAATTGCAATTTGGAAAGCTCTGGGGGGCACCTCAGTGTTCCGTGGGAGGTGTGGGTCTATAGTCACACAGCAAGTGATTCTAACCTACTCTGCTATTTCTGAGACTAAAATATTCCCTGCTTAATGTAAAACTCAATGCCCTTAGCATATTTTTTTCCCTCTTTCATATTAACCGTGCATAAAAACTTGAATGACTCTTTCCCCGCAGGGCACTGAAATATTACATTGTTCTCTGGGAGATTTTAAAAGCCTTCCGAGCAAGTAATCACGCTCCTGAGGTCACATGAGTGATGAAGACCTAAGTCTCTATTAATCTGTGTGTGAGTATACATTTGGAGTCCATAGCAAAGATGAAAAATGGACAAGAGTGTTTTTTTTCTGTGATTTGACAGGCGACCACTTAAACGGCTCCTTACTTAGAGGTTGGGCATCCAGAAGACAACAGTCTGGTAGCTTCCATAGCGTCCATAAAAGACCTTTTAAGCTTTAGAAGGGAATATTATGAATTTCTATATTGTTTGCCTTTGACCTACATAAAGAGAAAAGATTAGTTCCAGAAATGGAGTGGCAGTACACACAAAATAGTAAAGAACACAAAGGGACGTAGGTTTCTCTTTTATCTCGATATTTATGGACCAATAAGATGACATCCTAAGTCCTGTTAGGATTCTCTTTCCCATAGCATTATATACCCACGTTAGCACCTCTACGTTTTGCTATTTCACTGCATAAACTATCCCAAAACTTAATGGCTTAATCCAACCATTTTATTTTGCTCACGATGTCTTTGGGTCAGGCATTCAGAGAGAGATTGTCTAGGTGGTTCATCTTTGATCCAGCAAAATCAGCTGGGGCTGGAGGAGACTTTCCAAGGTGATGTCTGCCTTCACGTGTCTGGTCCCTCTGTGCTCTGTGATGGTAGTGGGTGTCTCCTTTTTCTCCTTCTTTCTCTCCCACACTCCTTCTCTCTCCATGTGACATCTCATCTTCTGGGGGCCTCTCCATGTGGCTTTTTTCTTTTTCTTTTTTCTTTTTTTTTCACAGCATAATGTCCCCAGGGTAGGTGCACTTCTTACATGGAGGCTGACTTTTGAGAAGCAAAAAGTAAAAGCCACCAAGCCAGTGGAGATATGTGCATGGAACAATCTCAGTGTTACTTCCCTGGAATTCTGCTGCTGAATTCTGCTGCAGTCATAGGCCCCACCCATATTCAAGGAATATAGATGCCTCCTTGTAACGGAGATGGCCAAGGTCACATTGCAGAAGGGTATGTAGGATGGGAGATGCAGTTGTCACATTTAGAAACTATGATCCGTTACAGCAAGAAACAAAGTCTAGAAGCTATGTTTAAGAAAGTTTTGTTGGGCGGATGGGTGGCTCAGTTTGTTAGAGCACAAGTTCTGGGCAACAGGGCTACCGGTTCGATTCCCACATGGGCCAGTGGGCTGTGCCCTCCGCAACTAGAATGAAGTCAATGAGCTACCGCTCAGCTCAGATGGTTCAGTTGGTAGGAGCGCGGACTCTCAACCACAAGGTTGCCAGTTCGACTCCCACAAGGCATGGTGGGCTGTACCACCTGCAACTAGCAACAGCACCTGGAGTTGAGCTGCGCCCTCCACAACTAAGATTGAAAGGACAACAACTTGACTTGGAAAAAAGTCCTGTAAGTACACACTGTTCCCCAATAAAGTCCTGTTCCCCTTCCCCAATAAAATCTTTAAAAAAAAAGAAAGAAAGAAAGTTTTGTTGTTATTAAGACATAACCTATAAAATCTTAATTTTCCACAGTGATATCCCGGATTGTATTTCTGTCATAAAGCCTGCATCTTTGAAAACAGTGCCCATTGGGAATCTCCATGCAGGCCACCTCCGTTCCAGCATCCCCTCCTCTGTGGAGCCCACCAGGCAGACTTGTCAGGCGACTTCTGGGGCTTGAGCACTGGGCTCACTTCTGTTGTATCACCTGTCAGCGTGTTCTGGGTGCTACCTGTCCATCCTCATGGATTGACTATGCGTTGAGCCAGGAGCTGTGTCTCATTTGTCTCTAAGATTTTTAACTGGGTGTTCTCTTTTTTAAATTTTAGCTCAGTTGAATTGTGTTGATTAACTTAATAAATGAATCAATGTCACCCTTATACCAGGAGCTTGGCCCTGTAGGGTTCATTCATGTTGGTTCAGATAAAAGAGTGTAAACTAGAAATGAAACCATGGCCTGCCTAGTGGGGGTATTTTTTTCTGTAGGAGTGGCTTGGAGAATCCATGGTTACAGATGCAGGTGGGGGTGAAGAAGCTATGAGAGCAGGGAGCACCTGCTTTAGCTGTCCCTTCTTCACCCCCATGCTCACTACGACCCCCATGCTCACCCCCATGGCTCCTGGTGACGGCTCCTGCATGGCTGTGGCTGCAGATCAAAATGAACCCAATAGGTTCCTTCTATTAATCAGACCACTGGCATGTGTGGCTCCCCAAGTTGTCCTGAGTTGATCTAAACATTTTCTGCTTCTGAAACTTCCAGGAAACTTAAATATAACGATATATATGTACGTGTGTGTATATACAGAGGGTGCCCCAAAAATGTGTACACATTTTAAGAAAGGAAAAAACTATTAAAATCGTAGTACTCAATATATAACGATAACAAAAGATGAATACAAGTACTTTTGACTTCCACAATGACAAGAGGGGCTCAAAGTGGTTCCCATCAGCATCCAGACACTTCTGGTGACGACGAACTACTGCTTGAGCAACGTTGACCAAAGTGTCCACTTGTACACATTTTTGTGGCACCCCCGGTATATATGTGTGTGTGTGTACACACACACACACACACACACACACACACACATACACATGGAAAGAAGACAGAAGTTGCTTCAAACATGGCTTTGGTAACATTAATGATAAATGTCATCGCTTCGTTGCAGGGAAGTTAAAGAACGGAATTACTCTAAAACATCTCAAATCTAGATCGTATTATACAGAATTTTACTTATAAATTTTTTTCTAAGCACATTTTACCAATGAAATAGAAACCAAAGATAAGGCCAGGAAGACTTAGAGTGGGGGGGGAGCTGAATCCATACCCCCAACTTCAACTGATTGTACCACTGCTAAGAGAGAAGTAGGAGAGCGGGGAACATCAGCTAACTAGACTATTTATTTCCAGAAAATAAGATTTAATTAAACATTCTCTTCAACAGCTCTTACCAATCAAAGGATCAGAACTCCTCTGGCTGCCAAGTATAAGCTCTTGGGAAGAAATGATCTGGAAGAAAAATAATTTTCTTCACCTCAAAATAGGAGTCAGAAAAATATGGAAACAAATATTTTTGGTCTTATATTTAGCAATTTTAACATTTTGGATTTGGCTCTCCAGTGTGTATTTCTTTCCTTTAGGCTGAATGTCATGTTTTACTCAGAGGATTTTAATGCAATTTGTTTGGTGTTTTAATTATATTTCTGCAGTTTATCACCTTTGAGATTTGGTGGCTGTCCATGAAGAGCTTATTCACTAAGTTGAGGAAAATGTAGACAAAAGTTTGCGCTTGTTAGGTGGGACATAGATTAGAATGCCAGGGCTGCAGGGGCAGGTTGCAATCTGCTCTGAAGAGAGGGCCGTGCTGGCAGCTTCTGTGGGGTCACAAGAGGGTCAAATCCAACAGGAGATTTAGGAAGCTCCTCCCAACTTCAACGCCACTTCACATCCTTCTCTGGTAAAGATTGTTTGCACCCAGGCCAACGATTGGGTAGGAGTCAGAAAATGGCTGATTTGGGAGGTAGTGGCCCACTAAATCGAAGGAATGATCACAGCAGCTTTCAGGTTGACTGCAAACCAGGGAGCCCAATTTGACTGCCCGATGTGGTTTTGGGTTAGCGAGCTCAGCTGGACTCCTGGAGGAATGGCTTTTCTGACACAAAGTCAGTGCACATCACCACAGAGGCAGCCAGAAACTGTGCTGTGCATTTCAATCGATGTGTGCTTTTCAGGGAGCTTGCGGGTTCCACTCCCATTGTTCATCACATACATGTTTTCCTGATTGCCTAAAGAAGTTATATGAGACAAGGGAAGGCCGTAGGCTGAGCACGTAGGTATCAAAGCCCTCAGACAGGATTTTTATCTTGAGTGGGGGGCCAACTGTGGGTGTGAATCTGACATTATTATAGAAGATAATGACAAATAGTCAAATACGTTTCTGAGCATAGAAAATATATACAGAGGCTCTATGGCACCAGCCGGCCTGAAATGGGGAACGAGAAGAAGGAATAAGTTTGCATATCCATGAATCCATGAATCTAGTCATTAATGCGCAGTGCAAATTGCTATTGAGCGTAGCAAGCACTGAGATGGGGAAAGGGATACAACTGAAGGCTAAGAAAAATATGGAGCCCCAATGGCACTGGGGAGCTGGGGTCAGGAAATCGTGAGAGTAAGTAGGTCTTTCATGATAGACTTGGGAGTTATCCTTCTAGAAGCGATCGGTGAATCCAGGGGGTTGAATGTCTCCTTTAGAAAGAAGTTCATCAGTGGGAAGAAGGTCTCATAAAATTATCTGATCCTTCAAGCCTCCAAGTTTCATTTAGTGTGACTTATAGTTCCTTCG
Source organism: Rhinolophus hipposideros (assembly GCF_964194185.1). NCBI lineage: Eukaryota > Metazoa > Chordata > Mammalia > Chiroptera > Rhinolophidae > Rhinolophus > Rhinolophus hipposideros. The sequence goes on from NC_138064.1 coordinate 12,981,838, forward strand.
CTGAGAAAAAGAAAACAAAGAGAGAGACAAATTGTTTTAGGGCTTCTCCCTAGCAAGAGAATAGTATGTGTGTGTGTGTGTACTTATAGTGACACAAGTTCTTTCCTGTGTGTGTACACACACACGCATATATACAGACGGTGCCAAAAAATGTATACACATTTTAAGAAAGGAAAAAAACTATTAAAATTGTAATTCCATTACAATATATACTGACATACTCAATATATACAATATATACTGATATACTCAATATATACTGATAACAAAAGATGAATACAAGTCATCCCCCAGTATATACATATACACACATATTATGTAAATAATATATAATCTTTGCCCTGCATTCAAGATCACCTGGTTTTTTCCTGCCTTTTCTTGGATGATTTCAATGCTACAGGCACAAATATTTAATCTTTCTTAAATCAAGTTACCTAGATTCAGTGCCTCTTGAACGTAGAGTAATGAGACAATTAAATTAAAGAATTGCTTTTCAGGAAGTGTCTGTGGTGTCTGGGCTCAGAGCTTCCAGGAGGCCACTCCTTTGGAACCTCTCCTTGCACACATCTCAGCCCCTCCGCCATTCCTGGATTGTTTTCCCAGTCCTTGGAGATTGGCGTGATCAGGTTCACTAACGGTTGGACTTTTCTTGGTATTTGCTTACACAATGCTATCAGGACACATGTCTTAAATATTTTATTAGGTTTAAAGGGTAGTTTTCATAACATGGCATTGTGTGGCCTGCAGAAGAGACTAAGAGGGAGGAAGAAGGGTCTTGGCCTGTACTAAGTGACCTAAGTTTAATACACATTCTGATATTAAAAATTTGATTGACTTGATAACAAGACTGCACGTATTAAGATGTTGGCTTTCCCTGTATCATAAAGACAGCTATTAAAGCACGTGCACTTTACTTAAGTGCATCTCCCAAAGCTACTGTATCGACTCCTGAACATAAAAATCCCATAGTCCTGACCTGGCTCTACGCTGCCTCTGGTTCTGGAGAACCAGGCCTGGGCTAATTGCATGATTTGGCTGTTTGCATACCAAAATGGAAGTCAAAGGCTTCTTATGGTAAGTGAATACTTGGAAGAGGAGTGGAAATGTATCCATTAGCTGCAAGAGCTGAAGGCACTGTAAAATGCTTAAGAGACTCTGTTTGATTATTACGTGTTTTGTCATCTGAAACTATAAGTTAACAGGAATAAAATGAAATGACCCAGGAGCAGAATACCCCTGAAAAGGAGAGAAGCAACACCACAAGAGAAATTGCCAGGATCCTGTTGGAACTTTTCTAGGCACCTAGTTGGCTATGAAAAACTGTCTGCTTTGAAAATATTCTCATAGAAATGAATATTCCAATATTCCCAACCAATTAAATTTACCTTAGGAAACAGGTATTTCTACCTTACTGTTTGAACAATGGAATTCCTCCAGCTTTCTCTGACTAAACTGGCTCTGGGAATGAGAACCATGATGCTAGTTGGAAACACTTGTGAGTATGTTTTAGTTTTTTTCTGTGAAAGCTCTTTGGCTCCCTTGGCATGGGCTGTCTTCCTGATGGGGCATCTATTCTTAAATCAGGAATGTTTAAACTGAGCGGGTGTCAGAATGACCTGGAGGGCTTGCTAAGATCACTGGGCCTCACTCCCAGAGTTTCTGGTTTAAAAAGTTTAAAGTGAGGCCTGAGATTTTGCATTTCCTACAGGTTCCCAGGGGGTGGTGCTGCTGCTGGTGGCCCTAGGACCACACTTTTGAGAACCACTGAATTCAGTGATTTCAAAGATTCCTTTGCAGCTCGAAACAATCCAATGAACTTAATGCAGTCTTTTCTCTTATGAGAACTGATCACAATAATGAAACCTCTTCTGATTTTCTATTAATCAGAAAACTACATGATCTCTACTAGAAAGTAGATTTTTTACAAGTGCGTTTACAAGTAGAATAAGTGGTAGAATATTTGCGACAACATGGATGGACCTTGAGGACATTGTTTCATTTAGCGTGACTTAGCGTGTGCTAAGTCAGGTAAGTCACACAGAGAAAGACAGATGCTGTATGATGTCACTTATCTATGGAACCTAAAAAAGCCAGCTCATAAAAACAGAGAGTAAATGGTGGTTACCCCGGGTTAGGGGGTGGGAGAGTGGGAGAAACATTGTTTAAGGATACAAATTTGCTACTAGTAGATAAATAATTCCTGGAGAGGTACTGCGCTGTATAGTGAATATAAGCAACACCATTGTATTCTAATCGTCAAACTTGCTAAGAAACTGATTGTCATGCGGGATGTCATGCGGGGTCTCTGGTCACGCAGGGTCTCTGGTCGCTCCCCACACAAGAACACAGGACATAATGAGGCCCAAAAGGAACACCCACGGAGCCATAGGTAGGGGAATCACACCACTATAGTCTCTCTAGGGGCTGGGTTGGAGACACAGGAAGCAGGAGCCACATGATCCACCATCTGCCATCCACTTCTCTGCCAACCGACCCCACTTTCTAACTGCAATCCATGCTAGCTAGCTTAGCCATGGCAGTTATATCAGTGGCTAAGGGCTACCTGACTACAGCTGATGGCCAATTAGTCACAGCTGATGGCCATCCAATCACAGCTGATGGCCATCTACTACCCGGGCCAGCACCTTTCCACGTGAGGCTGAGAGCCTGGAAACTGCTCTCTGGGGCTCTGTCCCCACACTGATCTTAATTATTCCCACCACCTAAAAGAAATAATTATGTGATATGAGACAGTTGATCATATGACTACAATGGTAATCCTATTACAATGTACAAATGTACCAAAAAAAGTCAACGTGGTGTATACCTTAAACTTACACAACATTATAAGTCAAATATATTTCAGTTATAAATAAATAAATGTAAAAGAATAAAATAAAAGTGGTAGGGTGATATAACCTTAAAGCTGGATTCTTTACTCAAGCAAAGGGCTAATCAATTATCGAAATTAATTTATGAGTTTTGTTAAATTACCAGCAGAACGAGTTTGCTCAAAATTTAAGCAAACTTTTAAGTGTTACTCAAAATTTAAAGTAAACCTTCAATGTGAATACCATTTCCCCTTGATGTAGGCTGGAGGCCCAAGTTAGAACGAAGCAGTGTTATTGGATGAAAGGAAGGCCTGAGGGAAGTGTCGCGATGGGGAGTAGAAAATGAGCAGAAAAAGTCTGACTTAGAAACAAGCCGTGGAGGCTGTGTGTTTATGAGTGAGTGGAACTTGTCCCTGAACCACTGAATGTTATGTGGTCCTCTTAGTCCATTTGGTTCCTTTCCTATCACTTTCTTTCATGGCCAAGATCTCCAAACCAAGGCCCCCGAAAGAGAAAGTCTACCTACAGGAGGGCTTTTCAAACTTGAACTACCTGACAATGACCTAGGGTTCTTATTAAAATAGAGATTCTGACAGAAAACAATTTTTACAATGAAAATTCACATTTTTTCTACATTCCCTATGCTTTACTTTACATCCCCATGACTATTTTCTAACTGCCAATTTGTACGTCTTCTTCTTCTTTTTTTTTTTTTAAGAGTGTATTGGGGAAGGGGAACAGGACTTTATTGGGGAACAGTGTGTACTTCCAGGACATTTTTCCAATTCAAGTTGTTGTCCTTTCAATCTTAGTTGTGGAGGGCACAGCTCAGCTCCAGTTGCCATTGCTAGTTGCAGGGGGCGCAGCCCACCATCCCTTGTGGCTGAAAGGACGCACTCCAACCAACTGAGCCATCGGGGAGCTCAGCGGCAGCTCAGCTCAAGGTGCTGTGTTCAATTTTAGTTGCAGGGAGCACTGCCCACCATCCCTGGCCGGAGTCAAAGAATTGAACTGGCAACCTTGTGGTTGAGAGCCCACTGGCCCATGTGGGAATTGAACTGGCAGCCCTCGGAATTAGGAGCACGGAGCTCCAACCACCTGAGCCACCAGGCTGGACAAAATTCACATTTTAACATGAAAAAAAAAATTGCAGATTTTGGTTCATTAGGTCTCAGGTGTGGCCCGACATCCTGCATTTCTAACCGGTTCCCATGTCCATGATGATCAGAGATCCCTTCTGAGACGTGCACCAACGCAAGTGCAGGGCGAAGCCTTATATCATTACATTTCTTTCCTCTGATTTATCTTTTTATCTTACAGCCAGGCCCTCAAATGTGTGCTTGGTTTGCATAACTTCTGCTGCATTCAGAGCCAGGGGAGTTATGTTTCTCTCCCCTTGTTTAAAGGATCCTGATATTGCCTAGTTCTTATCTGGAGGTCATTTAGCAAATGCTCTTTTTTTGTTATCTTTCAAATCTCTCTTTAAGACAGGCCACATTTTCCTGTGCTAAATTGTTAGTCTGACTTCATTTTTTAAATGAATATTATTAACTAGTTTCAGGGTTTTGAAATCAACTCTAGTTCTCTGGATCTTCCCCTTGATTCTGAGTCACAAAGATGAAATAGGACAAAGCAGGTGGCGAGCCCCATGGCTGTCTTGGAAATACCAGTAGCCCCCAGACTAGGGAATGGATGATATCTGGTGATTCTTTTTACATGACTTGGCCGGCTTTCTTCATTTGCACATTTTCAAGCCTTTTCAATGCCTGATATGTATCCAGCCCTAGTGAGGTACTGGTCAGGGCAGTTTAATAAAGTTTATTGAGCACTGTATTTAAGGCAGTGATAAGGCACTGGGAAGGATATCACTCTAGGTTCTCAGGTTGGTTGTAACCCAGGAGAAAAACAAGGGGAATTAGTTCAGGTGAAGACTGAGATAACATTTTAATTGAGCAGCGAGCCAGCAACTGAGGAAACATTGCAGGTGTGATGACAAGGGCCTTGCAAGAATCAGGATTATCAGGTAAGGGTTTTTCCTCCTAATCCTTTCAGAATCCCCCCCAGCTCTCTGGTTTTCAGCATCCGTGTCGGGGGGAAAAAATAGATCTGGCTACTTCCATGGGATTTGCAACTTTCATGAACTTTTCCTGCAGTCAATATCGTCAGCGAGTTTGTTTTGTAGTAACACAGGGGAAGTTCAAGTTTCTTAGTCTGAAATCCTCACTTTTGAAAAACAAACACTTCCTCCACACTGGGCTGGCCTTCATGCAATGTCTCACAGGAACCTCATGAGATTCTATATTGTTGTTCTGATTTTTACAGACCCAGTCACTGAGGCCTTGAGAGGTGAATTGGTCAAACAGCCAAGGACAGAACCAGCATTCAGGCCTAGAACTGCTGACGTCAAGTCCGCCATACGGTCTCCTGGGATTTGTGCACCTGAAAAACATGCTTAATGCTTTGTTCATTTCCAATTTCTGTTTTTATTGTCTCTGATGAATTTGCTCTGTACTTTCCTGTTCAGAAGAGCTTTAACGTTGTTTAAAAAAAATCAATAAAACCAATTGACTTTGGGGGTTGGTTTTGGAAGCTCTCTAACGTGAATCTAAATATTTTAATCTCTTTTTCATTATTGCTATTTGATTTAGTCAAGAAGTGGCACAGGCACAAGTGAATGGGTCTTATCATCCCATCATTAATGTTTAAAGCACAGTATTTGGATTTAGAGACTATTGTTGTAGTCACTGGACCTCTTGGTCCAAAGAGCCTGGGATTCGAGAGGTAGGCTGCTTACCCAGACACACAAATTAGGCCACGTAACTGGGACAAGGTTGGAAGATTTTCATTTGAATGAACTGAAAAAAATCAATGTGCAATCAGTTTTAAATTACCTTTGAGGTCTATTAAATGTCATCTTATCTCCCTTCTCTGTTTTATTTTAAAAGAGAATTTTATTTAGAAGAAAATTTCCTTATTTTGCTGCTTTTAGGGACCCAATTTGGAGGATAGTCATATATTCAATTCTTAGGAAAAGCAAAATAGGAAACCAATAGGGCCAATAGGAAAAACGAAACAAAACGTCGGCCTAGAAATCAGGATTCCAGGTGTCAAGTTTCAGCTGTGTGACCTTGAATAAGTCATTTAACTATATTGGGCCTGTGATTCCTTACTGTAGAATGAGAAAGTTGTACTAGCTGCTCTCTAAAGGTTTCTTTCAGTTCTAACTTCTACTTTGCTATTATTGCTGATTCCTGTTAGACAAAAAGCATGAAAGCTAATGTGCCTGCCTGCCTACCTCCTCCCTTCCTTCCTTCCCTTCTTTTTTCTTTCCTTCCTTCCTTCCTTCCTTCCTTCCTTCCTTCCTTCCTTCCTTCCTTCCTTCCTTCCTTCTTTCCTTCTTTCCTGTTGCATCAGTCAAATAAAATTAACTGCTATTAGAAAAAAATTCTCAGTGGGTCAACAAAATGGAAGTTTACTTCTTATTTCTATCAACTCCAACATGACTGCTTCTAGTCAATTCGTTCTCCTGCACACCTGTCCTACATGCAGTGACTCAGAGATCCAGGCAACTTTCAAATGGTGATTCTTCATGTTCCAGGGCCTCAGAAGCCTCTGCAAGAGTCTTGTCAGGGGAGTGAAGAGAGCGTCTGGAGGGTCTTGCAGAGGTTTAAGGGGCCAGAGGACTTTCCCTTGGTCATAACATGTCACATGGTTCCACCTAGAAGTAATGGTGTGCCACCTAGATATAATAGTGGGCCTAGGAAAGGTGGTCTCCCTGTGATTGCCCTGGAGGAAAATGAAAAGTCTTGGTGAATGCATAGCATGTCTCATCCACAGTTCATTCATTCCATTAATATTTATTAAGTGGCTACTATATGCCAAGTGCTGTAGTTAACACTGGGGCATGACACACTGTTCTTTTCTTATGGATCTTAATTCTAGTGGGGGAAATTATGTGTGCATGTGTGTGTATACAAAATATGTATATATGTAATATATGTGGAATATCTATTAGTCATGGTAATTCTGATATTTAAAATAATATCACAAGGCAATAATAGGTACATATTTTGAGAATGTATACATCAAGTGTCATTCTCAAGATATACATATCTTTTTCATTTAATTCCTACAGTAACTCTATGAGATAGATGCTATTATTATCCCATTTTACATATTAGGAAACTGAGGTACAGACAAGTTAAAGACCTTGCCCAAGTTCAGACAGCTAGAAAGCAGGGAGCCATGCTACAACTCCAAGCAGTTTGACGCTAGAGCCCAAATTCTGTACTGCTACTCTGAATGGAGGAAAAGTTCCTCTAGCTGGAACTTTCTTGGTACCCACTCATAATTAATTTGCTGAAAACTAAGGGAAACATGAATGGGAATGTGTGAAAGCACTTTGTAAACTGAAAAACGTAATAACATAACTTGTTACCTTCTCAATCCACACTTGGCCTCAAAATCTTGATGGTTTCCTGTTGTCAATAGCTTCAAGTTTAAATTCTTTAGACCTTCGACATCTTGTGTCAGTTTCCTTCTTCACTCCTCTTCACGTCCCTCCACACTAGACAAATCACCTTCCCAGAATATGGTCCAAATAGGCTTGGCTTTTTGCCTATCTAGTTGTGGCTCAACACTTTCCTGCATCTTAAGCCAGCACTAGGTTAAGTTACCTTTGTGCCCTCCATAGTAGTAGCACACAGTATGTGCTAAATAAATGCTTGACAAATTAAATCAAAGGTAGAAAAGTGAGGGGAAGAGAGAGCCATAGATAATACAAAATTTCAGGTGATCAAGGACTTATTCTTTGTAAATGTAATGCAGTCATGTTTAGATATTCATAGTTTTCTTGCTGTAAGACTATTAAGGAGTTAGAATATGTTGTGAATGTAGGGTCATCCTTTTTAATTCATGTAAAGGAACATGTAGGCAGATCTCTTTCTACGAAAGTGCAGGTGACTTATGGGAGCGCTTGTATAACCCATTGGGTCTAGTTGTAGTAATACTGGATTCAAGAGATGTGTAGGGGATTGCTGCCAATTACTATGAGTCAGCCTCCTGCAGGTACAAGGAAATATGATGTGAGCAAAGACACAGTATCTTACAACACAGAAGACGAAACTCGGAGGTTACAAAAAGCTTCATGACTTAATTTCCAAGTTTAAATATAACCATTTCCAATAATGATGATGATGATGGTGTTTTTAGGTCAACTAGCTCAAAGTCTATTTTTCAAATGTTGTAGTTCATCCAACTACCTATAGTTGCCAAAAGGCAGTAGCTTCTGAAGTGTGCAAATCTAACCCCAGACTCTAACTCTCTTTATATTTTTAAAATCGGTAGTTTTTTGTCATATGAGGCCTAATTTTTGTGCGTGTTTTGATAAAGTAAGCATTACTGCCACGGGAACAGGTCACACGTAGTGTCTTTGCTTCAATGACTTTAAAAAGGGAGCCCATCATGTTCCAGAATTTTATCATCTCATAATGAAGATACTTAGGTCCCAAACTACAAGGCAGGTTGTCTTGACAAAAAAGAAAAGCTATGGGGGCAGCCAGATGGCTCAGTTGGTTACAGCGTGAGCTGATTAGAGGGTTGCTGGTTCGATTCCCACATGGGCCAGTGAGCTGCACCCTCCACAACTAGATTTAAGACAACAAGCTGCTGCTGAGCAGCCAGAGGGGCAGCCGGATGGCTCAATTGGTTAGAGTGCGAGCTCTCAACAGCAAGGTTGACAGTTCAATTCCTGCATGGGATGGTGGGCTGCCCTCCTCCTCGCAACTAAGATTGAAAACGGCGATTGGACTTTAGAGCTGAGCTGCGCCCTCTACTCCTAGCTTGAAGGACAACGACTTAGAGTTGGTGGGCCCTGGAAAACCACACTGTTCCCCAATAGTCCCCAATTAAAATAAAAGCTATGATTATTGGATAAGAAAATATGTAATGCAAAATTAAAATGTGATCTAGTAACCAACCAACAACCAACCACAATAGCAGGACATTGTGAGGCTCCAGAGACACACAGAGATGAAGATAGGATGAAGATTAGAGTTGTCGATCTTCAAACTTTAAATGTGAGATCATAACAATGTTTTTAACCAATAGTAATGGCTTTGAAATTGCAAATGAGTGTGTGATGGGCATTCGAAAGACTCTCTTGGGAACTATGAGTGTACTGAGTAGTCTAAATGTAAAAGTGACAGATGGGGTTTCCATTAGAACAGCAACCATTTCCCGCCTCCACCCCAAATTGTTGTTTCTGTCCCAATTTCAAATATCCTATCTCACTGTCAGGCTATGTGTCAGATGATATGTTCTGGTACTTGGTTTTAAAATATGACTGCTGTGGCCACAGGACCAGAGGGATGGGTTGAAGTGTTGTGAGAACAAAGAAGAAAACGGAAAAGAAACAACACATCATCCACTCCACAAATGTTTATTGTGTGCCCACTGTTTATCCACTGCTGTAATTCTTTTGTCACAAGGGTGAACAAAATAGAAAATGCCCTTGCTCTCTTGGAGCTTACATTCTACTTGGGGGAGACAGACAATAAAATGAAGATACTTAGGTCCCAAACTACAAGGCAGGTTGTCTTGATAAAAAAGAAAAGCTATGGGGCAGCCAGATGGCTCAGTTGGTTAGAGCGTGAGCTGTTTAGAGGGTTGTTGGATCGATTCCCACATGGGTCAGTGAGTTGCGCCCTCTACAACTAGATTTAAGACAATAAACTGCCGCTGAAGCTGCCAGAGGGGAGCTTATGTTAGATGGTGGTAAATCATGTTAGATGGTAGTAAATGCTACAGCAAATATAGTCTGGGCAAGGCAGATGAGAATAGAGTGAGGGTGATATAATTTAATGCAAGAAAAGTTTAACTGATAGGGAGACAGAATTATGCCGGCATTTATGGGAAATATTCTGAGTAGAGGAATGAATAGCATGTGCAAAGGCCCTCAGGTGGATGGTGTGAGGGATATTTGAGGAATCTGAGAGATATTAATGGAGCTAGAGAGGTGTGAGGGGGAAGGAACATGATAGGCGATAAGCTCAGGGAAATATCAGGCTAATGGTGGTGGTGGTGGGCTCAGGTAGGGCCTTCATAGAATTTAGTAGTAAGGAACTTGGCCTTTGCGCTAAATGAAGGAAGTCCTAGTCCTTGTACAGTTTTGAGCAGTGGAGGGACATAGTCTGGCATCCATTTTCAAAGGCTCCTCTGGCTGCCATTCAGGAGAATATTGCAATAATCCAGGTGAGAGATGCTGGTAGTTTGGATGGAGTTGTAATGGTAAAATTGGGTGAGAAATGATGGTTGGATTCCAGCTGTGCTGATGGATCAGATATTGAGTGTAAGAGAAAGAGGAAAGTGACTGAAAAGAAGGGGAAGGAAGGAAGGGAAAGGAAAGTAGGGAGATATCTAGAAACACGCATGCATAAAGGTGCTAAAACTATCCTGAGGACTTCTCTGGAGGTCAATCGAAGAACTCCAGGACTTGATTGCCCAAGTAGAATATGTGATTCTTGGTTCCTAGACATACTCGAACAAGAATTTATGCTGGCTGTATTTCTTGATGGTGAAAATCTACTAACCCCAAAGTGAAGTTTAATTGTGTGGCCAACCCACTGTGAATGTGTTAGACTAGTGGCTTCCGTTGGGAAATTGGATGGAAGAGGCAATGGGGAGAGTGCAGTGATGGTCTGGGAAGGAGAAAATCTCACCTCCGTTTGTCCCTAGATAATGGTGACCCTGAAAGAGTAAGTCTTGGTTTACAAGGCATGAAGGAGACCTTGTGTAGAATGGATGTCATTAATCCCCAAACCCAAATTTCATCATACAACAGTTACGTATGTTATTTGCATTTGAGTGCTTTATTATATTGGAATTGCAGTGATATTATTAACATTTGTACAAATGCACAAAATCTCGTCTCTTCTTGCTAGAAAGAGATGTAAAAATCTGACCTAGTTGAACAGTCTTAATGAACTCATTGTCCATTGGTAACAATAATATGTTCACGATGCAACAAAAAGCTTAACATAAAATTAAACATATTAAATGCTGCAGCAAATATTTACAGGTATGTACCCCCAATTTTTTTTTCTCCTTCCAGTAAGGAAGGTGGTTGCTTTACAAACAGACAAACAAACACAAATGCTTTGCTGTTTACAGTTACAAACAACCCCCCGGTCTAGAACTTAAAGTGACAGCACCTTTTATGGGATTTCTTTAGTTAACACTTACTTTATACAATGCTAAACATTTTTTCTTTTCATCCTATTTTTGGACAGTATTTATATTCCAATTGTCCTGGAATATTGTGTTTGAATGGAGCCATTTTTCTGGGGTTTCCAGAAGATCCCAAACCCCATGTCCTCTCTAGGGAGAACATTTCAAGCTTATCTTTTCTCCAAGACAAACCTCAAAGGCAGAACTCCTTTCTCTATGAGGCAGGTGTGATTTAGCGGAAGGTAGAAGGAAAGAGGGGAAGTAGGTCTTCTTTATTATTGGCGGGCTGGTTGGGAAGGGTCCTTTGTCTGAACGCCCAACCACATTAGCACTGCTGATACCTTTTATTAAGTCCTGTAGTGTCTATAGCATTGGTTTTCTAAAGGAGCAAACTAGAGTCTAGTTAGCTTATTGTGTATCAGATTTTAAAGCTACTTTATTCAGGTTCCACATTCTCAGTCCTGAGGCTAACATGATTCTGTTAAAAAAAATTCTATAAAGGTCTATAATATGAAACTCAGTGTAAGAAAATCTTAAATGGCTTAAGAGGAGCTTTCTAAATCCTGACTTCTAATGAGCTAGATATTGCAAGTTGGTCTAAATATAATAGTTGAAAATTATTGATTCCCCTCTGATGATAAACTTGGAAAGGTATCAGACTGCCACTTAAGAATATTAATCTTTTAACAAATGCTGGCAATTTGGCCTTATCCCCCTCTTCAACTTGTGGTTAAATAGTCTTTTTTTGTTTGTTTTTTAAAAATAGACAATTTATAAGGAAAAAATATATAAACACTCTTTAAGCAATTTGGCTATAAGCATTACATCACTGAAAAACTCCACAAGAAATAGTAAAATATTTTGAATGGACGTACACTTTTTCATTTTCACAACATGATGAGCTAGGGTTTTTTGTTGTTTTTTTTCCTTTCTTTTCATTTCTTTGTTTTGGTATGGGATTTTACTTGTGAGTTTATTGCTTCAGTGTCTTCTTGTCCTTTCTCAGATTGTAATTGTAAAATACAGGTGCTGTCCCTAATTATGTTACAAGGCAACGTTGTAGTTTTGAGACCTAGGAATGAAATAGAGAGGGCCACTGTCATTTCAGCAGCCTCGAGAGATCATGGCTAGAACAACAGCCCAACGGCCACCACGGTGCAGCAAAAGAATAAGTCTCCTGGCTCATTCAGGACACTTTGGTTTGAAGGATGAGACAGAAAATTCTTAAGTGTAGCTTAGCTGCTGCCTCACATCTGTTGCATATATAACATTTTCAAAACATGCTATGGATAAAGAGATAAAGGTTATAAACTGGCTCTTCTCGTTGGCATTCTCGTAGCAGGCTTCATCTAGGCTGATGTGAGAAACACGTCTTCACTACGCTACTAATGAACGCGCGTGAATGTACCCAATAGTCTGTATTTTAAATGATGCAGCTCAGAGCCTCGGAGAAAGGGCGAAAGGGCGGGGGTGTTGGAGAGGGAAGGCTGAAGACAGGGAGGAGGTTCGAGAGAGAACAAGAGAAAGGGATCAAAAACGCTAAAGTGCAATTTTAAAATATAAATTATTTCAAGCAGAAGAGAGGTTCTAAATTGCTACAGTTCGCATAGGCACGGTTTATTCAAATTTAAATGGGTTATTTCCTTTTCCTTCTCAGATATACTGCATAATGGAGCTGGAATGGCTTAAAGCTACTGCACATTGTTTGAGAAGGGACAAAAAGAGCACTAAGGAAGCTGAATAGTGCAAGGCATTACTAGGGAATTGGGGTGGGGTGGAGAGAAGCAGAGATGAAGTTGTTTTTACACTTTTACAAGAAAGCTGTTCCAGTTACAGTTACTGATTCCCTTTAGCTGAACTCTGCTTCCTAAAGGAAAGAGCTTACTTTAAACACGAAAAAGAAATAAATGTGTTTTTAAAAAAAAAACTATTAAAAGCACAAATTAAAAAATAACTCACAGAGCAATAAAAATCCTTGAAATTTCTATGCACGGAGATCTAAGCATACATTTCCACCAAATGATGGAGAACAGCCATTTGAAACCCTGAAAAATGAAGATACACATAACTAGAGTAGTTTATTATGAACTAATACTTTAAAAACAAGTAGATCCTACAGAAGAATACTGTTCAAATGGAATGTTTAAAAATAACATTTATTAATAAATATCTTATAAAATTCTAAATTAATAGATTCCTGTTCAAATTTTGCTTTGGTCCTTGAATTCCACTGTATACATACATACATACATATATATTTTCTTAGATGGTTTCTATTAACCAGAAAGAAGCACATTCTCTCCTAACTGGATGGCTAGTTTTATAGCAGTTACTGATGTTTAACCCCCCCACCCTCACGTCCCCTGACCCCAGCCAAAGTCTGGTCTTTTACCGGAGCTGGTTTAAGATTTTAACGACGAACTTAACTAACACACTACAATTTACTTAGCGAACAGGCAACAACCACCTGACATTCACCGTTGACGCCCCTCTAATCAGAACATGTGTTGTATTTTATTTCATTAACCGGATAGGCTCCCAAGAGCATTTGCTCAAAGGAAGTCACCCTTATTGTAAGAACACAGGCAGTGTGACAGCTCGCACTGCTCATCTGTCTCCCACAGGCTGTGTTAAGACTGTGACTTGCATACATTGATGCAGAGGTAGGAGAGAACTGAGTGGGAGTATAAAGGGAAGACATCCGACCTCACGTGAGTATACAGCCATGGCTAGGATTTTCCTTATACCTGTCCTGGCCTATGCTGAGAAAAAAATTAAGATGTGGATGCTTCAATTTAGATGAGGTTTCACCTGGTAGAAACACTACCAGGTAGACCTATATAAATTGTTAACTCCCGTCACATAAGGTAGGGAAGGTGTTGTAGAAATTTCCAGGTAGGCTGGCAGTGACTTCAGAGACAGGTCCTGCCGACAAAAGTACCACACATGATCGAAGAGAGGCAGTGCTACAGAGACCTGCGCTCCTCACGCTGGGTGTTCTGAAGGTCATTACAACTGATTTGTGGAAATATGGATGGGTGACCTAGTCATTCGGTGGGAGAGGAGAATGGGGTACAAGGAAAATGCTTTCCAGGATTAGGAAAAAGTGTAGGCATGAAGGAGGACTGATCTTTCCATGGTCTGGAGAGGGCTGGACCTTCAAGGGCAATACATAATATTGATAAGCTGAGTGTTATATCTGACCAGTGAGCCTTTCTGCTTGGGATTTCAGGGGCTCTGACAACTAACTAGCTGGTATCTTCCATTTACTGTGTATTTCCATACTGCCAAGGAACATACCTCAAGGCCCTGAGTATAACAAGAATACAGTTTATTCTAATTATATGTTGAGGCCCGTTTGTTAACGTGTGTGGTTGGTTTGCCTACTTAGCATAAAAAACAGACATAATTGAACTACATATAATGCACATCAGTCAAACTGTCAAGTTGCTGAATTAAGAAAACTCAGGCAAGTTCTTAACTGCAGAGGCTTTGGGTTTAACAACTAAATATTTCAATCAAGAGATGGAACAGCAGTAAACGATAATTTTAGTGACAACCCACTCCCCGGACAGTCTGGTATTACCAGTGGATTTTTTAAAAATCCATTTCATTAAGTGCTATGCATACAGTAAAAAAAAAGAAACATTTTTGTTTACTGAAAGAAAAAAATAAAATTAAAAAATTAAAAAACCCAAACAAGTAAACATTTCAATTAGCTCTTTTTCCTTTTCAGGGGGACACGTAGATAGTCCTAAATAGGAGTTATAAAAAATTATTTTTCATTTCAAAATAGGGATAAGAATGTTAACTTCTTGTTTAGCTAAATCTTAAACATTTCGTAGGAAGCCAGGTAGGTTAAACCATTCAGCTGTTACTGCTAAGATTCAAAACAAAACAAAACAACTATGAATTCAGTATTTAAAATACTTAAAAAATGATATGTTTGTCTAAAATATAATAGAAAATCCTTTTCGTTTGCATTTTTCTTTTTTTTTCCTCTTTTTTTTTTGTTTTTGCTTTTGTTTTGATTTTTAGACCATATATCCAAGTCATGAGTTTTACTGGATACTCCAAACTTTCTTTTGAAAGCACTGCATACATGAAAAGATTGTTGATAAATATTGATTTAAAAAGTAAGTTAGTAGATAAAACTGAAACTAGTTATAAAAATCATGCTTCATGACCCTCATATTTTCTTTTTTTTCTCCAAAATAGATTCTTATACTATAGTGAGAGAAAAAAACCCACATCCTTCCCTTTTCTGAACTCTTATAAAAGCTACACCTTTGTAAAATACTATTCTTTTAAATCCCATGAGAAAACACACACACACACACACACACACACACACACACACACACACACACAAGTTAGGCGGTCAAGCATTCAAATGGAGATGAAACACCAGCACCTGTCTAGACTGCTAGAGAGAAACATTAGCCCCTGTTATTTGTGAGATGTGGTATTAAAACATTAGCGCAGTAGAATGGCTTGTTTCAAGGAGGCACAACTGTAGTTTGGAAGTATCTGCTTTGTATAATGGGCAAGTCCACGAAAGTTGTTGGAAATGTAAATCAGAATTGTTCAGAAGAGTGGAATAGCCATATTCATGGGGTCCTTTCAGCGGCCAAAGAGTGCTTTAGCTGTCATGGGAGGGATGAAAGCACCCCAATAGAACATTAGGTTTTCTTTCTCTCTTTGTTCCTCCAGTAGTTGGTCTACTTTTACCCACCAGAACAGCAAAGCTGGTTCCATAGACTTAAGAAAAACAAAACAAAACAATAAATCTTAGGCTATTAGCAGCTGATGATTGAACAATGTAATCTGTGTAGTGAATAGAGCCCTTCTGAATTATTATATAGTTCATGGCTTTCTGACATAGACAGGCCATTTAAAACCGGTTGTAATTCGAGGGTGTGATGTTCTCGCCTCGCATCATGATTTGGACTTTTCATGATGGAGGCTTACAAAGCTCCCTTCCCTAGTGTCTCCACAGCTGGCATTCAACAGTGCTACCCCTATGGCTATTTGCTCTGATTATTACAAAACATTAAATCAGGCACATTAAAAGTCTCCCGGTTACTAGTTTGTAAAACGCAAGAGTTGAATGAACTCCAGCTCTGGGTCAAGGGTGAGAGGGGAGCACTGGTTAGGTCCACATTTCTGAGGTTTGCTTTTTTTTTTTTTTTTTCCTTGAAACATTATTTTCTTCTTTACATGCAATGCTAAAGGGGGAAAAGTAAAACAGAAGAAAGTAAGTGAAGAGCACACAGGGAGCCCAGGAAAGACTGGAAATGGAGAGGAAAATTGGGTATTCGAGGAAGTGGACCAAGAAGAGCAGGAGAAGAGGTGAGATGTCTGGTGGTTGTATTTGGATATCAATGGATCTTATAATCTTTTATAGTAAGAGAAGAAAAGTTGTGGAAAAGGCTCTGTGTTCATCTGGGATTCTGGTGACATCACAACACAAACTCAACGTGTGTTATGATGTCATCAGACTTCTTACCCAGTTACCTTGCATCTGTTTGGCTAAGCCTCATTTTGGCTAAAAGCTGCGGTTTAACAAGATTCAATGTCTCAGGCAAAGGGTTGGACTGATAAGAATGAAACCATGACTATATACAGAGAGTTCAGTTTATAAACAAGGAACTGGTACCAGAAAATTGGAGAAAAGCACCAAAGCATTTCCCAAGCTGATAGATATTAATTGCATAACTCCCTTTTTTTTTCTTATATAACTAAGTATAAAAGACAACATTTCCATAATAACTATAAAAACGAAAGCCAGTCTTTGAAGAACTGAGGCGTCTTCCGGGTCTGAGTGAATTCTAAAAATGCCCTTAAAAGAAAGGACGCATGGTATGCGGCAGCTCTTCTTGGAGGCAAGGTCTGACCCTTGATTTTTAAAGAATTGGATTCAGGTCTGTTCTGTGAGTGGTGAGCTGGCTGAGGGTGGAGCTTCCTACGACCTCACTGACAGCCGAGGACGTAGTGATGGTATTATGCTGGATAACCTGCTGCTGAGAGCAGGCGGAGACAGGGCTTGCAGGAGGGCTGCTCTCCGGACCTAGGAAGAAACACACCAATAGAGCTCTTTCTTGGCTGCATGTGTGGACCACTCAGAAAAATATTACTAGCCGCTTACTAGAAATAGAAGAGTTTCACACATTTTCTCCTGGGGGTTAATTTCAAAACTTTAAACTGTAGTCACAAAGCTATGCCTTCCCAGTTTATTGCTACAAGCAAAGCCATGCTTTCTACATGAGCAAAATGATTTGATGTGTTTGAGTCTTGGTGTATGAACGTCCCCATCTTGTCTTTTCAAATAGCCATCCATAGATCAAATGTGGAAAAATACTCACATGTGGTGGGAGAATCTGTGTTGCTCAATCTAAAAAATTATTTGAAAATAAATTGACCTTCAGCCATGAATCCCTGCTCCTCCCGCCAACCCCTACTCAACTAGCATCCAACCAACATATTGACATTCCAGGTGCAGAAACTGGGGTCTAGAAAAAGGGATTCACTTCACGTATTGGTAAACTGAGACAAGGTCGCTAGCTTTTCAGCCCAGTGAGTAATACCCAGCATATCTCAGAGGCACTGGAAGTGATTCACCCCACGCCTGTTTCCCAGCCCATGGATTTCTCTGGAAGACTGCTAGCCCACTGGTAACTTGTCTCCAGCAAGCAATTTTCCTACTGGCTGCCGAGTTGGAATTTGGTAGGATTTTACAAAGTGAAATGCCAGTGGAAGTCTAGCAGAAATGATCAGAAGATGGTGGATAAGGATCCAAAACGAAGATTCCCCCCACCCCCACCCCCGTGGGATAGTCTGGCAGCCATCCAGAATCCTAGCATGATATCTGCCTGGATGTGCAATCTACACTTTGTTTTTGCTCTTTCAATAAAATCCAATGCAAAATTCATGGCAAAAAAATTGGACACTAAAAAAAGCAAAAAACATCAATGACTTACTTAGATACCCTTGTGACTCTTTCTGCATGGCTGTTATTGGGCAGTCTTTATGCGTTAACAACAACTGTTTCAGCTGCGCCACCTCATTTTTCAACATGGACACTTCATTCTGGAAAGAGACATATCAAAACCATGTTGAGAAGACCAGTGACTATAAGCCTATGGCCGCATGCACTTTCAACAGTGATACTGGCAAACTCTTCTGTTACATCCAAATGACATTAAGAATATTATTGGATTCACCTGAAAACGTGTAGCTTTCCTTTAGTTTGGCCCTCACATTTACCAGGGGCTTTCTGGAGACTAGGTTTTGACTCAAGAGCTGAATCCTATTAAGAGCATACCCTTTAGGTGGATGCTGGTGCCAGGTTAGTTGGGTGGGAACCTCCACGCTACACTTACTGGTTGATTTTAGGCAGGTAACAAACCAGTTGAGAGCACCAGCAACTTTGCTTATAAATCGGGGACAAAAACAGCACAAAGTTCTTTGAGTTGTTGTGAGGATTAAATGAGGTCATAGATGTAAAACAGTCAGAACAATGCCTAGCACATACTAAACTCTCAAGTATATTTACTTGTGATCATTATAATTTTCACAGTCTTACAAGCTCAGGTTGACTTTCAACATGCAAAGGTGAATGTGAGGCGTTGGGAAAAATCATGAGGCTTCACACTGAAATGCCCTCAGAATAAGCTGACCACTCTACCATCAGATTTCCCCAAAGTTCCAAATGAGCTATCGTTTAACAGAGCACGTCTCTGTGCCTGACGTCTTCTTAGCAAAAGGCATGGAAGCGTGTGCTACAAATGTTGGTCCTCTGCTGATGGGATAAAGTTAGCCCGGGGAGGCATGGGGCATGGGGGCATGGAGTTGGGGCCATGATTGAATTAATTTGATGGGTTTATAACTAGTTTGGCTAACTTCAGTCTATAAACTCTTATCCCCCTTAGTACCAGGGGGTTGTGAAGAGTGTGTGTGTGTGTGTGTGTATGTGTGTGTGTGTTTCTTATTTACTTAGATAAGTGCCTGAAATCTCCACTTTGTGTAATAATTCATAAAGACAGGTTCATGGCTTTGTAGAATAATGTACTTGGCACCATTGCCTACAAGCACAAATGTAGAATAGATGGTTGGTTCCAAGGTGCTTCCACTTGAGAAAAGTAAACTACAAACAGCACTATCTGCAATAAGCCATTTTACCGTTGTGATACCTAATACCCTCTGTCTGGGCTCCGTTCATTTGTGGCTGCCAGGTATTCTAGCCCACATGTAGGAGACTTTAAAGAAACACGCACACGGAAAAGGTTGTTTTAACATTGCTGTCAGTAAGTTGTATCTACACTTTCTAGATGAACTTGGCTTTTCAAGCGTGTATCTATCACCTAGAAAAGTAAGTTTGGGATTCTAGAAGTTAATTAAAAATGTGTTTTTTTAAAATTGTTTTAGGGGCTACCTCCTATTTCTGCATTCATTTGCAAAATACAGTATAAGCAATCAAATGTTGAGTAACCTAAATGAGAAAATAATTTTTAAAATCTCATCTCCAAAGCTTTTCTTTTTCTTCTCCAAACTTTACAAAATAAAAAACGACCTATCTGAGAAATTAGCATTAATAGTAAATAAATTACTAATTGCACAGGAAAATTGCTCTTATATCTGAGAACATTCAGGAAAGCAAATTGTACCTCCCACCTCCAAATAAGTGTGATTAATAAGAGGCCCTCACAAAGACAAACGTGACCCTTGTCAGTTCCAGGGTCAGTGGGACAACTTTATTTATAGGACAATTTATTTTAGCCTTAAACACTAATTCTTTCCTCTCTGATATTATGCACATTTAAATTCAGACAGCCTTCTTGCTTTCTCCAGCTCCCCCTCTGCTTAAAAATAGCATGTGTAAAAAAAAAAAAAAGTTACTTTTGGATTATTATATATAAGGCAACACCTGGTTCAAAGGAAAACAAACAAAAACAAAAAGAAAAGGGGAAAAAGTAAACTTAAGACTAGTGAATACAGATATTTTTGGCCTCAAAATGAAATGTCATGTTATTTACGTTTGGATTCTAGAAGTGACACTTTTCTGAAATTAAACCTGGTAGACACCTGCCCCAGAGGAGAAACTCAGCTGCAGATTATGTAGACAATGATTCTTAGAAAATGGAGTCAAGCTCCAAGTTTTAGTGAATCCAGCCACACTTTTCTTCTGTGACCCAGGACACAATAAATAAGGAAAACATCTCGAACAAAACAAAACTACAGGATTCTTTTGCTTTCTTATACTTCTGGAAGAAAGAAAAAAAAATCCACTTTGTGGCCGTCTTGGAAAAGTTGATTTTAGTCTCTATTTCTTCCCCTGCTATGCCCTGGGCAGTCACCTTCTCTAGGCATTTCCCAGGCACAAAGTGTTCTTTGCCCCTTCCTTAAGAAAACACTTTGAATTCCGTTCTTTGGGTTTTTACAATTGCAAGGAGCTAACTGCCCACAATACTTGGCACACCCCAAACCATTTCACAATAAACTTTGCTTCCATGAGGGGCCACAATAAAATAGCACCGATCACTGCTATGAACAGCATAGGTGGTATCCCAGACTATAACCGAAGTCACATTTAACATAGGTGACTTCAGCGGCCTTATCACGTGTGGATAGCAAAGCGCTTTATTAATAAATCAATACATCGTAAGCATAGGAACTGAGGCCCTTGGCGGGGTGAGGTCTATAAAAATGCAGGAACCTAAACAGAACCGTGACAATTGATCATCATTTAAAGCTATATGTCAACAGGGACATATTTCTTAACATAATGTGTTAGTTAAGTATGTTTTTTAGTGATATTATAGTTGGAAAATGAATGCCAATTAATATTCTCCATAGAGAAAAACAATCAGCCTCCTGTTTTGTTCGTATACACATAACTATTATGCTGATAAGGACTAAATACAAGTGTAAAGGCCACAGAAGCAACAGAAGTTCATGGGGCAAGTTCCCAGCCGAAAAAAGGAACTCTCAACAACTGAGGGTTGAGAATAATAGGGTTTGGCTTCCCAAGTTGCCTCACCAACCTAGTGTAAAACAAGATGGTTGGACTAGTTCTCTAGTGCCATCCAGCAAGATAATTTTTTATGCTGAGTGTTTCTCTGTTACATTCTATTGAGAAAGTTAATTACTTAATTTAATGAAGGACTCGATCTTGATTTTTTTATTCACTAGTTAACTACTTTTGGTATTCTCAAATATGCTTTTATTTCAAGTCCCATTTTTCCTGAGGGAGCCAGTTCTAGCACCTTCCGTGCTTCCAAATCTTATCAGGGCAGATGCCAAAGCAACATTTTTATTTTGTTTTAACACAGAAGTTTGCGTCTATGTGTGTGTCTATGTTGTTGAAAGTGTATAGAGCCTTCATCAGATTCCATAAGGGAGTCTTTGGGTTAAAAAAATGTCAAGAATTGCTGACCTGGAGAAAGAAGAGTGAATCGTATGCTGTGCACATGCGTAACCCTCTTGAAGATTCCAGATTGATAGACTGGCTGATGTAGTAAATGCACAAATACCAGACTATATTTTAAATAAAAATCCTTTCCAAGGGAACATAAGTAGAATCACCTTGAATTCATTTTGGAAGAGAACAACCAGATAGCAAATGTTTCAAAACGCATGAAAGAAATCAAATGTGGCCTGCAGCTCTAGTAAGAAAATAAAAACCAGGACTTCTGGAAGCATTTTCTTACTCTGAATTACCTTGCTTTATGAATTGAGGCAAATCACCAATTTTTTCACTCCCCCTGTGTAGGTTATAATAATTGTGCTGGGCCTTCGTATAAAAGTACTTTAAGAAAACAAAGTATTAATAATCAGTATTGATTCTCTTGCTGAAATCAGCCTTTTATTTTTCTCAACTAGTTTGCGTTTGCTTCCCTAAAGCAGTTAGCCATTTACATAGAGACTGTAAGAGCATATGCCATTGGATTAATCTGTTCTTAAACCCATAAGGTTGCCTTGCGATGAAATAGCGTCCCCTATAGAGACACTCAATAAATACTACAATTAACAGTTTAAAGAAGAACTCCAAGAAGACCCTCAAAGCTACTTTGCAGGTTTTGGTTTTGGGGGATATCACTGTGTTAATAAACCCAGAAGGCTTTTTGCTGTAAGCAGTAGTCTGTGCCAAAAAGAAAAAGGAAAAATCAAAATGGGCCCTGCAATATAGCCGCCTCTCCCCAACCCCCGCCACTTCTTTTTGTAGATTAGCTGGTTTGGTTCATTCTAAAACAAAAGACTTTCAATTTGTCAAGCAACAGTTCCCATCTGGCCCATTCTCTTGCCAAGTCCCAAACCTGGGCTCATGTGTCTAAAATTTCAGCAGCGACTTAGGCCATGTGTCTTTGTACTAAAACAGAAAAGCAATTATTTCTGTGGGTGACCAGATGATTTCCATATCATCTATTGAACACAAACAATCTACTCACTGAACCCCACATCAGCAGCTGATGCATTCAGAGCTGACCTTAGCTATTCTGTCAGAGGAAAGAATGGGGATTCCTTTAGTTTAAGAAATTTCTAGAATGAAAGATTACAGAATAAGAAGGTTAGGTCAAGAGCAGACTTGCTCGGGTCGTCATCCTGCTACTTGCTGGTTGTGTGACTTTTGGGAAGACTCTTCATGTCCCCTAAGCCTCAGTTTCTATGTAAAATGTCAAATTGGTTTATTTCTTCTATCTCCTCCAATTCCTATACCTGTGCTGACCTCTTGGGTAGAGATTTGTTATGAGACGAGGAAATGAAGTCTGGGAATTTGATTTTGTTTTCTTATGTCTGATTTTTCCAATCTGAAACTCTGCAGCCTAACTAGAAGGTTCTATGCTGGAAAACAACTCAAAAGTGGCAGCTAGCCATCCAGACCTTGGATATTCCATTTGGCTGAAGTTTGTTTGCTTAGCACCTTCAATTTCTGTTTACTTAAAATTTGGCTCACTGAACCAGCCTCAAGAGAGACACCTTTTTCTTCTGACAAAGGTCCAGTGAGAGGGAAAGGGTCATTCAAAGGTAGCAGAATCTGCATATCCTATCCAGCAAGGCAAGGCGTGATGCGGAGCATTCAGCATCACAGAAAACATGGAACAGTTGTGGTTTCTGTCCCTCTGAGGCCAAGCAATGGTTGCAAAATGTCAACAGTTCAGTCTTTTCAGAGACTGCTTCTTCTTTGGGTCCTGCTTTACCAACCAAAACTATCAGGACAAAAAAATTTTTTCCCGGTTTTCGGGGGCTAGAATTCTAGTATCTCTTTTTGTTAGCTATTTGGCTCTAAGAACATGAATGGATTAGGGTCTCAGAAAGGGTAAATTTACCTCATGTGTTTTGTAAGAGTGATAATATACATGCATATGCCAAGTCATGAACACTCTGACCTCGAAGCCATGCAGCATCTTTACTTTTCTTGGCTCCCTTCTATGGCCCTTCCATGTTTTCATGCTCTAGAACCATACATAGGCAATACGCTGAAGTAATTCTGCAGGGACTCATTTTAGTTGAAACTGATTGAAACAGTTGTTGGCACCTGATATATGCCAGCTGGCTCCATCATCTAAGGCAGTGGTTTTCAACCAGGGATGATTTTGTCCCTACAGAGGATATTTGGCAGTATCTGGAGACTTTCTGGTTGTCACAACTTGGGGTTGGGTTAGAGGGTGCTACTGATATCTAGTGGATAGAGATCAAGGATACTGCTAAAAATCTACAATGAGCAGGATACAACAAAGAATTGTCGAGTCCAAAAGTCAATAGTGCCAAGATTGCTAAAACTTGCACATTTTTATGGTCCTCTTGCAGACCTCAGAAGAAAAAATGATTACTACGAATATTAAAAGTGTTTATCCAAGTTCTCCCTAAAAGCTTCTCACATACTACTGTGCCTGCATGATTCTAGGATTATAGACTTTCAAGTTGGAGTGGCTTTCGAGGTGTTTGAGTCCAGTTATTCCACTGTGGCTTGACTCCCTTCAAACACATTCTTGCCAATTGGTCAGGCAGCCAGTTCTTGGATACTTTAGAGATGGGGAACTCATTAATTTATTCAACAAACAGCTATTGAATATAGATACTTGGGAACTCACCATGCTAGCTAGACACTAGACTAGAAATAGGGGTTAGGCAGTGGTGGGAGTGGGTACTGAGACACAGCCCCCACTTTCATGTAGTATATAAGTTAGTGAGAGGAATTATTATCTTATTCCTCTCAAACTTGCTATATATGTTTCCCTGTGTCTTTCTCATGTCTATCGCAAAAAGAATGATAAATTTAGGGGGGAAAGTGAAAGTCCATAAATTATGACGTTCAGTCCATGTATAACCCAAATTCTGTATATTTTCAGTTTGTACACTGGATGCCCAAGGCCATTTCCAGTAAATGGAATTGAATATGCAAAGGCTTTGGAGGTTTGGCACCCTAATTGCTCCTTTCTAAGGACACACAGAGAACCACGTGCTGGAAAGTGACCTATGAACTATTGAGGAACAGAGTCTCCCTATTTGGGACAGTCTTTCTCCCCTTCCCTCCACTCTTTAACCATTCTCTTACTCTCTGTGGGCTACAATCCACAACTCTTAACTGCTGTCCCTGGACTGCTTGTCACATTTAGTTGGGTTTTCTTTCCCTGCTAGTGAACAGTGCACTCTTTTTTGTGTTAGAACAAATGACCTGAACTGCATCATAGGTACCACGTAAATTCTGCTGATGAAATCCCAGGTTCTGGAGTTTCCTCCCCATCTCTCAAGCACTTCTAGATGTGACCTTTATAAAACATAAAATGTCTCCAACTGAACCACCCATGTAACGCAAAAATCATGCAAGTTTCAAATCTCGTCAAATTTTAAAATGAGATAGAAATGTGCCTTTTCCTACAGAGCAAAATTATAAACATAAACCTCCCTTTCTTCCATTAAACAAAAATATAGATAATCTAACATAAACTGAAGCTACCCTTCATCCGGTGAATATAAAGAGCTGCTTTTCAGCTGAAAATTTATTATGTGCAGGGCACTGAGCAAACTTCTTTGTCCACATTAGTTCATTTATTCCTCCCAACAACTCTATGAGGTTATTATTCCCATTTTATAGATGAGGGAAAGGAGATCCAGGGAGGGTAAACACAGCAAGTAATTGCAGAACCAGAGTTTGAACCTCTGTCTGAGCAAAGCCTGTGCTCTGAGTCCTAGAACTTAATTGGGAAGGTTCTTTCCCCTCAGAGCTTTGTAGGCAGATTGATTTAAAACTGAACGGTTTATTTTGTTTTGTAGAGTGTCCCGGAATGAATAAAGCTGGAGGAATAAGCCTGCAGTTGCTCTGTGGGCGAACGTGTGGTATTACTGCTTGGGTCAACAAGCGCCTGCTGGGACAGGAAATGCCAACTGTACACAGGGCATTTGAGTCCTGAGGAAAGAGACAGTGGCCTGCACCTGAAGCTGCATGTTTGTCTGGGTGAGTTCTTCAGCTTTCTTTTCCAGTGACATCACCCAGACCTTCCTCTTCTGTCTGCAGCGGGTGGCGGCGGCTCGGTTCCTTTCCAGAAATTTCCGCCTCCTCTCATCAGGATCTTCATCCAGCACCCTTCGCCGGCGCCCCCCTGTGGGCTGGGGAGGCTGTATTGTCTGAGTTGGCTGCATCTGTTGTGTAGCTGGTGAAACCTGCTGGGAATGAGAGGGAGGGGGTGACGGGATAGGGAAGGAACAAGCAGGGTAGGGCAAGACACCCAAGCCAGTGTTGAAATGCAAAGCCCAGAGGACTCCATTGCTTCAGTAAGCCTATCAAACTTGTTTTCTAAGAATGAAGTAAACAATGAAATCATGCTCAGGAAAAGAAAAGGCATCCGCTGAGCTCTCTTCTATGATATTTTGGCAAGATACAGGAATGACTTGTGAAAAGAATCAAATAGATTTTTCCCTACAGGCATTTGGCTGAATCATGGCAGAGTAAACATTGTTTTCTCCTTCAGATGTTACAAATGTGTTATTTCAGGTGCATTTAAAAATTTTAAAGTGCCAACATATGGCTACAGGTGAACACAGAGAGGTCAGGGTTATTGTCACAATATTGATGAGTCTTCTGTCATCTGCAGAAAACTCCTTCTGGGCAGGATGTAAGCTCCTCGTATTGTAGCGGTGTTAAATTCACCTTCCTAGAACACACTTCCGGGACCCATGGCCAGCCACTGTGACTGCCATCCAGAGAGCCCCGTGGAGCCCTGAAAGCAGCTGGAATCCTATTCTCGCTGTTACACAGCTCTGAATGCACGGGGCTAGAGGAACCTGCGAACTCCAGCTGGGTCTGCCGACTCCTCAGAGCTCTGACTAAGGCAGGGGAGTGGCAGGAGGCCTGTCTAGGTGATGGAGAAGCAGGGCTTCTCACAGTGCGCAGTGATGCCCACAGCAGCACTGAGCCCCCTTATACACCATGGGGGTGCGATTGGGAGGGACTGCTGTACTCCCCATTTACTTACATTGTAAGGAAATCCTAAGAGTGGCAAAGCACTTTATTAAAAAGTTTTACTATGCTTATAGGTTCCTTGTAAGATTTGCATGGGGCTCAACCACGTCTAAGGTTTTGGAGCCCCCCACCCATACAGCTTTATTTCCCTTCCTGAGGCAGACACCACAGCACCTAGTGAAATTTCTACGACTGACTCTTTATGTGTCTGGATACCTAATGCTTTCGCTAATGCACTTCACTCCTTCGCCTTTCTTCATTCTCAATAAAGGGTGTTTTTTTTTTCTTCTCTCTCATTTCTCAGTCACTCAAGCTTATGACTGTAATACCTATAAAGTTGTTTTACAAGAGACATTTAACCCGCAGAAATAACAGGCAGAAAGTTTTAAAACTGAAGTCCAGCCACCTTTTCTATCACATTCCAACCCTATGATTGAAATCAATCAGAATGACTGTAATTGCGTTAATAATGGCTACTGGTTGACATCTGCTGACTGCGGGTGATATATTTTAATCCTAAACTCTATCAAACCTTATATGACTAACTGCAAAAGCATCAGGCTCAGGACTGAGGTCGGACTGCATCTCAGTAATTTTATTTAAAGCAAAGACATTTTTTAAAACATTTTATTGGCGATTCCTTTCCTTCCCATCATAGAGAAATAACAAAATAAATCGGCTAAGGTCTTGCTCACCAGAGCGTCTGCAAAGACACAGTAATCCTTGTTTCTGGTAAAGGTTTAGCCCTTGTCCTTTCAGATGCTAACTTCAGAGCTAACTGCTGCAGCAAGCAAAGCAATAGGAGGGAGCTTGCTTACTTGTTATTTTGGCCTTTACCATTTCTTTTTGTGAATTAGTGATCTCATTTGTCAGCCCTATACAAGACACTCAAGTAGGGGAAAGTGGATTTTATTCTCCATGGTAGGGGGCCTCTCTTTCAATACTGTATTCTCCCCGACCCCAAATTTAAGCAACCTTTATCCTCTGACACTTTTCCTGTGCCTTCACCTACAGGGGTACGTTATGTGGTGGTTTTAAGTTCAGTGCAGTTTCCAGGGTTCAAGGTATGGTATGGGTAAGAGAAACTTCTGGTGACTGAGGACCTACACCAGCACTTTGAAATCACATCCTTATATGCGAGAGAATCACAAAAAGCCAGGAGAAATGGCAAATGCAACTCTAAGACCAGGATTTGTGTCCCTCGTAATTTTATTTTTTAAATGGAAATCTGCGGGCAGGGACACTGAAAATTTTGGCCAAAAAGAATGAATAGTTATTTCAAAAAGACAGAACTTGTTCCAAATCACCTTAGAATCTCAGAGTTGGAAGGACCTTAATAAACCTCTATTTCTACGATTCTGATAATCATACGATTAAGCAACATGACAAGATCTGAGTAATCAGACAAGTTAATACAATCTGAGAGTGGCATTTTGAATACTAAAGGATCTTGTTTAAATTTTAACAAGACCAACCTGGTCTCTTTCTTTTCAGTAGAGGGTAAGAAAGCAACTGTTTGTGCAGCTAATTATAATAGCAATAAACTAATTGCATATACAATTGGCCATTACTGACTTGAAATGAAGAGCAATTGGCTAACTGGTAATTAGTTAATGAATGGCTTTTATAGTCAACGAACTGTTAAACTTGTCTGTGAAGAAACTTCCACAAAGACAACCAAAATTCGATGTCATCATTTTCCTTAAAAAATAAGTACACATATGAGTCTACTTGTCTATCTTTGACCTTGTAGTTGTTTTTTTTTTGTTTTTTTTTTTTGTCCCCTCAAAATACATGCCCCGCTATGCCATTTGACTAAAAAGGTGCTTTGGATAACATCTTATTGCTACACTACTTGTTAAACTTCTGTCGTGTTACTTGGGTTTAGAATTAATCGTGACCAACATGTATTGAAAACCGTGCCAAGGGCTTTACAGACATTTGCTTACTTAATGCTCTTAAGTATCTATGAGCTTAGTCTATTATTACCCCCATTTTGCAGATGGGAAAACTGAGGCTTAGGAGGTTAATCTGACCACAGTTGCACAGTAGGAAGTAGGGTGGGAAAAGAATGAAAATCTTCTCTCCCCAAAGCCCGGTCTCTTATTTGCTATACAGAACCTCTAAGAACTTTTGCAAAAGTAAGCTTATCTAACAAATAAGCTTACCTACTGAATAGCTTATACACTGGGAGTTGCTTGTAGAGGACCCATTTTGTGGACAGCTGTCCGGGTTTGTTGTGTGTTAGGGAAGGGGGTTCAAGAGCTCAAGAAGCTGCCTAGTGTGAGGTCCAGAGGCAGACGATGAATAAGTGTTTCTTGGCGGTCCCGAGCCCTGGATACCATGCTGACCCAGCTGGCTGGAAGCTGGCAGTGTGGAATGGGTGGAGGGGGCTGACAAAGGTCATCCTGCTTGAAGATCCAAAGTGTCTAGGGCTAGCCATGCTCCAAGGCATGCCCTTCATCCACTTACCAAAACTCACTGGGTACATGGACCCGCCTCTCTTCTGGGGCTGGGTGACATAACGTCTGCCTGGTCCCCCAACCCTCTTTCAGTTGAGTCTAAATGCTAGCTTTCTTTCTTGCCACTCCTGGTGACTCTCCACCCCTGGGATTTGGCCCTTCTCTAGAGCTGATCATCTACAGAGCTTGGCTCTCTGTCTGCTCCCTCCAACGCATTTCACATTGGGTGGGATGAGTCACCTCTCTTCACCATTCACACAGCACCTTATGCCCTGACATCCATTACCAAACCTCTTTGTCTGCCTGGAATTGTTACTCTTGAGATCTTTTAACGTTTAATATCACTTAGAAGATTGGCCATTGTATTTAACTTCCATTTTACAGGCGACAAAATTGAGTCTCCGTGATGTTATAAAGCACCGTAGCTAGAACTACAGTTAGAATTAACCTATTTTTCTCATCCTTCATTCACATCTTTCTTCACATGCTTAAATTCTTCCTAATCCTGCCATTGATGTTCCTTTTTCAGTGTTAACTTTGTAACACACCGCAAAAATAGATTCTGGAGGACTGTTTACATTCGCCCCTGGAGAATAGACCTGAAATTTACCACATTTTTTATAGAAACTATGATCTGGTAGGATCTTACGGGTAAGCATTATCTCCTAGGACATGAAGAGAGCTCCCCAGGGTATCACATAGAACCCCTGGGCTTGTCAAACAAGGTTGCTGCCAATGAACTTCCCATTAGAATGTGCACTGTTAACAAGAAGCGGGAAGAGATCATGAAAAGGGTCTACCTGTGCTTGGTTGCCGGAGTGCAGGGGTGGGTGTGGCGAGGTCTGGTGATGTGCCGGGTGTGCATGAAGGTGGGAGTGGGAGTGATGGTGTGGGTGGTTCTGCTGGTGATGGGGCTGCGGGTGAGGATGGTGTGCCGGGTGCTGGTGCTGGTGTGGGTAGGGGTGATGGGCTGGCAGTGTCTGGTGCTGATGTGGGTGAGAATGCATGTGATGGTGTGGCGTCTGGTCCTGCCGGGAGCCCATCATTTCCATCATGTGTCCCATGGTGTTCATATTCCCATTTGACATGGCAGCAGGGTGGTGAGTCAGTGCAGCCTTCAGCCTCTGAAACAGAACAAAACAAGAGGGGACAGCTGCGGTCAGTCGTAGACACAATGGGGATTTTGAATCAAATGACTCGCATTTGCAATTCTGTAATACTTTGTGGCACTGTTGGAAACATCTTTTTTTACTGATACCAGTAGGGCTTTTATAGGAATTCATTTTTTTCATCTATGTCATGATAGGTCCGAGGGTCAATGACAGCCATAAATATTCATTGATTCAACTATCACAGCACCTGGGCAGCATACCATATCAAGATTTCGACATTCTACTAAACGGTATTTCCTATTATCCAATTGTGCATCGTATCCTATTGACCGCCTAATAAGAGTAAAAACCAAATAAAACCGTTCAACATGATAATGCCACTAAGCAAAGGGGCCATCTGATATGGCACTGTGTTTTGTAAAAGTCACAAGAATAAAAGGTTTTCGCCTTTCAAAAGATTTCAAAGACACAAAGAGGAAATAATTACAAATTTTAACAGATAGGAACAGTACTAATGTTACGTAAAAGCTTCAAATTAGATTATGATCCATAACTTTTGGAGGCAATATGTAGGGCTTTCCCGTTTGTTACCAGGATGTTACTCATAGGCCCTCCTGATGATCTAATTTTTCTTACACAACAACTTTCTTCTGACTTTGGGAAGGAAATGAGAAAAGTAGAAGACTATAACTTCTCTGATGGCCACATCAACAGGTAGGTATATTTCTAACAGAAAAGCATTATCCTTTAACAAGCAAACAGATCCACACGCAAACAACTTCTCCCTGAATCTAAAGCAGGGCTGAGCGAACTTTTTCTGTTAGAGTCAGATAGTAAATATTTTCTGTCATAACGACTCAACTTTGCCCTTTGAGTGCAAAAGCAGCTGTAGACGGTATGTAAATGAATGAGCATACTGTGTTCCAATGCAACTTTATTTAGGGACAGGAAATTTGAATTTCATAGAATTTTCACATAATATGAAATGCCATTCTACTTTTGATTTTTAAAAATCATTTAAATGGAAAACCTATTTTTAGCTCACGCGCTGTGCAGAATCAGGCCAAGGGTCCGATTTGACCCAGGGGCCATCATTTCCTGGCCCTGATTTGAAGAATCAATTGGTAATCAGGTTAGCTGCAGTTTCTTCAAAATGGTCTCTTCTTGTACACAGATGTTTATCATCCTATCCTGAAGGGCCCCGTGTGCTAAATACTATACAATACAGTTACTTCTGGAAATGAGTCTTCTGCAGAGTTGATAGTCTAGTTGGCAGACTCACAGTGGCTTCATGAAGTATTTACTAGGGAGCTCAAAGCTCTCTCCTGATTTGTGTTCTTATCTGATTGATGAAAAGGGTGTGTAATCACTGTGAAAGGAAGAGTTAGTTGTATTTAAATGTTGATCAAAGCAACCATGCTCCAGCCCTGTACAAAATTAATGATTCTCTACAGTGAAACTATTGATAAATAAATACCAATTCTATTCATCAAAATTATTAAACATAGAGACCCTCCACTTATTTAAAAAATGGGAGGGTGGGGTGAGACTTGGGAGACCATATTTTGGTATTCGATAATCATTGAAAACATTTCGTACATCCTCATCCAGGAACCCCTGAGCCCACCTGCCTCCTCTTTCATGAGCAACAGCTGTTGACTTTCATCATGATAATCCAGAAGAAGTTGGTTCCTGAATTTCTAGGAGAGATTAGATGCTGGATATTGTGTTTACTACTAAGCAAAACAGTGCACTAATACTCATCTTCAATTATTAGAAATGGTTTCATTGTTTTTATAAAAATGCTCATTATAAAAAATGTAAGCAATGCTTAAACGTACAATGAAGTCAGCAACAAATGAACCAAATGCAATTGTTTATATTTGGAGGGTGTACAGCCTGCCAGACAACTCACTGTATGCATATGTAGAGCTGGAAGAACAAGTAGAATAATTTCATAATAGTGGGATCATAACATCAGGCAATTTTTTAAGTTTTTGGTTGACTATAATACAACCAAGAGAAGTGAAAAGTAAATGAATTGCTGGACTTTAGATGTATTTTTTTTATCCCAAGAAAATCATATCTCCTAAATGATATCTCCAAACTTAATAGTGAAGAAAATTATGAAAAAAAATGGGAATGAAATCATTATGTTTTTAAAAATTGACATATTGGATAATATTAATGGACTTCCTTTTTTTCTTTTTCTCAATATTATTTTAGTTTCAGGCTAATGGACTTTCTAAACTAGTGTTTGTAATTTCATTATTATAAAAATATACAGCTGCGTCTGAAAAAAATCAACTACTACAAGAATATGAGGTGACAAGGAAAGCTACCCGCCTACCCTTCTCTCTCTAAACCCAGATTCATTACTCAGAGGTAATCACCATGTATCCTGAGACATTTCCTTAGCGTTTGTAAGAATAGTCTTGTGCAAACCTCTTTTTTAATCATAGATAAATTTGTATCTTGTATCTTTTCACTTTAACAAATATCTTTGACACCTATCTATATCAGCAAAAATGGCCAATAATAATGGCTGGCATTAACTGAGCACTCACTATGTGCCACTCACCATTCTGTCTTTTGTACGTATTAGCTCATCTAATCCTTCCCCAAACCCTACAAGACTAAAAAAGAAGCTTAGCCACGTGCCAAGTTCACACCGCTGGAGAGGGGTGGGGATGTGCTACCTCTAGAACCTGTTCTCTAAATCAGGAGAGAAGGTGCCGGAAGGCATGCCACACACGCTTTGCCAAAAACAGGAATGAACTGTGTTATGCCACCTCCCCATCATCAAAAGGAAAGGCAGAAATAAGAGAAGGGGCCAGAAAAGTTGGCAGGATGAGATGCCTTTGCTGCACTGCCCAGCAGTAGGCTGCTGCAAGATTTCCAGCATATAACTGGAGGTCCAGATACAGTCTTCCTGAAACTTGGCAGAGGGAAAGGTGGGTGGTAAGAATTTCCAGGAAGCTCAAAGGTAGCAAAGGATCATCTGGGGCTTAGCATGATCACTTCTCTTTCTTTATTTGTGAAGAATGCATACTGTATGTCTTCCCCCCAAAACAGTTCCCTACCCTACTTCTTACCCTTGGATATGTGACCTTTCTATGTCTTTCTAATGCTCTTGGGATGAAGGTCAAAGCCCTTGATGTGGCCTATACATAGGCCCCACAGTGTGCAGCCCTGGTGCTCTCCAAGCAGCACCCAGGTCTTTGCATTTGATGGGTGGTCTTCTTGCCTGGAGGGCTTGTTCCCTTTCTTCACATATTCTATAGTGCTCAGCTCTAGGCTCCTCCTTAGGAAAATTCTCCCTGGTCTCCTGGTCTGAATCAATTCCTATTGTTACATGGTTCCAGTAGAGCCATATTCCCCTTTTTAATGTTTAGGTTGCAGTTATGATTTTTAGAATGATTATTCAATGAATATCCATCAACCATCCCAGATTATAAGCTTCATGAGGGCAGGAACCATGGTGGATTTTACTCAGTGTTAAATTAACAGCTTTAGCATAGAGCCTGGTGTGTATTGGGCACCGAATTCGTATTTTTGGAATGAATGAATGAATGAATGAATGAATGAATGAATGATTGAATGAATGAAACTTTCCAGGCTTATGATGAGGATGCCACATTTTCATCTTGGATCACTGTAGGTGGAGCTTATATGGGAGGATGATTTTGTTAGTCAGCCAAGGTCAGCAGAATCCACTACACAAGTCATGCAGGTAGATGGGCTGTAAAAGTACACTGTCAATAATTTCCCCTCCTCCATATCCTGCTGCCCTCTAAAAGTGATAACAGAAAAGAAAAAACATAAATAAACAGAAGGAATGCACATTAACGTCATCTTGATATGTTTTCCCTGAGAAAAGTGGCATGGAAAATTGAAAAGATGTTTAGAAGTGGGTCACTATGTTATCCCATCAATGCTACAAACAACTTTTCCACCTTTAATTAGGAACAAATGGAGCCTGACAAATACATACATATCTTCATCTCGCAGATAATTAGCTTGCACTGTTAAGAGAAATTACTTGATTGCTTCAAGTCTATTCTTGCATGTTTCACGGCAAGACAATGATACTAGTAAGACTTATAACATTCCATTTAACTATTTATTCACTCAACAAATATTTATTGGGCACTGGGTTAGGCACATCATGATTTATTTGCTCACTACGTGAAGGAAATGAGAGACATATAAAACGAATGCTTTTTCAAAGCCCTGCAGAGAAAAAATACACCCTGAAATGTGAAAATGAAGACTTTCAAGCGCCCCTTAGAGAATCTCAGGTCTTTTGGTTGGGTTTGCCCTCCAAGCACCAGCCTACATCATCTTTGAATGATAATCAAACAACGCTGCATATGCCACATTTAATATTCTCCATGTCATTTCTAAACAGTTTGGGGCACTTTTCAAAGTCCTAAAGAGCCTACTGCTTTCCTGTAACCTGGTGCCAACAAGAGTCACTGCACTGTAAATCATTAAAATATACCAAATATAGATATTTGTGCCCCACTCTCTTAGAGATGATAAATGGACAGTAAATGAGTCCAAGCTGTATTTGCAGAATGATTTTTCTTTTTGAAGCTGAACTGTGTCTTGTTTTAAATAACATTCTACTCAATGCCGAGAAAGGCAAAGGAGAGAGAGAGGGGGAAACTAATGAGCAAATAAACATATATTTTTCAGCTATAAAAACTAGGGCTATTACGGAGGTGCGACTGCTAGAAAGAAAAAAATGATTCTGTTTACTTTCTATCGTTCTCTACCACATCCATTTATTTGAGAGAGCAAATCAAGAGAGACAGCGAGAAGCTTGACACAGCTGGTTTCAGTCAATAGGGGTCATTTTCATTCGGTCTGTGTATTTTACAAGCTCCTTGTTCACTGTTCCCCCTGGGAGGGTGGGCCTGCTGCCTGGGATCCGAGTCCTGGTAAGAAACCAGCTATCCACCTCATCTCAGACTGTGCCTGGCCACAGCCAGGATAGCTCAGTCCCAGGCTCTCTTTAATATCCAGCTTAGCTCAGTTTTGCATCACGGCACATCGTGTGAAACCCAGGTACACACCACATGGGTACATGCATGTGGGTCTGAGTGAGCACACACCCACACCCACCCCCAGGCAATTTGTCTCCCATTAACAACTCTCTCTTGTCAATTAGAAACATTTGTGGAACTGTAAAAACATTTCTTCTCCATCTTCAGCGCGGCTGATTGCTTATGCTTTACAGACTCTGAAAGCCAAGCCGAATTAAACATTATTGAAATTCAGTTGGGTGGGGGCGGGGAAGATTGGAGCATTCTTTCTAGAAAGGTTTTAATTAAAAACGGCTGTTGGCTTTTGTTCCAGAAAAGAATGTGATATTATCAAAATGTGGTGTTGCTGCGTTGACCACAAGTAAGAGGCGTCTATATAAAAATAGGACAAAATCTGTATTCATATCTCCTTTTGAATACAAAATAATTGCTATCAGTGGCCTCCCCAAGGTACTGCTGTAAATGTAATTTCTTCTTTCTTTCTCCTCCCCAAACATAGTTGATCAGCTGATGTGGTAAACATGGGTTTCTGAATGGTCCAAATGCTCAACGGTGTGAAACCGGAAGCTTTCACTGGATATTTGCAGTATCAGTGATTACAGACTTGCTCTAGGTATCAAGGATTTCTGAAAATAAGTCTCTGAACTAGTAAAAAATAACTGATACTTATCCACTGAATTTTACGATTTATACATGGCCAGTTGGGATCCCAAAATGCTTCCCAAATTTGAGGAAAGATAGGGATGGGCAGAAAGAGAACTGTTACGTGGTGCTATGGGACAGTTACATAAACTTGGAGCTTCATTTTGCCTAGGTAGAGATAGATCTAATGCCCAGATTCACATCTGGGCTTCAGGATGTGATAGCAGAGTGGATCTCAAAATCCACATTTATTTCAGAATCATTATTAAGAGAATTAACTAAAACCATACCTAGCTTAATCAGTTGGAATAAAACATGCTCCTTTCAAAATTTACATGATGTAACTCAGCTCTGATGGTTTCACAATTTAAGTACAGTCATGCATTGCTTAACGATGGGGATACGTTCTCAGAAATGCATCCTTAGGTGATTTCATTGTTGTGCAAACATCCCTGAGTGCACTTACATAAACCTAGATGGTACAGCCTGCTACACTCCCAGGCCGTGTGGTGTAGCCTACTGCTTCTGGGCTATAGAAGTGTACAACATGTTACTCTACTGAATACTGTAGGCAACGGTACCATAATGGTAAGTATTTATGTATCTAAACATATCTAAACACAGAAGAAGTACGGTAAAAATATGGTGTAAAAGATAAAAATGGAACAAGTGCATAGGGCACTTACCATGAATGGAGCCTGCAGGACTGGAAGTTGCCCTGGGTGAGTGAGTGGTGAGTGAATGTGAAGGCCTGGGACATAACTGTACCTACTGTACATTTTATAAACACTGGACACTTAGGCTACGCTAAATCTATAAAACAACAGGAATTAAGTCCAGCACAAGAAAAAATGGTGCAATCAAGAGATGCAGTAAATGCAAGATGTATGAGGCTGCTGCCAGTAAAACATGGCATACTGTTTTACAGCAAACTTTTTTTTACAGGTAGAAAGAGTCCACTCTAAAAAAGTGATAAAAAGTATAGCATAGTAAATGCATAAGCTAGAAACATAGTCACTTATTACCATTATCAAGTATTCTGTACTGTACATAATGGTAGGTGCTATCCTTCCATACGACTGGCCGCACAGTAGGTTTGTTTATGCCAGCATCACCACAAACATGTCAATCATGCCTTATGACTGCTACATCACAACGCGATAGGAATTTTTCAGCTCCAGCATAATCTTACAGGGCCACTATGATATATGTGATCCGCCATTGATGGAAACATTGTTATGCAATGCACGACTACATTCTGCTTTGGATTTGGTAATAAAACTTCAAATAAGGCTACCAGGTTGGAAGGAAAGGTCACCTGGGAAAGGGAAGATGCTATAAGGTCTAGAAGGAAAAATATCCATACTCTTTGTCAGGATGTCATTAAAAAGTATTAACACTGAAGATACTAGAAAAGATGTAATTAGTTAAGAAAAAGGAACTCTAGTCCATGATGCAAGAAAATCTCACAAATAAGGATGGTACCTCAGAAAAGTAGATCCTCAGCAGTTCTACCTTAAGCAAGGAAAAGAATTCGTTGTTTGATTTCACTCTTCCATTGTCCCCCTGTGGGTATAACTTCTAAAGTGAGGTAAAGCAGACCTATGTGCTAGGTGACACATTAAACTTGGGGGGTAAACAGCGAAACAAACCCTGGAGATGAATCTCAGCAATTTTTCTGCCAGACATTTCCATATTAACAGCAAAATCATATATTAATTACAGTTCTGCAAGAGTGAACCTTCAACTTTTCTTGTGAAATTAAAAAATTAACAAATGCACATTTGTAGAATTGTTTTATTTCAGACACCACATCCCTGCATCATTCGGTGACTGTCTTTTATAATTCAGCAGGATGGTGAGCATTTTAAGAGGTTGTACGTTTTAGTGAATTTTAGAACAAAGTAATGTTCTGAGAGCAAGAGCGAGTCAGTTCTACCAGAAGACAGCATTAGGTCCTTAGATGAATAAACCATGTGGCTCTTTGTGCTTTAATCTACCTAATAAAATGAGGGCAGGAGCCTGAGCTCCCTATTCCATCAGAGAAAGAATCTGACTTGATGTCTGCTAACAGGTAGGAAGCTAGTGGAGAAGTGAGTTGTATGAACGTCTAAAATAAAGCAAGAAAAGTCATTGTTCAGAGAACTTCAGAAGAACAGAAGATTCAGAGTGAGAAGTCTTGGTTTAAATACGTCGCTCCACCACGTTGAGTGGTCACCTTGAGCTTGAATCATTCTCTATGAAATGAGGAAACATAATGGGATAAGAAAGTGTACAAACCATAACGACATACAGAATCATTAGTGGGGCAGAGTGGAGTTACTTTGTGGGTGGAGGCCAATACCAGCTTTTGAGGAAAAAAAAACCACACATGATATTAAAAAACTTTTTTGTATTAAAATATATTTATTTTACTTTAGATTTTTAAATTCAAAATAAAGTGCAATGGAATAGTATTTATCCATGAAAAGGAGTGAAGTACTGAATTATGCTACTACATGGATGAACCTCAAAAACATGTTAAGTGAAAAAAGCCAGACACAAAAGGTCACATATTGTATGGTTCCTTGATTTGAAATATCTAGACTAGGTAAAACCATAAAGACAGATTAGTGGTTGCCAGGGGCTGGGGGGGAGGGTAGAATGACGAGGGACTGCTTACCGTGTACAGTGTTTCCTTTTGGGATGAGGAAAATGTTTTGAAACTAGATAAAGGTGATGGCTGCCCAACGTTTTGAATATACTAACTGCCACTGACATGTGTCATTTACAATAGTTAATTCATGTCATATGAATTTCATGTCAATTAAAAATATTTTAAACATAAAGCAATATAAAAATCTCTTTATCTTTGAACAAGATGTTGACAGAAATTCTAACTTCATCTGCGAATTCCTACTATTCATTATGATGTCACCTTAAGCTAAACACTATATTATGAACAATAAAAGCCCAAAAGATATTTTGCCCTAGAATGGCTCCAGTCAATGCCAGGTTTTTATGCGTCTCAAGGAATTGGACTTCCCTGCAAGACTTTGGCGTCCTCTTTTTTTTCCTACAACTCTATCAGACAGCTGGCTTAGAACCAAAGAGAAAATGCAGGAGCTAGAGCCATCAACTGCATGTGATATCAAACTAGTAGAGAGTCTTAAACACCCTGGATGAAGAATCAGCCAAGAAAGATCTTGGCTGACTGGCATCAAGGTATCTAATAAGAGAAATTTATCGGGGATCAGTGTAAGAGCTTATGCTTGGTTAACAAAAACAACAAAACACAACAAACAGCAGTATGTCCAATGGCAGCTTAGGGGAGATGCAGCTTGACGATTACATACTATGTAACGGAGGATACAGGGGTTCCCTGTGACTTTGTGAAACACCCTCATGTGATGCCTGTCTCAACAGCTGATGGGACTTTTCAGCTGCCATCAGTGAAACTAGATTAGAGAACATACTGCAAGAGAATGAGAGTCGTGTTCACCTCTGCACAGGCCACAGTGTTCACCGTATGAGTCCGTGTCCCCCGCACCCCTGGCCCACCCCCAAAGACCTCAATGTCATGTCTGATAGGTGTTGGATTTCTCTAGGGGAGAAACTGAAGGACATACAGGATGTCACCATTTTTCCTCTTCTATAACCACACTGTGATTCACATCTTCTACACATACATGTTGGCATGTTTACCTATTTCTAAAACATGGTCATTATTTAAAATCTGATGAATGGATCCAGCCAGTAGGTTCAACTTCTGGGCAGAGGTGATGGTGATGGTAGTGGTGGGGGAGAGTGGGAGTGTGTGTGTGTGTGTGTGTGTGTGTGTGTGTGCACGCGCGCATAGGAAATGGGCACTGGGTATCTGTTCAGGGAGATTTAAAAGGAAAGAATGGGGGTAGTATCCGCTTTAGTTAAAGAGCCTTTTCTTGGGTCTCATCTTCTTATTCTATCAGTATCCGCATACCCAGGTGAGATATTGCCATACTGATAGCTGTCGGGTCCCCTGTTCCTTTCTGGTCACTGAGCTCCTTAAACATTATGAGAAGGCCTCAGGTACTACCTTGGCCCCAGCAGATATTATAGCCTTCTGGCTGGTTTCCCTGGCAATTTTAAAGGTGCCGAGTACATAGTGGCTTAGAATAAATATTTGTTGATTGCCTGCCTGCCTGCCGTCTACAAGTCTCCAGGAGGGGTACCTAACCATGGAATGTCTTTGAAGCACTGGCCTATAATTTTCTCCACAGAAAGAACACCTTCTGGTGGTGGTTGCAGGGAGAATAATGCCCTTTGTCTTGCTAGCAAACACAACTCACCCCCCAAAACCCAGCACCTGCAAGCCTGGGTAATTTTAGGTGAGGGCTTATTTCCAGCTTTTATAGAAGAAGAAAGTTCTATTGGAAAAAAGTAATCCTTTGTTATTTTATTTTGGACGAGCTTTTAATCAGAAACATAGGCAGTAACATATGTTAGAAAAATATATATGAAACATAGAACTTTGTATTTATAACTCAGGATGGAAAATCCATGCTAATGCAACATTAAGTTTGGGATTTTAATTGCACAGAAGTCAGGAAAATCCGAGTTCAAGTTCCCACAGCAAACTTCACTCCACATGTGCACATCCCAGGACCCTTCCTGAGTCGGGTGACCTAATTATTTGGCAACAAGTGGTGCAATAAACAGTGATGGAAAGGATTG
The DNA here is from genome assembly GCF_964194185.1 of Rhinolophus hipposideros. Taxonomy (NCBI): domain Eukaryota; kingdom Metazoa; phylum Chordata; class Mammalia; order Chiroptera; family Rhinolophidae; genus Rhinolophus; species Rhinolophus hipposideros. Next base: position 13,022,314 of record NC_138064.1, read on the forward strand.
CTCCTTTCTGCTACGTTTCCCATCATCCCAAGCAAAATAGACAGTGGTCAACTTCAGCTCCATAAATCGTACCCTTTTTAATGCACAGCCACCTTGGGTGGCCATCATGAAGAGCAAGGCCACTGTCATGCCTGAGACAGGAGGTCCAGGTGTTGGCAGTGTCTGCTTGGGTAGAGCAGCCAGTCACCGTCACCTCACCAGGTCCTTCCGTGGAGCCTTTCCCACACATTCTGCGGACAGCTGTGTTCAGTTGGCACTGCTCCCCACCCCCACTCTATCCCCAGAGGACACCTCTCAGTAACTCAGATGCTCAGACTTCTGAATCTGAAAGGGGATTGGAAGCAGGGCCTTCTTGGACACAGCTCTGCCTTGTCCTGGGAGACCTGGCCAAGACAGCTGTTTCTAGATGGTTGTCTTCCAGCTTTCTTCCAGTTGTTGAGAGATGGCAACATGTGTCTCTGTTAGACGCATTAGGTGTCTGGCCAAGGGGCCCTCAAACTTAGTAGAGCAAGAAGAAGCCTCCAGGTGTTTCTCTGTACCTATGGTAGCTGACTGTGGGAAGAGTAAGTTGTCCTGCCCCTTAGTATCTATATACCAGTTTACCTCGCATGCTGTGTGTGTGTCCAGCTGTGTGTTTTTCTCCTTGGTAAAATGCTTCCCCATGGTCTCTTTTGCCTCTGCGTCTGTCTCCTGCCTGAGTCCCCCAAAGTGTGTCAATACTGATATGGCAGGAGGGAAGGTGGGAGGGGAATTGGGGGCAGTCAGGAGAGAGAGAGAGAGATTATCATAAACTGCAATTCTCAAAGTGCTGATTACTTTCCTTTCTGGGCTTTGCTAGTGTCTGTGGTCCAAAGTCACAGACCAACAGCCAAATCAACTCGCTGTGATGGCCCTACCACCCTGTTAAAGAAGAGTTCCAGGTCTGCTTGTGAAGGGTCTGGATTAGATGCTGCTCAACTCAGCAGCCCTTTAAGAGCACTAACAGCATATCTATAAATAGCCCCTGGGCTCTGAGCACAGGGAAAATCCATAATATAATGCCACTTGTGAACTGTTTAGGTTCACGGAGCCGGAAAAGCTTGTGAGGGACTTGGGATGAAGGAACATCGCCACGAGTAAAAGCTTCTATCCCAGCACAATCTTTGGGACTATAGGCAAACCACAGCAGGGAGAATAAAGCTGGGCTTGGGGGAGCCAGAACAAAACTTATTTTTCCCCACTGCATGTTTACATTTCAGACATTTCCAAGAGGAGCCATTTATAACTTACGAAGAACCTGGAAGCTTGACTGTGTATCGAAAGTTACGCGTAAGGAGAACTTTGGAATTGTGCCCCAGAAGACGATGGCGGTGGGCAGTTTCAGCCGAAAGATGAGTAACAACTTTGTTCTGAGGGGAGGCGCATCCAAATCACGTTGGTTCTTACCCGCGTCCTAAAAATTCCGTTCATAACTGGGTATGGAAGAATACCGAGTATTCACTCCTCTTTTCTAGTTTCGGAGATTTCTCTGAACTTTTGCTGTTTTGTTTCAGGAGGTATGACCAATGGAATATATTAACTATTTGGCACATTTTCCAGAGTGGAATTACAGGTCCTGGCTAAGCTATCTTTTTACCTCTCCATTTCTACTGTCTTCACGGTATACAATTCAGTGAACCAGAAGGCTAAATCTACGATTTTACTGCCTACCACACGAGTAATAGGGGCAGTCGGGTGGGGAATGTGTAACCATCTCTTTAAATCACATTGTCACGACTGAGTACCATTCTAAAAATGCCAAATAGAAAGCTTTCTGGTTGATTTATTAATTGAAAATGGCCTGCCTAAGGATTTATCTTCTAACAAGCTTAAGATATCATTTTCATGATCTGTCTTCTTTTCCAGCTCAAGCAATTTCTTTGCTATCTCCAAATTTCTCTTAAGCAACTGCTCACCAGGAACTGACAACAATACAGTAGCTTGTCCTAAATCAGTACTTTCCTTCCAGAGAGAAATGTGCTTTGCAGATAGTCAGCCTCTGAAGTAGGGGATAAAGACCATTCCTCAAGGTTTGGAGATGCAGGAAATTCCTGTGAAGACATGTTAAGTCACCCCCTTGGGAACCAGTGCAGAGAAAAGATTTGAACCTTATTGTTTGTTGTTTGTTGTTTGTGATGCAGCCTGACAGCTGCCCTGGTTAGAAGAAAAATGGTGGATAATCAAGAGCCTGGTGGAGAAGGCAAGAAGGAAGGAAAAAGGCAAAAGGACAGAGGGAAAGGAAGAAGACATAGAGGAGAAGAGCAGGAGGGAAAGCACGTCAGCTCTAGCTGGAGGTGGAAATCACAAGCTCTACCCCTGGGCTTTGTTACTTGTATTCATTAATTCACAGTGATAAGGCAGACTCATTGTAAACGAGAAGTGGACACAAGGTTGAGTCAAAGTATTCCAGACTCAAAACAAGCTCAATTCCCTTTTTTAGAGAATGGTTCACTCCACCCTGGTTTCCAGATAAATTCATCACCAAAGGGTATTATCAAGTGGTTTCTTCCTTTCACCAGATGCCAGCAAGAGAGTTTGGATTTGGTGTGGCAGATAAGGAAGGCATTGCATCCCGTGAGATTGCTTTTTAGCATTATATAGAGGCACTGCTCCACTTCTGTAAGGTTTTCAAACCACACGTGGTTAACCAGAGGCTAACAAAATGGTTAACCAAAGGTGTCAACTGCTAAGCCAAGTGGAAACAGTGATGGCACATCAAACCATGGGGACTTGTTCTCCCATTTCTGGGACACACTACACCCAGCATCCACCCTGACTTTACACAGCGTCATGTGTAAGGAGCGTATCCGAGGCTGCAGACTCCCCAGCTGACCAGGGGAAGGACCATTTGCATTTATAGGCTATTTCTCCTGCAAGGCACATGTTTGCAGCTCTGGGTACAGACTGGGACATTTTCTCCAACGTGTTCACATTGAGTGAGCTCACCACACAGTTCTGGTCTGGTTAACTGATGGGACCAAGCCCACTGAGTGGAAATCTTTCTAAAGTCAGAGATAGAGTGTTTTTCTTGGGGCCATTTCAGGGTCTGCTACTTTTTCCCCTTTTCTTTCTTTTCTTCTGCTCAAAAGTACCCTTTGATTTCCTTCCAAAACCCATTCACTATGGGAAGTAGCTCATTATTAACCTTCCTTGGTGGGACACCATGTATTGTATGCTTTGCCAAAGAAGACCACTGTCAGTAGTCAGTCAGCTTATTACAGTTGGGTAAGATTTGCTATTTAGAGGAGGGCCATTTTGTTTTTAAATGTACCACACTGGTTTATATTATTTAGCAGCTCAAAATCCTTTCTAGAGGTAGGAGGTATATGTACTAAAATTCAATGTAAACAAACAAAGAAATAAATACTATACTCTTCTCCAACCAACCCCAACGATTTTCCCTAGAGAACAAAAGTCTTTTAATCAGATTCCAATAAGAGAAAATACATCTAAGTTTGCTTTTGTTCAATCTATTCAAAATCTTAAATTTGATCTGGATGTACGACATTGCTTCCCTTACTGTTCTTGGGTAGAAGACTGAGGGGCTTGGACAGAGGGATAATGGATGGAAAAGGGGTGTGTCTTTATTTTTTTAAGTCTCTTTCTCCTATCATCCCAGGTTTAAAAAATTTTAAACTAGTCTCAGTGTCGCATTTAAAGATAAAGTTGTATCACAGGGTAAAAATCAGGGACTCTAGGAGTGTGAATTCATGATCCATGCTGATTACACTGGTACTTATTACTATATTAATCTACCTTCTGAAATGACAGTTAAGGAAAGTCTGTCAAGTTCTTTTTTGGGGGGAATATTGGGGAGCAGTGTGTTTTTCCAAGACCCATCAGCTCCAATCAGCTCACTGTTCTTCAATCTAGTTGTGGAGGGCACAGCTCAGCTTCAAGTCCAGTTGCTGTTTTCAATCTAGTTGGGCTGGGGAGGGTCGCAGCCTACCATCCCATGCGGGAATTGAACCGGCAACCCTGTTGTTAAGAGCTTGTGCTCTAACCAACTGAGCCATCCAGCCACCCTGTCAAGTTCTCTTTGAATCCTAATTTTGGGCCATGTTTTCATGTACAGATGGTAAGCCCTCTGAATGCACCCTCTTTCCATTCCATTACTCTTTGCTTAGTTTTGATCTCAGACAGAATTCAGATCTCTGTAACATCAGCTGTCAATTAATTAAGTGTATTATCAAAAGGATACCACAACAGAAAACCTTTTACTTGGTGCTAATAAGGTGTGGTGTTTCTAAAGCCCTTGCCATTATAACTCAATGAATGAATCTGTTGGGAAGACTGATCTATTTTAAATGCAAGACACCCCAGTGAAGTGAGGATATGGGGTGGGAAGATCATCAGCCTGGTTGATTTCCTTCTAAATGACAATAACTACCTGGGTAAGAGGCAAAAAAACCCTTATGTTAAGTCAATTTTGATCATTTTAGAACTTAATGGTTACAAAATAATACCAGCTGAAATCCACAAATCTCATGAATAAGACCTAATATTACATTAAACAATTTGTGAATTTAGAAGTCATATTGTTCTGAGTTTCAAAGCTGGTTCAAAGAATACCTATAAAACATCAAACATGAAAACAAATTCAATGCAGTACTCATGTCTCTAGCAGCAGACATAGGGGGATTTTGTTTATTCTGAGAAAATAAGATTGTCAGGACAACTGAGCGAGACATTGTAAATGCAATTTAAAGTCATACTCTTTAACTATATTAGGAAAAATAGAGGCTACCATTTTAGCATTTTAGCATGTCAGATGCATATCTGAGATTTCCACATTCTGTGCTGCCAAAATATATGCCAATTTAGGAATAAAGGCGACTTAAAGTAACTGAATCTTTTACTCTTACACACTCTTGGGGAGCATGGTGATGTACAGATTGGACTCTGATGCACTAAGGCTGGTCATTAAATGTTCCATGACATTTTTTTTTTTTTTTTTACCAGAAGAGGGTTTTAACCTGGCTCTCCTTCAGCAAGAGTAATGGCAGCCTCCCTCCCAAAGAAAGATTCCTTCTACCCTTCCAACTGGCAAACACTTGCTTCATTTCCTCCTGTAGAATAAAGATTACCTAAAATGACTGGCTGAGCATGGCAGCTCCTTAATCTGCATTCCCTGGTGTTGTGCGGGAAGCTGTCTGTTCTTTTTACGTACATTCACTGAGCATTTACTCTCTGCACAGCAAGAGCTACAAAGACGATACTGTTTATTTCCAAAAAGCTTGAAATCCAGTAGATCCCAATGGCTGTGAGGTGCTGTGGTATTACAGATTAAATGGGCTATTTCTAGTGAGATCTTTAGCTTGAGGGTGGAGTGCTGTCACCTGAATTAAATAGATAATAATGCTACTGTAGGCCTAACACTTTTAGGTTGCAACATGTCAAATACACGTAGTTAACCCTGGCTTATACTACGAATTTTAGTCATTGTTTAACCCAGTGGTTCTCAACCGAGGGTGATTTTTGACCCTCAGGGGACAGTTGGCCATATCTGGAGACATTTTTGATAGTCACAATTTGAAGGGGGCTGCAACTGGAATCTAGTGGGTAGAGCCTAGAGACACTGCTAAACCTTCTGCAATGTACAGCTCAGCCCCCCACAACAAAGAATTATCTCGCCCAAAATGTCGGTAATGCCATAATTGAGAAACTCTGCCTTCACCTGACCGCCAGGTTGCCTAAACCATGACTAGACGGCATTTATCAATCAGCGATTTATTTTTATTACTTTGGAGGGGACACCATGAGGCCATTGTGATGTGGGTATTAAAATGGGCTGGTATCCCTGTGACTATTTTGTGACTACCAATTTGTACAGCATAGAGACTATAGTCAATAATATTGCAAATAAATAAATTAATAAAATAAAATAAAATGGGCTGGTATCAAAATCCAAGTAAATAACAAAATATCTTCTCTGTGACATTTCTGTCCTTAATGAAATTCACCAACTCACTCTGGCTCATGGATGGCAGTGATCGTAATGACACTGAGAATTTGTTTTTAACAATTAGCTCTAAAACTGGAAGAGTTTTGGAGTCCACCCGGACCAAAACACAGGTTAAAGAGTATTTATTAAGATTTATTTCACAGATTAAAAAAACTGAGGGTCCAAGAGAGTAAAGGCCATTGTGATCACATGACAAGTTCAAGGTTGAAGGTGAATTCGAACCCATGCCTCCTGACTACCATTCCAGGCTTCCTCTGCTGCCCTGGAAACTGCTCTGGGACTCAGCTGCATCTCGAACATGAAATAAAAAACAGAGATGGCATCTGAAAGTGCTAACAGCCCATGTGCTGTGTATTTTCCGTGGCATTGAGTCAATGAGTTCTGGGGTTGGGCTACTTCTTGTCAGAAGCCACAGCGACAGTGTCAGCCCTGTGCCGGGGGGAAACAAAGGGCAGAGTTTGTTAAACCTGTAGGCACCTCAGCTGGAGATGGGTGCTTCTGGTGGAATCTACCCACCTAGGAGGCAAATCCCAAGACCTTTTGGGGACTTATCAAAGGCATAGCCATACTTTCCTTTACCAGTGGCAGCTGGGATACTTCTCTCAGTTTTCTTCCTCTGGTTTCCTAAAATGGTTATTAGGTAATCTGTTATCTTTCATCTAATTCCAGTCCTGCGAAAGTCTTTAAAGGGAATTATGTAAAGCTTCAGCCTTGACAGTCTCTTCTCAGTAACTTATTAGGTTTGCACATGGAATTTGGTCTGTGCGGTGGGAGAAGAGGCACATACTTCACTTGTCTGCAGAAAAGTATTGATGGTGGGACCTATGTTAGGTCATGAATTTAACGTTTCTACTTCCAAATAATCAAACTCAATGCAGAGGTCCCCGTTAACATCTCATAAACCATTTTAGTAGATAGATACAATGTTTATTTAGTCAATAAGGGTGAGGAGGGGGACTTCTTTCCACCCCCACCTTACCTTCAGTCTATAAAGAATTTTAAGAGGGGGGCCTGGATATATGGAAATCAAAGTAGCTACATAACTTTCCCTTACTTTCTTTCTCCTCTTAAATCTTCTGTAAAATAAATACAGGGTTATGTGAAAGCAAAATTTAAGATTGAATTTTTTGTTTCAGGTTGCTCATTTTCTTTGAAAGGGTTGGAGGAAAGGCATGTAAAATCAGCGATCATGAAGCTTCATACATGTTAGCTGTCTCTTTCTGTCTTCTGACCACTATCATTAATATTCTCCTTGGACCTATCACCATTTGTCTCCCAACACCATCGGATATGCCTCACCACCAAGGAAATGGAACAAAGCATGAGAAGTGTGTGTGTGTGTGTGTGTGTGTGTGTGTGTGTGTAGGCTGAAGAAGGGAAAAAGGAGACAGCGAAGGTACCATGGCACATGACCAGGTCCCCAGAAATAATGCAGAAGTCTGCTCTGAGAGTTTCCTATGGCCGTTTAAACAGGATCCTTGTTGGAATTTTTGGATTCTGTCCCATGGAGTTCAAGTGCATTCTTCAGGGCAGCCAGTTACTGTTCCACAGAGGTGTGAATGTCCTGGAGTTTCACAAGCACAATACTTCATATTGTAGGTTCAGAATTACTTTAATTCCTCTTTCCACCGTCCTACCCCCATCCACATTAAGAAGCTGTTGGGTCCGCAGAGAGGCCTAGCAGAGCCAGGACTAAAAATGCCAGTGAAAGCAGCAAAAAGACCTGCAGTAAACATTCTAGTATAAGAATATAATCGTATACTAATAAGGAGCATGGTCCGCAGTTTTGCCTTGATAATGGTCAAGGTCTGACTTTCCTGATTACATGAAGTTGAGCCAAAGGGCTCTGGTTTCCTGAAAGATTAAAAAACAAAAAAAGGGGGCCATCGTTTTACATCACTTTTATATCATTTCCAAGCAGCCCCATGTAAGTACAGTGGATCAGATTCTGCTCTGTATAGACAATAAAAAGCTCCTCAGAGTCTATTTGGAAGCCCATGAACCAAACAGATCAGGAACCCATGCACGCACCAAGCCGACATCTGTTGCCAGCTCCAGATTGTTCCCTGTGGATGATGTGTATATTATTACACAAGGCAACATCCTAAAATGAAAGCACCTCTATGAGAATTACGGTGTTCAACTGGGATATACAATCCAAATGCTTCCCAACACCGGTGCACTCCACACGACAGATAGAGACGACACAGAAAAACCTAACAATGTCTACCCATGGGTTTATCCTGACCGTGACTGTTTATTTTTCTGGCTTTGAGAAACTGCACCGAGGATCCGCAGAAAAAAAATGAATAATGAAAAACCTTCTTAAATTGTCCAGGCCTTTTATAGGTGGCATGATTCTGCTGAATAACCCTGCAGAACAGCTTGTAAAAAATCAATAGCTCTAACAAGACAGACTTGAAATCAGGTCTTAGGCTACAAAGAAAAGAGGGTGGAAGGAGACACTGAAGCAAGTCGCGAAGGCGCAAAAGTGTGTGAAAAGTGGAACAGTGCATCCGGCACTGGTGAGCATACACTCCAGGAAGGCCCCAAAGCTGTTTGGCATTAGAGGCAGAGCAAGAAAAAGCAGACATCACAACACTTCGCTCGTGAACCACATCACACCCCTTTCCCTTAATGAGAATCTTGTGGGCTGAAGCCACAGGCTCATAACCCAACCTCCCCTGCCAGGGCAGCACACAAATCTTGCTTTCCCACAGGCTGGCGTGGAATTTTAGCCTCCCTTCGCAGTCCTGGGGCTTAAGGATCCATCATCAGGGCAGCCAAATACATTTCTCCACCCATAGCGACTCTGTCCTGGACCTCAGCCAAAATGAGAAGACCAGGGAGGGGAAAAAATCCTATAGCTAAGCAAACTGCGCAGGAGAGTTGGGAGCCATGAGAAAGGGTTGAAGTGGCTAATTTTTCCACTTTCCCCCTGCTGCGGTTAAAGCAGTGACAGATAATTTATCACACATTTTGATTGCACGCCAGCTGGCCGTAAAAAAAAAAAAAAAAGAAAAAAGAAAAAGAAAGAAAAAAAGAAAGAGCTGTTTATTAATTCAATTAGCTGGCTTATTTATCAGGGCTGGGTGAGCAGGGGGCGGTGAGAAGGCCAAAGGACGCCCGTGTCAAGCCGTCTCTGGCAGGGCCTGCAGGCAAATGGAGACAGGCATTCTTACCCCCCAAGGCTTGGAGTGTTGCATGAGCTGTGTTTACTCTGAACGCCTGGTACGTGAGGAGATGGCCCATCAGTTGTCATGAAATATGAGGGTGGGAGGGTGTTCAGCACAGGACAAAGTCATCTGAGTGATGACAGTCATTACTGTTTATCACCCATCCAAGGGCCACTTTCTGAGACACGACAGTGTCCTTTCTGGATTCATTTCGGTTGTTGCTTTTGTTGTTTTCTCTTTCGTTCGTGGTTATTTATACACAAGGCTGCCAGTGTATCAGCAGTGTGTCCAGGCCAGCGTTGCCCAGGATCGGAGAAATCATTCATTCAGTAAGTGGCTTATGAAAGAAAATCCATGAAAGGTTTATTAACTGTTGCTTGATGCCAAGCTGTTTGCGGTGCTTTTACTGATGTTACTGGTTATATGGGATCCTCACGTGGTGGATAAGTTTTGTGCCCATTTTACCATGAGCCAGCTAAGGCAGAGATTTTAACCAATTCACCCAAGGTCTCCCCCAAGGCTTGAAACCAGGTGACTGTCCCTTATCTCCCCCCTCCCAATTTCATTGCAGCTGCCCCATCCAATTCTGCTTTCAGCTGGTTTAAGCCAAATGTTACTTGGTGACTCAGACTACACATTTTCTGTTAAACCTGTGGTGGCCAGCAGAAAAGGAGAAAAAAGGAGATGTCTGCAATTTTATTGTTTTATTTCAAAATAACCTGACCTTAAGAAACGGTCATAATGTATACATTGGATATTGTTTTTATTCAGAATACAAAAATTTCCTTCTTAGCCTTACAAATAAAATGTTTTAGAAACTTGAAGGAAGATGACATTGGGGCCGACATATAAGTGTACTAATTTTCAAACGTCATTTGGAACAAGTGAGATTGCAGATAAAAAAATGGGGAAGAGGAATCCCATATGAGAATGTGATAAATATTCTGGTTAGTCAGCTGGTAAATCAAGCAGCAAAGGTGATAGGAAGACAGTGCCAATGAAAAGACCAAGTCAGCCACTTTAGTGTGGACATCGCACACTTAGAGGAAATGGGACTTGTGAGCCTTACACCAGGGCGGGGGCCAGGAGAAGATAAGTGACAGCTGAGTAGCCCATGGAATGTTAGCATTCCAGAGGTATATTTTGCTAGCTTCTCTATGTCATGCTAAGAGTTAGCACCTCTTCATTGTTCCGTATCACTCACTGACTTTTTACGGGGGCAAGCGTTTTCTCTCAGTTTCTAGAAATGTCAAATCCTCTTTATCTTTGCTTTCTTCCTTCTCTCCCTCCATTCCTTTCCTCCTTTCTTCCTTCTCCCAGTACCAAGTTTGAGAAAGAAACACAACCTCAGTTGCACAGATAAATATGCATTGAAGAACTCCCAGCAGTGCCACCTTGCATCGCTTTGACTTGTTTGGCCTGTCTGCTCCACACAACCTGTGAAAGAGCCTAGATTGCTCCTCTTCCCATCACCATTTCTAACCCAGTCCTTGACTTGATGAGCTAAGCTTCTCCTTCAGCAATTTGCTAATTTCTAAAATGCCCCAAGAAATACGCGAACGCTTCTTGATAATATTTCCCACACTGGCCTTCCAATACCTTAAAAAAAAAAAGTCCACTGAATTGAATAAAATCAAATGGGATTAAATCCCATTTTCCTATTAACATCTTTTGCCTTGTTAGTTGTGACTGGTTTGGAGTTCCTGCTTTCAAAAATGGGAAGGAAGTTTTATGTGGCGATGAACTAGTATTTATTTCATTTCTTCTTTTTATTTTCAGATCAACTTAAGTGAAATAAAAAAAGAACGTTAATTTTAAAACATATATTTTACCTCACTTTGGTTATTCTCCTGCTTTTCATATATGTTCAAATTTTCCAGTTAAGCATGTTGTTTCATTTGTTGCTGCTGATGGTGTATTAACATGTGACTTCACAAATTTTGTGTGACAATTATATCTGGAGATGGCAAGGCCAGCATAATGATTATCCTAGCATTTCTTTAACTTTTTATATCTTGCAATATGCTTTGTAAACCTTCAAAAAATGTCTTCAGTAGTCTTATGTCAAAAATATTCTTACTGAATTTCCACCAAAAGGATGGAAACGTGTCAAAAAATACACACATATTTTTGGTTGAGAAGTTTATTCATATACAGGAAAAACTGCTCAATTTAAAATTTCACATTGTTGAAGCCTAATATATATTTTATTTATTTATTATTAGTTTCAGGTGCACAAGACAAAGTAATACTTAGACGTTTATCATTTATATCCCTCACACTGTGGACCCCCTCCCCCCAGCCACTATCTCTCTGACATCGCACTGAGCCATCACATTTCCACTGTCTCCACTCCCAATGCTGTACTCCTCCGCCTCTTGTAAGTATATACATACACACACACACACACACACACACACACACACACACACACACACACATATATAAAATTATAGTTGGAAGCCTAATATATTTTTAAATTTAGCAACATCCCTGGTAAAAATTTAGTTTCTAAAGCTCATTTTCAGTTTTTTAAATTGTGGAAAAATCCAGACCCTCTGGCCCAGCAGTCTAACTACAAGACATAATATTTCTAGGAAAAAAAATCAATTCTTATACAAAACAATACACTACTTGATTGAGAGGAAATTTTACGAAAGAATTCATAGCTTCTCTTTGCAACTACCATGTCCAGCTTCTCAATTTATTTCAAATGGTAAGTTATACTTTTTAAGAGTAAGAAAAATATCCCAAAAGTGAGGAAAATATCCTTATATTGTGTGGAAGCCATCTTAGTGCTGAAGATCTGGCTTCTCACATTTGGAAGGAGAAGCTGTGGATGACTTCCCTCCGAGCATCGTTTGACCTTCCACAAAGGTATTTCTCAGATTGACTTCTGGAATTTGTTTCCAGAAGGTTCTTTTGCCTGAACACAGATTTAACATTTCAATCCTGATTCCTTTGAAAATAAAAACACTGCCAGATAATTTCATTCATGTAGATTCATTAAGACCACATATCAACATTGTAGAAATTCTTGATTTTTCCGCTAGAGTCTATTGAACAGCTCAGTGCAAATAAGACTTATAATTTCCAGGGAAATCAGGCAAATGAGGGGTTTTTCAGGATTTCTCTTTATTTTCCCTAGAGAATGGGTATCCCATCTGCTTTGCTAAATGCAGGATAATCGAAGGGCACTGATCTCTCCAAATGGCTTCATTCATTACTGTCTCTGGGCCCTCTGGGGCATCTGCCCCTTAGAAGGTCACCCCAACCACACTCACCTCCCACGTGGTATCCAGCTGATTCACACTTCCCTTCGGATGCAAAATACTTGAAGATGTACTGGCAGGAATGAATATTTTTCCCCATTCAGAGTTCAACGTTACATAACTAGCATAATTCTATCCCTCAAGTTCCAATTTAATATGCATTCAGACTGGAAGACTATTTTGGCTGCGGCAGTTTGACAATATTTTACCACTCTGCCATCATAAATGTGAACTGCAGTGCAAAAAGGGGGTAAAGAGGCTGCGGTTACTGAATGCAGAAAGGAAAAGAAGCTTGTCTTGTACGTGTTGGGTATGTGCTTCGGTATATTTCAAGGAACAACAGTGAAAGAACCACTAGAATCCAACTACAGGTGATCTAAACAGGTCTGATTTGGAATCATTTGAATACAGCATGAATTCGTTATGCTTTGAATTGTGGAATGCCATTTCTATCAGGTAGTTAAAGGCTACTGGCTCCATTAAGAATGGAAAAGTTGTTTTTTCTGTGGTGTAGATAGAGCACACCAACTTCGGCAGGGGATTGCTTGTTTGGACCATTCAGTTGACATTCAGCTTCTTCACCTCCCAAGTTTAATGGCTTAAGCGTCACCCTGCGGACTACAGTTTCCTTGCCCAAGACATAGTAGGAACCAATCACAGAGGCTGACAGTGTAGGGGAGATGGCGGGGTCTGGAGAGAAGCAGAAGACCTGGCTCTTACCCTCAACAAACTTACTGTCTAGCGGGAAGAATAAAAAGTAGACACACCGAGGCCAAACAGTCAAAAGCACCAAATTAGTGGGAGGGACAGAAAGTGAGTGTCAGAGGAGACAGAGCTTGACAGCATCGAGGGTGGCCAGGAAGGTGAGTCACAGCCAGGCAGTATTCAGCTGGATCTTACAGGACAGTTTGAAGCAGACAAATTCCAAGTTTCTAACAAGCCTTAGAGACCTCGTCTAGGTAACAGTACAAGCTTCTTCTCTTCTGTTCACTGCCGAGATTCATTATTTTCTTAAAGTGACCCCACACGTTTATTACCTACCTAGGTCTACCCTTCTCTTTCACTAACCAAAAGCAAGTAATGACTTTGTTTGGTCGATTTCATCTATAAACAGAAAAACCTGGTCAATGCCACCAATTGATGGCAGTTGGGGTAAGCAGACCCGGGTGAGGGTGTTAGCTTAATTTAGAAAAGTGCATTATTTGTGCTATAAGAATACTCATGTTCCTCCCGTCTTCTTTACCTAAGAAGGACTATTCAGAAACAAATAATTCCAGTTAATAAATGTCCCAGGATAACAAGACCAGTGAACCCATTTAAAAAATTTTTAAACTGTGGATTTTCTTTGTGTCTACCTCCTCCCTTTCTTTTCCTCTGAAGCAGAGCTGGATATGGCAGGCTGTGTTCCAAAACAGTACCCTTTACTCTTCTTCCAGGAAAGAACTTTTCAAATAAGGTCCTAAATGCTCATACAGTATTTCGTGAGCACACATACACCTACACATGGTCGATACTTGCCAACTCCTGACATGGGAATTCTCAGAAGCACACCAAAGTCTCTGTTTGATTTAAATTTATTTTTAATCACATAAAATCCAATTTGGAAAATTGATGCATGGGATTTTCTGAGTCACCAGGAGCTCTTTATAAGATTGCAAATGCATCGAGAAGGAAGAAATCTGTCTTGGCATGGCTGGTATTTCACAACAACAGTAAAAATGATTGGTTTCCTTAGTTTAAAATGAATGAGATGAGTTTTAAAAATCTATAAAAATATGTTATTAAATCCTAACATAAAGTCAAAATATGTTTGATATATCTGACTCATGAGGAAGAAGTAGAGGAAAAAAGTAGTCAGTATTCTGAAATAAGTTTATTTTGTTAACTTTCTTTTTCAGTTTTTTTCATTACTCAAATAATATTTATCATTCTGGATCATATTAATTAATTTTAATAGTTATTTTTACTCTGTACTCTCAGTCATTTTTGTTGTATTTGGCAATATACTAGGACATTTTTCCATTTCCTTAAGGACTTTCCAAAAATGATAATGATAAACGTAATTTCAATTCATTTTATGCTCATATTCCTTATTACTTATATGGGTATGGACATAGTCCCTGTAAATGGATTTCCTGAGGGAAGGCATGACAATTTTTATTAAATCTAACGAGTGTTATATCTCCAACATGATCAGGAATCATGGACTAATAATAATAATCAGTTCTAATGATAGCTGACAGTCATATCTTAAAAAGAGGAGAAGTAATTTCCTATCCCTACATATTTATTGTGTCAAAAGTCCTTAAAGTGTTATTGGCCTCTTTCGATGCAGTTTCAATAATCCTCCACTTTTAAGTTGAAACCTATTGCCTTGTCACTATTAAAGTCAAATATTACACAACTTTTTAATTAATTGCACATTAAATTATAAAGTAGAACTAGAAAACTCTGCTTACCTAAAGATGTTCCTACAAGTTCTCAGTATTTCCTTAGGAAATTTTCTTGTTTCCTACTCTTTCCATGGGAAGAGAAGGTAGGGTCTGTGTGCCTGGGCTATCTTTCCCACCACAATGTGAAAACAAGTTAAAGGTATTCACAATTCAGTATAGAAACATCAATAAACAATACAGAAAAGATCAATAAACTGTTCTCCATCAGGGGATGGTTCCATAAATCACGGTACATTTGTATGAAGACATGTCGCTCAACCAGAAAAATAGTGTTTTCAAAGAATATTTATGCTTAGACAAAAGACCAAAAGAAAATATTCTGTTGACAGTAGTCATCTCTGAGTAATTGGGCTACAGGTTACTTACTTCTGTTTATTTTTATATTCTTCTATCTTTTTTTATGCATTTCCTAAAAATTTATTTTTTTCAATTCATATATCTTTCAACTAAAAAAAATAAATATAATTTTTAAAATTAGACAAGCATCAAACAATTTAAAAGAAACTGTGAATATTCGTATTTACGCAGTAAAAAAAATCCTTCAAAACAGATGATTCACAAGTCGCAGAATTTCTGATGGGCAAACATCTGGACGGCAAGTTAATTTGCTCGTGTTCTCACTGTTTTGCAAAGATTCTAGCAAGACTTCCCACTTCCCACTATCTTATTTTTTTTCTTTTCATTCAACTATAAATCACCTATACTGATACTGCAAATTCTATAATTTTAACCAGAGGTTATTTTTCTGCTAATCTTTCTATACCAGAGGTATTTAAGTTTGGTAGATAAAATAAACATTGGAGGAAAAATTACTATAAAGATTTTTCACTAAAAAAAAAAAAACTATCTCAAATTGATGTTACTGTAAAAATGCAACCTGGAATAAAACTATTTTATTCACAAATGGAAGGGCAAGTATAACATTGTTAAAGAAACATAAGTGCAGTGACCTGTCAGGGAATAGAACAATTCAAACATTGTTTTAAAATTTAGAACATTACAAAAAATTTAAAAAACAAAAACAAAAATAAAGAAAAAAAATTCAGAATGTTAAATTGGGGACCACAATAATTACAAGTAAGCTAGCAATGTCTTTGGAGTGTTGACTTCTTTTTAAGAATCAATTATGTAAAATGGTGCAGATCCTTAGTAAAACAGTTTGGCAGCTCTTCAAACAATTAAACATAGAATTTCCATATGACCCAGCAATTCTACTCATAGGTATATACCCAAAAGAACTGAAAATACAGAGGGTGCCAAAAAAATGTATATGCATTTTAAGAAAGGAAAATAACTGTATTAAAATTGTACTATTCAATGTATACCAATAACAAAAGATGAATACAAGTCATGTGTATACATTTTTTGGCCCCCCCCGTATACATCTACATAAATGCTTGCCCATGGAAGTTCAAAACAACATTATTTGTAATAGCCAAGAAGTGAAAATAAGCCAAATGTCCATCAGTTGATGAACGGGTGAATAAAATGTGGTATAGCCCCATAATGGAATATTATTCCACAATAAAAAGGAGTGAAATGCTGACACATGCTACAACGTGGATAAACCTTGAAAACGTTACGTAAGTGAAAGAAGCCAGTCACAAAAGGCCACCTACTATATGATTCCATTGATATGAAATGTCCCAAACAGGCAAATCTACAGAGACAGAAAGTAGATTAGTGATAGCCTGGCACCAAAGAGGGGGGAAAGAGGAATGACTGTTAATGAATATGGGATTTCTTTTTGGGGTAATGAACAAATCTGAAATTATTACATAGTGTAGATGGTTTGCACAACTCTGCAAATATACTCAAATCAGTGATTGTATACTTTAAAAGGTACATTTTATGGTATATGAATTATACCTCAGTTTAAAAAAATGTTTTCAATCCTGTCATTAGACTTTTTCTATGAGATGCAGTTCCTCCAAATGAAATGTAGACATTAATACAATTTTTAAATTTTTTTCAAAGAAATTTCAAGTTCTGGACTAAATATTTAGATAGAAACATAGAGATTAAAAATAAAAATTCTGGCCTTTCCTAGTAAATGAGAATGGTTTTCAAGACAGCACAGCTTTCCTAGTAAACCAGAATGGTTTTCAAGTTCCCAGCTAAAAGAACCACAAACTCTAACTTCTAAGCTGCGCTCAAGGGACAATTGCATAGAGTCAGTTGCCTCATTTTTTATAATAAAAAGTGACAACACTTGCTGGCTTTCTATAAGGATTTATTTAGACCTGTTGGGGTCACATGACTCTAGTAGGCAGTGCAGAAAGTATAAAGATGAACAAAACGTGGTCCCTGCCATCAAGAAATCTTTAATCTCATACATGCTTTAAAAAATACTTAGGCAAATGGTATTAAGATACAACAGTAGTGAAAAACTCATAGACACAGACGATAATTTAGTGGTCACCAGAGGGTAAGGGGGTGAGGGGTGGGTGATGAGGGTAAAGGGGATCAAATATACGGTGATGGAAGGAGAACTGACTCTGGGTGGTGAGCACACAATGGGATTTATAGTTGATGTAATACAGAATTGTACACCTGAAATCTATGTAACTTTACTAACCATTGTCACCCCAATAAATTTAATTTTAAAAAAAAAAGATACAATAGTAGTGTCATAATAGGGATTTAAACATTTTATGGGCTCAGATGAAACACCTTAATGTGCAAAATGATAACAAAATCTAACAAAATGATAGATTTTGATGACAGAATACCCTATAGCAGTGGAAATGAATGAACTACAAGAATCAATATGATAAAAATAAAGAATCAATATGATAAATCTGATCAATATAAATGTGAGCCCCCCCAATTAATCAAGTTTTAGAAGGATACATATAGCATAAAAACAATTATATAAAGCTTAAAATATACTAAAATACTATATATTATTAAAACTCTGTGTGCACCTCAATATTATATATCCCTTCATATTTATATATATAATATACAAATTTATCTATCTACATATATATAGATAAATATGTATAACGTATAACATATGAGAATATCCATGGGAATAATAACTATCAAATTCAGGTAATGATTCTTCTAGTACTCGGGCTTCTGCACTATAGGCAGGGGGCAAATTGGCGATTATTGTATTACGTCTTACACAGTTTTATATATCTTAAGCACTGCATGATCATTTTTAAAAATTGGATTAGAGAAAAATTCATAGGTCGCTATCTATTGTGTAAAGTTGGGGAATAAAGAAGGACTCCAGGAAGAGGGGCCTGAGCTGGGCCCTAAAGGATGCATGATTTTGAGAGGCAGAGAGGAAGGGGAAAGCATTGTGGGTGAAGGGAATAGTGTAAGTGAAGAAAAAGTAACAGGGTTTTAGCATTAGGGACCACAGGGTTTCTTAAGCCACACAAAGCATTTTAGATCTCAGCTTCTTAAAGATTGTTGAACCGCAGAACACAAAAGATGAGGAGATTTTTATGAATCACGGTGCCAAAA
Source organism: Rhinolophus hipposideros (assembly GCF_964194185.1). Classification (NCBI taxonomy): domain Eukaryota; kingdom Metazoa; phylum Chordata; class Mammalia; order Chiroptera; family Rhinolophidae; genus Rhinolophus; species Rhinolophus hipposideros. The sequence continues at coordinate 13,040,678 of NC_138064.1, forward strand.
GCCTGATACGTTGAAAACAAAACATAATCAGAATCTCAAACTGTGTTTGGAGACTTGCAAACTTGTTCTTTCTTTTTAATAGTGAGAACAAATTGGGATCCCTGGAATATACCACTTGGGAGATGGTGGGAGAATAATTTTATCCACAAGTATTAAGTTGTTGCCTGAGGACAGCTGAGTAAACAGTTTGCTAAAGTCTGTTTGAGGACTGCCAGCTCGTTACACCCATAATTTCATCTCTATTAACAAAAACAACTCAGACTGTCGCGGTACCCTGCTTTGGCTACCCCGTGGTTTGCAGTATTTGAGTTATGGAGTGTCACTTGAGTAACATTCTATAGCAGTGGGGGCTGTGTTTTGATGTCCTTTCATTACCCACCCCCACTCTGCTGATTTATGGCATACCATGCAGAGACCTAAATCAAAACTAGAAAATACGTGTGAAATAATGCAAAACAGAGTCTCAGGGTTGGCAATTCTGTAATTACACCTAAAGGGAAAATAATTATGTAATGCCGTATGGCAAGAGTAGGTCTCAGAATCACAAATGTCCCTACTGTAAATGTAGAATTCTGGGAAGAACACACAGGGTCTTTGAAGAGAAGCCGAGGAAAAGGTTGCCTTTTAGGAGGACCCAGAGACAACTTTTGTAAATGATATTTGGCCTCTGATAATAGTGTTTACAGTCCAGGAAATGAAGGCTCGAGTGAGTGAAGGGACATGGCCCTGACAAAATGAATGCCAAAAATTGGACAAAACTTGAGTTATTTATTGTTTCAGCTTAGTCTCAACTACTGCCTGCAGTAGCCATCAATTTTACCCATCAGTTAAAATTCTGAAAGTGTAAAAGCAACTTATTGATAAAAAAGAGAAAACTCCCCAAGTCTTGACAACAACTAGGAAATGGAAACTAAGTCAACATTTAAAAAACAACAAAAAAAAAATCCCTCGTACCAAAGACCTTCAGTTAAAAAGAAAAAAAAAAGAAAGATGAAAGAATTCCTCAGTAGTCAAGAATATGAAACTCTCCCCTATAAGTCTATCAGTTAATGAACAACCTCTAAGTAGAGGGAAATAGGAGATAAATGACCTGGGCAATATTCCAGCTTAAATCTTCATGTTGGAAAACAACTCTCCATCCACCTCTATTTTGTAGAGCTATGGCATGGGACCTGAAATGAAAGATGCTAGGAAAAGATTAGGTGACTAAGGCTCTTACAGACTGACTTCCCTCATAAAAAATTAGCTCTGAACTTAAGTGTTCCCTAAGTCCCTCACGTCACTCACCTGTGTGGAACCACACTAGGTGAAATTGTGTGAACTCAGGGGAACAGGGTGTCAACTAAATCAACTCCAAACAGGGAAATCAGGGAAAGATATAGGATTTTTTTTAAGACAGGGGTTGGGAAACTACAGCCTGTGGGCCATATCTGGCCAGCTGTCTCATTTTGTAAATAAAGTTTTATTGGAGCACAACCATACCCATTCATTCATGTATTATCTATGGCTGCTTTTGAGATACAGTGGCAGACTTGGGCAGTTACAGACATCACATGGTCCACAAAGCCAAAATATTAATTATCTGGCTTTTTTCAGAAAGTTTGCCCACCTCTGCTTTAGTTTACCAGTTATCTGAAATAGCTTCAGTTGTGAAGAACTTTTTAGAATAGTAATTAATAAGAATAGCTATCTGTGTACAACCTTTAGGCATTTATGCTTAAACTTTAGAATGAAAAACTATTTTCTTGGGTTCTTTTTGGTTATTTTACTTTCCTAACAGAGGGTAAATGTATGTTATATATTCAATTAGGCAATAACATTTGAAATTAGGTCCTAACTTCTTTTTGCCTTTTGCTCTGCATGAAAGGATGACAATAATGATAGGTAGAGTTCAACGCAGAGTCTTAAGATGATTCCTTTTCGGAAAACCAAACTATTTAAGAGAGTATTAATAAGGTACTAAAAAGAAAATTCTGGAATGTGGGCTTAAAGGAGGAATTGACATGCTTAAAAATACTAGTAACAATTTCTAAAGCTCTTTAAAACATTGCCTTGAAATAACTCACTTAATCCATACATTAGACATTATGTGGTCTATTTTATAACAACAAAATTGAGATCAGTGGGGTTAAGAAAGCTGTCAATGATCATTGACTAGCAAAATAGTAGACTGGAACCAATCGTAAGGGTCACCTTTAAGTCCACGTGCTTTCCATATTCCACTGTGCCCTGCAACGCAATGGGTCATAGAAGAAGAAAAGCTTGCTTAGGAAAGCCAATCTCTCTTATTTTCAACCTGAGTGAGCTTGAACAAGGCTTTTGGTCTCTCCACCTATCAGTTAACTTATCAAAAAGTGAGTGATGGTGTTCTACAAAGGCTTTACTCCTTTGCTCTATGAAACCTATACATGAGAATTTTACTGTACTTAGTTTGAAAGTGTCTTTAAAAGACAATTTACTTCCTGTGTTTCCTTTGTTCATAATAATTCTTGCTCCTTTCTTTTCAAGTATTTGGAGGGATGGATCAGTAGTTTCATGTATGGGATAAGTGCTGTGGTGGCACACCTGACCTGGAAGAGTCAAGATTCAGTGGTCCTGAGCTCGCAATCTCTGCTGGTGGGTTTGGCTTCACACTCCCCTGACCTCTCACAGGTGCCCTGCTCCCCATTCAGTTTTGCCCCAGCTTCCAATACTTGGTGGCTGTCAACTTCAGCATTTTCTAAACCTGAGCCTACAGGTCCCAGTGTCTAGCTGTCCGAGGTGGAGTATCTCTAAAGAGAGATTCTGCCAAAGGAAGGAAACTCCACCAGCGTCTGCTCTCTGAGTAAGTGGATTTTATAAGTGAAACTACCCCACGTTCCTGAAAGTCTAGGCCTCGTACCCAAGGTAGGTGGTTGCCCAAGAAAGTGGGTGAGTTTCAGAATGAGAACTGCCCTTTGCAGTCTAGTTTTGACCAGGTCAAGAAGAAAAAGGTGACTTGCCCCCTCGTGAGAAATTTATTGCCAGGGGAATGTGGAGATTCACATACCAGCCACGCAGAGGAGGGCTAGCATATTCTGTCTCCATAAAGCAGTCACTCAACCTTTTGTTAAATGACCAAAGAAAAAAGTTATAGTTATAAGCAAGAAAAAATGTCTTCTCCAGAGAGGTTGGGCTCCACCCTCCCACTCACCCACCCACCCACAGGGAACTGTAAATCAGATATTACTGCATGGTAAAGCGACAGCCAATGCTTTAAACATTATGAAGTGCCAGGTCTGGGCCTCAATACAGATCCTTTTTTGTTTTAGGTACTTGCCATTAAAAAAATACACTTGGAAATTTCTGGAAATGTTAGGGCTATAGATGAAATGCCCAAACAAAGAGACCATGATATGAGAAGGGATGTCCTGCTTCTAACGTGTGCTAGGTACCCGATAAGAATCATTTCACGTATTCACACAACGGCTCTCTGCAGTGGGTGTCATTATCTTCCTATTAAAGGTGAAGAGGGGCCCTAACAGGAGAAGGAAACTTACCCAGGAACACTTATGAGTAGACTCTCCCTATTCTAAGATGGGTCCCTTGATAAGGCAACATTGACTGACTGAATATTTCCCTTGAAAAACCCTGAGGGTTGTGAACATGGAGTTTCAAGCCTTGTATTCCTTCCCGAAAAGAAGAGCCATTCTTTCTTTCTGTTTACAGAACCATTGGGGCTTTAGAGATCAGCCCATCAAAACTCCCCTCAGAGAGCAAAGAAGGAAATTAAGATATAGAGAAGTAGGAAGATTTATTCAAACATAGAAACTACTTTGCAACAAAGCTCTATTTTTTGGCCCTGCTACTATTCCATAATGTTTTCCCTTTTTCTTTCCTTTCCCTTCCCTTCCCTTCCCTTCCCTTCCCTTCCCTTCCCTTCCCTTCCCTTCCCTTCCCTTCCCTTCCCTTCCCTTCCTTTCCTCCCTCCCTCCCTCCCTTCCTAACAGAAAACACTCCAGGTCTTGGGAGAAAGAAAAATGTACTGCAGATATTTCAACTCAAATTTAAAGCCTGACTACATTTTGTCCACTGGCAAAAACCATCCATGAATTATCAACTCACAGTATCATCATTGATCTCATTGTCTTTACCATAATTGGGTTTTCTCTTTTTTATAAAACCCAAATAAAAACCATAATTGGGTTTTATTTTTCTGATTATGAAAACCAAAACAGTAACTAGACTTATGAGTAAAAAAAAAGGATCATAATGAAAGTTCCAACAACAAAAGTTCCATTCTTTCTCCTTCTTGTACTTTATTCAGGCTTGACTACTGAAGATGTTCTTGGGCAGGGCTGCAGGAGAGTGTGTAAACGTTCTGGTGTGGGTTTCTCTTTCCCTACTCCCAATTTTGGTGGTGGGGCCAAGCTGACGAGCAACTAGAAGCAGCTGCTCCTGCACAGCAGGCAAAGGGCTTGTATAGGTGTCCAAGAAAACTTAGAATGGGCTCATGCCTTCAAGTGGCCACAGCTCTGCTCTCATAGGCAAGACAACCGACCAAGTAGCAGCTGAAGCTTCATCATGTTCACTCTACTCTTCTCTCCCCTTCCCTTCACCAACTCCCCCTCTTTGCAGCTCATTGTTTCACAACTCTCACTTCCTATACAAAAATTTCCATCAGAGGCAAGGGTAAGGCTGTTGGGAGAAGTTGTTGTAGAGGCCCTGCTCCAGTCTGAGCTCAGGTTCCACGTCTGTCACCAGCCATTGGTAGCTCTCTCTAGGCCCAGCTGTATAGAACTATGGGGCCTACTGTTAAGACTGGACTAATTTCACCGTTGGTCACATCCCCCCTCTTGTGTGGTAATGGAAATGCCTGATTTTAAAGCTAGAAGATTGTTCCAATGATCATATTCATCTTTTAAATCTGACCCCAATTTCCAGTTCCCTGGATTCCGAAGGGACCAAATATTGGATCTCTTCATTTTGGCTGTGGTCATACTCCAACTGTCCCCATGGGGTCCAAGAAATTACATTACAGTTAGGTACTCAAGGGGGCTTCTCCAGTCCTCCTTAATAAGGAGTTAACTTCAAAGGCTAACTACATGTCCTTGAACATATAGTTAATTACTTCATAACTGCAATAGGACATGCACTTGAGGCTCCAAGACATGTCCTTTACGTGCATGGGAAGTTCATAAGCCAACAAGGTGCCCACTGAATGAGCTTACAGATGCAGGCTTGGTCAAAACAGGGTTAATTTATCTGATTGAGTTTCAGGAAAAGAAAAAGGGGAAAAAAAGAAAAATGTCATTTTCTTTTACTACCTCTACAACTTTTTGCATGTTAATCCTTCATCATTGAGACCAAAGATAGATGTGTTTTCTTTAGAATACCAGAGAACGGAATTTACAACCAAGCACTTATGGCTAGAGGTTAATGCTGACTCATTTATAGGACAGGGTCTTCTGAATGGTCTGAGAGAATGAGGAAGGTCTTGCTTTGCCCAGGAGGCCATCTGAGAAGGACAGTGGTGAGAATGACTGAAGGTTATCCTCAGTGAAAGCTGCTTAACTCAGATTTTATCAACTGGTTGAAACTGTCTCCTTCTGGGAAGATGGCCAATGGTAAACTCATTTGGGTGGGAGGAATTTCTTTATGTGGAGTCATAAATGGTGGGACTAGATTGGATCTCATGACCAAATTTCAGTGTTTGTAGGATTCTCTTGATACTTGTCCAAAAGTGACATCTTAAAACCTTAACTTATTCACTGGAGAACTAGAACTAGAAGAGATTCTATGTAGGAATCCCTTTCTCCCCTTCCCCACAGTATCCTCAGAAAGTTTTCATTTTATCCTCTGATCTGGGAAGGAAAAGCTCAGTGACTATACAGCAATTTATTTCACCCTGAAGTAAGATCTGTCTTTCTGCAACTCTAACTCCTTTCCCACACTGCAGATTTTCAAATATATGAGGGTAATTGTTACACCTCAGATTAGATATTGGGATTCCTTCTCTTCTTTTTTATGCAACATGGTTTTTGGATTCTTTATCCATTGGGGGAGGTAACCCCCCCTCCGCCCCAAGAACTTCACCTCACTTCTACATTAGTGAGAAGACTAAACACTGTAAGTGCTTCCAATTGCCACCAGTCACCTTCCAGAAACTTCACCATCTCCACATTCTCTTACTGTCCTCAAAGCTTTTTCTTTACTAACCTGTCCTCTTTCCCTTCTGAGGAAAGGAAAGAATGTCCCTTCATCCCACATGGGCATTTCATAGGCACTTCTGGAAGATGCCACTCAGACTCTTCCTCCCCACCCCCACTCCTCCACACAATAGATCCAATTCAGATTTAATTCTGCACTTTTACCAAATAAATCTAAAGTGTGCAAAATCCCAAAATTATATAAATAATAGTATTTCTTTTTATTCTTATGAAGATCTTTTTCGATTGATCAACTTTCAAATATTTTCAGGACATTTGGATAGTTTTACTAAAGGACCTTTCTTCACATTTTAAGTTTTTCTTCTCAAAATGAGATTAAACTTTATTGTATTTGTACACCACCTGAATGATGCAAAATCCCTTACACAAAGATTAAGATGGGTCATAAAAGGGTCATAAAGATTAATCTTTAGGGAACTGCTTTAGGTTGAAAAGATTTTAGGCAACATGGGCTATTTCTGTCCCCCAGTTGGGAGCTTTGAAGCAAGGGCTGGATGAATATGGATGTTTTGCAACTTCACAATTTTGAAAGTAACTTTCTTCTATATGGAAAAAGCCACAGAGATAAAGTTGAGGGTGATAGAAAGGATGTTTACCAATTTGCAGTGTGCCTCTCCTGCCCCCACCCCCAGGTTAAAGGTCAGAAATGCTTGTCAGTCTGAGCCAGGTCTGTCTGATCTCTTGGGAAACTCTGAGTCTTACAGCCATGTTGGACTGAATGGTTATTTTGCAACATCTCTAATCAGAATCACTGCCAAGTTCAAAATGAACCCAGGTTTGTTAAGACATTTACTAATAGGAAGATTCCTGAAAGGATAGAGCAAAGCTCAAACAAAGGAAACAATGTTATGAATATAGCAACCAGAAAGAGACTGGCTGACCCATCTCAGAATTTCCATTCTCATTTCTCTCTCTCTCTTTCTCTCTCTCTCTCTCTCTCTCTCTCTCTCTCTCTCTCTCTCTCTCTCTCTCTCTCTCTCCCCCTCCTTTCTCCGTCCCTTCTCTCTCATGCTTCCTGACTTGTCAGTGACACACTCCCTGTAGCTAAGACTCGTTCACATAATCACAATGAAAATAAATAAAAAATTCATACGTGGAGAGGGGTGGAGGAAGAATTTTTAAATGGGCTAACTGACTTGGGTACATAAATCCTGAATGAAGTCATTTTAATTTTATAAAAATTAAGTCATGGAGAGAAGACAACACTTAGGGTCCTGAGTAGTTCCCCTTCCAGAATTTTTCTCCTAGCATGTAGTTTAAAACCAAGTGTCTACTGCTCTTTGTTAAAACAAACAGAACACCCAAATAAAAGAAGCAAAACTAGATATGAGTACAGAAACGATGTCCAGGCTCTGTGTTTAAATTGGTGTACAGATGACTTGTACTTCCTTTATACTTTATGGAGGTTCAAACAATGCCCCCACCCCCCTGCCCCCAAGAGTTACCTTGTAAATGAAAACTTTTATTGGTGGGGAAAAATGGTTGCCCCTCCATTTTCCAGTGGAGACTAGTAGGTGAGGAGACCTGAAAGTCTAGAAGGTTTACCAAGTCTCAGAGCCTGAGGGAGGGTCTTCCTTGCTATGATTTAAGGCTTAGGTACCCATGAAAGCCTTTCCCAGGTCTCCATCGCAAATGGCCACAGTCTGATGGACAGCCTTCAATCTTATGTCTGAATACTGGGCATTCCCACTCCTTCTTTCTTAGATGCTTGCTGTACACTTACTAATTCAACTTCTTTTGTACTTTATGGAGAAAGCTGGAAAACAACTAGACAGGTTTGAGAGGTCTGTTTAAGTCCCTTACCAAGAACCAAGAGGGAAATTTAACAAAAATCCTGAGATGTGAAGTATCACTGTTTCTTCTTTTCATTAGACTGTGTTTTATTTCTCATTTATTTAGCCAAGTGATTTTTAAGTGACTTTAAAGAGATGGCGTATAACATAAAGAAAATGAGCATAGTGGCTAAACTAATAAATAATATTTATTGAGTTCTTACTATGTACTAGGCATGCGCTAAGGAACAAACGAGCAGTATCTTATTTATTTTTTTTTATTTGGTGTGTATTAGGACTTCAGGTTTACACTGGAAAACGGTAGCTCCAAGCTTGAGTAACTTGTCCAAGGTGTTAAACTCACGTTAGTCTGATTTCAAAACCCTTGCTTTTTCCCGCTGTGCCACCCAAAGAAAACTTCTGAGAGTAGCTCAGTAGTGACTTGCAGTTAATTCCCAAATGGACCTGTACATAAGCATTAGCTTCAGCAATGTGCCACCACCAGGCAGAGGGAGGAGGTCTGAAGTGGGGTGGTGGCCATATTTGTAAGCATGCTCTATCTGTTACCCCATTTACTCCCTACGGGGACATTATTGTGTGCCAGTCATAAATGCTGCTGGGTTTGAGATCTGGTATAACATATGAGAAACAGATTTTCTGCGATAATACCAAAAGGCAAAGAAGAGATTCCTTCTCTTCAGCCCTTCAGGTCCCAACGAATATTTTCCTCTCTTTTTTATCACGAGTGCTGACCTTCTTTTTTGGTTGTTACTGTTTTTGCTTTTGTTTTCCCTTCTTTTTCCTTTCCTGTCTACTTACGTCACGGATCCATGAGAGAGATCAGTATAGATATCTACACAAAGGTATGGGTAAGGCAAATGTGATTGTGTGGCATCTGTTCTACTTGAGAGAAAAATACCAACAGGAGGAACAACAGCTAACTATTTAACTGCATACCTAAAATGCATCTATGTTGCTTGAACGAAATGTTAGTAAAGAATCCTGAATAAATATTTTTATGTTTTAAATTACTGGATTTGTATAGGATAAAACATCCAGAAAATACGTTACTGACCCTAAATAAAAAAAAAAAAAATCAGATAGTGTTCAAGAGAATCAGACACTGGGTAATGTAAATATGTCCACAATTGCCTCTGGTCTTTACAGGTTCTATTATGACACAAGCTACTACCACAGATGAAATATCCAAAGGCTAATTCGTAATAAAGTCTGTTTTGGAACCCTTTCAAATATTTTATAATTCAAAATAATAAAAACATCACTCACAGAAATTACAGTGAGATAATCAGCTCATCTTTGACACCATTTTGATGACCAATATTTTAGATATTTTATGGCTATATAATCAGAGAATTTGACAATAAACTTCATAATATATAGGTCTATGAAAGACTATGTGAAGGAAAAATTGTGTTTGGTCAGTTAAGACACAAAAGTGACAAAAGAAGATTTATGTGACATCAACAGAGTGTAAGTGACCCTACTAAATCTCATTAGCTGCAGAAATAAATTCTTGACAATAGAAACAGAAATTACCATCAACACTTACATCTAGACACTAGGAAAAAGAATGAAAAAAATTCTCATTTACTTCTTAAAACATGTAAAACGTGCATAAATTTAAAAATCTAGTAATTCATCCATTGAGAAAAACATTTTTTTCCCTCAGGAAGATAGCAGTTTTGCAAAATCTGTAATATTGGCACAGAATTTTAAAAAGTGGAAAAGCGTTCTCTGAAAATAGAAAACAAATAAATTATAGCTCAGACTTTCTTTTAACCTACCAGAATTAAATGGGCTAAGACCATCCAACAGGAATGTTTGCACTAAGCTAATATTTATACATATAAACCCTCTCGTTTTAGTTTTGATCTTTCTCTTAAACATCATGAATTTTACAGCTTGGCAAAGTGTTGTATTTGCCATCCAAAACCCAAATGGCTAATGGTAGACGAAAAGTGTAAACTTCTAGGTCAGTCTTCTTAAAAGAGAACCAGGACCTTCCCGGTATTTCGGCTCTGGCTTGTGTGTAACATTGTGTAATTTGTTATAATGTTAACATGATAATATTTATAGTTTGGTTGAAAATTTTTTTTAATTATTAAATTTATTGGGGTGACAATGTTTGGTTGAAATTTTTTAAATAATGAGTGACATAAGAAAATGTTAGCAAACTTAAGGGTGAAGGCAGGTCATTAGAAAAATGGTTTTTATATCCATTGAGTGGGCATTGAAGGAAGCTTGTCCAGTGCCATGAATGTATTTCTATACTACCCTGACCAAGTAAAATAATCCCTACCTTCCTGATTATATCATGCTCTCAAACCTTATAAAGAAGAAAAAGAAAAAGATAAAAGAAAACCTCAGGACACATTTGTAGTAAAAATATGTCTGCTATCAATCACCAAAGCCCCAGAATAAGAGCAGAATAATTTATAGGAATATTGAGAATCCACTGAAAATATTTTCGAGGGCCCTTGTTATTTTCGGGACCAGGCACAGGGAAAGTGGTACCATGCAGCAGGACCAGCTTTTCAAGGCTAAAGTGTGGTAGGATAACAGAGGGTTAGGGGTAGAGGGTGTTTCACTGCATGGCAAACCTCACAGATTTCTTGACAATATTAAAGCAACAAGCCCAAGATTTTCAAATTCCTGAAGACTACAATTTTCTCCCCCACCCAAACTCCTAAGAAATAGTGGCCTGTCTTGAAAAGCAAATTATAGAAAAGGGGACTCTCTTTGAAATAGCATTTATTGCACTCCTAAAAACAGATAGATCTGTTTATATAATGTATACACATTTCAGAACTTGAATACCTGTCAATTAAGTGCTACAGATGCAGAGGTCCCCATAAAGGATTTGCATGGTTGTGAGAGCAAGTGTGTTTCTATATTAAAGAGCAGATTGGTCATTGGGACAATCTCCCACGACAAACAAGGGAATTTCTGATCTGATCACCCTCAAGAAGCTTTGGGGTTGAGGAAGACACACAAGCAAGATTACGCCTCTTTCTGTTAACAATTCCCACTTTTTTAAAAAAGCTCCTGACAATCTGTATCTTCCCTGGGTAACCTCTGCGAAGGCAAAAACAAGTCCCGTATTCACAGTGAACACTTTTATAAATAAGATCATCTGGGGCTGTGTATTTATACTAATTAATGATTACAGCCCAGAATCTCTACTGGATTTATTACATCTCTCAGGTCTAACACAAAATGAAGCACTAAAGCTGGATGAGGAAATAAATGAATGAAAAGAAAGGTACTGTCTTTCAGTTTCATACTGTCCGGAGGTCATCTGAGGGTCTCAAAAAGAAAAAAACACTGGTCAAGAGTTTAAGTTTAGGACAGTTAACTACTTTGTTGAAGGAAAGAAAAGTCTACTTAGATTTATCAAGTGTTTGTTTTATTTTCTTTTGTATTGAGTAGGAGGGAGGGTTCAAGGCACAGAAGTTTCTCAATTCTGGTGCATAGTGATATGGAAATACAAACGATTAAAAAACGGTCACTAAAATTGTGTCGTAGTATTATTTTGCTTTAAATTCCATAGCCTTAGCTCTGTTTCAACAGGATATTTACATGGAATGCTACATATACAATTTCAAGTCTTTGTCGACATTAACCATAACAACAAAAAATTACTTAAGAAATGTTTGCCAGAAAATTCAAACCACTAAACACAACGTATTGAGAATTTTTTCAAATTCAAAGTAATTTAACCTTTGTGATCTCAAACTTTGAGCACTTCATTTCGACATCTAATCTGTAAATTCTTCATATAAAATTTGTTTTTGTAATATAATAATCTTACCTTAGGATTTTCTGTGAAATGTGAGGTTGTTAATTTGACCCAAATTGACAATCAATATAATAGTTTATACCAAGTGTAGTAACCAAGTTAAAAAGCAAATAAATTTGGATTACCTCATTGCAATGCTACATGGATATTTGGGGAAATCTATAAACCTTTCATTTAAATGACTTGGCTGGCAAGTTTCCCTTTCTCCTCACTATAAACTTTCTTTCTCAAAAAGTTTGAGAATTAGGTCAGTTTTATTCTCAACCAGTTATGTTATTTAGATTCAGATGTTTCACACTATTTTATCTTTACGTCACAAATTCATTTCTAAAAATTATTTTGTTTCCAAAAACAACTAGGATCATACTATGTTAAAAAATGTTTTAAGTATACGGAATCACTGAAACCTTCTCGAGTCTCGGCATATACAATTGGCTCATTTTCCTGAATTATCACATTTACTCACACACAAATATTTCCATAAGACAAATGACACACACATACACACACACACACACACACACACACACACACACACACACACACCCTCTCATATGTTTCAAGTGATGACATATAGGAAAAAATAGGGACTCTCCCAGTCATATAAAATGTTAACTACACAATTTTCTCCGGTTGAAAAAGACCCTACCTTATTTGCATGTGTGATATTGGTACAGTACCACGAGAGAGAAATCTTTAATTAAAGTATGAGTTTAAATTTAATTAGATAAATGTGCTGTGTGAAGATTTATACCATGTCCCCACTCAGTAGCTAAAGAGGTACCCACTCAGAAAACATTCTGCCGAGATCCTTCTGAAGGATAGACATGCCTACGGACTCACCATTTGCCTAGAGCAGAGACCCCTGAATTTGAGAACAAAAGGGGCCATAGAGATCTTGTCTTTGATGCTCACACCTTTATAGGTGAAGTAACTGAAGTTCAGAGCAGTTAATAACTCGCCCAAGGGCTCACCACTGGTTAACAGCAAATGTGAAACACTATCTCGTCTAATCCAAGCTCTTCCCTGTTCTAAGGAACGCATTTCACACCTAAGTAAACAACTCTATAAAAATACATTGCTTGCCATCTTAATTTTTTCTCCTGTTGAACTTGAGATCATCAGGCATATACCGATTTATTTAGACTTTCTAGATATTAGAATCCATTTCTTTTGTCTCTCTTTCCAACCCTGTCCATTTTACACTGTTCTATGCCATCCCATAGCTCCTCACCTGAAAATACTCACTTTGGTTTAATGTGGGGGAAGCAGAAGGAAATGTATGTAGACAGAATCTCTGAGGGTCTTCCTATGAGGTGAACACCCTATACGTGCTACTCTCAGCACAAGTACAATATATGATCTTGCCACTTGGAAATATTATGGATGATTAATTAGTTAGCATTTGTAAAGTGCTTTGAAAATGAAAAGTGCTATTATGACACCTAATTAAATTTCTCTCTTCTATATTCAGCAACAATTTCATTTGTATCTGTTTCTGTGCCAAGAACATAGCTATGAAGGCTCATAGAAGTATTCATACGAAAGCTAGTCATATGTGTGTTTTGCTTCTTTCTTCTTTAAAAAAAAATCTATGCTTTTATCATGTCTTCTTGCCTCTGGACACAGATCTGCCTCGAATGGGCGCCTCTTCAGAAGTCAATGGTGCATTTTGGAGTGAAATGCTTTTTAGTAAATAGTTTTGTTGTGCATGGCAAAACAGCTTACCGACAAGGTAAAGGCTGATTCACAAAGAGCCAGCCACAAATGATCACATATGCCCTTCATCAGTTATGGCACGACTGCCCCTCAGATGAACAGAAACATGCAGAGGCAGCATTGGTTGAAGCAAAACCTTTGGTACGTCTGAATCATTCCCTTGAATATTTAAGGTGGTATTGCCAGTGGGACCTTGTCAACATCTTTCCACACTGGTTAGGCTACTGTCTTAACCTGTAGTGATGCCGCAGAAATGCAGAATAATTTGGTTGGTCTGGTTTTGCTGCTGCATGTAGACGCCCAACAGAGCATCCAGGGAGAGAAGAGAGAGGCGTGTGTGGAAATTCAATCTGATTTAGAAATCAACTCTCCTGTAGGTAATGTTGTGTTCTAATAAAGACCTGGAAATACAGACTCAGAGGGTGTAATTAACAGAGTTGGGAAATCAAAAAGCCAGAAAACTGTTAACAGAGAAGTATTTCTATTGTTCAGAACATGTTTTGTGCATTAGGAAAACGAAGCCAAATTCTTTCTCTTGGCATCCACCCTTAAAAGCACATCAGCTAATGAAGAGGGGCATCAGAGTTGACATCATGGCATAACCAGCAGCCTGAGACCTATTTGTATGTGGTTAGAAGCTAAATTCTAGTTTACTGCTGATGTCATTAGTCAAACTTGCATTAGAGATGTGGACTGGCAAGCTTTCCATTTCTTCCACATAATAAACAACCACGGCATACCACAGACAAACATAAATCTGAGCATGTCCTGCATCCTGAAAAGTTGTGTGGTGTCTACATTCCGGACAGTTCCCACTGCCAGAGCCATGAGAGCAGAGGCAAGCTGCAGTGATGACACATGACCCTTCTGCTTTGCAAGCTCTATACCAAGGCAAGTGACCCCCCAGTCTGGCCTGAGCACAAATGAATGGAAATGGTTTTGCAGCAAACGTACTTAGCTAGAAATGCTGGCAGCCAAAGCTCCACTTGATAAACTCAGCAGGAAATAAAGAAAACTAAGCCCTCCTTTAAGGAACACGGTTTGATCTGCTGCATGAATGTGTACATTGTAAAAATTGAATTGTGCACCCATAATTTCTGGTAGACTGTACAAATCTACTGTAAAAACCATACAAGTACACTGTACATCTACCCTGGCTATTGAAATTCTGAGACAGCATTCTTTAAATACATTTTTCTAAGAAATTCCATGGAAGTATAAATAACCAAAGTCAGACTTCACATATCTGGCAAAAGCAAACGTCAAAATTGGGTAAATTTATATTTTATTGCTGCTTCTCTTTATTTTGGAGTGATTTCCTTTCTACTTGGCAAGATATACAGTACTTTAGCCCAAACTCAGTTGAATTTCCAGTACAATCTCTGTGGTATATATGTTAACAGAAGTATACTGGGGTAGGTGTTCCAAAAGCTCAATTAATCTTTATTTATTGTTAATCTTGTTTTATTTCAGGAAAAAATATGTGTGTGCGCGCCTCTGCCTGTACACTCACACGCAAACACACATATCCATTGACTGAATAATCTCCAGAGGTTTCTACTGAAGTATTTTCTACAAGAGAAACAGTTGAGTTAATCACCCCCAGTACAAATTAGGGGTGCTCAGGACCGAACCATTTGCTCTTCCATTGGCCTCCTGACAGTGTGTGCTTTTCATTAATGCCATTCCCTCCATGGAATTATTGACGTCTCACTTTAAATACACTTTTCTGTAAGTCAACCAACAAAACTAATTAGGAACTGTGAAAGGCTATATTGATAGAGTCAAACTATATAAAACAGTTCTGACAATTCTCCTGGAGGACTCCATATATCATGGGACTTTGGGCTCAGCTTTGGGCTCTTTCTGGCTAGAATATAAATAAACTAAAGTAAAATCTCAGGTTTTAAAGTGACTTTAAAGAACCACACATTTCCTGAAAGAACCATTTTCAAATTACATATAAACATGTTTAATCAGTCTTTACTGTTCTAAGTGGCAGGGGGATTTCACAGGGGCCTGACTCAGTGACCTACAGACTGGTGGCTCAGGCCCCAGCAGTGTCTACATGAGGCTACTGGCTTGATCTGTCTCACTGAATTGACAAGTGAGTTCGGTCACCACAAATCTGACTGGCTTCCCTTCTATTCACACACCAGCCCTCATGGTTCCTAGCTACACCCCCAACAATCTGGTAGCTGGAACCTGAGAGAGGTTCAACCAAGGATAACAACCACAAGAAAACCATTGAAGCACCCCCTAAGTTAAGGGGGCATCGTCAAACCAGTGACCGTGCTAGCGTGGGCATACACGCACCAGAGCAGTGGTTTCTACAGGAGACAGAAATGGTTATTTTCTTACGCGTTCATCACAAGACAGCAAAGGGTGCAGATAGAAGCACAAGGCCTGTTCTGACACGTAGTATACTGTACAGTTAGTAGGCCTCTCTAAGCCTTGATGTCTGTATCTCTGCAGGGATGACTGAGCCAGTGACGGCTGCTCCTACTATACAATCCTACCACTGATTCTACAGTACGACACCACACCGCGGCCGCCACCACAACCACTGTGACTGCTGCTACTACAACAATGCTACAACACGCCGCCGCCATCACCACAACTGTGGCTATTACTGCTGCTGTTGCTATGCTAATACGACTATAACACTACTACTACGAATACCACCACGACTAATGCTCTTACTCTATCTATTCCTGTCTTCATATTGCTGCCTATTGTTATGGTGGCACGAATAGGGAAAGGCATGAACTTCATAGGTAAAGGCATGAACTCTAACAGGGACACTCCTGGCTTTCCATGTCAGTTCTGCCACTTACTACCTGTGGGATTTTGCATAAGCTGTTTAACCTCTCTATGCCTTAGTTTCCTCCTCTATAAAATAAGGGTGGTATTAGTAAATATCTCATCAGATTGTGATAACTATTCCCTGTGCTAATATTTATAAAGTATTTAGAATAGTGCCTGGCTTAAGGAAAATACTATATGACAGTATGCTAAAAAAATTAGCATGACTAATTCATAACTGGCAATAATGCAGCATGATGAGTAGAGTAGTAACTGTGTTTAACTTGTTACCTGTAAACAACATATTGCAGGCTGTCAACATTTATTTATTGATAGTTGATTATACAATCTTAGAATGGTAAGTGCCTAAACCAATTATCTATAAAACTGACGTACTGAATTCTTGTAACGAGCAATTTAAACGTGATTCAAGGATAGTCAATTGACTCCCTCCCCCTTCTCTCTCTGAAAACTGCTGTCAGCTCCCAACAAATGTCTCTGAATGTCTGAACGAGCCTTTGTTAAGGCTTTTCCCAGGTTCAAAGTATATGGTTGTGGCTGATACTACCAAGGTGATGCTTGAGGAGGGGCCACTCTGGAGAACACCAGTAGCAGTCATGCTAGTTAGTGAAATTTGGGATTCTCAATTAAAGTTTCTGGGAAAGAGTCCTTTCTAAGTGCAAAACAAACACTGAAATGCAGGGCTTCTGAGACACAATTTACTTTCACAGGGTGAGAAAGGGAGCTGCGGGCCCTTCCTCTGGCCATGACTTGCCCTCAGCCACACTTCTCTCTTCTATGCAGTCATAGAGTAAATGACAGTCTCCAAGACCAGTCACTGCTTACCAACAGATAAATTGCTCGAGGAAGGAGGGTTTGCACACAGTGGTCCTCTTATGTACTGTAAATTCTGGGCTTCCGTACCTTTCTGTGTTCTGTACAAAATAGCTATAACAATTAGATATAAGTTCGTAGAGAAGATAGAATGTGTTTTATTTTTTCTTTATACCCCCAGGGCTTGTCATGGTGCCCAGTGCACAGCAGGTTCGAACAAATGTTTGCTAAAGGAGTGAATTAATTAACGGACTAGATCTCTGAAACCCTTTCAGCAATACATTTTAGTCTCTGAGACTTACAGAATCGAGAGGCTACCTGAGTAATAGTTGGGTCTCTGGCTGGCAGCATTCGTTTCATTCTTTTCATAGTGAGAAGCTGTCAGGACCAGTGTTCTACAGCCATCAGCAGAAATGAACGAGTTCATCGTTTAATCATTGTGAAACACTGCCCAAAGTGGAACTTGTAATATTCTTAATTTAGTGAGGATTTTTTTCCTTCTTGTTATTAGCTGATATGCACTTCTTGCACGGCACTGCCAGATTCATCTCCTAGAAAAACTGATTTCATCATGTCCCTCCCTGCTCATAATCCTCAGTGACTCATTATTGCCTCAAAGATAATGACCATTTCCTCAGGGTGGCATTCCAGAGTCTCCATAGTCTGGCTCACACCCAATATGCCCTGCCACCTAAATCTCCCGTCTCTTTCAAGTGGATCAGTCTTTCAGCTCAACAGATCTATTGCCGATCCCTGAACACAGAGTTGGTCACCTGTCATTTCATTCATCTACTCAAGAGTTTGTATCTTGAGCAGCTGTTATAAACAGGACATCACCACCTTGCTCTTCATACCGTTTTCCTCAACTGAAGGAACCAAAGGCTGAGTCTCCTTCAATGACCTGTTCATTTCCTGCTTCCTTTATCAGGTCCTCTCTCCAAGGCCACCGAGCCCAGAAGCACTTTTCCTGGCCTGAATTTCTACAGCACTTCTTCTCTATAGCGTGCATGTGGCACATTGGTTATGAACTGCTTTGCATTATTCAACTTCCTGCTTCTCCACTTTCGTGGGGCTGAAAAACTTCTCCAGGGCATAGTTCATTTAGGCCCCCAATGCCTAATCTAGTCAACCATAAGCTTTTATTTATCCCTAGCAATTCCTGAAATTCAACCTACAGGACATGGACTTTTTTTTTTGAGCTTTTGTCACTTTATTGTTAACCAATGAATGTTATCCATAATTATAGATGTAATTGTAACTTAATCGCACAACAAAAAGATATGCTAATAGTAAAAGCCTGTTGGAATTTACCAAATATTCATTAATATATTTTTACTTTGCTGTATGAACATGTGTTCTCAACTGCTGATAATAAAAGTTATAATTGGTTTCATCACATGAACATTCTAAAGAATCAACCTTACCTATTCCTACAGTTTAGGTTCAGAGTGGGCTGCCTTTTTACGTAATGGGGGTTTATAAGCTCAGACCTCAGGGGAGATAGTTTTCCTGGAGAGCTTTTAAAAGCTGTTGTTATTCTTGGTATCATGGCTGCCTACTGAAGCAGATACAAGCAAAGGCTTGTATCTTTAAAATATCTTATTATTTAAATTGGATGCTGTTTGATGCCAAATGGAGAGTGAAGGATCCCTCTCCATTGTAAAGCAGAAGGTAAAAAGCTTGGAGAGCTTCTTGGGAAAATAAAAAGGAGTGGTTTTTTTCAAGTTCTCACAGCTCCAGTAAAGATGGTGTTGGCTTGGGGCTACTTTCCAACACGCTCTTGGCAACTGACTTATTCCTCTCAGTTAGTAGGAACTGTAGGTAAAATATGAACTGACGTGCATCTTCAACCAATCGTCTGGTGCCTTAGCTCTGAGATGTCAGCCTGCCGCTGCTTGGGAGGGAGACACACTGCAGTTGGGGGTTACATAGCTACGGCAGAAACCCCGTCTGGATCTTGTGGCCGGGCAGTAAGGACATGGGAGATATCATCTTTCCTTTTGAGAGCTGATGGTCACTGTGGATGTTCAAAGGAGCAGAAATTATACACTACCGTGGTTCCGGCCACATGCTCCTCCTCGCACCTCTGGCTCTCTCTTGAAACACTGGAATTAGGTGTGACACACAGTGTTTCACTACATACAGGCCGGCGTGCTGGTACTGCTGCCCGCCCAAACACACCAAGGGCCGTCGGTGTGAGAATGGCGGTTCTGTGGCTTTAAGAAAGAGCTGGTGCACCCTGCAGCAGCGAAGCCTGTAGATTCAGCTGTGTTCTTACCTCACTCTCCCTTCTGCAGTGACCTCACCCCGCCACAATACTACCATTCATGCAGATGGAGTGGAACGCTGCATACAAAAGTTTCATTTAGTCACATAAACAGGAATATTTCGCCTGTTTGATTAAAAATGAAAGCTAGATATTTGGCTTTCTGCAATTTGATGGGGCTGAAGGAGGGTTTTTTCTTTTTTTTAATAAGTTTAGTTTTAAAGACTAACATTGAAAAGAATAATAGAAAGAAAAAAAAACTTCCCCCCACCTTTTATTTTTGGAAAAATTGTGTTCCCTGGTAGGGTTACCCTTCTCTCATCCTATTTTGTATCACGGCCTTTAGATCCCCATAGATTTTCTATTTACTCTTAGAAAGGCAACCATAGGAAATCCAGACATTGAAACTTTTTCTCAATAGAGATCTAATTTAAAAAATTTTATTCATTTCATTTAACCAACTAGTTCATTATGACTCTCTCTCTCTCTCTGAATGTGTGTGAACACATATAACCATAAATGTTTAGAGTAAACCCAGAAAGTGCATGCCATTTAGTTGCTTTCAAAGTTGTAATGTACACCAGGTTGAAAAGAAGAACTGGAAAGAGGTTTCAAAGAACCCATCTCCCCAAGGGACACCTGTGGAATCATTGCTAATTTTAATTTCTGAAAAACATCTTTCTCAAAAACATCCTTCTTTTAATAAAAGAAGCCTGGAGTTGGAAAACAAATAAAGAAGAAAATAATATAATATGATTCTAACCCCTAATGATAACTTTCTGATGTATTCCTACCAAGTGTGTATGTGTGTGTGTGTGTGTGTGTGTGTGAGAGAGAGAGAGAGAGAGAGAGAGAGAGAGAGAGAGAGAGAGAGAGAGAGAGAGAGAGAGAGAGAAAGAGAGAAAGAAAGAGATGGGTAGATAGACATACAGATATATTGTACAGTCAGTATTATTTCTATTTTTTCCACATAGTATATTATTGTTATCACCTGGGCATTTTCTCATGACATTATTTGTTTTTGAAAACATGATTTTAATTTTTGTACAGCATTCCACTACGTCCTTATTGTTGGGCATTTATATTATTTCAAAATTCCCAAATTACTTCCCTAATACTTAATTGCACTGTAGTGAATATCTTGAACATAAATCTCTACCTAGGTCTGCAATTATTTTCTTAAGAATGATTCTTTTAGGTGGAATGAAGGATACAGACATCGTCAAGGTGAACACCCTCAAAGGGGGCTACAACTTGCCAAATTATTTTCCAGAAAGTGTAATCATATATATGGCACATGATTGACATCTTCTTAGCCTATGTACTTTAGTATTAAGTATGTTAGAGAACAGCATCTCTTAAAACAATTTCCACCAAAAAAATATATTTTTTCCTAACCTCCTAACTATTTCTAACAATAAAAAAAAAAAGAAAGAAACCCCTTTAGAAAAGGACAAAGAGTGGCAGATAAGCTAGTTTCTTCTTTCAATGACCTGCCAGGTAGCAGAAATTCTTCTTTTTCTAACTATGTAGGGGATAAGAATATATCCATGCATTATTTAAGACATGTTATCCTAAAAGAAGACATTGTAATAGACATTGCCTCAAAAAGTTGTATAACTATCAATGTTTATTAGATGAGTTATATTTTACATGTACTGGAACTGAAATTGCTATTTAAAATGAAACCCTGGGGTAAATCCTTCGAAAAAGTGATGAATTCCTTTGTTCATGGAGGAAATTACATCAGTATTTCTTTCACAAATTCAGATTTCTATGTGAAGATTTTTCTTAAAACGGGGTATACCTTAGTCTCAAGTTATCTTCCAGAGATATTTATTAATTACAAAGGAAAAGATAACTTTATGTAGTGGAGAAACCTGGCAGATATCACCTTAACTGAGTGATTGAGGTTAATATCACCAGTAATGAGGTTTATAATAATCATGGACCTCATTGCGTGAGGTGCTGACAAGGGCACAACATCACCTCTTCTAAAACATGTGTCATTGCATGAGAAAGCACCAGACAAACACAAAGTGGGGAACATTTCATAAAATAGTAGACAAAAATGTCAAGATAAAAGACTGACCAACTGCCACAGATTGGATGCGACCAAGGAGACGTGAGAACTACATTCAATGTGAGATACCAAGTTGGGTGCTGAAACGGAAGCAACACATGAAGAGAGAAAAATGGGGAAGTCTGAATAAAGTCTGTCATTTAGCTAACAGCATTGCACCAGTGCGAAATCCCTGGTTTTGATTATTATTATGGTTGTATAGGATGTTAACGCTAAGGAAAGCTGTGTGAAGGGTACATGGGAATTCTCTGTACTATTTTTGCAACTTTTCTATAAGTCTAAAATGATTTCAAAACAAAATGTTAAGAAACCTACAATATTAATAATGAAAAGAAAAATAACATGCACCTTTAAGATATCACACTTTCACATAAGGAGGCAAGTCCTATCTGGAAGGCTCCAATCGTTCTGGATGTTTGTAGACCACAACTAACTCCATGACTGAGTAGGAAATCACTCTGTAGAAAATGATAATTATGGCAATCCCTTCGAACAGAGTCATGGCTTTCTTAGAATGCTGAGAATGGCATCTTAGTTAATAACTCACACAGAGACAAAGGACCATCTCTCTTCTCCACTTCATCCCCACTGGGCCAGGCTCAGTCCATTTGTGCGGCCTGATACTTCCCAGGCTTGTGGGCAACCAAATCACTTCCTTTGTTGGCTAATGAGGGAGGCAACCTTCCTATTTGGGAGACGCCTAGGGAATCTAAACCAAAACCTTTCATCCAAGGATATGTCATTTAATTCTTGATCAGATTATCAAATATTCCATTTCTACCCTTAAAAAATTTCAGAATCTGTACAAAAGCAGATGGATAATTGAAAGATTCCATAGGGACAATTAGGCCTATGTTTAGCACAGTCCTAAAAACTGATGGAAACCTGAAATTTCATTACCTGATAAATTCATTCCATAAAAATTAGATTTCAACTCATGACACTTCAATTACATATTTAAAATGAGCATTTAATTTGATAATTACTACATGCTAATTAGGTGTAAGTGTATCATGGAAAATATATCTTCTCTGGGTTTAATTACCATATTGCAGAAACATCAAAATAAGACTTAATTCATATGCTTTAATCATCTTTTACTAATTAAAATATAATAAGTATGGAAACTGGAAGCATAGAACTCTAATAAGAAAGAATTACATATCTCTGATTAAGGCTCAAAATATATTTTTTATACGTCTTGTATATCAGATACCTATGGTATAGGTTTAAAATGGTTAATGTGCAGCCAGTCTCACCTTTAAAATAAAATTTATAAGTTTTCTTGTCAGAAATTTGTAATGTGGGTGGAAAAGCCGGCCCCAACAACTCCAAACAAGATACTATTTCATATAAAGCTTAAAAACAAGCAAAATTAAAGAATGCATTGTTAAGAAACCCATACATGCATGATAAAACTTTGATAAATGCTAAGGAATGATGAGCACAAACTTCAGAATGGGGGGACCGCTAGGGTGGAGTAGGAGGATGCAATGAAGACGAGTACACACGTAGTTAGAGAAGGCTGGTGATGTACTGGGGCTGGGCGGTGGGTTCACGGGTATTTGTTACATCATTGTGTTGTGTCATATACGTGTGCACTACCTACATTCTCATTTTAAAACTACTAAGTGACAAAAGAAAACAAATGTTTACTTCCACTTGAAATGCTGTCTATTACTATGACCATCAGTTAGGAAACGTACTTGATCATTTGCATACATTGATTTGTTATTAAAAGTTCTATTTTGGGTCTAATATTATATCTAGAAAAAATATAGTATACTTTTTAACATTGTGCATATTTAAAAAATATTAGTTGCCAAGAATGATGTCAAATTTCAGCTTAGCCAACTTCTTGGCCAATTGGAGTCTACTTCTGAGACATGTAAAACTATTTATCTTGCACAAAAATCTGGCAACTCCATTAAACATTTCTTCTACTCATACTGATGTATTAGGTGCCCCTAGCAACCTAACAAACACAAAATAACCTTAAAGATTGCCTTGAAAAATCAGCTGATTCCATCATTATGAAGATTGTTATGAGACCTATAAAATGCAGATGGCATTTGATAGAACTCAAAACAATCATTTAAAGACTGTTTTAAAACCAGCATCTATGGTCTTTTGTTTTAATGAAGACAACATACAATGAACATATGGAAACTGATCAAAGTTGGCCAGTGTACAAACTGCTTCATAATTTGCAGTATCCAACGATTTCTTGTTCAAGAATAATTTCCTCCAAGTCACTTGTGTTCAAACCACTTCTTTTAATAGGTGGACCCTCCAACAGCTACGTGCCACCCAATGGGGTTTGAAGCAGAGGAGGCAAGAGTGACTCAGATTGGAGGAGCGCCTTGTAAATCAGCCAAATGCATCACTGGGACATCCATCAGGGCGGTGTGCCCTTTCTCCATTGCTGTAGTCATGAAGTCATGGGCCTGCCATGGAGCTAACATATTATTAAAATAAATCACTGGCCTGAAGACTTGAGTTTAAATGCCAATTAACTCATAAGTAAATGAGAAGGAGCTGATTTGTCTCACCCAGAATGCTGTTCGGAGAAGTTGCTGAGATTACCACTCTGTGTTGAGGCCTTGGCTCTCACACTTGCTGAAATACCCGGCAAATAAGGAGCTAGAGCATGTGCCTTGTAAGGCCAGGCTTGGATTAGCTTGCAAATTCCCTCTCCCACTTTTCTTCCTCGAGGATAGTTGCAATTGGCTTAAGGTAGCTTCAGGAAAAGCACAAACTTTCAAGAACATTAAACATTCATTGTTTAATGAAACAATCAAATAAATTTAAAAAAATCACAGCCACAATCAAAGCTCTTTGGTTGCTTTTTCTGTCCCTGCACAAAAGCACCTATGACACTGGAAGACAATTTTCATTGAGATTTTCTTCCCTTCCTTCATTTAGTTCCTTTCCAGGAAGAAATCTCAGAGACACACAAGCTCACTGTCCAGAAGACCAAGACCTACAAACCATTCTAAAATCCTAACTGCATGCTGGGGCACAGGCAGGCTTCTTTTTCTCACTGGCATGATGTGCTAAGTCAAGTCTCTGAGCAGAACTTTCTTTGCTCAGCCACATGCTTCCATGCCAAGTTCAAGCTTCATTTGTTCCATGGATAATGAAGTCTCCCTTTCCAAGCACGGAGTTGTCTCCACCAAGCCTGCTCAGGGCATTTGAAGAGTCTCATCCAGAACTCTGTGATTCTTCTTGTTTCATAGCCTTGAGCTCTCGAACCTTCTCTTCCTCGACCAGGACACATTCTCTCTCGTTTCCACGGATTCACACTCAGAATGCAGTCTCTACCTTCAAGATTGTCAAGTCTGGCTTTGAGTAAAGAGATTTACTACCCACACATTGTTCTTTCTCATGATGACAACTACAGTTATAACTTAGATTTTAAAGGAGTCCTACACATTTATTTGCTTGCCTCATTCATAAAAACCCACAGACCTAGGGATTTACCATGACGTTTGGCTTGTATGGATTTGGATTTGCATAGAGTCCCATGAAGGCAACCCAGGTCTTGCCTGCAGGAAAACAAAACACTAAACTTCAGCTCTTCATTCTCCCTGTTCCAAGTGACCCACAGACATGTTATTAAAACACAGTCTATTAAGTCACTATTTTTTTATCCTGCTTATCTAATGCCATCAGGTAACAAACCTTAATCTGAAGCCAGTCACATGGCAACAGGCCCAACTGGAATACATTCATGGACCCTGCCATATTGTTCTGGCTTGTCTCCTTTGGGAACAGACACCACCACACCACACGGGAACAGTGATTCCTGACATCTTACAGGATCTTCCTCATCTCTCACATCCAGCCGAGAAAGCTTGTTCCTTTGGGGAGGGGTGCTGTTAACAAATTAAAGGGCAAAACTGGTAAACAAAGATTGTTTTTCATCATCCATTACAAGCTTGGGAGGCTCTCATCTTTGTGCCATGCAAATGAGGGTCAAGTTCTCCCTGTCCATCATCGATAGGACAGGCCACAGGCGCCCCGTCAGCCAGGCCAGCCCAGCACAGGGGCTGAGAAACAGAGGGAGAAACTGGAAAAAATGCACTGGGACTGTTCCTCCTGGCTTGAGTGTCCGGGTTCAAGAGTGTGTGTGTGTCTCCTGTCTGCGGCTGTGGAAGCAGGAAGATGAGTCTCCTCCCCATTACAGGTTCCAGACAGCTGCCAGCAGACCTCCATGACATTGTTTCCTCACATAAAGGGAGCTGGCCCTAACTCCTTTTGGACAGAATTCTGCCATGCTGCAGATAACTGGCCTGTTGCTCAGCCACTTTGCAGTTCTAAAGGCTTCTTTCTCATTATGGGATTCATTTTAATGAGGAGTGATTGATGTATTCATCATCTATTATGGAAATAATGCTGCTGAGAATATTTAAAATATGGACAATGAAAGATCATTGGGTCACCGGCCAGGTAATGTGTGTGTATACGTGTGTGTGCACGTGTATGTGGGTATCCCTTTTTCTCCTCCTTTCCATCCGTCCTTGTTCACATAAGATTATACACTTTGGCAGTCCTCGTAGTATTTATAATATACTTACAGCAGAGGCAAGGCCTTCCAGAACTGCCCCAGGAAAGAAAGACTTGCTTCTAATATGGAAAATGATTGAAAAGATAGGGCTTGGAAAATAAGGTATTAAAAAAAAAAGGCTTATTTTAATTTTTTAAGAAAAAAAAAATTGGACTTCTTTTGCATTGAATCTCTTTCCTACATGGGAGCCTAAAGCTTCCAGCTCTGTAAGCCTCCCTGCCCTAAAATCCTAAGAAATGTCTGTGAACCAGCAAGGCGTTTTCTCCGGGGATTTCATTACTGAAAGGGCTCATTAGGAAAGACATTAAAATACGAATTACCTCATAAACTATTTAGTTGTGTACCCAGTGGGAGTGTGTACTTACTAGGGGCAGAGCTTTTCACAAATAGAGCTAATCAATTAAGCTTCACTAGAAACTGAAGGGGCCTTAAAAAGATGGAATAAGTCAGTGACCAAATACAAAAGGATTTGACAGGAAAAAACCATCTTCTGTAACACATCTGCTGAAGTTAACTAGCAGCTTTTGGGTAGAGTGGGGAATGCAAATTTTCCAGTCTTGGGCCAGAATCTTCTCAGGTTCAGTAGTACCTAGATCTGAACTCCTCCCAACTTAATGTGCCTGGGAACCAATCACCTGAGGATCTTATTAAAACGCAGGTTTTCATTTAGGAAGTCTGAGGTGGGCCCGAGATCCTGCATCTCCAACAAGCTCCTGGATGGTGCTGATGCTGTAAGTTCACGGACCCCATTCTGAGCAGCAAGGTCTCAGATTACGTAATTTAGCTACAAGACATGTTTCACGTAGCCTTCATGGTATTAAAATGGGCTGTCACAGACTGATGCCATATTGAACGTAACTTTACTTGCTGCTCTCCATGGCATGACAGAACGAAAGTTGTAGGCAGACTGCCCTTATAACTGAGCTTTCTTTCCCCTCGTGCTGCTAGAGAATTTATTTGTGCTAATATTAATGGTGAAACTTTCATGTAACACTATAAAAAAGGGGCCCATTGTAAAATTAGCTTTGTATCTCCATAGAGACCAACTTCTAAAGGAAATTCGACAGCACATTTTTAATAGTCAGATGGACTATCCCCTCCTCGGAATGAGGAAGTATTCGGTCAGGCGCTACAATTTCACATCAAGGCACTGAGCTGGCTAGCGTGGAGCCAGACTTCCTACTGGGGTGTTCATGCAGGCTCTCAGAGGAAGTACATGTCCTTAGGCAAAAGGGAGGGTTCAGAGTGTCCTGTGGAGTATGAAAATGGTAATCCTGAAAGCCTCAGACTGAGCGTCCTTGCTGGTCTTTTAGCAAACAGCGGAGTTCACTACTTCACTAATCTTGCCACTTGTTGAAGAAAAACATCAGCATTGCTTCAGCAGTCAGATCAATGTCTGCCGGGGCTCAGAAGGAAATCTCTCTCCTGTCCAGACAACTCCAAGCCAATTGCTAGAGGAGCAGCTTGCTCTGGCAGTGTGGACACATCTGCTCTAGGCTGTGGGCAGACATGGGTTTAAGTTCATAGCACAGGCAACAGCCACACACAGAGACGAGGGTGCACTTGCTCCTTTTCGGCTCTCTGAATACAGCTGGACACTCTGGGTAGCACTGGTACAACACCAAAGACCTCGGCTTGATCTGAGCCTGGGCACAAACTCACACAGAGGGGCACTACCCATTTCCCAAATTCCATCTGTTCTCTAGGACATCGAGCACGTGGCTGAGAATATGGCCAAATAAGAGCAAGTATACACTAGGTGATAAATATGGAGATACGGTACACGGACCTCAAAATCTACTCCTAGTTCAACAGCTGTCGCTTAAAACAAGGTGAGGTCTCAGAAGCCATATTCCCTCCTGTTACAATCACACTTTCAGTCTACTTCTGAGAACATTTAAACACTAGGTGTTTGCCTGAATGTGGTCGGAAAACCTATGTGAATATGACATATGGATGGACAGCTTTCATCTTTCTCTGAAGAAGCACTGGGACTAGGCTGAGGCAGAGAGTTACTGAGGGCACAGGATTTAAGGGGACACTCACTCTTGAAGTCATGCAAATACATTGGTGCAAAGCCATCACTTGCATCCGCCAGAGAGAGAGAGAGAGAGAGAGAGAGAGAGAGAGAGAGACAGAGAGAGAGAGAGAGAGAGAGAGACTGCCTTCTTAAATTTGTATCCTGGCACCTCTCTTATCTCACCCTAGTCCTAGCCCTGCTTTCAAGCTTCAGAAATGGACCAGTCTGCAAGCTCCTATGTCTGTCAAGTGAGAGCTCTTCACAGGAGAGGCCAACCAGCATTTGCAGGCTTTACAGATTCCTATAGAACTTCCACTGGAATTTGAGATCTGATTTTGCCAAAATATATCAGGGGGTCCTAGTCAGGGTTTCATTAAGATTGTAAGATTGAAGTAATCTTCCTATTACTTTTGGAAACTATCATGGGCTGAATTCCCCACCCACCCCACTCCTGGCCAATTCATGTTGAAGTCCTAACCTTCAGTACCTCTGAATGTGACTATCTTTGGAGATAGGACCTTTGAAGAGGTAATTAAAGTAAAAGAAAGTCATATGAGTGGGCTCTTATCCAATATGACTGCTGTCCCTCTAAGAATTAGAGATTAGGACACAGACACACAGAGGAAGACCACGAGAAGACACAGGGAGAAGGTGGCTGTCTGTAAACAAAGGGCAGAAGCCTGGAACAGGGTTCCACAATTCTCCAAAAGAACCAACCCTACTGATACCTTGAACTTGGACTCCTAGCCCCCAGGATTGTGAAACAATAAATTTCGGTTGTTTAAATTGCCCTGTTTGTCATACTTTGTTATGTTAGCTCTAACAAACCAATACAGAAACAAACAGTTTCCTATGTGTTCTAACGCCCACTTCTCTGGTTTTTCATTTTTTTCAGAAATAGCCGTGGTCATTATGGACAACTGACTGTAGTACCGTGGAGTCTACACTATCATATAGTCAAAGTCTTACTTCTCATATAGTCAAAGCAAAGCAAGAAAAAAGCAATAGTCTGTGTTATCGGTTGAAAATTTCCCAACTATATCACTACAGGTGATTAAGGGTTGGAGAGGCAGTAACATGCTTTAAGGAACCATAGATACAGTTTCGAGGTGAATGAAAATGTTAGAAAATGTTAGAAAATGTTGGTGTTATTAATGATGAGGAAGAGATGAAGGGTTTGTTCTTTATCTGAGATGAAGTAAGCATAGAGAATCACTTCAATTAGTTCAGCCCTCGCAGGGGGAAGATTTAATCTTTCTCTAGGTCATCTCCATCACTCCTACATCTGGTTTCGATGCTAAAAAGAATCAATCACTCAATTGCTCCCACATCAAAAAGTCACAATATATCAATCGAATGTGAGAATGGCACACTGTGGCTATTTTTAAGAGCTATGAAAACGTCAATATCTTAAGCTGGTAGGAGATGTGTGCCTTTGCTAATGACGAATCCCAAAGACATTGATTTCTATGGTCATATGATCATCATTCCTCTGGTTCCTAATCCAGTAATGGTATGGAATAGCCATAATGGAGCTCCTAGTAATAAAAGAAGAAAGTACAAAACATTCTTAATTCCAGAGGTATTGAGCTGTCTTTTTAAAAAGTGATATATCTTGACTGATAAAAATGTCACTCTACAAAACGTTGTACCAGGGGTATGCTCCCCTCAGAGAGAAACGTGTTTCCTTTTCTTCTCATTGAAGCCCAGGTGGCCACCCCCACAGCAAAATGAAAAGTCCCCAGGGGTGGTAGAGGGGAGTCCCTTCCCATACTACTCCATTCTTCTCTCAACACATGTAGACTGACTCTTTCAGATACATTATGGAATAAAAGGCTTTTGTGGGCAGCCCTGGGAAAGTCACCATCTCTGACCTTTCTTGTGAGGAAAACTGTGTTTTGAGTTCTGAATGACTGACTTTTAAACACACTTTGGGAACCCCACTACTATGTGAGAGTGAGGCCTGCCTTTAATAGAATTGTTTGCAGAAGATCCACCTTGGCATTCTACAGGCAACACTGTATAGCTTTTGAAATGTGTTCAACCCCAAAGCACTGTGGCAACTCAACAACTTTTAGTCAAGTAGAAATGAGTTAATTTAACAAGTGGGAAGAAAATTCACCATGTGGCTGGGTAATGTGTTCTTGGTCTTGAGAAGCTCAAAGCATCAAGTCCAGATAGAATATTGTTGTTTTGAATTTCTTTTGCCTGAATAAATATCAAACTACATTTTAACTAAATTTTAGAAATGACATACCAAGTGATAATGGGGGAAAAAGTTCTCCTTTTCTCCCAAACCATTCATGTCATCTTTCGAATTGCCTTTTTGTTTTCTAAGGAGTTAGACATAGGGAAGGGTCTTCTACTGGAAAAGGATGAAGAAGCAAGCTTGAGTTTATCCCATTTTTAGAGGGGATTTTAAATATTGCTCTATAAAACTGTTTTTCCCTTGACTTCACCCTCCATTTTACACAATTTCTAAAGACCTGATGTGAACCTGAGTCTCAGCACACTTTAGAGTAGTTTTGTTCAGGAGACCTTTCTCTGATACTCCCTTGAATGATTCTCTTCCTGGATGACAGGAAGAATTCCTTCAAACAGATTTCTGTGACTGGTGTTTCCCACACAACAAACTACATCATAATCCTAGAAATGGAATGACGAGTGGCTTTTGTGATAAGCAAGGCCTCAGTTGCTCTTTGTAGCACTTCCAGTGAGGAAAAATACCCAACCGAAAAGGGGAGTGTCATTATCAGTAACTTCAGGGAATAAATGGCCAGGGATGAGGTTTATGAAATCTAATTGTACAATTCAGAGGACAAATATTATACATGTACATAGTCATTTACTTACATTTTCATGGGCTCTGCCTAAGTCATCTGCTCTATAACTCCCTTAGAACTGCTTCAAGTTCCCTCACCTATTGGCATATAAAAGCTGCTTTTACAGAAGTCTCCGGGTTTCCAGCCTACAAATCAGCCAGTAATTTGCATAATCCTTAATACCTCCCTCCCCAATCCTTTTTTCAGCCACCTAATGCAAACAAGATCTGGCTCAAGCTTCCCTCAGCTAATCCATACTAACACCATTTAGAAGAGAGACTATTCCATGTAAGTTGGCACAGCCGAATAAGCTCCCCATTGTACAAAAATGGCAGTCTTAGTAGAAAGACATTAATGAATATGCCAGTGGGGACAGACTCAGCTTCTCAGTTGCTTGCTGGACTATAATGCTGGGAGAACTTGGGGAAACTTAATTTTATTTATTTTTAACCAAGGTAAGGAATTTAACTCTACTTTCTTGTCTGAATCCTAACAGCTCTTCAAGACCCAGATCAAGAGCAACAACTTCATGAAGACGGAAGACTGGCCTGACCCTCCAATTCTTTTCCCAACACCCAATAATCGGTCTCTCTTCTGCACTCAAAATCGTTTCTTGGTAATTTTTTATGACTCCTACCTTACCCATATAAATGTAAGTTATTTAGAGGCCGATACTATGTCTTATGCATTTTTGCCAAACCCACATCTGTAGCATAAACAATAAACGCTTCTTGAATACATAAATGCATGCCTATATATATATATATATACATACATTTTTAAAAATAAAAATTTAAAACTAACTTTTTAATGCTATTTCTTCCCCAGCATCTCCAGGCTTTGGCTCACTGTTTCTTCTCCCTGGAAAGGGCTCCCCCCCTCCCCCTGCCTCATCCTTCCAATATGCTTAGACAAGAACTGTTGAATAGAAATTTCTGTGATGAAGGAAATGTTCCTGATCTGTGCTGTCCACTATGGTAGGCACAAGCCCCATGGGGCTAATGAGCATCGAAAATGTGGCTATTGTAACTCGGATTTTAAATTTTTACTTTATTTTAATGAATTTAAAATTTCAATGGCCACAAGTAGGTAGTGGCTACTGTACTGGAGAGATTCAGAACTTGACTTACTCGAGAGGTCTTCCTGGAAGTCCACTTAGGAAGGAGGTCTCGTCACTGGCACCATGAAGGCAGATAAAGAATATGCTTTGTATTTGTCTCTATCATAACATTTATCACAACATACTTAGTTGTCAATTTATTTATCTGATTCCCTCATTGGACTGTAAGTCCACAAAGCCTTGAGTTATGTCCTATTCACAGTGTTATCCCCCCAAACTAAATATAATATTGGCATTTTGGAGGTGTTCAATAAAGATTTTTTGAATGAAAGAGTAAATAAATGAACTGATGGCTCAGTGGACTAGTAGATACATTTGTTCATATGTAATAAATCTACAAAACAGATCTCTTGGAACCAAGTGAACTGAGAACTAAGAGATTAATGGTGGTGAGGTGACAAATTATCTTTGTCTAAGGAGCATGCACAGCTCTTTAGCTTATCTTTTCTTACAAATGCAGGCACTGTCTTTGCATAACTGGAACTTAAGAACAACTCACTTATAGACCCCTGGTCATTAAGCCATGACTCTGTCCAGACTTGCTGTTTAAGGAAATTCCCAGGAGATAAAGTTCACTGCAATGATGGAGTGAGATAAACATGCTTTTGCTGTGATCCCATGTTCTCACATACCCCATACTGGTCTACAGAACAGCTGGACTCATTCATCAGATTTGAAAATAATCAGGTCTTCACACTCTGTTATCACGGGTATGGTTGTTCCAAAGGGTATATTGGCAAAGAGCCTTCTTTACCATGTCCCAGAGACTCAACCACCTCCATCCAAGGATCTGAGGGGCTCTTTCTCTCCTTCACTAGCATTTCTTCCAAGCCCACTTGCAGAGCATAAGGGAAGCTCTCATTCAAACCAATAATAATCCTAGGTGTTTTGGAAAAAAACTAAATGCCAAATGTTGGCATGGCACTTCTCATGTCATTTTAGGGTGCCTAGTTGAGTTTCATGGCTAGACATAGTCCAAATATTTGTATAATTTAAAGTAATTTGTACAGACATAGTAAAAGTCTATTTTAGGCAATGGAATTTAATATATATTTCTTGGTGAGCCTTTGGTCTTTTGTGTAATTTTAGCCCTAATTTTTAACATTAAAATATTTAATGCTATAAAATGTTTTCATATTCACATATTTGTGAACCGACAAGCCATAAAACAATAACAAGTGCTTGAAATTCTAAAATATGCACTGCACTGAACTCTATGTTTAAAATCAGCTTTTAATTATTTAAAAACTTTTTAAAAGTCATTTTTGTTTTTAGGTATTTCAATTAATTGGTGAATTCAAAGCAACAGCTGTATAACCCCCTTGGGTTTCTATATCCAAATATCTATAAAGAACAGTAATTTAGTGCATTAATCAAAACTAGGAGTTGAATTCTACAACTGAGTCTACCACAACTTTGCTGAATGATCAAAGGTAAGTACTTAATGTCTTTTAGTCTCAGTTTTCTCTTCTCTAAGACGATAGACTTTTTACGAGTGTTTTGTTTTGTTTTTCAATTGAAGTATCGTTGCCATACAATGTTGTATTCAGGTGTACAACACAGTGATTCAATTTTTAAATACCTTACAAAATGATCACTGTAAGTCTAGTAACCATCTGTCACCACACAAAGTTATTATAATATCATTGACTCTATTCCTTATGCTGTACATTACATTCACAAAAGTATGTTTTAAACATCATGAATTACACAAATAAAAGAAAGAGAAGAATCTTCTGAAGCAGGAACAATAAAATATAATAAAATAAAATTAAATTAAATAATAGACAGAGAGCCAGGTACTATGCCAAATAATTTCCTTGTTATTACCTTATTTAATCCTCAAATAACTCATAAGAGAGACCCCACCACTATCCCCATTTTATAGTTGAGGAAAAGAGGAACAGAGAGGCTAAGTAACCAGGTCATGCAGCTAAGATGGGAAGCCAGGCAGTCTGATTGTTGGGTCTCTGTTCCCACCCAATGCTTCATTCTGCTTCTCAAAGAGGAAAAAACAAGCAAACAAAAACAAACAACAAAAACAAACAAACAAAGCAAAACAAGAACACCCCACCTTATTCTTAATTCCAGTTGAGAGCTGTGTCTCCTATAAAAAGGTCATCCTGACAGTCTACGGGAAAGGTCTGAAAATGTTCCGTATATCTTTAAAAAAGGAGCTAGCAGTCATTATTCGTATTATTCTTAAAGACACAGAGACTTGGTATTTTCCAGTTTAATATTCAAGGTTTCAAATATTAAAAAAACAACCCTCAAATTCCATGACCTACAGTAACAGGAACTTCTGCTGGGGCACAGATTTGAACGGCATTTTCTACACAGCTCTGGATGGGAATATGATTGTCAGTCTGGCTTTCCATCCAAGGTCAGGATTGCAATTTGGTTTTCTCCTCTCCTCGTTGCCCTTGGGGACAGGCAAATGATGTGTTACACGTATGGGTCTGGGGATTCACAACAATGCCAGGCAAAACCCTTAGGAATGTCAGGAGCCTACTGTTTTATAAAAAGGAGGCCTAGTGCTGAGTTGATGCTAATATTTGCCAATTAATTGTCACTGCTTCCATGCTTTCACCCCTACTAGAATCCAGTCGTCATGCTGTTTTTACGTTGCCAAACACCCAGCATGAAAGAGTTAGATCCCATAGCTGGATTCAAATCCTCGGTCTGTCATTTGCTGGCTGAGGGATCTTAGGCACTGGCCTCCGTAGATTAGTTCATTGGCCGGTAAAAACAGGGATAACTGCCTCATAGGAAAGCTGTGTGGATTAAATAAGATAATACATGTGAATGGCTCATCTCAGTTCTTTATGTGCGGTTCCTCACTGCATCTTCATTACATGGAAATCATGTGGCAACATGGTCCACACTCAATGCATGTTTGATTTTATTATAGAATCACTCATGTTCATCCATTCGACAAAGAGAGATTTTGTGCCAGCTATGTACTAGGATTCAGATCCTTCCCCTCTGAGAGCCTAGGTTCTAGTAAGGAGGTTACAGAAGACTCAGCCGACCTTAGAATAATACTCCATTGATGGCACAGCAAGAGAAGGCAGGGTTCTTTGCGATAGACAATAATTCTGGGAAAAAGAGAAGGCAGCAGGAAAAGAGAAGGACCAAATATGAGATGGAATGACTCCATAAAAGAGGTCTTGGCTGCGAGTCTACAGGAGCTGAGCAGGGCTGTCGAGGACAGGACATTGAGGACGTCACTCATTCATGGAGTCACCAGGAGTCGAAGCCCCACCCAATGGCACATAACAACGATAACATATCTCCCCAGGGAACTTAAGCTGTTTTATATTTCCTGTTTAACTTGCTTGCTTGAGAATGGATTCAGCAATATTTAACGACCAGTAAAGATAAAAGTTTAATCAATATAAATTCATATCCTTACTACATAGTGACTGGTGAATAAAAAAATGGACAGAGGTTGATTTCTCATAAGGGGAGTATCCATATAATCCTCCCTCAGGTAGTCATGAAAGATACAAACATATCTGCAGTTTATTTAAAATATGCAGGTCTGTATTTAAATAAACAAAGTCTAGATTAGATAAACACAGAAATATTCTTAGAGAAACTAATATTTTTGCAATAAATAAGTTGACTAACTATAAAAATCAGCAAGCTTAAGGAGAATTTGGAAAAAAACCCTAAAAACATTGTGCTTCCAAGCAAGAGTCATGTAAACAAAACAAGACACGAGAAAAACAAATATTATTTTAACGTATGCATTTAGTCTTAGAAGCAAACAATTAGTAAAACAAGGTTGTAAAGCCAGCTAATTAATAAGAATTTGAAAAATGCAAAAGAGGGAGGACAACCTGTTCTCATCGTTTGTTCCCTGGATTCCAACACTAATCCCAATTAAGAAGAATTGCCTTAAAGTACAGAGATGTATCACGGAAGAAAATGAAGTGGCAAGAAATATAGAAAAAGATGTGCAACATTTCCTATAATGTAAGAACTGCAAACAAAAACTGGCAAAGATTTTGTTAGAGAGCGATAATGCTTTCTGCAACTACTGAAAGATGGACGTCCTCCTATATTACAGGAGGATATCTCCTCTATTTCATTACACAAATGGAAACTAGTATACATTTTAAGAAATTTAGCAGTATATATACAAAGTCCTTAAAATGTTCATTCCCTTTGACCTGGTAATTCTAATTCTTGCAATGTATCCTAATGGAATAACCAATGATGTAATTAAATCATTTCAGATCAGATTTTTTTGTTTGATATATTTTTATAATTAAAGGGTTATTTATAGTTGAGAAAGTCTAAATATGCATAAATAGAAATAGGAAACAATTAAATTTCTCATGTGAAACCCATAGAATAAATTATGCAATTACTAAGATGTTTTCAAAAAATACTTAATGATATGGGAAAATGCTCATAATATCACATGAAATTTTTTGAAAGCAGGAGTATAAACCTAATTTTGATATATTACTATATGAACAGAAAAAAAGATAAAAGAATATTTTCATTTTAACATATCCCCTAAAGTTTGCCAGTATGCAGTTGACCCTTGAACAACATGAGTTTGAATTGCATGTTTTCACTTATACACAATATTTTTTGAATAAATATACAGTCAACCCCTCCATATCCCCAGGTTTCTCATGCATGGGTTCAATCAACCCCAGATCAAAAACAGTATTTTCAATTGTAGTTTAGAATCCATGTAAGTAAAGGGTCACCGTAAAATATACGTGCATTTGTGCCTGCATTCGGGGGTCGGTGCCCCCGACCTCTATGTCTTTCAAGGGTCACCTATATATTCACTTTGGACCAAAACTACATTGGAATCCTGAATTTATGTATTTTTTTAAAGTACTGAAGTCCTCGGCCTGCATCAAGGGGATTTCAATACTGAAGTATCAAAACACCTTCTTATAAAGCCATGGCACATTCCGGTGGTGCCACACCAACGGCCCAGAGATCTCATGCAAGGTGCCTCTGCAGAGCTGTACTTGGCAGTGGCTGGCAGAACCCCCAGGTACAGGTTTTGGGAAATTATGGGAAGGACTCTCACCTGCTCAAATATCTCTCCCACCCACTTATTATGGGTCCTGAAATTCCATGAATCAATGATCTGTAAATCCTACCTTATGCCCAGTCCTTAAAAAAAAGAAAGGAAAAAAACGCCCACAGTGTGGGGTGACATATTAAGTCACAGTAACATTTCCATCTAAATTAGTTTCATCAGACTTTTCCTTCCTTCATTCTATCAACAACAATTTACCAGGCACCTAGAACATGCAGGAGATTTGCCAACCTGAGGATAGGGAGCTGAATCAAATTGGCCTCTGTTCTCAAGGGGTTCACAGGCTGGCAGTGAGGCAGGTACACAGACAATGACGTGAAGAAATAAATAAGGTGTAAATGGAGTCTAACGGAGCAGAAGGCGTGGCTCCTGTATAACTGAGGAAGTTGAGAAGACTTTACAGGAAAGATACATTTGAGCTGAGTCTTGCAAAAAAGGAAGTGTGGTTTGCAGAGGCAACGGAAATAGGATAGGATAGGCAAGGCAGCCAGAGAGAGCGAGAAGCCCTCTGGAAAATACCAGGCTCCAGAAAGGGGCTTTTGGAGAGGGACTATGGTGTGCAGATCTGAGCGGAGCAGAAGAGGCTGGAAGAAACACAGGACCAGACTGAAGCCTCGAGTACGGTGGAGACATGGGCGCATTTCCACGTGGTAGTCCCAAAAGGGGAGAGGATGTGCCAGGAAAGGGTGCAAGTGAAACACTTGCCAACTCTGAAATTCTACCCAAGTGCACTCTTGCTCCCTCCGGCACTTCAGATCTGGCTTTCTATGGAAAACAGGTTACTACCTCGCCCCTCTGGTTGCACTTTTAGGTTCTAGGATCCAAGGCCACAGTTGGATGAAAATCTTGTCCTTCTTAAACACATCTTCTGTTCTGGTGACTGCAAATACTGTTTCGAAATAAAAATACTTGATGTTTATTTCTTTTTTTGTTTGGGACTTAACTATTCTGAGAACCTAATGATTCATCATATTGATACTAAGGCAAATACAACAACCACATAGCCCTCTAGGACAGCTAGCTTTTCAAACTCACAGGGGATAAAAAAAAACAATTTTAAAAGGACACCAAGGGAAAAGATATTCTTTGTTAGTTTTGGATTTGAAGATTGGAGTCTCCCTTTTATTTTTTAAGAAAAGAAAACTCCCAAATCTTTAGGAAAACTTTGCCTCTTCTATCTGCCCCCAAATCCCACCTTCCATTCCCGTCAAGAAATGAATTTTCTGACAGATCTTCTGTACTTGCCATATAAAAAAACCAAACCCAGGCAGAGCCATCATCCCAAAGTGCAGAGCAAACTTTCATTATTAGTTGTGTTGGCAAAAATCTTGGAAAGTGCAAGCTACATAAATTCCAAGAAAAAGACCGAAATACATCTCTCCAAAGTAGAACTTCCCTGTAACTAGATTTGTAAAATTTCTTTCCTGGCTACTCTGACGTCAGCTGAACTTATTTGTACCATGTTCCAAAGCAGACAGGGACACACACGTACACAAATACATGACAATGACGGGCCTGAAAACCATCTGGGACGGGGTATTCCGAACCAGACCATGTGCGGTACCCTTTCTTGCTCAAGTGCATCTGACTTCAGGCTTGGGAACATTAAACAAACACAAAAACAAGACGCGGCAATGCGCGTGCTGGGCTGGAGGACAGAGGCAGTGAGCAAATATTGGGATTGTATTTCACCTATTGCCATGGTGACCAAAACAGGGTGGAAACTGGCAGAAAGAGAAAGAAATAAAACTGGGAAGACAATGAGTCCTAGGAGAATGTCTGAATGTGTGTATGAGGAGCCGTTGATGAGGGTGGAGCAGAGAGAGCCAAGAGACGAGACGCGATGGTGAAGGACATGTCAATACCCCTTTGTGTTGTGTGAGTGGCAAGCTCAGTTACCACTCCACACCAGCACAACGCAGATTTCCAAAAGCCCAAGTAAGATCTACGCAGCCCCAAAATAAACAGCGATGAGACACGGGAAGTTTAGTTTTGCTTGGTGGCAGGCAAAATCAATGCAGCTTGTCCAAGGTGTCATGAGATGAAATACTCAGTGTGTATCCACACTCCAGACGATGAATAAGAATTGTTTAGTGGTCTCATGTCAAGGTCCCTGAGTCTCAGGAAGAATGATAGAGAATGGGGATCATTCCTTCCAGCAATCTGATGATTAGCTTCAACTCCCAGGGAAGAAAAAAACCTG
This sequence comes from Rhinolophus hipposideros, assembly GCF_964194185.1. Lineage (NCBI taxonomy): Eukaryota > Metazoa > Chordata > Mammalia > Chiroptera > Rhinolophidae > Rhinolophus > Rhinolophus hipposideros. Next base: position 13,079,977 of record NC_138064.1, read on the forward strand.
ATTGACCTTTCCCTACCCCAGGAACTTTGCCTCTCGAACCAAATTCTGCAGAAAACGCTTCAGGAAACATCCCCCTCTCCTCCTTAGAAAGTTCACTATCAGAGCAACTGGCAGATGACTTTCCCTGTCAGTTACCTACTACACATAGAGAGCGAAGTGCTATAAACTTGAAACCCAGAATCTGGGTTCTAGTTCCCCTTCTTCTGCTCGGTACTTATTTGACCTCGGGCACGTTATTAACTTGAGCTTCAGGCCTTTGTTTCGCCAAGGAAAGAATTTTGCTAAAATAATCCCTGAGCTCCTTTCCTGCTTTGGAATTTGGTGATTCACAGGCAGTTGCTAATCTCTCAAAATTCTCATTTTCAAAACAAATATCATCAAACGTAGTATTTAGGGATCTGACCCACGCATGGAGTATAAATTCTGTAGGAATTTATTCTGTTCTATAGAAATGTAAACAAATGGCTGCCAGCTCTTGCCTATGATCTCATTATCTAATCATTTACATTTTATTAAAACCAGCACAATATAGTCCTAAATTAAACTTTCTACAGTTTAAATGGGCAGAGTGACAGTGGCATACGGAAGGGGAAACTTCTAGCCAACAGAAAGGAGCTGGAGCTTCCATTTGCTCTTAGAGAAGTGTTGGTGCTTTAGTTCTTTCATAATAATAGCTAACTAAGCTCAAGTTCAGCACTTGTCTTGGCCAGACAAAAATATGGACCAGCCTTCTCACCAGGGTTCAGTTGATGAGGACCAGAGAATCTAACAGGCATAAGCTAATAGACAGCTGGGCTGGGGCTACTAATTTGAGCATCATCTTACTTTATACCACTGAGTTTTATTTTGATAGGAACCTCCTTTTATTCAGAATAATTGTCACGGGGACACCAGGGACAGTATGATATAGTGAAAATAGGGCAAAAATCAGAGAAGACTTGGGCTCAGGGCCTGGTTATGCCACTGGATGACACTAGGTAAGTCACTTAACCTCTCTGTGTCTATAAAATGAGGATTATAGTATTTCCCGGTTGACCCTATGGGGTTGCTATGAGGCTCCAATGAGACAGTGTTAAGTCTTCCAAAGCGCTTTGCAATTTGGAAAGTGCTCTACTCACATAAACTCATTGGATGGCCATGCCCACTGCTGGCGAAACGTGATGGTTTAGCGTCAGGACCAAGGAAGGGCCCAATGCCTGACTTCACATCTCAGCACCACGTTGTTACCATCTTGTATGTTCTTCACAAATTACCCAACCTCTCAGCTTATTCATCTGTAAAATGAGATTAACACTAGTGTCTCCCTCATTGGATTATTGTGAGGATTAAGTGAGATGGTATATATCACAGGGTGTTTAGCAGTTTCTGCCACATACACACGTGCTTGGTTAATATTAACCATGACTATTTTCTGCCATGTTTGTAAGAAGGCAAAGTGCCTTTATAGTGAGATCCATCCTACATATTAGTGAGCGTGTAGATTTTTGTTGTTGTCATCCTGCCTAGTGTCCTACTTATCTGCATGTTGGACAGAGGTGTTTCACAGCAGTGAGGTAGGAGAACTCTGAAACACTGTGGTCACCTTGGTTTAGTCCATCATTGTGTTTTGATCCCGGGTTATAGGCACACATGGCTGATGGCACGATTCAAAACATAATGAGAGTTTTTAAAAAAGTCAACAGCATTTCCTGCCTCACCATAAAGCAACTGAGAAGCAGACAGCCTATTCATTCACTATTTTTGTTGTTGTTGTTGTTGTTGTTTATTCCTGGACTTTTAGGAAGCTGGGATGATGAAAGGAAATAGGCAAAGGGATTTCTCGAGTGCAAGAGAGATGTTACCTGGAGACTGTCTTTTCATGTGTATAACCTTTCCAGACAACTCCATATGGAGCCAGGCTCCCAGTGATTTATCTGTTGGACAGTGGGTGGCCAAGGGGTACCATAGGCAAACAGTTATCCAGTTCGATAATTAGGGAGGGGAAAGGCAAACACAAACACACCCAGGTTGACATTCAAAACAAAGTGGAGATTTAACCACCGATTGCTCACTATACCACCCCAGTTCTTGTCTGCCAATCAAACCAGGGGAAAACCATGAGCCAATGAAAAAAAGTTCTGTTAGTAATTTATCAGCTGATGGAAAAGCATAATTCTGGGTAGAAGAATAAAGGCCTGAGTTGGGAGCCCAGCTCTGCGTTTTAAATCATGGCTTGATCTCCCTAAGTCTACCAGGCTTTGGTGTCTTTACTTGTAAAATGAGGAAATTGGGCAAGATCATTGCTAAGTGCCCTCCATCTCTAAAAGGCTGTGACTCTCCAATCTTTCTGCTTTCTTCCATTCATTCATTAATGCATATATTTATGGATGCATTCAACAAACTGAAAACCTAACTGTGGATGAAGTATCGACTACCAGGCTTTGGTGTCTTTACTTGTAAAATGAGGAAATTGGGCAAGATCATTGCTAAGTGCCCTCCATCTCTAAAAGGCTGTGACTCTCCAATCTTTCTGCTTTCTTCCATTCATTCATTAATGCATATATTTATGGATGCATTCAACAAACTGAAAACCTAACTGTGGATGAAGTATCGACAATCAATAACCAAAATATAGCACAATGGAAGAAATAATGACCAAAATACGGCACAATGGAAGAAATAATGACCAAAATACAGCACCAGACCATCACAACGGAAGAAATAGCATTTAGTACTGATCACTCTTAATTCCTAGGAGGGCAATGATATTCCAACATATTGTTTTTCTCTCAAGGAAAAAATATGGTGGATGTTGTTTCTAGATATCTTTCAAAGAAATCAAATGTCGTCAGCTACTCTTTACAAGCTAATTACTTAGCTTAGTATTTATCTATTTTTAGCCTCTCCTTCTCAGCCCCACCCTTACCTCCTACCCACTCCATCTTACCCCCATTTCCATGGCTAGGGTTTTTGGATACTTCCCATAATTTTAATTCAACTCAACTCAGTTAAATTCAATTCTCATTCATGAGGTCTTTTGTAGTACATGGAGCTTACACTATGCAAGGATTATCTTCAAGGAGTTTTCAGTCAGTCAAGTTGGGGAGACACACATGTGAACTCAGAAATGACAAGATAACAAATGTGTTTGGATAAAGAGGAAGAGAAGCTGGACCAGTCAGTGAAGCCACAGAGCTTTAGTTAAACCAAAGGGGATGTTCCATATTACCAACCCCTCCTCATCCTTTCCAGGTTATCTGTAGGTCTACACTCTCCTCGTTATCCTTGTCTCCCACTTGTGTGTAAATATAAATGAACCCAAAAGAGTTTGATTTAATCTGCTGCTTACTGATATCTAAAAGCTATATGATATTTTTATCTAAAGGATAAATGTTGTGATAAGAAAGCTTTGTCATTGGAGTCTGAGATGTTAGCCTTTGCTAAGTAATGTGTCATTGGCCCAATTTTTTAACCTCTCAGAGCCTCGATTGCCCCAGCTGTAAAATGGGGACAATACCTATGACATGGTGCCATCCTGAGGCTGAAATCAGGTCACAGCTGCTGTATGTCTCTTCTCCCTAGTATCGATACTGCCTAGGCTTCACTAACTCTGTCTAAAGCTGGAAGAGTGGCCAGAACCCTCTTTGAATAGTTGTTTATATGCTACCCTTCATTGTAGTCCATTTCAATATGGTAGCAGACACTTCATTGTTGATGAGACACAAGATAGGTATATGGACAATTTCCCACATCCTTATTTAGCCTCCAACACTATCATGGGTTTCTGAAAACAAAACAAAACAAAACAAAACACCCACAACTCTTTCAAAGCTAGATAGAATTAGTATAATTCTCACAAATAGAAATGAACACATAGCTACATAACTCTGGGGACACCATATCCACATCACTACAGAGTCACTCGCTTCCAGCAGAGGCTGGTTTGTATTTCCCCTACCCATTCTGTCTCCTTCCTTCCCTTTTCCATTTCTCTATGTTCATCTCCTCTCCTTTCTTCCCTTTCTCCCTTGAATGTTAAAAATATCCATCAGGTATCCAGTGAATTTCCTTTCTAGCAGGCCCCATGTTCATGGACGACACTCAGCATTCCCAGGAGTGCAGGAGAAAGAGTGCGTTGTTTTGGGTGGTTAGAAAGATGGAAGGTTCTCATGGCTTCGAGTCTTCTCTGACCCCAAACGAAATCCAGTATGCATGTATTCACTTTTATAACTGTGAAGCCATACGTCTGTTGGCTTAATTCTTCAGAAAAAAAAATTCATAAAACTAAATTATAATCTGTCAGAATTATGATGAAACCAGTCTGGACAGATGTGGCTACAGTACATTGAAGTCATTGCTTGATACTAATGTACATTAAGTCAAAAGAAGAACACGTGTGCTTCTTGATTTAGGATGTCCCAGATTAATGTACTGTAGAGCTTACTGGGGACACCAATTTTTCTCTCTCCCACAATAGAAATGACTGACTGGGGACAAGGAAAATGGATATATTCCACAGAGCAAATCACTAGTCAGACAGCTTCTAACAAGGTTGGGCATTTAAGGCAATCCTGTCTTAATTAAGCTGCTGTCCACCTCCAGGACCTTTAAGTTTCACCAAAGATTTAAGATGATGGCTTTTGTTAGTGGTCAATAGGGAATGTGAAATGGACACCACTGTCCCCAGCAGAATAGGTCTGCAGTGCTGTGGTGTGGGTGACACCTCCCTGGCAACTCTCTGGTTTCTCGTGTGCTCCGAGAACACACCCCACCGAGTGCATTCATCACAATAGCCCATGTGTGACCTCTGGAAAAGTCCTTGAAAGTTGTGAAACAAGAGTCTTCAGTTGAAATCTGGAATCCATTCCAGCCTTCCACAGGAAGAAAATTAGGCATAGAACAACAAAGCCCATAGTTCTGAGAAACCTGGGGAGGCTCTGGCTGACATTAAAATCATAGTTTTTGTATGTGTGTGTTTTCTTTCTACACTACTTTGTATTTCATAAAAGCTTTTCATCTACGCAACCCAAAACTGCTAGAAAATACTGTACAACTAGTAGATGACAATCACTGGTTTCTCTAGTGTATAATACAAGCAGAATAAGAATAGAGATGATGAGTAAGTCACTTAACACTTTTCCAAGTTACGAAGTAAATGCTATTCTTCCAAAAATTAAGTGGCCAATACTACCATTTTTTTTCGATTAGCATTTTAATTTATTGCTAATAATGGGATTAGGCATGGGGGTTTCGGGTAGAGAGACTACCAGTGTTCCCTAAACTCCAGCTCTGTCATAGAGTTCATTTGCCCAGGTATCATGGATCTGGAAATATTGATTCACTTAGAACATGAATCAGCAGAGTAGTATCCTTGCTCAATAAATTTAACTCAACAAACATTTGTGGGTAACGCTATTTTTATAAGTACAGACCAATTCTCTTTTCTCCAGTTGATATTATTCCCTATTAATTTGCCACACCACATGTTTTTATTTCATACATATGCATAAGTATAAACCTCTAGTCCCTTTGGAAGCATTTTCCTTCTTTGCCAGCAAGAAGAGGGGTAGAACACTCCAGAGTCAAGTGGCAGCATAAAACCCAGTGAAAATCAATTGGCGGGGAAATTTGGTTTGGAATTGTCTTTTAGAATCCACCTCAAGTCTGTCTGGGAGGTCCCTCAAAAGGGATACAGACACTGAACCAAACAAGACAATTCAGAAATAATCCATCTGGGGGAATAGCATCTGATGTCCGGACCCCAGAATACTTATTCGTACACAGGAATACCTGAATTTTGTTTTTTCTTAAGTACCTTCACAGTTCATTTTTTATTTTTCTCAAAAAAAAAAAAAAGTAAATGGCATTACTCTGGTCTCCAAAACAGATGCCAGTTTGAACTTTACTCTGCCAGCAAGTATTTGGTTTGGCTCTATAGGGCTTAAGTTGAAAAAATATTTGCCGACTCCAAGAAGATTTAACGAGCTTTGCTGAAGATGCTGGTGCCATTTGGCATGTCACAGGGACCGTGGCACCGCAACGAGAACTCTCTTGACCGCAGATTTTATTTGTCCAAGGTAGCCAACACTGGGAGCTCAGTTGCTTCCTTGGGTCAAGAAGCTGCTAGTCAAATGAGTGAAGTTTCCAAGAGAAAGTGACCAAAGCAGAGGTCCAAACAAACAAACAAACAAACAAACAAAAACCTTGCTGCCATTGAAAATGAAGTCAATAGGTTTTGATGACTAATTTTCAGAACTGTCAAGAACATTGTCACACCACCCATCAGACAGTCCCTAATGCTGTCAATCAGCAAACCAAATAAATATCCAATGTCTAGCAAAAGCTATCATTCAGTATCAGATACTGAAAACCTTGCCACAGTGTCTTTTGTTGTCATCTGATGCCTTACTAATTTGGTGTTAGAATTTAACTATCCAAAAATTGAATGACCTACTTCAAACAACTTCCCTAAATGTAACCAGCAAATATACTTTATTTTGCAAAGTCAGGCATATGTTGCTTTTTATTAATATTTAGTAGAACATAAATGCATATATCTGTCACTGTGATAGGAAAGACTGACCTTACTGCACATAAGTCTCATTCATTAAAAGTCACTGAAGGTTGTCACCTGAAATCATGTATTTCAGTTAGGGTTGTAGTTACTCTGCAAGAAAACCAAGCTCTGATCCTTTCCAAGCAATGACACATCTGACAAAAATAACAAAAACGCAAAATATTTCCATAACACCGTGTGCTTAAAAATCACATGTATGTTTTGATGGATATTGGGACAGGGAGAGTCGCATCGAAACTGTGACCATCTTGAAGAAAAGAAACTCTGGATTATTTTTAATTTTAGATTACAGCAAATACACACATACTTAGGTGTAGCCCACCTCAACTGCTATGGACCTCCCCCAACTTCTAAATGTCCCTTCACTAAGGTCACATGCTTATCCAATGCTTGTTATACGACCATCTATGCCGAGGGTCAGTAACAAATATCCTCAAAGAAAGAGCCAAGCTCTGCACTGCCTTTCCACAGAAAGACCTACTTCACCAAAACAAAGACAGAGCCGCCTACCTAACTTGGCCAAAATTTGGAATTCCAAGTAGAAATCAAAAGAAATAGTCATGAAATAACAAAAGGATGATGATAACCGTTCCTTACCATTTTGGCTTCTGAATGCATTGGCTGGACTTGAGGAGAAGCACAGGGGTTGCTGAGATTTGGACCTTGCATTCCCAGGAGGTTGGAGTTCACAGACATTTGTCTCTCCATCTAAGAGAAAGGAAAGCAACAGAATCAGAAGTCTGAGAAGGGCAGTCTAGGTAATAGACAAAGCTGCATTTCTCTTCCAAATGAATCCTTTAGAATTTCTTTGAATAACTCTGGAGAAAGCCTGTGGTTTGGTGAAGAGTAAGCAATGCACTCCTGAGCCTTGAGCCCAACCACATCAAAGGATCGCCCAAAGCTGTTCCTTCTATAGAAGATGCCCCATGCCCAAGAAAACTACCTTGTCACGAAGATCGTTTCCAAACAAAAGTATGGAATGTTTCCCCTTTTGCAAACCCTTTACCTATCACAAATCCTGCTTATTTTTATAGCTATAAAGAATAGCATATGCATAGAAAAATACTGGAAGGATATATTATATACCAAATGGTTATCTCCGGTTATCTATGGCTTCCCGAGCCCCCAAATGTTATACAGAAACATGACTCATTCTAGCAATGAAAAAAGATGCAATTAATTTTAAAAGCAATGCTGGTAGGTCCTCCTGTTGCTCTTGCTTAGAAACACCGTTGAAATGATCCAGCATGAGTATCTGAGCCTCTGCCTCTGGCACATGCCCTCCTCACTGTTACCTGCTCATAACTCCACACAGCAGCAGTTCGCAGCCCCATGGCAGGACTAGGCCTTTGGGCAGGTGGAGAAAGCAGCTGAGATAGTGTATGACCCGTGATCAACTGCTCCCTCATCGTCCTGCTAACCCACCATTGTGTCTAGAACAAACATCATTGGAATATCTGCACTGAGTTCTGGAATTTTTGTCTCCAGGGTGCCCCTGTTCAAAAGGAAATCCAGCAAATCTCTCGTTCAGTCATGGGAGGGTCTGTCTGATGAATATTTTCTGGTTAGTAAAAAATCAGCACTTTTCAAAGAACCAAAATAAAGCCAGTATGCTTAATACTGAAATCACACAGAAAACAATTAGACTTTCCTGGGGGTAGAGGTTGGGGGAGTGGGGGGATAGATTCTTCAGTGCAAGAGTTTTTCCATTTGCCAAAGGTTGGAAATGAAATCAATGGTCGGAAATATTAGGGAACCAGGTTTCTGCTCAACTTAGCCCAGGTAGGCTTGGAAAATACAGAGTTCCTTATCGCTGAGAGAGTTGAAAGTGACAGTTGAACTAAATGACCCTTTAAATCTCTGCCATTGTTGAGATTCTGTGACTGCAATCCCTGCTGTGCCCACCCCAGGGGCGGGGTGTAATTATGACACTAATGTGTGGGTGAGCAGAGGTGCTGCTAAAAGCCTTCTCCTGGACACTCCCTGTCACTGCACAGCACCATCTGCCTTACTCCAGCCTGCGTCAGTTTCTCAGTGATCTAGCAATGTATGGACATATGAAACTGTTTCAAAGGGAGCTATTTAAAGAAGGAATTTTCTAGAGCACTCCAGCAAAATTTTTTGAGGCTTTATCAGTTCAGTAAACTAAAATATTCATGCTCATATCCCCCGAAATCTCCACACAGCCTAGGAATTCTACTTTTTTAAATTATGTTTTAAAATCATGGTAAGAGATACGTAACATAAAATGTGCCATTTAAACTATTTTTAAGTGCGCCGTTCAGTGCCACAAACTACATGCGTGTTTCTCTCCTTAAGTCATGCGCATTGCTCTAAAAAAGCCTTCTTATAACTCCCACTTCCCGAGGCTGGGAGATAGAAGAGTTAAAGGAACATCTGACCCCTTTTTCCAATTGGTAACCTTCTCCGAGAGGGAAATCAAGTCCAGGTGAGCTTTCCAAAGGAGGATTGTTTTCCGAAGAAGGATTGTTCACAAGTGTCTGGAGGTTTCTAAGCTACTGGTCATGATGCACGATGAAGAAGTGAGAGTAGCCCAAAGTCGGCCATACTTCCCACTTTTCGGAAACATTACAGTCTGTGACTACTCCTACCCCATGACTCACAAACTGAACAGAACACTGAAAAAAGGCTGATTTCTCTCTCTTGAAAAAATTGCCTTTTTCCATCTAAATGACTATAGGGGTCAGCAAGAGCCTTTTCCAAACAACTAGCTGGTGCTTTGTACTAAGAAGGCTTTCACCATGAGTGTGGCTTTGATGAGGTGACAAGAATGAGGGGTCAGCAGATGGGAGGGGCTTTGCTGAGCACCAGGCAACATTTAGTAGATGAAACATCCAGGCAAAGGACTTCACCCTTGCGTGAGCTTCTTTTCCCTTAAAAACAGGAGCTAAATTGTCTGCACTTCACTGGGCTTTTATAGTAATACATGGGTGTTCAGGCTACTGAATGATTTAAGCATTTGACTTTCAAGGAAGGATATCATCGCCCAGTGAACTCCTTAAGGGCAAAGCCTGCCTGTTCTTCACCACATCCCAGCAGTTAGCACAGTGACTCGGCCCATAGAAGGTGCTCAACAAAAGTTTATGAAATGAATGGAGGAATGAATGACCAAATACATCATTTTGTTCCAGACCTAAGGCTCTGTGAAATGTGCGGCATAACAGCAGGCACTACAAATCAACTAAGCAGCTCACCTTCACTTACAGACATAGACTTACCTTCTCTACCCAGGGAATCATGGTTTCTTGGGGCAGGAACTCTAGAGGAAGACCATGCTTAACATGCCAACATTATAGCACAGGAGTTGGGGATTTGATAATAAGGAAGAAAAGGCCCAGATATCTAGGGCCTAGAACTCTTAGGATATGCCTTTTAGAGATTTTATAGTCATTTTCACTAGTTACCGTAGCGCCACTCTAGACCTCAGGTTCTCAACCTGAGCACTATTGACAATTTGGGGAAAACAGTTCTTTGTTGTGGAGGCGTGCTCGTGCATTGTAGGATGTTTCACAGCATCCTGGCCTGTACCCACTAGATGGCAGTTGCACTCCCCTCCCCAGCTGGGACAACCAACAGTGTCTCCAGATATGGGGGACAAAACCGCCCCCCGTTGAGAATCACTGCTCTAGATTGACAATATCGTCGTGGCAGGTGTACCCATCACTGACACGTGGGGTTGGGGACTCCTGATGCTACCTGTGCAGGCAGACTTTTCATCTCCTCTGACTCTTTACAATGCACCTGATCATTTGTTTCCATCCTGAAGCATCAACAGGAGTTCAAGTTGTATACGATGAAGTCATGGGGTGGGAACTGGGCCCACACACCTTTTCTCTAGGCCCTTTCAGCCCAAGGGTCCCACCTTTGTCCCTGGGATTGGCACACAGTTTAGTCAAATGGAACAAAAGGTGACTGCCGTAGTATTCTTCTGAACCATGCATAGAATTTCTGAGAGGAGGCTCATTTTGGAAAAGAGGAACTTAGAGCCTAAATGAAGATAGCTGGTGGTAGAAGACGCATGAAGATGCAATGAGTTGGGTTGAATAAAACCTGGGGGCATGACATTGACGGTGCTGTTTTCCTCCATCGAAAGGCGATTCAGTTGAGCAGGGCAGATGCAGTCAGTCAGCTGTCCTTCTGGACCAATTTTGCAAAGACTGTTTCTAGCCTGAACCACCCGATATTTACAGTGGGCAAGTCCACTTCTCTAAAGTAGGCCCTTCTCCAGTCCCCTACCTCCACTTGGATAAAGGACTAAACTGCTCAACCTGCCATAATCTGAGCTTCTCAGCGTGAGCTGAGATGCGGGTTCTAGTCACAACTGTTCACTCACCAGCTGTGTGACATTAGATAACTCCTTTCAACTTCTTTCTCTTCAGCTTTACACCTGTACGATGAGTATATCAGTAATTTCGACTATCATATCCCCACAGGATTGCTGTGAGAACAACATGAAATACCATAGGTAGACAATTCCTTAAAATGTGAAAATGCTTTGCAAGGCATTGCTGATATTGTCATGGGAGGGTTTTAATTGAATTGTCATATCGCTTCTAGGGCTTTTGAGAACTCTTGGGGCCTGGGAATAAAAACACCCGCCATCGAATGTTCACAAATGCACAATGCCAGGGAGGATGTTGAAGGACAGGGAGGAGACCCCATGGACAGCACAGTGTGCTCCGGAATAATCTGTATCTCCCTTCTACGTTCATCTATCGTTTTCAAGGGGGCGGGGGACCATACAATGATTATGAGTATCATTTATTATAAATCCAGAATACCTGGATTTAAGTCCTGGCTCTATCACCTACTAGTTCTTGTGACCTTAGGCAAGTCTCTTGTGCCTCAGTTTCTCCATCTGTAAAGGGCATATTCATAGGATTGTTATGAGAAAGAAGGGAATGTACGGATCGTGTAGTGGTTAAGAAAGTGGGCTCTGGAGCTGAGCCAGAAAGTCCGGGTTCAAAGGTCAGATGCTCTACTTCTCAGACAAGCAACTTTCTTGCCATACTTTCCTCATTCAAACAAATGGGGTAGTCATAGGATTGTATGACTACAATCCCACCTCGTAGGATTGTACCGTGGGCTGATGAGGTACCTAGAGAGTGACTAGAATATGGTAAGCACTCAAAAAAATGCTGCTAGAATGATTAATAGAACACGACATGCACGAATCCATGTTAGAGCTATTAAGTACCATGGTTAATATTGTTACTGTTATTACTCTGAGTCCTGGCTAGACCACTCCCTGTCTAAGAATACTCTATAAACAGAGTAAGATGTCCACGCTGTGGACTTTGGAGTAGTCATAAAACTCTGTGTCCCTGCACAAATTCCATTCCCTGAGTGCGGCGAGTTCATTGTCACCAGTCGGAAGATGGGCCCATGTCTCAGGAAGGAATCACTGAAGGGCGGGAAAGTCAGCAAGATGCCTAGAGATGGACACCTGGGCCTTCAAAGCCACCTGGCACACAGCTCAACTCTCTATACAGAGGAAGCCACTTTCTTCCCTGTCAGCTTTTCCTCTACTCTTTCAAATGGGGCAAGACGCTGCAGAAAGGAAGAGTACTTACTGGCATCAAGACGGCAGAAGATCCTGGCATGGTAGGGTTGGGCAGGGTCCCAGGCATCGAGGCTGGCATGGGCTGTCTCTGTCTGTTGTGGAGGTGTAGCAGAGAAGATAGAGAGCCTGGGACAGGCCTGGGAACGAAGAAAAACAGCAAGTATTATTCCTGATGCTCTGGACAAGGGCATTCACTGCCTGTTTCGCCGTGTCCCGAATCAGCTGGGAATACACCATTCCAGGCGCAGCACATCAGGTCCTCTGATGGGAGCCACGGCATTGAGGATATTAGGGAAATAATAACAAATAAAACACAAGCCCGGCTTCCTTTGCTGCTTCCTAGTTTAATACATCAAATTCCACTTCATTTCCTGGCCTCTGTTATCTAACTGACTTGCCACAGACAACATGCTGCCCTCGCGTCTCAGGAAAGAGACCCGGTGGTGAAATCCTGTGTATACCGGGAAGTTTCTGCCCCCTGGAGGATCTCGGAGCCTGAGATCTGGGTACGTGTGTTTTAGCCACACTCTCCCATAGCTCTGCCTGGAAGCCCTCCTGGCTTTGCTCTGGACACACTTGCACTATCTGGATTTGCAGAGCCAACTTCATTCATCAACTCCCCATAGAAATCTTTTTTTTGACTTTCACTGTTCTCCCCAGTGAGTGGAAAAATACCAAAGCCAGGACACAAAGGAAAGCAGCCGGATTGCTTTCACGGCACTGTACCGGCCTTTCTCGGGGCGAGGCCAGGGCCCAGCCCCCAATTTCCAATCCCTCATTTTATAATAACTTGAGGTGTTAGGCTGTTTGACAGAAACTGATTTTGGCCTGACCTGCAGGACGTGGGTAAGCCTGCGTTCCTCGGGGGAGTACATAGTTTGAGATTTTGCTTCAATTTGCCAGAAAAAAATTTTAAGGGCCTTCAATTGGTTTAATGAGCCAGGGAATGTGGGACTGAGGGGAAAAGGGAATTATTTGTGTTTATGAAAAATGGCAAACAAGTGACCTCTTTGGCTACATTCTCAACCTCCTGATGCTTTTGCTCTGGGGAGCTGTATACATGTCAAACCGTGAACTTCAAGACTTAACAAACAAACAAAACAAACAAATAAACAAACATGCCTCAGGACCTCTGAATTTGTATACCACCTTATCCTAAATGCCATGATAGAAATGAGTGCCTGCAAAATTACTGCATTTCCTAAAATTAAACAACAACAACAAAAAAACAGCCCTTATGTTAATTGCTGGGTGAAGGCTGCAGACAGAGACGTTCTGTGCAGGCCAGTGCTTCCCTATGCTTCCGGGAAAGTCAGCCCCGTCCCGAGCCCCATCAGAGTAGCATGAGATGCCTCTTCTTTGGAGCTCATCTGCCTCCACGAATCATGGGTGACTCGTGGCGAAGCGGAGACAAAGGGGAACGAAAGCCAACACGGGCTTTCTTTGCATTGCTGTTATAATTCCAAAGAAGATTCAGTTTTCTACTTTCTGCCTGACAGCTCCTTTGGAAATATAGCTAGTTATCAGAGACACAACCATCATCAAAGGATTAGTCATAAGTTAGTCAATATTTCTATGTTTAAGAAGTTGTATATATGAAAATACACAAAGAATATAAAGCTTTTACACAGGGTTTATGTAGATGGACACAGATCACACCCAGTTCTTTTTTTTTTTTAGTAGAATGTGTGTATGAGCAGTTACCTAGATAGGCTGATGTCCGTAGCCACAATGAAATGAGTGCTTTCAGAGAAGCAAATCAAGTACGTGGTTAGTTCTTGACATGTGCCCTGGAGACTTCTAGAGTTTGGATTAACAGCAAGGATTAACAGGGCCACCGAATGCCCTTCAGCTTTTACAGTTGTAGGAAACTCCCCGTTGCAAATGCTCCAAAATTCTACAGCAGGCAGTAACTTCACTGAATCTTAAAGTCTTATCTCATTCAGAGGTATATAGGTGTACCATACGGCTCAGTCAACAGACGTTTGTTTTACATTCTCTAGTTTCAATGTTTTGTGTGGGACATTTGCTGAAAGGAAAACAGCTGTATATCAAAGCATATTATGTTTAATACCAGTCAGTTCCTCTAAGTACAAGATTAATAATCTGAACTCAGTTTCATAATGAGGAAGATTCACTGAGAGTATCCCTACAGATAGCCACGGTAATTAATTATTCATCCATCCATTCACCCTTTCATCTATTTATCTATATCTCCATCCAGATAGATAGATGTGTATACATACATACAAACATGCATACATACATCTATACATACATTACATATATGCATACAGCCTTCTACCCTGTCTGTTCCCCTAGTCACCAGGGGGAATGGCTCCATTATAGATAGTTAGGGATAAGCAAAAACTGTTATGGGAAAAACAACTAAGACTTCTTTTGATTATGTTGATTGGCAATATCCTCATGAACAAAGAGCAACATATTATCATCATTTACATTTTGCTTCCAATGTGCCATATTAATGAAAATCTGGTTATCGCTTTTTATCGATGGGTTCTTTTAAAAAAGAAAATAATTAAACAACTTACTGGTGAGGCAAAGGAAGATGCAAAAGTAAGTAAATTTAAAACAAATTTTCATTCTTCCCAAGACTAGGGAAAACTCCCAGTTGTATAGAATAATTGGGGAATGGTACGTTTCATTTAATTCAGTGTTCTTATTAAGTCAGTTATTTCCCCACACGCATAAATCTACTAGATTTTAAAATATCAAGTATTCCCTCATTAATTAAGAAAGCCTTTCAAGGTACTGGGTTCCCTTGGGAATATAATAATAATTACCTAATGATGCTTATCAGACCAATTAGCAATGTATACTTGGAAGGGAACACGGTTATTTGAGAAGCATGTATGCTTGCGTACTGAATAATTCTGAATAATTCTGAATTATTGTTTTACAGAGGTTCTGTAAGTAATTTCCCCAACCCCACCTATAAAACCGATTGAGTTTTCTAGGCTGCTTGCTGAGGCTTTTAAAACTGCAAAAACTGAAAGAAGAAAAAAAATGTATGCCTATCCATCACTGGGTATACAAAGGACTAGACTGAAGTAATTATGTAACTTGGCCCAGGAAATAATCATTTGTCCAGAATAGTCAGATCATTGAAGCAAGAGTGGTATCAGAATAATTGCATTAATTGTCTAATTCCCCTTGTGTATACAGAAATAATTATTATTTAATACCTTGCACTTGCATAAGACTTTTTATATTGCATTTATAAACTGCTTCACATTTTTCAAAATATTTCTTCCTTCACGTGACTTAAAACAATGCAATGTGGTAGGTAGAGCATATTATTCCCATTTTACTCAGGAGTAAGCTGAACTCAGAAACATTTAAATTTGCCCAAGGTAAGATGGGTCATGAAAAGAAGCAGGATTTCTACTCAACTTGCAACAGAAAGTTTCCCCTATCACACCTTGATGGTTCCCATAACTAAGTTATTATTGATTTTTTTATACTAAAATAAATTCACGGTCCATTTCCTTTGATATTCACACTGCTCCTTGGACTTTCCAATGAAGTAGTAAAATTCTGCAATACTGCTAACATGAGAAGTCACTCATCCATGTGAAATTATGTTTTCTTCCTTTAAAAAGAAAAAAAAAAAACACAAAACTTCCCAAACAACACATCAGCTAGACTCTGAAAATAAGATGGCAAATTGTGGTAAAGTTGTGAAAACAAAGACCCAACAGTTTCTCTCCAGTGCAGGCTTGTTGCCATGAGCTAATAATTCCAGACTTTGAGCAAGCCGAGCCTACTTTTTAATAACCATATGCCTCTAGGTAAAGTATTTCTACTAAAAATTATTGAGGCATGGAACAAGGTAAGATGTGTGAGCTCATGTTGGATTGTTCAATTACTAAACTGAGTCCTGCAGCATTAAGAGTTTTCCAACTTGACAGATTATTCCTCTTTATACACTTGTATAAACATACTGCTTACGGCTGAAATCTATGTAAGCTTTTCTTTCAATTAAAATGTCAAGGATGACAGACTGTGTTTTCACTGTCCTTAACAGAATGCTAGGTACCACAGCAAGCGATTTCCTGTCCTCATTTTTCCCCCCAAAGGATGTTTTCCAGTCTAGGGGTGTCTGAAAAGCAAGAGCTGTGTCTGCTGGTTTTCCCTGCCCTTGGACAAGCCCAGCTATCTCTCTGGAAGGAGGGAAGGGCCAGTGTTTTTGTTTGGAAGGTCTCAGGAGGGTCCCTGAAGACTGCTCTCCTTTCCCAGGTGGTGACAAGATCTAGGACATCCCAGGATTGTTTCTTAAATTCTCAGGAGAGACACATCTGCCAGGTTATGTGGCCAAGCAAAGAGAAAAAGCAAACGATGAAAAAAGTTAGGTGAAAAAAATTAGAAAATCAATATTAGCATCAAAATTAGATAATAGATAGCTAAGAAATCTTGAGGAGATTTGAAAAAATAACAACAAAAGGACTAGGGGATGGGGCAGAATAAGAAAAGCTCCACAGCAATAAAACAGAAAAAAGAGTGGGCAGGGAGGAGATCCAAATGCCATTGCTATTAGCGTTTCTGACGCTGGGGAAGAAACGGTCTTTTACTTTGGGCTCTCCATTTCATCATCTGTTTAATGAGTGGATTAGACTACCCATCTGGAAATCTCTTGAAACTCTAAAATTCAGATTCTAGGCCTTGAAATGAAATCAGATGTTCTTAATCTAGCAAGACTATCATTGTGATACGGGTATTTACCACTGCTCACTGATACATTTACAGTGCTTTCCCCAG
This sequence comes from Rhinolophus hipposideros, assembly GCF_964194185.1. Lineage (NCBI taxonomy): Eukaryota > Metazoa > Chordata > Mammalia > Chiroptera > Rhinolophidae > Rhinolophus > Rhinolophus hipposideros. The sequence continues at coordinate 13,096,896 of NC_138064.1, forward strand.
CACCTGACTCATAGGAGGTGGTCAGGGTCTATGTTAAATAAAATTGAGCCGGCACAACACTTAGTTCTTAAAGTCAAGACTACATTGGGAACGTCAATAAATCCTATATTGAAAGTATCCCTAAAAAGCGAGAGAAGTGATGAAAAAAGAACCCAATACATTCCATGGGGCTCGCACTCCCTTCTCATTTAAGTATAGCATAATTTCACACAGACTGGAGAAAGCTTAGTACCCGCTATCTTTGTATTTGCTTATGAAAAGAAAGGAGCGCTTCCTTTGCACCTTAAAGGAAGTCTTCTGGCCTAACTTGGGAAACTAGTTTCTGTTTGGGGTGGGGAGACTGAAGAGCTCAAGAAGAGAGTACAAACTCTTAAATCTTAAGAGAAGGCAGTTTGTAATGAGAAATGCTTATTTACCCATTCTTTCCCTGAGTGAAATTTTAAAATTCCTCTTTTTGTAAAGAAAGCAAATTGTCAGGATAATCAAGTGGAATTACAAAGACTATTAATAGAGTTAATTTTTCCATGGGTCGTAATTGCATTGTAAAAATGGGGTAGTGAAGAGGATGGACTTAGAAGATGGTTTACCAAGGGTGGAATCCCAGCTCTGCCACTTACTAGCTGTGTGACTTTGGGCAAGTTACTTGGCCTCTCTCTGTGCCTCAGTTTCCTCAACTGTAAAATAGGATGATAGAGATATTTACCTCACGGCATTACATGAATTACCACATATTAAATATATTAAAAATGCTCAATAAAATTAGTTGTTGAAATGATTATTATTATTCTGAAACAGTGATCAAACAGCAGATTAATCCCTAAACTTCAGAGGAGAAACTGTGGCTGAAGGTTGGGGACTTAAAGAACAACAATCCTGAGCTTTAATTAAAGAGCTACAGTTTAACAAATGTTAAAATATCTCAAACTCCCTGAGTATATTTCTTTAAAAAAAAAAAAAAAAAGAAACGTCAACTTTAGAATCCTAAACTCTTCTACAGAGGCAAATGGACTGTTCTCACCCACAATTTTACAGACTTTCAAAATGACTTCACATTATTTCTCAGAAAGGATCCTTGAAAATATTTCCTCAAAATGGAACCAAACTAGTTCCCCAGAGATCAGTTCTCAGTATCTTGTTTTTCCTGAAAACAATGACAAAAATCCAACAGAAGCAATAATTGGGAAAACAATTGGGCCATATTTTAAGACATCATATTACCTGTATCTTCTTTTTTTTTTTAATGAACTCACACTCTGCACAGTCTCACCGCCAAATTCCTGAAGTCAGATGGCAAATACAATATTTCCCCTTTAATCCATGAGAAACTTAAGACAAAGACGTGGAAATATTTAGCCTGGGAGAGGGCACAAAAATATCAGCAGAATTCAACTAAAATACATATTTTCCCTTTCAAAGCTTCCTTAGGCTCACGGGAGGACCTCTGCTAAAGATCTGGAGTCTCCCTGCAAGAACTCCCCCCGCCTCCTTTTCCTTTGGTGTCCAGGAAGAGAATGTTGCCCTTGTGTCTGTATCCTATCCTCTGCCCTGCCCCGTAGGCCCCAACCTGTCCGAAAAAGCTGGTAAAACAGCCAGTGCAAATCAGCAAATGCTCCAGCTCGTCAGAGATACCAGTAAGCCCATCTCCTTGGGATAGAACTTGACATGGCTCCATCTGTCCCCTCACTGTCCTGAGCTTCATACACATGCCTTAGTGACTTTCTTCCAGCTTCATGGAAATGCCATCTTCCTTGCAGACACAGAGACTGGAATAGAAATAATCCTTACCACCTTCTTTGGGCAATCACACCAGGTTAGGGCCTTTTTTGGAGTGATCTTAGTACACCCTGCACTTTTCTCTAGTCACATTTATCAACATGTATTCAATCAATCCATCAATCAATCAAAAATCAATGAAGCACCTACCACTTGTTAGGCTCTGTACAGTCTCATTTCTGTGAAAAACTAGTTTGGCAAGTTAGGTCATTTGCATAATAATTCAGTGACACATTTCTAATTGGTGACCATAGGATGATAAACAGAACAGATGTGTTCCAAGGTCTCTTGGAGTTTACCATCTCAGCTTCCTAATTAAAATTACTCAGTGATTTTGAGTGATTCTTCAAAATGTCTCTGTTCCCAACTAGACAAGAAACTTCCTAAGTCAGAGATGGTGTCTGCCTTATTTACCAATGCAGATACTTCTAAAACTGAAGAAAGCACATGATACCTAATAGATGTTTAATAAATATTTCTTAACTTAATGAGAACATAGATATTAAGGATCTCTTCAACTAACAATGGACATTGCAAGAACAGAATTTAATAAAATATCTTCGCTAACTTACGAGAACTTGATTTACAAATCATAAATGAAACTCCAATTTACCTAACAGTCTAATATGACCCATTTCTGTTCTTGGAAAGCATACATAGTTTACCTCCAAGGTAATCTGTACTTTTTATCAATGTGCCTTAGATTAAACTCAAGCTTTCAGATGAGTTCTAGACCCATTTGTTTTTGCATCAATTAAATTAATTTCCATTTGAAATTATGTTTTAAGCGACTCATAAGAAAAGGCCAAGAACAATTCAGGACCGCTCATCTGTCTCCAATCTATGTAATGTTTTAAAACTTGGATGCCTGCCCTGCAAGAAGGTTGCACTTTATAACGTTCAGAGCTCTGGGCTTGGTGGTACCAGTTACACCCACATCATGGTCAACTAAACATCTCGTGTCTGCTTTGCACTGACATATAGATATTGACAAGAACACTTTTGGAATCATTATCAACAGGGGTGTCGGAAATTCGATTTACTGCACAAGATAAATTTGGTCCTCTTTTAAAATCAGTTTTGTACTACTGACGCCTTGACTTTATAGATACACTGTCTGATACCTTGGAAATGTAACATCTTTTTCTTTAAACGAAAGCCGGGCTGCGGGAGAGCCAACGGTACTAATAAAACATAATACAGCTAACGGAGCTGTATCCTGCTGGTTGGAGCCTTTACTGGGTTTTACAGCATATATGCTGCCTCTGGTCAAGCAGAAGAGATGTTTACTCGTGCTTTCAACTGTTTTAAACAGAGAGCAATAAGAAGAGGGGAGAAGCAAATTTACATCCATTCTGTTAAGACTATTAAATCAATCTGTTTTTTGTCTCTTTTAATGATTGATTTCTGTACCGTTAATCTGAATTCATCATACAGTCAGCCTGATTTATTTAAGTTAACCAAAAACACAGTTAGATTGGTTTCTGATGGACACTACTACTATGGGGGGGGGAATATTCTGTTTTCAAAATCTGGTATTTTTTCCTTGTAAAGAGCTAAAGGCTCTTTTTAAAGATCTTTTATAAAAGCCCCTAAATGCCTGAACAGCTTGGTTTTAGCCATGGGTCAGACTTAAAGACTTGAAGAGATGGCTTTTCAATTAGCCAATAATTTCTCCATTGCATCAATTATTCATAGTTACCCTTAGAAAAGGCAAGTAAATGCAGATCAAAGACACAAAATAAAAGATGATTTTAAATGCAGGCTCAAATAAATGATATACATCTGGCTGGTGGGAAAAAAACTTTCTTGACAGAGTTATATCTCTAAGTAAAATTTCTTCCTGTTTGTGAGTTGTTCACCAGCTTCCTCCTTGCTTCATAAGGGACAAGGAAGCAGCCCTCTGATTATGAGCATGTAAATGACATGAAATTGCTGCTCGCATTCATTCACCATAAATGAATAATTCATGAAAACATTCACTAGCGCACTTGCCTAGATGTTCTGTAGAGGCCCAGAGCTCGCTGAGCTTGCAGACACAACCCTGCTTCCCCTCCCCCCCCACTCTTAAGTCAGCAATTCTGTTTGGGTTTCTTCTGGACATTTTTGCTTGTCAGGTATCATATTTTAACGAGTAATTTCTGGTGGAATCCATACCCAGCACAAACCCCCAAAACCTAGGTCTGAAATATTTTTTGCAGCTGAAAGATGGCTCTAACTGCAGTTAGAACTATCAGCAAAAACAAAAGTGGGATGGGAGGGGCAGTTTCTTCTCCTTCAGGAACAATGACCCTTTTAATTAGCATGAAATGAAGGTTTCACTCTTGTGCTCTAGAGTTAGTCATTTGTTATTAAACCAAGTAATATCCTGTAAGAGAGGTAGGTCAGGGCCCCAAGTAAGCAGTTCTGTCATTTCAATGTGAGCCATCAGCCTCATTGGGACTGGGTCTACATCGAGCATCCTAAGAATGACAGAAATTCTCCTAACCGGGGAGTTGCCAGGAAAAACATTTTTATAACTGAGTAGTAAATGTCACCTGACCCTACCTGCTAAAGAGCTAAGATAACATTCCTTAAGTGCCTATGCTGAGCGCTATGGATGGTTCTGTCTGTGGTGCTTGGGATGGTTAATCTCATGTGTCAAGTTGTCTGGGCCACGGGATGCCCAGATCATCCAGGCAACCTTACTCATCCTATGCATTTTGCAAGGCTCCCAACTAATGCTTTTATCTAACCTCTTCTTGAATCTGGAGGCAGGGTCTCTTAGGCACTTTGCAAACACCTCTCCTGGGAGGCCAAAGTTATGGCACGCTCCACCCAGCCACTCACCGGTGTTATTTCAGGTCTTTAGGAGGTGGCACTAGAAATGATTAGCTCCACAAAATGTACTGGCAGAAGAGGGATGTGACAATGATACAGGAGTGGCTTAGGGCAGCTGTGACATGCATGGCCTATGCAACCTTAGGCGGCTAAAAGCCCGATTTCTCAAGTTTTGTTCTTAATGATAAAGTAACAGAAAGGCTGAAAGGGTAACTTGTTGTCCAAAGAAACACAGACAAGGAAAGAGGCATTGCCTCAAGGCTTGGCAAACCCCTCACTAGGTTACCTCCTAATGGAGAGCTGCAAACCATGGCTGTAATCAAATCAGCAAAAGCCATAGGATGGGATGTGAGCCTAATGAAATCCTGGTCTGAGGAGGGCGGAACATCATCGGGGAAAGGAAGAGGGCATGGTACGGAGAACTTGGAGAGGGGTCCAAAGAAGCACAGAAAATACTCAAAAGCCAGAAGGGAAGACCTAAGTGGAAAAGGAAAAGGAACAAGATGACTGGAAGACAACCATAATGAAGTTCAAGTTTCTAAATTACTATATTCAGAGAATAGTGACCAGCTCCTTTCAAACCCCACTGAAGCAGAATAATAATAATGAAACAGCAACATGCGGGCTCTAAGTTAGAAAAAAGACTATCTCTCTAGAATGAATAGTGTAAAACAATTAAATGGCTTACTGAGGTTTTGGAATTTCCTCTTATTAGGCTCTTAACAAATAGATTCGTCCCCGTCTGGCGTGGTTTCCAAGGAGGAGGAGGAGGAACTGGCAGACCTCTCATGGTCCTAAATTAGGCCTATTATTTTCATTTATTCCAGTCGGAGTGGCTGACACGAATGATAGAGATAATACTGGCTGCCATCATTAACCAGGAAATGGAATAAAGCGGCCTTGTGTGGCTGACAAGGCACAGGCCTTGGGCTGCCCAATGGCTCTACCGCGGACCGTGAGTGTGTGACCTGGGCAAGTCATTCAACTTCTCTGTTTTTCTTACTGGCAGAAACCGGGCTATAATACCCACTTGGTAGGTTTGGCATGAGGATGATTTGATAATCATATATGAGATAATATTTTGTGTGTGTTTGGCCCTTGGACAATGATCAATGCATATTCTATTCGCGATGATTAATCTATTTTAGAAAAAGAAATGACCGCTAGTGTCATTTTAAAATACAAAGTCAAGTAATATTGTTCCAAATTTCAGGGTGAAGCAATTTGGGGGAAAGGCCCAAAATATCCAGCCTCTCTAAGGGATCTGAGAGTCTTCTCTATTGCCGAGAGCCCCAGTGTGTCATCATCTCGGGGAAACCTGCTCTGATCTGGCCAGGCTCATCCCTGCCATGTGCTCTCAGTTTCTTCCCTAAAAGCTTAGCACACAATAAGAGCCTCACAGAGGTTTGTTGAATGACTTAAAGAAGTTGGCTCACTGTACACGGTCTCTTATTTTCTGGGAGCAGTACCCCCATGACACGTCCATGTCAGACCTCTTTTTAAGGGTCATGAGATCTTGAAACACTATCCTGAAGGGACACTCAACTTACAATTGATTTGGGCAAGGGGGCTTGGGGGAGGGGTGGAGTTTCTAGGAAACTTGTGTGTTCTCCTTGTGCAAACTTTTCCGAGCTACTTTTCAAGTTCTTCCGCTTTGCAGGAGCACTTATCATGAAACTAAATTGATATTAATCTGAAACACTTAATAAAATAATAGCAATAAAGTTCATAATACTGATACTTGGCATTTACCTTGAACTTTGCATCCAAGGATCTCAAAGGGCTTTTCAAGCAGGCCTTGCTATTTTCGAAGCTACTCATGGGCTGGACACACAAGCAAAGCCACCGAGGATAGCTTTCTTATGGCCTGAGTTGGTTCTTTCATTAGGTTCTGAGACTGAGACTGTGGCCATACTACACATGTGCATAAACATACGATTTATGCACATATGGGTGACCTGTCTTATGGGAGAGGCCGAGAACTATTTATTTTGGGGAAGCAGCACATCAGTTGTGAGTTTCCTCAAAGCTGAGGGTAATAAACACACCCACTACACACAAACACCCCCAGACATCTATCTACATGCTAAAAGGTAAAAGTCACATAAAAACTTTTGGTCCTAAACACACTTTTGTCTATATTAGCTGAGTCAAACCTTGGAAACTTAGGTTTGCATTTTGATACACTTGTTTTATTGTGATATTTTTTCAATCCCCTTCTCAATGCACTGCATCTACATCTGTTCTTTAAAGGCATGAAGTTTTAAAGGGCTCCTTTTCCTTTAGTTCATTCTGAAGAAAATTTTGTTTAGGCTTAAGTGATTAGTTAAAAGCCACATCGGATTTTATATATAAAACATCTCTTCGAAGGCACTTTCCCTTCCCTGGTGGCCTTGCATTATGCCAAAGGGAGTGACTTGCTCAGTTTCCCATATTATTCCCCAGACAGTCTTAGTCCTACTCCCAAAACAAATGTGGCATTTGGGGTTTCAAGTTTAAAATATAATTTGGTATCATTTCAGATGTCTTCCTACAGCTTATAAACATCTTCCGCAGAGGGACTTGGGGTCTGATTTTAATTTGTGGTAGGGTTATGGTCACAGTAAATGTCAATTTTAGCTATTGACAATAAGTCCCTAGTAGAAAGAGAAATGGAAAGTGACTGACAGTACATTGAAAGGACTTGCAGACGCTCAGCTTGTTCACAGGAACTGTCGAGTCCCTAAGAAACCCCTTCGCTGGTCTGTGATGACAGTTTGGTTTCTCCTCAGGCCCCTGAAACTCGGTTGCATACCAGACGAGAAAGCCAGAGTGGACTTTCTCAGGATGTGTTCATCTGAAGATCATAAAAAGACACAGAGAAATGACTGAGCCCTTCACCACATAGGTTTGAATTTGAACACCCCCACAAGGGTGTCACTGTCCCAGCCATTGGTTTGCCTGGTGACCTTGGTATGTGTCCTCAAGACCTCATCGTTTCCTTTTCTTCACGTCAGATAAAGTGGCTGAGCCAACAAATGTCAAGGATCTTTTCAACCCTAAAGTTAGACGATTAGATACCATCAAGAGTGGGTAACCTGTCTTCTGGGAGAGGCCGAGAACTATCTATTTTGGGGAAGCAGCACATCAGTTGTGAGTTTCCTCAAAGCTGGGGGTAAATGGGTAATTCGGCCTCTTTTGGACATTCCCTTTCCTTGAAGAAAGGCAGGCTCCAAAGGTCCCCGAGTACAGGTAACATTTAGCAAAGTAGGGCAGGAACTAGGAGCCCTGAGGTGTAAGAGAAGGGGGCAGTTTCTTCTCCTACAGGAACAATGAACCTTTTAATTACCATGAAATGAAGGTTTCATTTCTTTGTGCTGTAGAGTTAGTCATTTGTTATTAAACAGAGTAACATCCTTTAGGAGAGGTAGGTCAGGTCCCCAAGCAAGCAGTTCTGTCATTTCAGTGTGTGCCATCAGCCTCATTGGACTGGACATTCTGAAAATGATAGAACTCCTATAAATCAGTGAGTTGCCAGGAAAAACATTTTCACTACTGAGTAGTAAATGCCACCTGACCCTACCTGCTAAAGAGCTAACAGCATTCCTTGAGTTCCTGTGCTGAGCGCTATGGATAGTTCTGTCTGTGGTGTCTGGAACAGTTAATTTCATGTGTCAATTTGACTGGGCCACGGGATGCCCAGATATCTGGTTAAACATTATTTCTAGGTGTGCCTGTGAGGATGTTTCTGGACTAGATTAGCATCTGATGTGGTGACTGAGTAAAGCGAATCGACTCCCTCATGGTGAGTGGGCCTTGTCCGACCTGTTGAGGCCGCCAGAACTAAAAGGGGGAGGAAGGTTGAATTCTCTCTCTCTGTCTGCCTGACTGATTGAGCTGGGTCATCAGTCTTCTCCTGCCTTAGACTGGGACTTACACCATCAGTGCGCCTGATTCTCAGGCTTTTGGACCTGGACTGAAATTTGCACCACCGGTATTTCTAGGTCTCCAGCTGGCATAGAGAGCATATTATGGGATTTCTCAGCCTCCATAATTGGTGTGAGCCAATTCCTTATAATGAATCTCATTATACAGAGGGTGCCAAAAATATATATATATACATATTTCAAGAAAGGAATACTGTACTAAAATTGTAATACACAATATATACCTGTAACAAAAGATAAATCCAAGTCACATTTGACTTCTGCAGTTATAAGAGGTGCTCAAAGTGGTTACCATCAGCGTCCAGACACTTCTGATGATGGCAAACTACTGTTTGAGCAACGTTGACTAAAGTGTCCACTTATATACATTTTTGTCACCCCTAGTGTATGTATGTGTACACATACACACACAAACACACACACACACACACACATCTCCTATTGCTTCTGTTTCTCTAGACTAATATAGTGCCTCATCTTTAAATCCTTTTCCCTAGAAATTGCCCTATATTTCCTTAAATATATTTGATAGGAGTGAGTTAGTAAAATCCAGGCATTAACTTTGATATCCCTCATCTTCTGCTTCCAACCATTTACCAAGTTCTATCCACTTCACCCTAAAACAGACCTGGAATCCATCTACTTGGCTACATCCCACTGCCAACATCTTGGTCCAAAACACCCTCTTCTTTTACTTGATTCTTCCAACAATTTCTATCTCCATTTTTGCTCCTCTCCAACCCAACCCCTGTATTACAGCCAGAATGATCTTCCCGAACCAACAATCTAATCATGACATTTCACTGCTCAACAGTCTTCTACGACTTTCCTTAATATTTAGTATATAATAAAAGCATCCTTTAAATATTCCACTCCTTTGATGTCTATAGTACCACTTTCCCACCCAACTGAATACGTTTCATCCACCTGACTTCCATTCATTTCCTAGAATGTGCCAACTTCTTTCCTACCCCAGGGCCATATTACATGCCATTGCCTTTGCCTGAAGTGCTTAGCCATCTGTTCTTTTGTTGACCAATGCTTATTCATTTTTTAAGGCTCAGTTATATCACTTTCTTAAAATTTTATCTGACACCAAAATTAGAGGTGCCTCTAATTTAGAGGGTCATGTGGCTCCATGTACTTTTCCTTCATGCTATTTCTTATAATACGTCTATAGGAACGATTATTTATTTATGAGTCTTTCCCATTAGACTTATACCTCCCTGAGGTGAGGAGCTATATATCTTTTGACTACCAGAGGTAAACTTATTTGGATTTCTTTTGATCATTGGGAAAAATCTGTGCTTACTTTCTGGAATATTCTATTCCATTTGGATGGAGGAGAAAGAAGAATACCATAACATAGCTGGAAATGGTTCTAGAAGTTAAGTGGATTGAGCCAACATGCGGACTGGCCTACTTACCTACATGCTACTAGTAATAGATCTTTCTGCCTTTTTGAAGCCTGAGGTTATTTCTCTTGATGAGCACGAAAGAAAAAATGCTACATGGAAATGTTCATTCCAGGACTTACAATCTTTGCTTAAGGTAAATGCTGAAACATTCAACTGTGTTTATGATAGTTGAGTGGTTTCCATTTTCGCCAATAGTTTCAATTGCTGAAGCTCTCCAGAAGGGTCAAACCCCATAACTTGTATGTAAGATTTCCAAGCATCACACATATATGCCAAACATCTTTAGTTAAAATAGGGCATGGAGAACAATAGTTATAAGTGCCTTGGACTGCTTTCCTTACAAGGCAGAAAATTGAAAAAATATCTTCTGGGCTGTTTTTTTTTTGGTTTGGTTTTGTTTTACTCAAAAACAAAGTAAATAAAATCAATGATTTCAAAGTTCAGTATAGCTGAGAGAATTCATTTTCTTAATATGGAATGGGCTAAAGAGTGACAGGGCCCTGAGTGGACATACAAGAATAACTGTCTACTGCAGACTTCTGGCAAACTCTTTGGCCTATTGGTCCACAGCCAGTGTTTTTCTTCATAAATGAATTCCACATCTTTATTAAGTTAAGTATTTCTTTTTTTATTATTTGAAACATACTTTAAATATTTTGTTTTATGACGTCCTGGAAATTGATACAATTCCTTCCAGATCAAGGAAAATGGAAAAATCAATTACGTTTTTTTTTTTTTACATTGAGAGTGATTACACAAAAATTATGCTCCAATTTATCTATTACCATGAATATCATTTGACATTATGTGCATACAACTCAAAACAGCCAGAATTAAAGGTGTCCTCCTGATTGGATGAATCAGTTATTTTTCACAGAAAAGCCCTAAATGATTACTAAATAGAAATATACCCCGAGTGTGAGTTGATGTGTAGAAGACTATATAGTAAGAATTATAGACTTTAAATTACAATTAGCCTTTTATAGGAAAAACCCCAGCAAGAACAAACCAAAACATATCAAAAGCCCGAAGTGACCTTCTAATGTCAGATCCTGTACACAAAAAGTTACAGTTAGTAATTGAGAGAATGAATCTTCCTAAAATGAATTTTACATGACATGGATGAAATTTCGAAGTTGGTCCATTTACAGATGAGTTAATTGGCTTTATCCAAAAATGGAGGCATTTTTAGGGCCATTTAAATCATAAGAACTGCTGGTTCTGGAGGCAGAGGAAGGCTAAGGAGAGAAATGAAGCCCATCCCTCTGCAGAAACTAGAGTCGCTTTCCCCACTCTTCAAAACTGAGTTCTCAAAACCTCCTAATGGGTTTCACTGTTTTCTTTCCAGTGCTTATCATAATCAGGGAACCACACATTTGCATCTCTAATGGACCCTTTTCAAAAGTGTGTTGACATTTCAGTAGGTTTTGAATAGCTCTTAATGCTTCTCTCAATTTGGTCGGGTGCCCACAGATCTCCTTATATGGGCCTCAACATATAGACTGTCTGCTTTACTCAGGTTTTTTTGTTTTGTTTTGTTTTGTTTTAATCCCTGGGAACCTATCTTAATTATACTGTTGAAAAAGTGAAAACTCAGAAGTCAGATGACTCAGAAAATGAGCAGCTAGCTAGCTAGCCACACGTAGGGCAGCCTTGTAACAATATCTGGGAACTCAGGCACGAGTCAAAAGTACCATCCCTTGTGTGCTAAATTCACTTTTTTGAGCTTCTATTTTTATCACAAGGAAATCGATATAAATAAGACCATCAAGATAAACATAGGTTAGGGGAGAAAGTTGAAATCAAGCAGGGAGCTCATCATCTGAGCAAAAACTCCACTGCATTTGACTCCTCGAATTTTCTACAAGGACTAGGGACCCAGGGGGCCCTTGGGAGGGTAATTTCAGTCCCACCTACTTTCTGTGGCTTCCATCAAAATTCGATCCAACTGGAATTGTTTTGTAAGTTTATTGTTTTAACCATTTCCTCAGCTCTGCTATGTTTCAGGAACTGTGTTCTGAGTGAATAAAAAAGACCATGCCTCTCCTTAAGAAATGCATGATCTATTCAGGAAAACAGACCAGGCATGGAAGTCAGTTCAGGGTGTAATGGAAGAATCCCCCCAAGTGATATTGAATACCCTGGGGGTTTCAGGGGATGGTCCTAGAAGAGGGGAGACAGAAATGCTCCAGGAAAGATGAGAAGATAGTCCTGCATTGCATGTGCACACGTGTGTGTGTGTGTGTGTGTGTGTGTTCACGTACGTGCGTGAGAGTGAGGGAGAGGGGATACTGGTGGTAGGGGCTCCAAGCTGAGCTCACCATCTGTGCAAGGCCAGGTTGTTAAAGAATGGCAACACAGGCTGAGAAGATAGTAAAAAATTACTGTTTTTCATAGTTTAACATGAGATGAAAACAATCCCTTGGAGTGACAACAATCCCTATCTAGAAATAGATGCTATCTGGTGTGCATCCAATTAGGCTGATGCCAAATTGGGAACTACATCCATTTAGAATTTTTTAAATTGATTTTCCAGTGTTTCCTGTAGGTGGCTGAGTTACAAACTAAGAGAACAATTGGATAGACTCTATTGCAAGAATTCGGTCCTTTTTGAAAAAGAGGGTGTTGGAATAAAAGGAAGAAAGAGTTTCAGGGTATGTGGCAGGGAGGTAGGTACTGGAAGCTCTGGGCAGGGGCTCAGTATTTTTCAGAATCAAAGGGTCCCACCTTGGAATGGGCTCATTTTGGCCCTATTATCCTATATGAAGCTGTGTTGGAAAAAGTAAAAAGGGAGCGAGAATTTGCCCCAACCTTTTCTGATGCTAAAGCCCTTTGTAAGACAGAAAGTGGGTATGCTTCAGTTTTTTCTCCAGTAGTTCTAATTTTCATTTATTTCTTACTTTGAGCTCAATAAACATGCATAGTTATGAGATAAGGGCGGGGGTATATTTTAACAATCCTTGTTATGTCGTATTTGCATTGGAGGTACTGAAAGGAGTTTTCTGTGTTTCCTGTGATATTTACTCTCTCTTTTGGGTTACTCCTTTTGCAACAGATTCATTTGGGTTCCTGGAAAGTCCTACCTCAAAGTATTACGTGAGATACTACACTAACAAGACAATAAATAGATTTCTCCCATTACTTCCAGCATAGAGTTAAAATACATAGATTTAAAGATGGCTTTGTTTTTTGGTCTACATCGACTTAAAACCTTTTGAAAAGTACGGTGTTGTCTCCTCATTTCTAAATCGACTTTGGCAGTCACTGAATACACCCTTTCTTTCAAAGGAAAAGAAAGAGAGGAAGAAAGGAAGGAAGGAAGGAAGCAGGCAAGCAAACCTTGGTAGTCCTGGCTTAAATATGAAAATGAAACAAGGGCATGAGAGAAGGTAGTTTCACAAAGCAAATGGCCCATCCCAAACCTTCTCAGCCAGGTGCTTTCCCTCACTTGCTGGGGACAGCTAGCTCAAAACCCATTCTTGTGCTTTTGTATATGAAAAATGAGGCTGTAAAAGTGTCAGGCTTTTGTCAGGAATAGGCAATAAAAAATAATTGGAGAGTACTTATGTAGTACATAAGATGCACAACTCTCATAAGATAATCGGTCCATGTGTCCTTAATATGTTGCTCCCGAGTTTCATCACACCAGCAAGACTTCTGAAGTGTGGAGAAGTCCTAATATAGCTTATGAAATAAAGAACCTATAACAGAATTCAAGTTTCCAAGACCATTCCTAGCAGCTTGAAAACCTCAACCCATGCCCTGCCTCTAAAATATATAGCATTTCCACACTGTGGTTGTTTTAATAAACCATTGGACATTTCTCTCCAGGCCGTTTGCTTGTAGTGGGCATTTTTTTCCATCTCCAAAGAAGCTGGCATTGTAATAGCATACAAATGACTAGAATATCTGTGCATTGCTCTAGACACCAATGAATAAAATATAGCAAATACTGCGTATCCCTAGAGTGTATTATTCCACTTAGAAAATGGCATAATTGACTTTGGGTAGTATGGAGAAAAAAATTCAAGTGTTTTTAAGTTGTGGGGTGATTTTCTGGTAATTGCCTGACTTGAAACTTTACTTTGTCAATCAGACAGTTCTCTTAGCCCTATAAAAGGTTTTTTTTTTTTTTTTTTTTTTTTTGGTGGGGGCAGGGGGTTGAAGGCGAATTGAGAAAATAGCTAAGCACCACAGACCTTTTTTCTTGTCATAAAGTTGTTGTCAAAAAGATTCGCTATTATGTCTGGGATGGGTGAACTCCGTGGCATTTTGTGTTCAGTAAAAATGTCTCAAACCATTTTTCAAACATTTTGAGGTTTGGCAAAAACCTGAAATCCATCTTGCCAAGCACTCCCCCACCCCCCTTAATTCTTAAACCCATGTGTCTTTCAAGGGAAATTTAATCCGTATGTTTCTGATTCATTTACACTTAACTCATCAAAATGGTGTTTTGTAAGAGCTATTTGATGTTCAAGAAGTCTTATGAGCTTCTCTTTTTATAAGTCTAAAAAGCCTTTTTTTCTGAGAACCAGAGAATTGTATTTTACCAGCTGTAAGCCAAATGATTTGAGCTGTGTTAAAAATCAAGAACCTGCTGAATTTAGGAGGCAAGAAAATAGCAGACGCAGTGACATAAATAAATGTCCTCACATGTCTGCCTGCCATGCATCTATCGAAGGCCTTTCAAACTCCTTCTTTCCCTGAGGAATCCTATCCCATGAAGCCAAAGAACAAGTGGTAAAACTGAGAACTATGGTCCTAGAGCGAAAATCCCCATTGATTCTAGAGGTTCCCAATTGTGAATCCCAGCTCAGAATCAAGGGAAGTAAAACCGGGTGTGTTTCATTAGATAAATCTATTACCTAGGAAATATAATGATCACTGAGCGCCAGAACTAGAAGGGACTTCTGAAATTTCTAGTCCAGTAATTTCTGGATCGCGTTCCAAGGGCTCCTGGGTAAGGACGAGTTAAGGAAGAAGGTAGGGGCAGTTGGGGCTCTGTTTTCCATACTAGTCTTCCACAGAAGAGGGTTTTTAAAAAGTACTCTGAGGGTAAATTCAGTTTGAAAACAAATGCCTTAATTTTATATGAGAAAACTGATGTCTAGGGAAGGAATCTTGGAGTTGGGACAGAGCTGGCCTTCTGACCAAGGTCTCCTGACAGTGTCTCAGCATTCCAGTGACCTTTCCACTAAGCCGATGCTTTTCGAACTCAGGCTGCAATTCATGAGTGGGTATAATAGTGAGAAATTAGTGAAATCAGTTTAATCTGATGTGACTACTATTTTAGAAAAATGAATAGAATATAAGATATCCAAGAACATTATACACAGGAAAGATGGAATATTGTTTCATCAAACTACACACACTCATGTAAACATTCACAAGTGAGTATATTGGGCTGCGAAATAAAATATATTTCTTACTGTTGCTCATAGCAAAAAATTTTCAAAACTACTTTACCATACAGAAAAACCATGTGTCTTTTACTGGTAATTTAGCCGATAGCAGTTTTCAATTTGCCTCATTACAGACCACATGGGTGGAAAGACACAACATGATCCTTCTCATCTTAAGGAGGAAATCTTACAAATCACTGGCCTATTTACCAAATGTGGCTTAATACACAGACTGGGAGAAATGGGCAAAGAACGAATGGGTGGTGGGGCAGGGATGGGGGCGGAGCACATAGATACCCAGGTGAAAAAAGCAAGGGTCATAGTCATCTTAATATGATTTACAAACAGCAAGAACAATTTCCGACCTGCACACAGTGCAACTGTGTGGGGGAGACCCAGACATGTTAGCACCAGCATATTTCCAAAGTGCATTCTTCAAGCACTTAACCATCATTAATTAGTTAGAAACATCTTTTCAAGGTCGGGAGGCACAATAGTTCATCTCTACACAACGGAGCTTTGGAGACTTTGGAGGAAGCCAAGTAGTACAGCACCTGGATAATTACTGTGGGAAGATGACTCGGGTTAACTGTCTGTGAAGAATCTTGTGACAAGGCATTATGAAAACTGCTGCCCCCGTCACACTGTTAGATGTCAGAGCCGGCTGAAAGCTGCCTCTATGGGTAAGGATGCAAAGTCATTAAAACAACTATGAATTACACTTTGCTCTCTTTTTTCAGGATCGTAATGAAGTGACAAGTTTTCTGTGGTCATAAAGTGTCTGAGTCTCTTTGGGATTAAAGTGCAAAGTGGGGCTGCTTTGGGAATTGTGGTCTAAAACTGTTCCCTAGGTGGGGTGGGCGAGGGAGGAAGCAGCTAGTTTCAGAGCCCAGAGGTCACATCCTGCAGGTGGGTGGGTGCTGATTCTGGGGCGGCTTCCAAGCTCTGTCCTCGTCCGACATGCACCAGGGCTGTTGCTGAGAGAGGGAGGAATGGAGAGAGCGGTGGGAAGCAAAGAGAGCCTGACTCCTGGACGGTTACCCCATCTCATTCTAGGCCCGGGACAGCATGCCCCTCCCACTAACTAGACACCAGGGAGTTAGAGGCTGCAGGCAGAGAGCAAGCAGTCTGGTCAGCCTCCCCACCCCTCCCTGTACACCAGAGGGTGGAGGTTTTGCACAGCCAGGTGCCTGAATGACTCCCAGCTTCTCAAAGCTGCTTGGTCCTCTGTGCCCCAGCACATCTAAGTCTTTCGTTGCACTTTCCTCACTCCACCATCGCCAGGAGCCAAAGCACAAAAGAGGTCTGAGAAGCATAAACTGGAGTAAGAAGGTGGAGTTCCTGGCACCAGGAAGCCTGATAGCCTGGCAGAGCGGAAATGCGTTCTTGACGGCATCAGAGGCCGGTCCTGGCCCTGCCACTCAATAGCTTTATGATACCAGATAATTTGGTACATCTTTGGGTGGCCTTGATTTCTGAATCTGTAAGAAGGATGGGTTGGGCTGAAGGATCTCTAAGGTTCCTGCCTGTCAATGCATTTAGAATTATGGGATTATTATTCTACTGCTAAGGAAGTTCTGGGTGGTGAGGGTGAAGCCAAATCAAGTGACGTTCCCTGTGACCTGTACATTGGAGCTTCCTCTCTGCCCTGGATGGAAGGAAATGGCAAAAAAAAAAAGCAGTCATGTACTGAGCTAGGGCAAGATCTGAATTAAGAAAAATAATCTGGCCAGAGAAGCCCCTGTGTGATCCATATTTGGGTGGATGCTGGTGAGAGCAAAACCAAAGGTAAAATGCAATGCAAAAGTAATTTACATCTGCATTTATACTAAATGGGTTTGTTATAATTGCTGTCATTATGATTAATTCCAGAGGAATTAAAGGGGATCAGCCCTTTATTGCAGAGTGTTGCTGAGCTGACTGAAGTATTAAGATAAATAAGAAGGTCAAGAAGAGGCAAATGCAAAAGAAAATTTGTTTAATGCTGTCTAAAAAAGAAATCTACTACTTAAATAAAAGGGGTGAGAAAAAAGACATGGGTCTTCTTGGTGCTGAAATAAACTGATTTAAACTGAGACATTAAACCTAATTATCTGACCGATGAAGAGATGGTCATATAGTTCAGAGCCAGTGTTATGATTCTCTATCCATCTCTCTTTTCCCTCACAGTCTCACCTAAATTCTGTGACTCAGTTTACCTTTCTGGGAAGGAACTGCTAACGGACAGTACTTCTCTCTACATTCTCGATGCCCAACACTTTCCCAAAATGTCACCTGGTCCCATTAATAACTAACTAACATGAACTCAACATTTGCTATGCTAAGTGCATGACAGTCACCGTCTCACGGATTCCATTTCATAGATGAAGTAACTGAGGTTTAGAAACTGTCAACAGATTGTCCAAAATCATACAGCTGGCAAGTGGCAAAGCCAGAGTTTGAACACAGATCAATCTGACTCCAAAACAAGTCATACGACGCAATCACATGGGCCATATTGACTTTGAATACACAGGCTCCACCTTCGTAAAGGGGCTGAGCTAGCTTTGCAGACCTTCCTTTAGCAGTGATAGGGCCCCACTGAGGGCAGGGACAGAGCCAAGTGGGTGACCACGCCCACAAAGCTACAAGAGGCCCAGCTGGCGTCTCTGCCATGTGAGCACATGTGGCCAGCTCAACATGACTACAATTTTTTAGAGATCTTTGATTTAAAAGGAAAAATAAAAGTTCGCAGGCTCCTAAGTGTATAAGCTGGGCATTCCAGCTTATACACATAGCCTCTTGGCCCCATTTTCCATCTCCCGTTAAGATGAGTGATTGAGTCTATGCATTAATAGATACCTTGGCATTCATTTGGAGCCTTATTGTTTTTTCCAGGCTTTGCTTTTTTGGACACCTCCAGTTCTATTCCAGTTGTTCCAGACGGCAAAGAACAAAATGATAAGGTAGAATTCAATTTTTGGTAGCATGTGGAGAAAAGGAAGACTGCTGATAGCTAGATGAGTCTTGGCTATTGCATAACTACTGTCGCACTCTCCACAGTGATGGTGAACTATTGATTAATTCTTCTTGGGTACAGTGGTGCTTCATCAATCATTAAGTGAGCTCCCCTGCCAGAGTAGGTACAGGAAAAAAAGATGTATGGGCTTGTTATAAAGTGTCTGTGTACTATGCAGTGGACTTTGGAGTGCTAAGACAAGTCAATTTCAGTTTTCAAGGATGTGAGGACGCAAGGAACTTGCTGTTGTTGCAACCCCAACTCATGAAATACACACCTCAGAAAGCGCCAAGGCTCACCACATACATTTTCATCAGACTTGCAAAGTCTGTTGAAAAATCACAGACTTACATTTGGACCACAGAAGTTTTATTGGCCCGGCCCACATTTATCAATGCCACGTATTTTCCTTCCCTTTCTTGGCTATTCCCCGTATCCTGGTGCTGTGAGGGCTGCCTCAAGGCTGCCTCAAGTCCTCATACATCCATCCATCTGCAATTCAATGCCATGAGTCCCCTTGGAAGGTCAGAAGCCCAGAAAACCAAATGAAAAGAAAGCAGAAAGGAGAAGTCCATCTTTCATCCACTTCTTCTTCTTTTTTGTAAGTGCAATTCCAGATTTTCCCACCCTACTTTCTGTCAGGCACACAACAGGACTTACCCTCAAGTCCACGTGAATTTCTGCCCCTTCACCTGGCCTTCCTGACTAATGCATACTAAGTCCAATCGGAGACGATATTTTTACCCCACAGCTTGAGACAGCCTAGCGTCCATTTCCAGCTTAGACTCAGGGATCCTAGAATGGAACACTTGATTAAAGCCTTGGGCCCCATTGCTCTGACATAATTCCACCAACTTCACCATCATAACACTTTCCCCCTCGCCACCTTGGAAATCCCTTATTCTTCAATCTCTAAGACATCATTTTTATGACCAGAAAAGATATATGAGAGGAGGTAGCAACCTTACAAGGCAGCCTCACCCCACTAAAGACCTGTGTTACATATACATGCGATGGCAAATACAAACTTCCCTTCGTCAAGCCAGGAATGGAATCCAGTTCTCACGACTGAATTCACTCATCTCCATTTCACTTCATTTTCTCATTCACAAAGCCACAGCTGAGTATGAATGGGGACACAGGGTCTTTTTTCCAACCCGTATTGTTTGCATCTCTCCCTCCACTCAGGTTACTGGAAATTTGGCAGGTTTTATCAGTACTAGTTCTCGCCTCACTTTAATGAGAACGGTATTTTTACTTCTGTTTCTAGTACCTGACGTAATCTCAGACCCTGCTTGATTTTCTGAATTAGAAAAAGGCATATGAGAAGCGAGGCAAGAGAAGGACGAAGCCTAAGTGATGCTGGGAACAAGATGCCCTGTTAGAGTCTGAAATCAGTCTCCTGCCGCAGAGACTTCCACCGGGAGGATCCCGTATGGCCATCTTCACGGTGGCAGCAGCTAAGACTTAGTTCCTGTCATCTCACTGTATGCCAGGGGCCTTACCACGTATCTCCACCCCTCACAACTCCACGTGACAGGTTCCGTTGTCCTCATGTCACAAAAAAGATAGGAACTACGGCACAGACAAGTTAAGTGGCTTGCCAAAGTTACAGAACTAGTAAGTGGAAGAGTGATTTGATCCCAGGCCTTTTGATACCAAAAGCCATGATGCTCTTTTCAGGAGGCCACACACTGCTTATCTGATCAATAGATGCCTCCCTTCCTGGTGTCATCCCCTTTCTTCATGCCACAGATGTGACCACAAGGGAAAAAATGTGAGGGCAAGAGGAAGAATGCTGAGTTCAGCAAGTGGCTTACGGTGAAGCTGAGGCGTGGACAGTTGACGTTCCGCTGCTCTGTGTCTGGCATACGGAGGGAATAGATAGGTGCCTCTTCTATTGTGCCCTCAAAGCCTTGCCTCCCCCTTCACATACTAACATGTGAGGCATGGCCCCAGGGACCCCTACAGAGAGCAAAGCTGCCCCGCAGGTCATGTCCCAAGGGAATATAAAACATGGACCATGTCATCAAGATTCCCCATGACAAGTACAGACATTAGGCCCCTGACCGTCATGATGGTGCTTGGTAAGTCTGTCAGTGATGGTGAACTAGACCTAGTGTGGGCTGACTTAAGGGGTTAGAGCTTGTGTGAACTATCGCAAGTCTGACCCTCAGGATAAAAATCTGACCCATGGATAAAAACCACACACACACACACACAAGTACAAGTGAAATGGGGAAGCTGAATAATGGCAGTTGTGTCAACGGCATATCCTGGTTGTGATACTGTACTATAATTTTGCAAGTTGTTACCATTGGGGAAAGTGGGTAAAGGGTACACAGGATCTCTCTGTATCATTCCTTATAACTGCACATAAGTCTACAATTATCTCAATTAAAAATTCAATTTAAAAAACAACAATAATGAAAAAACAAAAAAATCGAACTCCAAACAAAACAAAACAATCACCGAACAATGGAGCTAATGACTCGTACCCCTCTAGTTTACTGTGGGGATGAAGTGAGGTAACCGAAGTCTGACCTGGGATCATGCTCCTGGCTTTGCCTTTCTGTCAGTCACAAGCAGGACATTTCTGATTATGGGTGAGCAAGTCACAGCCAAGTCAACATAAATTGTAATGCTCTAAAAAAAGATATCATGCCCTCTTTATTCCTGAAAAGTCCCAAGCACACACTTGGCACTCATCAAACTTTGCCCAATGACTAATAACCCTCACCACTGATTTCATTTCAGCTCTTGGTAACTCCTCACTACCCCCACCCCCACAGACAAGCATAGTTGTCCTCCTTCCCTATGCAAAATTGAGCTGGGTCCGTGAATACATACTTTACAATAAGGCTACGACCCTGGAATTTGGCTTAAGAATAGGGATATTGTTTGAGAAAATTATCTTTCTAAAAAGCACATATAGTTTTGCCTTTCATGTTCTTTGAAGGTTTTAAAATGTTGCCTTCAATCTCATCTAAAAAGTTAAGTTTTGTGAAATTACAGAAACATATCAAGGAGTCACGCTATTTTGGGGGGGGAATAAATTCATTACAAATATGGTTCTGCATCATAAGCGAATGAAGCATAAATGTCTTCTGCATTTTTAGCACAATTTGATGCATCTAAGGGATATGTGGGATCTTTGAGAAAAGTTTACTGGGTAGATAAATAAAGTGGACCCTTGCCTATTCTGCCACTCTTTTGACAGACTCACCTAGGCAATTATCTCTCATTGAGGACTCCTTGCAGGAAGCATTTGAAAACTAAGAATTTCACCACAAAAGAAGTCTTCAGGTCAAAAAGGAAACCCCAAAACCAACCTTCAAAACGGGGAAAGACATTCCTTTTCACCCTCCCCATTCATTTCTTCTAAGGCACTAATTCATCTTGATTTCAAATGTACTTTTCTCTGAAAAGCTATACCAAATACCTTTTAGCAATACTTTTATAGAACAGGGACAGACACAGAACTCCCAAGATTATCTCAGATTGGTCCCACATGTGAGGGAGGGGCTTACAGCCCAGCTCACCTGCTCCCTCATTTTAAAATGAAGCCCAGATGGTTTCAGTGACTTGTTCAAGGTCATCAGGATTGGCACTCAGGCCTCTTGACCTTCAGCACATCAGGCTGTTTATTCCAAAATTTACCTCTGACTACCCTCCCCCTTCCATCTCTGCCCACAAAAAGGAGAGAGGGGAGAAGATCCATAAAAAGCCATGATTAATTATATCCCAATCACGCATTCAATAAGCAGGTGTGTGTCCCATGCCTCAGGATGCGTCCAGATGTATGATATGAAGATCTAAGCTAAGTGAGCCTGAGAAGTTTCAGAGTAGCCAGGAGTCAGGGGTAGCGTGCTCAGTGGCTGGCTCCCTAATTGTAGAGAGCTTCAGTTTAGAACTATCCCTAATGTCGCATGGTTTCAGAAAGCAGACAGCCCAGGCAGTGCATCACAGCACTTAACTATATATTACAAAACACACAGAAACGTGGTCAAAACGTAAAAGTCTCTCTGGGTACACTAGGTCCTTAAAGCATCAAGAATGTCATTTGCCCCTCTCTCAACTTATTTTGGGTTAATTCCTTACTCACAAATATGAACTAGCTGTTTCTAAACCAACCTATCAAAAAGTTTTCATCATCCCTCCCACAACCGCAGCTGATCAATTTAACATTAATTCAAGAACAGTAAAGCTTTAAAGATAGCACTGGATTAAGTTGATTGTCACGTGAAACAACAGAACTTTAAAATTCTCAAGCAAATTGCACACTCGCCGTTCACATGAACTAAAATGATAGGTGAAAGGCTTAGCTACTTCTGAGGCTCATATACGCCTCACTTTTCAAAAACCTACATTATATTCTGAGTAATAAACGCAACGGCACAACCCTTCATCCTCAACACAATACACCAAATAGTTTTCCCGGCACTTGCAATTCACCAGTTACACTCCAAAAGCTACCCCCAACACCCACCGTCACTTCACTTTGACCTTGTATGAAAAGCCAAACGTTTTTTGAGCCATTTAAGAGAGAGAGAGAGAGAGAGAGAGAGAGAATCCTGGTGGAAAATAATACACAGCTGTGATAATATCATGTTTTTTTTTTAAGTATCATAATATAGTTTTACTTTTAATAATAAAAGATAAAAAAGGGGTGTCTGTGAATAATTAGAGATTGCAGTCTGAAGCCAGTTACAGTCACTGCAATTGATAATAAACTGAAAACCCCTTGAGAGCAGGTAAATGCTTTGCAACCCTGACCCCCTCGATCTCACATTACTTAACTGCCCTGAGGTTCTTGCATTACATCACCATTGAAGCGATTGGTTCCTGCGTTTTAACTCTCTCCCTGTCTCCTCCGATTAGGAGCGACACCGCAGCAAAGAAACTTCGCCCGAGTTTGCTCCTTCTCGCTTCGCTTTTTATTTGTGGCCTTTCTGCTCCTGTCGCTCTGCCTGGCTCTGTTTGTTTTGCCCAACCCGGCCCCGGTTCAACTCATTCAGGTCGCGGTACTAGAACAAAAACTCTTATCAAAGTGAAAAGAAATGCCTCCTCCGGACCAGAAGCGCGGAGGGGCTGGGGAAAGAGGAGAAGGAAGAAGAGGAGAAACAAAGACGGGCAGAAAGGGGAGACGGGGAAGAGAAAGAAAAGGAGGAGGAGGAGGACGAAGACTAAGAAAAGAAGGCGGTCAGGGCAAAAAAAAAAAAAAAAAAAAAAAAAAGGTATAAAATCAGAAAAAAGAAAATAAAATTAAAAACAAACCTCATGGACATCACTGAGGCTGAATTCCCTCCTGAGGTGCAGAACATGAGAGCTCTGGAATGAGTGTGTGTAGAATTTGAGCCAAAGCTTAACTAGCCTGAGTGAGTCATATCCTTCCCACTTGATTCCAGGCCAAGCGATGATGTAATGCGCTGGCCCTGCTCGAGCGCCAAGCTCTGGCTCTCTCTCCTCTCGCTTGCTCTCTTTCTCCTGGGCTCGCCCTCCTCCCCCTTCTCCTTTTTAGCTCAATGCTGGTGAAGTCACCATTTAAATCTGGCAGAACTGAAGCAAAAACTTCAATGTAACCAAAACAGCCCCAGGCCGAGTTCCAGACTCCGAGAGCCTTTCGCGTTGTGATTGCCCTTAGAAACGTGTAAACAGAGGGGGAAACAGTGCCGCCTGGGGATGGCCCAGCAGCTGCCTCGGACTCGGAGAGGGACCGGCAGTTCTGCTGGCAGGAATCCACTGGTTCCGATAAAATAAAAAACAAAAAGGAAAAAAAAAACTGGTTAATACAATAATGCCTGGTTGTTTGGAGAAAGGGAAATAGCAATGGAGACACAAGCAGAGATGGGTGAAACTGAACAGGTTGGAAGGACTGAGTATGAATGAATAACCAAGACAGGTTAGCAGCCCAGACTGACGTTTCCAACCAGGTGACACGGGGTTTCGTGGAGGCCCACGGCCGTTTTTTTTTTTTTTTTTTTTTTTTTTCCTGGAGCTGGATGGGATTTTCTGCTGCTGAATGCCAACCACCAGGCCTCCGGAGATTTCTCACATCTGACCCCCCCTGTCAGCAAGGGCAAACCCACTTCTGGGCCAAACACGCGCCTGCGTCGGGAGCCACCAAGAACTGGGAAATCACAGTTACTTCTCTGTTGGCACATATCAGTCACTCATTTCGGTGAGGAAGGGAAAAGGACCCCCGTTGCCAAACGCAAAGTTTGTCTTTCTGAGATTAGCGCCCCCACTCTCAGGTGAGTTGTCCACCAAGAGGGACAATTAGAACATGTTCCCCCAGTAAATGAAGACAGGCTGTCTGTTTCTGCACTTGCTGGGGGTGGGGCGGGCTACTGCTGTGTGGCTGTCTGCGGGTTTAAAGGGATGCAGGGAGAACAAACAGTATGTGTGTCTCTTTTTTAATTACAGGGTGAGGCAAAACAACCTGGGGGTGTTGGGGTGGGGGGGGGTCAAACATTATCCTTCACAAATGACAGTGAAGCCCTTTTAATTGTGGAATTCTACCCCCCCCCCCCATTTTACACCTCTCCTGCTCAGGATTTTACCTAGAACAGTTCAGACACCTGATTGCATTGTTAGTATGGCTTTTTAACTCTCTATCATCTCTCCATTTTCTCTTCCCCTCACCCTTCATGCCGCTTTCAAAAAGAAAGAAAAATGTTTTAAAAATGGGAAGTTCACCAGAAATGTTCTTTTTTTTTTTTTTTTTTAAATACCACAAAAGCAGAAGAAAGTCATGGCACTGAGATTCATTTATTTTTAAAAATTTATCATAGCTTTTTGCCACAGTCTATTGCCTCTCCCTTCTTTTATGATCGGTGAATCAAGTAGGTGATACAGACATTTGTCTCTTTGTATCCAGGGTTGTTCAAACTGCTTTCAGAGACATCTCTTAGCTTATTAAAGATATCTGCTGTTAGGGCACAGAGCTGTTAGTCTGAGTCCCTTGGAATCACAGCTTCAGGGAATATCAACACTCAAGGTGAAGAGTTAAAAAAGCAAGGTTTGCCCAACAGTCTCCCTGCCCCTGGGAGCTGGGGTGGGGAAGAGCTTTCTCCAGCTGTCTGCCCTGGAGCGTGACATCCCCAATTGACGCTGAAGCCACAGTTGCTCCAGTGACACCTTTATCAAGGCAGGCAGCTCTGAATTAGAGGTGATCAGCCGTAATTACAGCTGGCGCCACTGAAGCCCGTGGCCTGACAGCGGCAAATGTGGTTGTTATAAAGTCGGGTCCACCGTGTCAGTGGCCTGTATCACTCACTTACGTCTGACTCGCCAAGCAGCTATTGATTTTTCTTCTGATGCAGGGAATAAATAAAACAAAACCTTCCTGCGCTCCTGCGAGCCTTTCTACTTCCAGGCAGGTTGACAACATTGTGTATAAACTACTTTCTCCTTTTTATAAGAGCCACTGACCGTGCTGGTTAATATAAAGCTGAAGACTTTCATTTTCCGTTCTCCACACCCCACAACTTGCCTTGGTTTTCATATTTCAATGTTTTCTTTATGTTATTCTTTTTAGGCATATCACAGTGGATATGTGGTGGAGTTTTCCAAATTGAGATCGTCCTGTAACCTCAATGGGAAAATGCTCTCTCTGGGGTTTTTCTTAGACCAGGTCAAAGGGCCTGGATTAAATTGCTTGATAGTGAGTGGCCCCCTGCTTTTTCTGTTTTTCATGAAGGAGGTAAAAGAGACCCTGTGCTGTAGATAAAGATTATGGAAAGGTATCTTTCCCGTGCCTTCCTTGGAAAGTCACAAAGGAGAGGACAGCTTTGGCCATAGGCAGGCGCTGACCGCTCATACACCAGCATCTTTGTTCCTGTCTGGAGGAGGAAGGGCGAGTGTGTCTCTGATCAGGGAGTGATGTGGCCAGTGGGTTTGGTGCTTCTAGAACCCAGCCAGACTCCAAGGCCCTGTATCTGTGACGGTGCTGTTAAGCTCACAATGTGCCAGGACACATGGACATTCCAATAAAACTTCTTTGAAGTGCTGGTCTGAATTGGAATCAATTTCAGAGTTCAGAGGGGTCTGAGTATCTGAGTATTTACATTTGCACTTGCCGGTCTGAACGTAAGTATGCCCCTCCTCTGCCCCCTGCCATCCCAAATCAGGCATTTTCACTGGCCACTGGATTTCGCCCCCTTGAAAAGAAACTTGTGCTTTCCCATTTTCCTTCCTGTGAGCAGCTAATGATAGAGAATATCCTGTTCCCAAAAGGAAATTCCTCTCAGACTCCAGAGCTTCCTTTTTCACCCATTTGGCCCTCTTGTCGCCTCTTCCCCAAAGCCTCCTCCATGTCCTAACTGCTCTTCTGAAGAAGGGGGGCTTTGCAGATAGGAGTTGTAAGATGCCGTAATTCCAGTGGGAGCCTTCTTAGAAGTAGCCCCCAGCCAACAGGCGAGGCCTCCAGATTAGCTGGCTTGTTCAGGAATGCTTACAACACCCTCCTTTCAAAGCATGTCATCCTTGGGGAGAGGGTGGTGGGTACCACGCAGCTGTTCCGTGTAACTCACTCACATACTCCCAGTTCCTGACGATGTTCGGCTCCAAAGAAGTGCAAACCTCTGAGATTCAAGCCCAGAGTTCAGAACGCGGTTGGATGACCTCCAAAACAACCCACGAGGAAAGGCATAACTTGGACTTCAGGACTGAAGGACGCAACAGCTGATGAAAGTAACCTGTGTGTGCCTGGGTGAATTTCTGAGCTCAAACACGTTATGGAAACACACAGCAAATATAAGAAACGATAACCATCCTTCTTAGAGAGAGCTGTTGTTTTTTTTTCTTTAGGGTTTGAATTTATTCTTCTCAAGGAAAAGCATATCATCTTCTTTCAGACATTGTTTTTAAAATTTAACCCATAATTCCCATAGTCCCAGTGGAGTTAGAGGGGCCAGATAATTTCAGAGTTAAATAAGCTGTAATGACTATCACATGGACCCAGCCATAAACCTAGTATTAAAAATTATTCAGAAAAAAGTGGCATCTCTTCCTTTTTTAATTTACAATAACCAGCCAGGTGGTTTTCTAAGGCCTCCTCTGTAAATTGCTTCCAGCGAACCTTCCGGTCACAGACCACTGCACACCCACGTGCTGTCATTCAGCATTCCCTTCAACTTGGGTGTCCCGTGTTTTCACAGTGGACAGAGGCTGAGGGGCTGCCCGGGTGAACCCATGCAGCATATATCCTGAACTGTGGGGGATTAGCTGGTTTAGATGGTTGAGCCTGCCAGCACCAGCTCCCAGCAAGCACTCCCAGAGAGTAAACAAGGGGTGCGCAGCTCTTGGTTCTTTCTATGGTGTGCCTTCTACAACTCCTGCATCCCAGCCCTGGCACCAAGTACCCTCAGGCAACTTGCTAGCCTTTCCTGTGTCAAACCTGTTAATGTTCTAAAGTGGCCATGTTGAACGTGACTCAGACAAAGGAATGAATCGCCAGTGATGGAGGCATAGGGGTAAGTATTGGGAGGTTATAAGAGGCCTTTGATTAACCCTAAAATAGCATCATTGCTTCCTGTCTGCTATAGGGTTTCTTTTCCTAACTTCTCCATCTTTACAATGTGCATGCCATGTATCACTCGAACTTAGCACAGTGTCTGAAAGGCAGTTGACATTCCATGAATATTTGTTGAATAGATGAATAAGTGGATGAAGGAATACACTCCTCACCTCAGGCATTACCTTCTCAATGAATGCCTTGCTGGACTACCAGGCTGAGGTAGAAGTGTCCATTTCTCTGGGCTCCCGAAGCATCCTGGACCAGATTCTATCCCAGCAATAAGCCAATTATGGAAGTACCCATTTCCTTGCCTGTCTTCCTCAGGAGTCATTAGTTTCTTCAGAGCAGAGACTGGGCTTATCAATCTCGGTATCTTTTGTACCTAGAAAGTGACTGATTCACACACAGTAGAACCTCAAGAAAGGTAGCTGAACCTGGAGTGGTGGCAACATAGGTGGGTTGGTGTTCCCTAAGTATTTTCCCTCTTAAAAGTCCCCTTTCCCTTTGGCATGCTTACTCACACTTTTCCTGTGGCTTCCTTAAGATCAGGAGCATCTAGAAAAGCTGGAGCCTTTTCCATCCCTGCATTGTGCCATTTGTCCTTAAAGGGCTTCTTGTTCCCCCTTTCTTGGATCCAGATGGCAGCGATGCCAGAATGAGCACCCTGAGGTTATCAAGGTAGATAACACTAGACTATTTTTGCCAGTTTCCTACAGAAATCATCAAGGGAATTGAAACTTGAGGTGAGAGGAACAGACATTCTCCTATTGGTTGAGGTGCTCGTCGCATGGTTGCTGAGACACCCTAAGGAAAGGGAGACTATGAGCAGAACTTATACACCCCCAACGCAATGCTGGTGTCAGTTCTTACCAGCAGTCCCTACAACTCAGGGTTGGGACTACAGGAAGAACACAACCAATAATGGTGGCGGACAGCAAGTTCAAACATTTGTAGGTAGAAGCATACCTAGGATCCAAGCCTAATGGTATTGCCAGACTGCACCACGTTCATGTTCTGGTGGTAAGTGGAGCCAGGACATGGCATAGCAGCTGAACAGGACTGGCCGAGGAGCAGTACCACTCGGGAGAGGTAGGTGACTGATGAAGTGAGAGAAAGAGGCCCCTGCCGCAGGCTCTGTGGATACCCAAGGTTATAACCCACTGTCCGTTTAGACAAAGACTGAGCCAGTTGAGGGTGGAGCAAATGGGTGCTGAGAGTGCAAAATTCAAGGAGGTGCTTACCCTTGAGGGGCATGAAAGTACAAGGTGGCAATTACACAACCCTACAGTGAGCACCTTGTTAGATGTTGAGCTATGGGTGTCCCACTTGCTTCCCTTAGTCCAGGCCCTGGACTGGGTGGTGAAGACTTACTACTCTCTGTGTACTCATGAGTAGAATGACATCGGGAGATGTTCTGGGCCTACCTGGCCAGCTGGGGGGAAGGGAGTGATGCCTGCAATGGACTAAACTATTCCACGGAAGTGCCACTTTCATCAGTCTTTCCTTCTTCTCAATTTCATATCCTTCAGCTTGCCATTCTATTTTTTTCTCCTATATTTGTTGCTTGTGTGAAACATCAAGATTATGGCCTTCTCATTCTTTCTGTTAGAATTTGTAAAAATTTGTATTTGTCCATGTTTTGTAGCTATTATTAAAAAATTGTCTTATTGAACATATACACATATATGTGTATCTACATGCATACATATATGTTTACAGTTATACATATACATGAATATACAGAGGGTGCCAAAAAATGTATGCGCATGTTAAGAAAGGAAAACTGTATAAAGCTGTAATACTCAATATGTACCAATAACAAAAGATGAATACAAGTCACGTTTAACTTCTCAATTACAAGAGGTGCTCAAAGTGGTTACCATCGGCGTCCAGACACTTCTGATTACAGCGAACTACTGCTTGAGCAACATTGACCAAAGTGTCCACTTGTATACTTTTTTGGCTCCCCTGGTATATATGCCTACATGTGTCATCATTGACCAACATTTATTGAGCACATAGTCTGTGCTGTGCATTGTATTAGGTGTCTCGCAAACATTAATTCCTTTCAATCTTTTCAGTAACACTATTATAAAATAGGCACTTTCGTTATCCCCATTTTATGGATGAAGAAACTCACCCAGGGGATGTAGCAACCTGCCTAAATGACCTTGTGCAGCTGAGACTTGCACTAAAAGTTGTCTAATGCCAAAGTCAGTGATGTGACCATGACCCTCACTATTTTGCATCAGTGCACTAACGCCTTCCATATCGGTTATTGGTGACCTGGGTTAATCTGTGTGTCCAGACCAAGTAGCGTTCTGAGCCCCGGCAATCAGGATGGGCATTGTGGATCTTAGGAGCTTCATGGACTGGTGAGAGATTTTCCAGAGGAGGAGGGCTGAGTAGAGGCAGAGAAGAACAGACCATTTTTATGGCATAACCCCAAAATATAAGAAATGTAGGTCACCTGTCTCAGGGGATAAGATGGTATTGCATACCTCCCACCACTCATCTGGCCTCCAGCACCTCCCCACCACAACCTGAAATATCGTCAGGGGCTGCACTCTGAACCAACACCGAGACGTTCGTCCCGATGGCTCTCCCGGCGCCCTCATCTGAGGCTCCTTTCTCGATGGGTCTCCTCATTTCACGTGGAGGAAAATGTATGCCTGCCAGAACCTGGTCATCATTTGCTAACAATTCATGTTTGGATTGTTATCTCTTTGCATATTATAAATTCAAACCATTGGGGTGGTTTTTTATTTTCCTGAATATTTGCCCCTAAATACTTTGTAGTTGTACAAAAAGGCTTTCTGAAAAAGATTACTTACTTGTTTGGATAGTAGCCTTGAAAAGATATCTACTGGCTGTTTTCATCGTTAAATATTTTTTAATTAAAAAAAAAAACCCACACAACTACAAAAGTAAGAATGAATTTGAAGAGATTTCAGGGCATTAGAAATAAAAAGGAAGGCTTACATTCAGGAATCATATTTGTGGTTTCTTTTCTTTTCACAGAGAATCCAGCTGTAGGCTCTGTGTGTGTTTAAAACTGATCTCCCCTTCCTCTGAGCAGAGAAATTCACCAGCACTGATTTATTCAGAGGGTTCTGCAAGGAGCATGAGCCCTCCAACACGTCTGCCTAGAGGGGATGAGAGGAATTTTTTTCTAACCCCCAAACATGAAGCTCTTGGGCCTTCCAAATGAAATTATCTATGTTTTTATGAACAGAGCCTCTGAGTTAAAAAGTTGGTTTTGATAAGGGAGAATAAATGAAAGAGAAAACTGCTGACATAATATTTTGGTTTCCAAACCCACTTCCACATTCTACTGTCCGTCTCAGGCCCATACATGACTGTGATATCTGTATTTACACCAGAATCCCTGATAGAAAGGTGCAGTTAATCCTGCCTTGTGCTGCAAGTCAGCTTTAAACGTTAAGAAAACGATCGCAGCGACACTTTCATATGTACTGGCATATGTTTCTAATTTCCAGAAGTGGAGTAGTGTATGATTTATAAATAACTTAGTCTTGTCCTGTTTATTCTAGGAGAGGGAATATAGATACTATGATGGCCAAGGGGTGTTTGGGTTTGGAAGTAAAAGATTCTAAATTTCTCATTCTTCATCAACTTTAGAATTCCTCTGACATCTGCAGAAATAGGAAGGAAAGTGAGAGTCGAGCACCACCTGAGCCCACGTGAGTGTCCAATTCCTTTCTTTTAGCACTCACCCAAACTAGAAAGCGTGCTTTTCAGCAGGTGTGGGAACATGCCTTTCTCGAGCAACAATTTTATGAAACTGTGAACCCTCCTTTTTACCATGGACCCCAGGTGAAAAGTCCTCAAGAAACACAAACAGAAACAAAAACATGCTTCTTTTTTTTTTTTTTTTTTTTTTTTTTTTTTGGTATTAAGCTTCAAGTTATGGTCTTTGACAGGTAAAGAAAAGCAGGCACATATGGCTGCATCTCAGGGCCTTGAAGGCGACCCCTGCCCGGCACTACAACCAGCAGACCCAAGCTTTTTTCTAGCTCACTGGCTCTCAGACTGGGTGTACTTTAAGAATCTTCGGAGAATAGATTAAAATGCAGATCTCTAGGTACTCCCACAAAGTTTGTAACTGTCAAGATGGAGCTTAAGTAAATGTATGTAAGCAAAACTCCTAGAGATTTTGATGCTAGTGATCCACAGGCTACACTTCAAGAAAGACTGAATTCTAGCTGGTCATCCTGTGGTCACAGAAATATAAAAATAAAATAAAATAATTAAATAAGAAAAAGAAAACAAATATAAATATAAGGGTATTTTCCCTGCTGTTCAGGCTCTAATGGAGCTGTGACTTTCTTTCACCTCTTATTTTTTAAGGTAAAAAGTATAGCCATCTGCCCTAAAATGATCAAACCTTTAAATATCGGCTACAGCGGCTCTTCCAAAGCAGGATGTCTACAATGGATGGAAATAAAACATACGTGTTCACAGTAACATAACACCATCTAAACAGACTATGGAATTATGGTCCAGGACCCCTGATAAGATTAGGGTTTCCTGATCTGTGGCTGGTTCAGCAAAGCATTCCTCTCTTATATTTACTATCAATGTTTCCAGATGTTTATTTTGCAATATTCCCAGTCTCTTAATGTGACAATCACAGGGAGGGGGCTTCCGGAAGGGGAAAGAAACATTAGTGGTGACTGAAGAGTGTATTGCATGACACCAGCCCACCACACTTTTGGCATAACTTGGTGATCAACTAGAACTTTAATTGAACATCAAACAGTGGTCTTGGTTCTGCATAGTGTAGAACGCTACAGAATTCTACACAGGGCCCCCTTCTCCAGTGTTCTTTATCCATCACTTCCTCCCAAAGACATTATAAAAGTTTTTCAGAAGCCTTTTATTTTTTAACATTGTAAAGTGCCATACGCACTTGAGAGGAGAAAGTGGCAGTCCATCCACAGACCCAAAAACAAGAGTGACCGATGACGGGGAATGAGGCTCATGACCTGTGAGTCATCAAAGACTGCATCTTCTGCTAAATGGGAATTGAGTGTCTGAATTACAATGATAGTGCTTGTATCATTTCTGTTTGACCAACTCTCTGTCATATTAATGCTGTCTTAGTATCACTGAAACAGCGCTTGAAGCAGACACCGCATGCACACCCAAGGAACAGACAATAGGGAAAGCCTTGGGAGGTGCAGAATGTCTGGGCAAACAATGCTGCAACAAGAGGCGGTAATGTTCTAAGAGATAAAGGGCAGCAAACATGAAAAATAACGATGGATATGACAAGAGCAAAGAGGCCTCTTAAGCCTTTCTTTGGTCACTTTTGACCTTTCTAGCCAGGGGCCATCACACCCCTTTCATGCTGACACCTCCTGAGACTATTTACATTCAATTTACTCAGAGGAGCTCTGGGTTGGCAGAAGAGGAAAGCTTCCAAGATTTGGAGAATGAAGAGATATTGACCATTATTAATGACCAGTCTTTGAATGAGTTTTGGGGTAGGAATCCCCTTTCGAATTCTGGTTGCTTTCAGAAATAAATAATCTATAATTGCCAGCAAACTGTCCTCTCCATTTGGTGAAAACATGTCCTTCTTCTTGGCTTCTCATAGGCGAACCAAGAATCCTTCTTGTCTCAAATCTGAGATGTCATCGTGTACGCATGTGCACTTTCTCCCGAACTGAACAGTATCCGTGATGCACAGGGTAGCACAACTTTGCAAGGTTAGATGTGTTTGAAGATAGAAAGTCCCATAACTCAGTCTGGTGCAGCTCCATTTTAATTTGCCAAACTTTCTGTTATTTTAACAAAGAGTATTTGATGTTACATGATTATCTCTTGGCCTGGCCAAACCTCAGCAAAACTGAGATCCTTTTGTTTTTCTTTCATCTCCCCTTTCAATATCTCTCTACATTTCCTGACCCCCTTTTGTTCTTAACTGGTTTCAAGTCATCTTGCAAAAGATTTTAGCTAATAAAGGCACATTTGCTTCACTGTGAAAGCTGATAACTCAAGGAAATGCAAAGTTATAAGGTCTCATGGTGACACCAGGACAGGAGGAGGGAGGGAAGGAGTTTTGTATAAGGAGGCTGCTGAATCTTTGGCTCTAAGTTTCAGAGAAACAGCACAAAACAAAATAAACAAGATCTGAGACCTCAGGAAGCCATCATGCTAATGGGTGGAAAGAGATAATAAACAAGTAAACAAGCAAATAAATAATGGTAGAGAGTGAGAACTGCTACAAAGAAAATAAAACGCTGTGTTGAGATAGAAGGTTGAGTATGGTGAAGTTTTTTAGATCAGGTGTTCAGGGAAGTCCTCTCCACAGAGATGACATTTTACCTGAGAACTGAATAATGATACAGAGGCCTAAGTGTAGGTAAAAGGTGTGCGGAGGGAACAACCTGGATAAATATCGTAAGGCAGGAAAGGACTTAGTGTGTTCCTTGCAGGGAAAGAAGGCCATGGACAGAAAAAGAAAGAGAGGGGAAAGAGATAACCTGGGAGAAGTGGGTAGGGGTCTTACAGGTCACAACAAAGGCAGAGAGAAGCTACTGGAAAATCAAAAGAAGGGACTGACGTAATCCAACTTTTATTTTAAAGAAATTGCGTTAACTGCTATATGGAAAATGGATTGTCAGAGAGTAAGAATTCAAGTTTGAGATTTTGCCATAGTCTGGATGAGTGGTGACAGAGGTTTGCACCAGACTGGTAGCAGCAAACGTGGGTGAGAAGAGGGCAGGGGCGGGATAGATAGAGGTAAAGCCAGCAGAGCTACTTGAGTGAGGAACAGGAGCGAGGAAGAGGAAGAATCGAAGAGGACCGTTCGTTTTGACCACATCAAGGGGGTAAAGGCTGCAACTATGAACTGCAATGAGGAAGACTCGTATTGTGATGAAGGAGACGGGTAATGCAGATGACTTGGGGAGGATCAAGAATTTTGCTTTGCACAAGTTCACTTTGAGATGCCCCGTGACATACAGACGGGGAATCCGGAAGGGACCAGGGTAGGAGCTCAGTGGGGGCGGTCAGAATTGAAGACATCCCTAGGGAATCAATTTTGATTGTCTTTAAAGCCACAGACTGGGGGAGCCTCAGAACTGAGTCATGCAGGACACTCTTACAGTAAGAGGTGGGAGAAAAACCAGGAAGGAGGCAGAGAAGAGTCCTGGAAGTCAGCATAAGTACAATTGTCACTTTAGATGGCCAGGGAGCACAAATTTGTTAAAAAATCACCTGTTCAGTCGTTCCTGTGTTCTGCCCAGGAAAAGATTAAAGGGCAAGCTAGAGTAAGCTAAATGAGAGCATGGACCCTCCTTTACCCTACCACCTTCTTGCAGACACGCCATCCCTTTTCCCCAGGGATGTAAATATGCAGAAAGAAATTGTGGTAATGCAGAAAGTTTGAGGATTTTATTTGCAAGCAACGAAAGATACGGAGCTTTAAAAAAGTTCTACCTGGGGCCAAAAGGTTTTAGATACCCTTTGCCTGGTCACCTTTCCCTTTTACAATTGTTCTTCGTGAGGGAGTTAAAATATGGCTCTAACTCCCCGATAAATATATAGTTTTTATTAGCAAGAGATACACTTCCTGTCAAGAAGGACTTCTGCTTTATTCATTACCATTTGGGGGACTTAGCAGAAATGATAAACTTGAAATTTTCCATGGGAATTAGATGGAGACCTTCATTTGTCTCAAAGGCTAGGAAGCATAATTAAAAAGAAAACCCTAAGTCGTGTTTTTAAACAATAAACTTGACTCATGTATGTGATTTTAACAGTGCGAGGACGTTTCCCATTTTGAGACGGTCTCAGGATGTTTTGGGAATGTGGACTGCTCAACAGGTTGTATGTAAGTACTGCTTTCCAGCAGATGTTTTCTAGAGGAAAAAGGTATCCTGGGATAAGTATTAAAATGGGAAGGTCCTTTTGGAATGCGTGATGCTATCCATTGTATTAGACGTGAGGGGCCCTGAATTAAAAAAAAAAACACAACAAATGGAGACTTGAGAAATTCACCATTCCAAATTTCAAAAACCAAATAATAATACATTTTAGAATTTGAAAGCTAAATTGTGGATATTTTTATAAAAATCCTTATATTGTTTTAGGTGAATCCAAATTTTCCTAAACAGTAGTGGTGTTGGGTCTAAATAAATCTGTCCCCTCCCCTGAAGGTTTATACTGACTTAGAAAGGGCCAACAGAAGGAAGCTATGGGGGTGGGTAGGTTTTGGGGTGCAGAAAGCCAAGGTAATCCATGAAGCCAAGTGCTATAATCATTATTTTAAATTTGGGAGAACACACAGAAAAATATCCTAACATTTTCAAAGGACTTGTTAACATAACCTCATAGAGGGGAAGACCACGCAGATTCTAAAGCCCAACTTTCCTGGTTTTACAGGTGAGAAAGTTGATGTACCAAAAAGTTGTCATATGCTTAAAATCACCCCAGACCCTCTTGCATCTATTTCAGAGATCTTTCTTTTACACTCTGGGGAGGCCTGGTTCTTCTGGATTGTGGGGAGAGGCTCATTCAATGATTTTCCCAAATTCCTTCTTGGCTTTGGGCCCTTGGGAGTGGAGGCTGGGCCCTGAACAAGATGGCAGCTGACGGGCAATGGAAATGGACCACAGAACAGCAGCTGGGGTCCAGGACATTTCCCCTTAACTGAGTCAAGCCAGCCAGTCGCTGTCAATCAGAATCTGTCAGAGCATGTATCAGAGTACATTATGAAATGTCCTGATGTTTTTGTAACAAATAAATGCATTATGAGCAGGACACTTCCTGCAGTTCTCCACAACATCCTGGATCTGTTCTTCGAAGTGGATAAAAAGCAGTAGGGACTTTGGCCCCAATAATGCCAATTCATATGTGACACAGACCAATCTATTACCTTAATCCTCCTGGATCTTTTCCCAAGGAGAAAGCTGAGGTCAGAAAGGTGTAATGACTTGGTCAAGCGCACAAAGTTATTAAGGCGATTCCAGGTCTCTTGACATCTTAGTCCAGTGTTTTCTCCATAATATAATTTTTCTTTTCATCTGGTCTCCTAGATATGTATTGCGTTATTTTGGAAAGTGATTTTTGTGTTTGGTTGGCTGGAGTTGTTGGAACTCCTCCCCACCCCCAATTTTCTATGTTTATTTGTTTGCTTCATTGTAGTAAAATATACATAAAATTTACCATATTAACCTTTTTTAAGTGTACAGCCAGTGGTATGAAGTACACGGTTGAACTTTTGAGGTAGAAAAGAATAGGAAATGTAATAATAATTATTATAAAAATAAAAGCTAATTAGTAAGTCCTTACTAAATTCCAAACTATGTGCTAAGAGCTAATCTGCAATATGTCACTAAATTCTAAAAGCAAATCTGGCTGCAATTCTTATCCTTTTACATATGAGGAAACAAAAGTTCAGAGAGTTAAGTAACTCGCCCAAGGTCACACAGCTGGCACTATTCCCCCCCCACCCCCAAAGTCATGTCACAAACCCAGGCAGTTAATTGATCCACACCTTGTTGCTTTTTTTCCTCTGGGGCTGCTGTTAAACAAAACAAAGAAGAACTGAAAGGCTCAATTCTTCTTTCTTGGTTTCTCCGTCTGGTTCGAACCCTCACATATTAATTGGCAACTGAGCAACCTAAGTGCTACCAGAATATGAGGAAAAATACTTGAGAAAGGGAAAAAGGCCAAAAGCTTCTCCCCTGACAATCTGAAAAATTAGGCTCACTCTTCTAGTTGAAGCTAGTAACATCGAAGACTGGCCCAGGGTACCCAAATTATGCCTATGCTAAAGTCAACTGTAAGAGAACCTCAGGTTTTTGAGAAGAGATCATGGAGAGCAGGAAACATATTTCTAAATAGGAAGTGTCTGAATTCATTTTGCAATAAATGTCACTAAATAACTCAAGCAATCTAGCACACACTTTTGGACAACAGATTGTTGTAGGAAATGTAATGGTAAGTTCATCAACAAAGCAGGCTGCTATAGACTGGTAGAAAGAGTATATGCACACTGTAAGAACTTCAGTTGTTATGACTTGTATTGATCTGTACTCCCAGGCTTTTTAGATGGCACATGGGAGATATGCAGAATTAAAAACAAACTTTGGACAGTTAGCTCACATAAACTATGTATTTCCTCATGCCCTCTTTGTATGTCAGTATTCATGGACGAAACACGTTTATATTATTTTTGGATAAAATGTCAGCTTTTCTTAGTCTGCACTGACGACTATTTAAGATATTTCCAATGACAGAAACACAGTCGCCCCTAGAATCCCAAACTCAGGTACACGGTTAATGGAGAGATACACTTAAAATCACCTATTAAAAAGCGAACTCAAATAAGCACTTTTCAAATTTTGCGCCAACTGTTCTTAAAAATGTCTTTCTTTTTATCTCATGCCGCAGGGAATATTCAGAATAACATCAAGATGGAGGGGGATGGCAGGAGAACTGGAACAGAAAGCAAGAAAAGAAGTTCCAGGGAGCTGGGCTCCACATTGTGCCTGAGGCATGGGTCCCAGAGCAGCCCTCAGCTTCCAGCTGAGAGATACATCCTTATGTGGCCAGCACAGGAAGAAGCAGACCATAGGAGCAGGTGAAATTACCGGAAGAAAGATTCTTGACACAGGAAACAGACTTCCAGAACTTACAAGCAAAACAACAAATGTTTTACTTCTGTTCTAGGAGCTTGGCTTGTAGCCACAGCCAAACCGTCCCCAAATGCCCCTGAGGTAAAAGGCTCTGTGTTGGAGACAAATTCCCACAGTGGTGTTTTGCTGTTGTTTCTTTTTATTTTGAAATGATTTCTAATTTTCAGAAGGGTTGCAAAGATAGTGCAGAGCCTTCCCGTACACCCCTCACTGAGATTTCCCTGCTGTTCATATCTTATTAACCCTGGCGCATTTATCAAAACTAAGAGACTGACATTGGTGTAATCTTATTACCTAAACTATAGATTTCATCTGTTTTTTCACTAATTTCTTTTCCAGGATACCACCCTGATGGGGCTTTCATAATTTGACTCCCTTGCTCACAAAACAAGCTCTCAATAGCTAATCAAAGTAAATTGTTCTTTAGCTATTTGGTTGTATCATGTATTTTTAGAATTACCTACCTCTATTCACCAACCTGTGCCCGACAAGTTTTGTCTAGCGCCTAACTGGATGTGTTTGCTTTCCCTCAATATATCCTGATCTTTCCTACATTTCCAACTTTGCTCACATTGTTCCCTCTACTTGTAATATCTTCCACGAGTCATACTTCTATTCATTCTTTAAGGTTCAAATCAACTGCTTTCTACTCCTAGGCCCTCAAGTCAGATGTGGTCTTTCTTGCCTAAGAATCGCAGGTACACAGTGTCGGTGCGTGTCTTGTGTTACACACCGGGAAGGGTGCCACCAAATGGACGTCAGAGCAGGGCAGGGTGGAAAGACAAGGTCTGCGCAGCTGCAAGTCAGTAAGAAAAAAGGCCCCTACCCCTGAAAATGGGAGGTCATGGGAGTCCCTGGATGTAGATATTGCAGTGAATCTGAAAAGAAACTTCACATTCTCACCCACTGGTGAAACCCAATGCCTTAAAATGCTTGAGATATAACAATATAATTTGGTTCTGATATAGATTGATATCCTATCATAAAAATAATATACAGAGAGTGCGTTATTTCCTACCTATAACATTCCATTACTTTAACTGGAATAAAGTCTGTTTTCACCCCAACTGTTTAGAGGAAAATCTCTTTGTAAACTTTTTGTTTCGATATTTGTATTTTGTCCTCCTTTCCTTTTCCTTACTATATTAAAGATCGTAACAAGTAATTTTTTCTTTCATAGGCACACTTTAGGAGAAAACATATATCATATATATATATATATATATATATATCATATAGTAAAAACATATATCACTGACTACAGCAATTGTTTTGTACTTTTATAATTATATGTTTATATTTGCATAATTACAACAGAATTTTGTATAGTTATTGATATATAATAGATATGATTACTAAAAAAGAAATAAAATTTGACATCCAAAGATGTTTTCAAAATCCAGACAATGCAAGAGAATGTATGATGTGACCGCTTCATACAGGAATGTAGAACACTGATATTTTTTCTGCAAATGAAAGGACGTGTTATGCTTTTGATTAGTTTTCTTATAGATCTTTTAGCATTAAGTTAGCAAAGAAATTTAATAAAAATTGAACAGTAGAAAGTGAGATCATGCATTGGACCTAGGAAGGGAAACTTCATGAATTTTCTTTACATAGCCTCACAATGAATTCTGAAACAAGTAGTTTAACAGAGATCAAAATTTGAAAAAAACAAAACAAAACAACAACAAAAAAGTGATAAAACCTGACTATAAAAGCAGTTTTTGAAAAACTTTGATTTTTGTATAGGACTGCAATACTGAAGGCTGGGAAAATGACGCAAGAAGGCGTATGATTAACACTGTGACTAAAAGGCAGACATGTAGTTTTTAAACCTTTAATTATCTTATACACGGTAACTGTTTCTCCTTTTAAAGGCAAAGCAAAAGTTTAGAAAAATCTGTTAATGAGAATTGAATATTTACCACTTGTAGTTTTTTTTTAAGTCTAGCACATCCCTCAAATAAAAACATAAATGTGGATTAATTTCAAGTCCATTGAAGAGATATTTGTTTTTGTTTCCTGGCTTTGTCATTTTAGGGAGATAGGCTGGATGTGACTTCAAAAATAATTGTATGGAAAAATGTTTATTTTATTTGCAAACTTAGAAATATTTTGCAGGTTTACAAAT
Organism: Rhinolophus hipposideros; assembly: GCF_964194185.1. Lineage (NCBI taxonomy): Eukaryota > Metazoa > Chordata > Mammalia > Chiroptera > Rhinolophidae > Rhinolophus > Rhinolophus hipposideros. Next base: position 13,137,560 of record NC_138064.1, read on the forward strand.
AAACAGAACAATTTTTGGTCTTCTGTAACCCTGAGAAGGGTTTTTTGTTAACTGTTTCATCTTTTCTCTTTTCTTTATTTTTTTACATCATCCAATGGGATTTACTTAGAGAATGATTCCAATCCCAAAGAAAATATTTAGGCAGATTTATTCATATCCTTGGTTTAATATGAATAGAAGCAGCCTAGGCATATTTCATGGAAGAAAGGAAATATGTCCATGGTTCCTCTTGCATATTAAAAAGTGCTTTTTACTCCAGAAACCTCAAAACATTCTATGTCTTTAATAATGTAAACAGTCTCACAACAGCAGCGTTCAGAAAGGGGCACGGTAGCATTTTCATTGCTAACAACAAAACAAGATGGCAGTTCCAAGCAATTAGAAAGGCAGGTACGTTTTTGTTGACAAGAATACACACTGAGACGAGCCCCCTTGACGTGCTGGCTGGCATTGCAGTGCTCACCCTAGGACTGAAAGGGTCCACCCAGTGACAACGTGCATCTGAGAACTTTTGGGTGGGGCTGTGCAACTCTTCCAGATTTGTTTGGAGTGGGTTATTCAGGGGCAAGTCAGAACATTCCACAGCACCCCACGAGCATCAATCTTTGTTTCACTCTCCACCAAAGCAGATCCCCCAACTCTCCTTGCTGATGATCTTATGCAAGGAAAATGTGTGACAGCCACGCCCCAGTACAGTCACTTCATTTGGGGTATCTTTGTGAGTTTCTTGAAATGTGATTGGCCTACATTGGATCCCTTCTCTCTGATTCTGCTTCTCCCTTCCTTTTCCTCTTCCCTCTTGGGTCTGTTCCCCACCCTGACTTTTATTTTAAATTAAAAAAAAATTTTTTGAAGCAAATAGGCTTTGGACTGATTCTCAAAAAACCTGCACCTGCATATATAAAGGATCCGTTAACACCAGGAAAAGAAAGTGATTTGGGACTGACTCAAGGCAGGGAACTACCCAGTGAATCATAGCTGACACCTCCAGGGTTTCTTTGGAGGTCTCCCATAAGAACCCCGACCTAGCCCAGCCCTGTGCAGCTTATGAGAATTTAGCTGAAGGTGGTATGGCCGCCAGCCATATTACTCATTGGGGATATTGAGTCATATACATTTATAAGGGGTGGGCACAGAACATGAAATATCCCTAAGGTGTTTCGTAGCTTGAATGATGCTCTGAACCAGAGTAATGGAGCTCAATTTCTGAGTACAACATACAAGTTTCATCTTCGCAACATGCGTTTCTTGTTTATTACCTAAAGTTTTGGCAATGGCCCCGTGTGACAACATTCACACATTTCCAAATAAGAATGTTGACTATTTTTCTGAGAGATGGAATAAAAAATAAAGCAAAAAGTAGTTTTCCTTAGACAGTTTAGACCATTTGATTCATCATGGGTGGAATAGCCTTTATATGGGATTTTGTGTATGTTTAAGGTGTAAGAAACACTCTTTGTTCTTCCTTGTACTTTAGACTTGCCTCTTAATTTTATTTGGGTAAATTAACCTCAGAAATCAGATCATGCCCATAGTAATGTGCATGAGACTCTACCAGACATTTCTGTCTTACTTTCCATTCAGGCTGAACACAATCTTTGAATAACGTCTTTGCAAGAAGAATAAATCCATTTGTTATCTCAACCACTAATTGTTGAGACATTGGTTCAAGCCATTCCCCCTCCACCCCAGATCCTTCCCAAATTTCTCTTTCTTACCAAAAGAAGAAAAAAAATGGATAGAGTTTGCTTGTCTGTTTCCCCCTCCCTTCTTTATAAAGTTCCTAAATACATGCTTTTAAGTTTCATTTAAACTGGGGCATTTGGTAAGTTGATAGTTATAGCATGCTTACAGCTGTGGGAAAACTGACATAAAAAATAACCAGCTCAGAAAAATGGCCCATGCACAACATCTTTGAGTTTTTATGTTTTATTAGCAATTTGGACTCATTACTGTTTGGGGGAGGAAGGAAGGGAGGTAGATGTTTCTGCAAGTTGTTTCTTTAATGTATTAAGCAGAGTTTTCCAATCAGGTTTAATGCGACTCTGCCCAGTTCTTTTAGCTGGGCTCCAGGAGATCCAGGAAATGTTGACCGGTGGCCCCGATTCTCCTCCACGCCACGAACCCCCTCCCAATACCGCCTCACTTCTCCCCCATGTGCCTTCACTGAGATTCATTATCCAGCAGTAGAGGTCAAGCTGAGTATTTCATGAAGCTTCCGTAGAAAAATGAGATAACCTGTCTCAACCCAACATGCTCTCTGATCTTTCCCAGCTTTTGTCTTCTTAGTCGTTTGGACAAAGGCATGATTACCACTTGCATCTGCGACAGTGTCACTGTAGTTTTGAAATATGACAGCCAGAAAGAGCTGGGTAATATTTAACAGCCTGAGATCACAGACTTCCCTGACATAATACTTAGCCAGGACTGTCTTTCTTTCAGAATTCTCATTATTTGTATATGTTCTATGACTTCTGGAGAGAATACACTACTCTAAAACTCTGTTTCTTTCCTTTTTGCTCTTCCATGGTATTAATCGCCTCCACCCTCACCCCACCCACCTTAAAGGGCCATCCATTTTGTTATGGAAAAACATTAATGTAGACTAAAACAGTTCTGTTCCTAATCTTTTATGCCTCTTGGTGAATCTTGGGAATACAAACACAAACTGCACGCTGAAATAGCTTTCTGTGGCAAGCCTCAAGAAAATCACCAATTATCACATTTGAGAAAATGTTAAACACACAGGCATCATGTTTTCCAACTCAGTCGCTAGTCTTTCCCTATGAACACAGGAATGAAGATGATAGAAAAATGGCAGGCATGAGAGGCACCAGAATAATAAAATAGGAAAATTCATTTATTAAGATCTCATCCTTGGAGGAAGGAAGGAAGGAGGGAAAGAAGGAAGGAAAGAATCAGAGGGAGAACAGAAGGAAGGAAAAAAAACTGGTAGTAGGTTTCATCTTTCCATAGACAAAAACTATCTTTTAAAGTCTTATAAGAAATTAAAACTGGAAAAGATGTGGAATCTGAACTATCAAATCATATTTGAAGGGCTGAATTAGCTCAGTGCTCCTTGATTTGATACATAGCTGGGAGACAAGAATGTTAATTCCACTTCTATCAACAAAATGACTGGTTCAGCTTGTTTTTCATGACTAGGTTGATAGCTCTCAGAAAAAAACAGATATTAGAAGATAAGTAAGCAGAAAAGTCCTGTATGATGGGTTTCCATGGCCGCACAGCTCTTAATTCAGGTCCTAGGACCAACATCATCAACGTCTCCTGGGAACTTAGAAATGCAAATTCTCGGGTCCTACTCCAGACCTGCATATCAGAATACCTGAGGATGGGGCCCAGGAATCTGTGTAATACCCTTCTAGGTCATTCCTCTGCAGGCTTGTTGGAGAAGCACTATAAACACTCTTCTCCCAAAAGATTTTAGCTGGTACTTGGGGAGGAATAGAAATTACCAAGTCTTTGTTCAATGCGGTAGTTACAAAGCACAAGAAAGAATACAACACAAGGTGTAGAAGAAGACATTTATTACAAACAAATGAGAGATGACGGTAGAATAAGTGAATACAAAGAGAGAGAAAGAGAGAGAGAGAGAGAGAGAGAGAGAGAGAGAGAGAGAGAGAGAGAGAGAGAGAGAATTAGAATCATTAAGTTTCTAAAAGAAAAATGTACCAGAAATATATAGGGAGAGAAATTAAATCACCATATGAGAACAGACTTTCAGTCTCTGATACCTCTGTGTAGAAACCAGAGATGGTTTCAACAGGAAAATATAAAACTGGAATCTTAAATCAGAGATTTATGATCTCATCTTGCCTTAGAGACTTGTTAAGGCTTCACACACAAGGGGAGAGCTATTCCTTCAGATAACATCATATCCACTATATGGACACATATAAGAAGTATACTTTAGTAATAGAGGAAATTGTGGTCTTCCAACTATACTGATGCCCTCACTTATGTCTTCCTCTGCAGTAGTCATGAATATTAAAATAGTAAGTCTGACAGTTAAGCAAAATGGGCAGACAATGGCTAACTCATAAAGCAAAGACTCTCTCACCCCCTCATTATCCTTCTTGAGAGAAACAGAAACAGAGCTTATCTAGAAAGGAAAGCTCCAGAGAAGCTTCCTCACACATCTCATAGTATATTCATTGGTCAGCACATTAGGGCTGGTGTGTGTGTGTGTGTGTGTGTGTGTGTGTGTGTGTGTGTGTTGTATATGTGTGTGGGTGTGGAGGGGGCATCATCATTTGAAGGTGAATGCTTAAATAAAACTTCAGAGAGAGATGACAGGTCAGCTTTATGGTTTGGCCCCCAATGACTTACTGTGGGGAGCAAAAATCAACAACCCTGAGCTGCACAGGTTTGAGTGGGCCAAGTTTAACCACCATCATTTCCTGCCAAGGCAAGCACAAGAGAGCACTCTGAACCCACATAATGTTTGGAACTCCTCTCTGCAGAGTAAAATACTGAGCTAAGGAGCAGTGGTGAAACCACCTGGTGAAGTCACTCACCATCACAGCTTTTTAGGTACTCAGGAGCTCTCTGCCTCCTAAGAGCCCAGGCCCCTAGGATATCTCGTCCAAACTGCCTTAGGTTGTTTTCTCACCTTTTCACCAAGGTTGGAAGCTGACTTGGAGCCATCAGGCACTATTTCAACTCACTAGACCAGGGTGTCCAAACTGCGGCCCGCAGGCCAACTGCGGCCCGCAATCCATTTTTTATTGGCCCGCAGCAAATTCCAAAAATATATTTAGTTTACTTAAATATACCAGGTGAGGCAATAGTATTTCATCTCGAGGGAGTGGCCCCGCTGTTTGTGTATTTTACCGCGTATGGCCCTTGGTAAAAAACGTTGAAAAAAGTTTGGACACCCCTGCACTAGACCATCAGAGGAATGACCTGGTTTTCCTTTGGCCTGCTCTCTTTTGTGTCCCAGTGTAGTAATTTCACTATGTTCCCTAGATGATCAGGAGGTCCGTGCAGCTGGAAGAGCAGCATATTTTCCTTCTGTTCACTAAGGGGCAACCACATTGTCCCTGGGGGCTGGCACTCACATCCTAATATGAAACGCACTCACAGGAAATGGATCCAAACAAAGAACTATGTTTCTCTGTTACATGATGCTTCTGCCCAAGGATAGCATGTCAGTTTCCTTCACACCTGGCGTGTTTGCCTATGGTTGCAGGAAAAGCAGGGGTCATTGATAATATTTACAATTTATCTACAACTTTCATATTAAAGCCTCATGATTTTTCTCTTGAAAAATAATACATTAGATTTCAAATTTTGTGTGAATGCAAGGGAAATAGTGACCCAAGCAGGTTCCCTGCTACAAGGGCAGCCTTAAAGCTTGAAGGAGTCAGAATGAACTTGAAAAACCAATCAACTGTTGCTTACTTAAGAAAAAAAATAAAATTTAGAAAAATACCAGAGCTTTAATGAATTCTGTGACTATTTCAATAAAGACAGTGAGTTTTACTTATGAAGTTTTATCTTTATCAGGCTAGCAAGTAATTTATGCTGGCAGATCTGCAAACGGCCAAGAGAAAAAAAGATAATGAGTCGAGAAAAATTTGCTTTTGTGCAGAAAGAGAGAGAAGCAGTTTCCAATGACAGGGAGACCGGGTTCCATGGGAGCTCGCGGGTGGGGAGGGTGAGTGGAGAGAACAAAGAGAGACTATTTATGGGAAAATCTTTATCCCCATTCAGTATATTAATTTGAGAAACACAGAGCATCCAGAAAAAGTGAAACACATAAGTCACACACAGTTATGATATAATAAATGTTATGGGGGCATGGTATGATGTGTCAGGAGACAGGCCACTGGGAATGAGGGTTGAAGAGGAAGGAAGCAATAAAAAGGGCTAAACTGAGGAGACAACATCTGAGCTAGGGTTTGGAAGCTAGGGAGAAAAATACCAGAAGCAGGAAGACAATGAGATCCTGGAAAAAAGGGCCATGTTTTCATCTTCCACACCTAACTCCCTCACCCCCACCCCCACCCCCAAGGTTCAGCCTATAGCAAAAGCTCAATGGGTGCTCAGTGGATGAGTGTTGAAAGGCAGTCAGACAGACGAAACAGCACTGAAGAAGACAAGGAGTTGCCAAAATGGCTGGCATGCTCAAGGACGGTAGGCAATGGAGAATGGCTAAGGTCAAGGTCCACAGAGAGGGAAAAACTGGGACAAATAAGCTGAGGTCAGACTGTAGAAAAGCTTTGTAGGCCATGCCAAGGAGGATGGCTTTTTCCTCTGGAATCCAGCACTTCCCAGAGTGTGTTGTAGGAGAACATGAGTTCCACAGAATATTAATTTAAGAATAAGAATAGGAAGAAGAAGAAGAGGAGGAGACATGATTTAATATTTAAATACATTTAGGAAACACTAGATTAAACAAAGTTATCCATGCATCTTACTGCACTGTTTCTTAGTTTTTTAAAAAATAATACTTTATCTGCACGTCAGTACTAGATAGTGGAACTTATACTTGTTTGTAATTATGCATTTGTTTGATTGATTATTTATATCTACTTCCCCAATTAGATTATCAATTCCAACAGGACAAGGACTAACTTCGCTTTTGCTCACCATTATATCTCCTGTGAATATCAGAATGTTTGACACATAGTAGGTGTTCAAAAAATTAGTGAGTGAATATACGATAGTTTGGCTGGGTCTGGAATTCTAGGTTCAAAATAATTTTCCCTCACTTATTTGTTTTGTTCTTTTAGCAAAGTTGTTCTTTGTTTTCTAGTAACTACTGTTGCTGAGGAGCAGTTTGAGTCCATTCTTAAACTTATTCATTTATTGGTAACCAGAACTTCTCCCCTTCTTCTAAAATCTTCTAAAATGTTCACTTTATTTTTGTAGATAAGCTATAAGCCGTAATAGCTATGTTATTCCATGCATAGCACATTTTTGGCATTATCATAAAAATAAAAAACACTATTGACAGAGGAGAAGGGAGAGCCCCCAATAATCTCAATTCATTAGAATGAAGTTCTTTAATGAGTTTTTATCCCAAGGCTATCACTGCTCTTCGGAATTGCTTATTTGAAGTTTGGAGAATGGCTGAGGGACCTTGGGCAGCAATTTCTTCTACTTTTTCTCCCCTGTTCTGATCATATCTTCCAGAAAAGCCTCAAAATTTCTGATCAATTATAGTACTATTTGTTATTTCCCAGTACCGTTATGGTTTTATTCATATATATATATATGTACATATATATATATATATATATATGATTCATATATATATTATTCATATATATATATAAACTTATTTCAATGGGAGGTAGGTAGGTATATGCACTTGGTTTGTTGTCTTGTATTTGTGTTATGTTTTTCTATTTTACACTCATCACTTACTAGAGTTATCAAAATCATACTGAAATTTAATTCAATTTAATGTAATCCATATTGAAATAGATTTCTTGTGTGTGTAAATTAGAAGGCAGCTTTAAGAAAAACTAAAACTAATTGCAAAATACGTTGTCACAAAATGATATGCATTTATATACCCTGGCTTCCAGCTCCTTCTGCCAAGAATACCGTGAGGACTAACAATAAAATGTTGGTCAAAGGCTTCAGGCTCTTTGCATCGAAGTCATATCTGGCTACAGGACAGTGTCACAGCGTACTGAAAGGAGAATTAAAAAGCTTCTGAAATGGGTTTAGGAAAAGTGTTCAGCAGCTGACACCTCAAACTCCCTTCTTAATGGAAAAAGTGCCTTGTTGCCTCCTTTGGAGCCCAGTTTGCCCTCCTTTGCTTAAAATATACAACATCCTATCAGGCATTTAAATCTGAACACCATTTCCATCTTCTGAAGTGTCACAGGAACCAATTCCAGCTGGTGAGGGGACTTTCCAGATACGAAATAATTGCCTGCAAAGGCTTTACTCATGCGTGCCTAATAAACAGGAAAAATCCCATCCGCCCAGTACACTTATTGAGTAGGTTGTTTAAAACATTGACTCTCTTGCACATTTGTGAAAGGAATGAGTCGGTAGGTCAGTGTTCAAAGGCAGAGTACCAATAAAACATTCACTCTCATTTTGGAGATCCCTTCATATGAAGACTTATTATAAATTATGACATAGATATCATATTTAGGGCACATATATGCATCTTTAGACTTAAAGATAAGAGATCTAGCAATACAGGGACTATTGTAAAAGCGTTCATTTATTGCTCATAGTCTATAGCATATCCTTGTGCTGTTTTTTTTTTTTCTACAGCAGGAGGCTCCTATCTCTACCCATGTTTGTCTCCAGTTGTGCAACAGCTGTCAGCCCTTTTCCTATCCCCCTCCCCAAACTAGAGACCTTCCCATCACCCCTTGCTTTAATCAGCTCCCAGTCTGAGAAAGCCAGGCTGCGCCCTCCTGGGAACATCATGAACTGCTGGTGGGCCACTTGGCCAGACCTCAGCAAGCTGTCTATTTGATAGTGTCTCTCACATTTCTGTGTGTATGAGTGCAGACGTGCTTTATTCAAGGACGCTTGAGCTCCCCAGTGCAGCTGCAAAGACTGACTTCTCTTGCAATGAAGATAATTGCTATATGAACAGAACAGAAACCCTTGCCTCTTCCACCAGCGTTAAACATCTCTAGCCCATGTGAAACTCCAGATAAAAGTCACTCTGACAAAAGAATCCTTTCAAACAAAACAAACACTCGAATCAAGTCATAGCCAGAGGTAGAGAGGAGCTATTGTTTTGACCATAATTCTGGTTCCTCCTGGGTTCATACAACCATGGATTTGATTCTGAAATGAATTGGACTCCTTGACTTGGAAAATTTCACCCTTATTCTTTGCAAAACAAAAGTCTCAGGCACGCATTGGGAGAAATGGTTTCAAAAAGCAATTAGAAACGCATCCTCTCATTTGTCTGGAGCCATAATTATCCCTGGTGTGCAAGTCATGCTCCACCTTTATCAGTGCATTTATTTATATTGCATGCTCTGCATTAAGTAGGACAAAGGTGTGGAGTGAATGATGCTCATGGTCACTAATATATTGTTTACGCAAGAGTAACCTAAAATAGACTCTAATGTGCCTCCTCAGTGAGCAGATGAGAAATGGAACCAGCAGCTCATCATTTTGTTCAATCCGTGTTCTCTGTGCAAACAGAGAGATTTATACACACAATAAAGCAATAAAAACATCCTTCAGAATACTTCTATGAATGAGATTATGACTGCACTCTAATGAGCCATGCTGGCATATATCTAAGCAGCTGGCTTAGGATAGCCGATTGGTTCCACTACTTTACAAAGGAGACACAATGACTAGAATAGAGAGCTTTGGAGCAATTTTTTTTAAGTGTAGGCAAAGGGGTGGGGTGGAGGGGTGGGTGAGGAGTAGAATTGCAGAGACAAAGGGGACTAAGGATCAACTCTGCTCTAATGCCACTGCAGAGAGTTGTCAAAGCAGGTTCTGGCTTGGTCCTGAATTCCTCCTGACCTGATAAGTTATATTTGGAAACCAATTGTCCAGAGACATCTCCTTGGAACTTTGAATTGGTCACCTACTTCTCCAATACATGGCATGAAAAAATATTTTTACAACCACATTCACCATACACGTAAGACCCTTTGTAAGTAAGGCAGGTGTGCGTAATTGAGGTGGTGCCTTACAAATGGGACAGGTGTGTTTTCAGAAGGGATTACATGGGTTTGGGATCGTGCCTGTAAATGTATTCCATGCATCTCATGATTCAAAATTCTCTAGAAAAGCTCATTTTCTCCTACTTTTCTTTCCTCCGCCATAGACACATGTGTTGTCCCATGAGCTGGCTATCTTGCAATATTTTTCAAAAACAGAGGATATTGAAGGAGGAGTTAAAAATCTTCTTATATGCAAATACACAAGGTCAGGAAATTGGTCTGTGCTAATCAAGAAGGAATACATTACAAATAAAGTGCTCTGGAGTAAAATGGCACTAACTTCCCTCTGTACAACCCCCAGGATGAGCGAAAGTGCTGACTGAACAGAGATGTACTTTCTTGGTAAGTCTTTATTCTTTCCTCCTTGCCCACTCTTCCAGGGAGAGAAAAGCAGGAGCTTGTACTGACAACCTCTGATGGTATTTGTAGTGCAAATCCCAATTAGCTTTGTTGAGACTTTATTTAGTATTCCCTATTTTACACTTTGGCTCCAGAGTTTGGGAAAAAAAATATTAGATACCAATAAATGAGTGATTTCTTCTTAGTTGTTCATAGGACTGTTGCACTCAGTGATATCACTCAAGAGCCCAAACCATATTGACTCTGGGAATGAAGAATGCTATGCCAATGTGGGTTCATTTCACCTTTTTAGGCTTAGTGTGTAGCTCAATAAAACTATTTTCTACCCTCATCTTCATAATATATTTTATTTATTGCTTTTATTTCCAGCTGAACTAACTTTAAAAAAATACATTTATGTCCTGTTATAGTCCAGTTTTTGTCAATAGTGCCCTACTGGTTATCGTTATAAGTAATTGTAATGATATGGGACCAACCCACCGAGAGGCACAACTGGGCTGAATTTCAGACAAGTACCTACCCAAATATATCTATATTTTTTTCTCTTAAATCAACAGGAATATTATTCAATAGGCTCAATTTCCTACATTTAAAAAATGTTTTAGAATGTGTTAATGAACTTGTGGCTTTGATGGGGATTAATGAACCCCTGGCTGTTCAGCCTGTTAAGGTCTTTGCACAAAGCTCAGTTCAGTGAGGGCACTTACTGCTCCCAAACTGCATGGCTGTATACAACAAACACCCAAGCAAACACTATTCATTCATTTGGAAATATGATGCCATGGTGAAAGCTAGACTCACGCATAATATGACGAAGAGAACTCATTAACATTTGATTTCATTTAAAGCTTTTTGGTGTAACTTTTCTGACTGGCAAAAGTTCAAAGAGCAATACAATAAAAACCTAAGTACCCACCACTGAAACTGCGAAATAAAATGTTACAAATAGAGTTGAATTTTTACCTGTAATACCCTCCTGGGTCCTAGTCACTCCCCTTCCCCAGCTAGAGAGGTCCTGGAGTCTTGAATTTGCTGATTATCATTTCTATGCCTACTTTATACTTTTACTACATACGTGTGTCCTTTTGAACCTCTCACTTTTCAGCCAGGATGCCTACTTGGTATCCACCGTGATGCTTGGTTATGAAGAAGATATTCGAATATGGTAATTATTTAGTTGGGAAGAATAATGCTCAAACACCACCCTGTGCCTCTAAACCATTTGCAATCTACCACTGGTGACCCCATTCTCCAAACGAACAAAAGAACACACTGCAGCAAAGGCAAATGAATTACCCAGAGTCACACGATATCTCAGCAGCAGAATGAAGAAGAAAACATATCATGGACACCTGCCCCCCACCCCATGACTCCCGCCAGCCTATGATGCTGTGCTCTAGTGCTTCATAATATATTTATAAGTACTCCACAATATGTAATAAATCACTATGTATTGATTCAAACACTGCCATTTGCAAGCTTCAAAGCGCTTTACTGTATTACATACATAAAGGAATCAAATCACTGCGCCAGCCACTGACAGGCAGGCAGCAGTTAGAAGCCCTGGTTATTAGTGTGGTGTCAGCAAAACTCCACAGCAAGCTGAGAGCTAGAAGAGGAGAAGCGAGTCGCATTGACTCCTGTAAGCGAGCCATGGCTAATTGCTGAGGGAATACGTGCTATAGTATATCTTAGATTTTTAACTGTTTGGACAGAGAGAGACTCTTTTCTTTGTATAAATCAATGTTTTCATTAGAGGTCTGTTGTGTCTGAAACTTCACAGGTATAAGGTATACTGGCTACTGGAAATGAAAGACGGATTTTAAACAATGCAGTAAAGGCTAGTAAGTGGGAAAAATCCACACGCTCCGAGGTGCAGCCTCAAGTGACGGGCACCTGTCAGTTTCATCTTTGAGCCAAAAGAAATTCACATGGTCTGGGCCTGCAATTTTAAAATTCACTCTAAAAGGTGTGGTGTGGTAAAGCCCATTGTAACAGCTTTCTGAGAGTCAACTGTTAAACATTCAGGAATCCTGTAAGCAGGTTTTTAGACTGTTGGTAGGTTGAAATGGCCCATGGTAGGAACACGAAAGTGGCAAATCCTACAAATCAGGGCCTTCCCACTGCTTCTGCACATCCTTTGGGAGGTGAGTTTGCACTTGAATCTCATTTTTACTGGATTCTAAAAAGAGTCTTTTGAACAACCTGCCAATTCATTCATGGATCGTTGTTATGGAAAAACATCTCTGTACCTGATTGGCAAACAACATGAGGTGACGTCTACCGTATTCTCCTTGGATGAATGGGAAACTCATATTTTCCCAAAGCATAAATCAGGAAGTGGCTATCATGGAAATAGCTACTTTTAAAGAAATAAAATAAATGTACAATGAATGTTTTTACCCATGTCCAGTCAGGCTCAATAAAACACTACTTGTCTTCATGCTAGAAATCGGAAAGGGCATGCCATGTCAACACACTGACAAGTTACAGAATTCCTTCTGTTCCCAAGAAAACTCACTGGCACCTCAAAGATCCCAGCATCCCAAAGAGCCTCAAAGGGAAAAATGGCACATGCTCACAGACATGAAAACATCCAGTCCTACTTTTCAAATGGTAACTCTACTTTCAGTATTTAGGGAAGGCTCTTCGAGAATAAGAATTGTTGTGAATGTGGTACCTTCACATCTTTTGCTTAAAAGAAAGATTTTCTATTCGATATTGACATTTTGCATGGAAATCACCCAATGTAATTACTCCCCCCCTCCCCCCGCCGCCAAATGAAACACACTGGGTTACTTATTTTCTTAATCTTAGTTGCTTCCTAAGTTCAGTTCCTTCCTAATTTTAGTTGCACTCCTGTCTGGGGCTATAGAGCTCAATGCCGTACCAAGTCTCATTGAAAAAGATTTTCACAGACAGAAGAAACAAGATTGAATTTGGAATATATATCACCACATTTTCCACTATTTGGGCATGTGTGCAAAGGCACTTGGGCACCAGTTATCTTTTATTGAATTGGATTTTCCCTGTGCTTACATGACAGCCTTCAATGAAATTACATCTTTGGGTAGCATCACAGAATCCATTATGATCAACTCATTAGCAACAGGCACCTAAACCTGAGAGAGTTCATTCCCAGCTGGGTGTGGCTGTGGGACTAGTTATGTAACAAGAGTTTTTTGAGCTCCTGATCTGTGTACAAGGCACCTTGCATGCATTCTCTCTAAACCTTACAACATTACTGCAAGATATTGTTATTCCCATTTTATAGATGAGGAGACTAAGGCTCAAAGAAAATTGAAGGACGACATGGAAAGTATAGGAGATGAAGTTCCGACCTGTTCTACCTATCCTCATTCCACTTTACCACCTGTCTCAATATAATGCTTTCACTTAGAACACAGAATAATACTCTCCCTCTATTATATCTGCTTTCTATAAATAGTCATGTTTCTGACATTCATAAAATTAGAACTCTTTTAAAGAGTTTAGGTTGCTAGAATAAATTTCTTTAAAACCATAATGTGAAAACATTTCCATTACAGCTTTAGAGCAATTTGACAATGGGAGTTTTCACATTAGGAATGAAATGATGAATTATGAAGTGCTAGCCTGTTATTCTCACTGTAAATACTGCTATTAAGATTAGAAAAGTTATTTAAAATATTAGATATGAAGAATTAATATAAAATTTGAATAGGGTTTGCCATAAGTTTACCATTTAGAGAAACTTGTTTATTAACTATTTTGGGAGCAAGAGATTACTCCATAGCCCAAATACATAATTTGCTTATTCTTACCAATTTGCATAATAATAACGTCTTTCACTTTTAACCATACAAAGCAAGTAGATCAAACATTCTTTATCCTGTTTTACAAATGAGGAATTGAGGCTCAGACAGGTATAAAGTAGCAGAGTCAGAAATGGAATTCTTATGATTTCCTTCTAGTACTTTCCGTACCATACCACACAGAAAGTTTGAAATAGTGAAAGTGCAAGAGACAGGTGTAGCATTTCTGATACATGAATAACAAATTCTAGCTGAAAACATAACCTGCGCAGTTCATAATGCAAACAGAATGTTGAAGAGGCAAGTTTTAATGGGAGGAAAAGAAAGTTCAGCAAAATCTTAGGACTGGCACAGGTTGGCTGGTGGATGAGTGCATCCACAGAGTGCCTGGTGGATGAGAGAAGACCAGAAAAAGTTGAAAGAGAAATAGGTAGGCCCAGAAGTCTTCCTGAGCCTGAGTTTCAAGTTCTTTTAGGGCTTATTCCATACAGTCGTCCCTCAGTATCTTAGGGAGGATAGGTTCTAGGACTCCCACCGATATCAAAATCCACAGTTACTCAAGTCCTTTACATAAATTGGTGTAATATTTGCATCTAAAGTATGCACATCTTCCCATACACTTTAAATCATCTCTAGATTACTTATAATATGTAGCACAATGTATAGACTATGTAAATCATTGTTATATCATATTCTTTAGGTGATCATGACAAGAAAAAAAGTCTGCACATGTTCAGTACAGACGCGAACCGTGGTAGGCTAAGTGCACAGGACACGTCAGCAACAACATAACATCTCTTTCCAAATATTTTCTATCCGCGGTTGTTTGAATCCATGAATGCGGAACCCCACGGATGCAGAGGGCTGATTGTATGTTGCTACACACACACAGGGATGATAGTAATAAGGCATTTCATGAGGACACTTTTTGAATGTGCTCACCAGGAAATACTCTTTCTCTAGCTTTGCCCCTTCAACCCAAGAATGCAGTTACAGTCTGTCGTGATGTTTTTAGTGTGGACTCCACCACATTCTAGGTATAAAGACAGCAACAGTGGTATTCTTTTACATCAGCTTCTAGTCACTACCGTGATTTTCAATAAAATTTACCTGGCCCCATGCTACACTATATTTGTTAAAACACGTATTTGTTTTATAGGTTAATTTGCCAGGAAGTACAAACCTGCTTCTCCTGCTAATTGAAAAAAAAAAAAAAACACAGAAAAACAGTAAAAGCAAAATCATGTCCTCCAGCAATGAGCTTTTATATTCCCATTCTCCCTTTACCACGACTGCCAACTCTGGATTGCTGCCACTACTGAAAATAACCTGTAAAAGGGGTTTTGTTCCCATTCAGCATGGTATTTTGCTTTTCAAGGCTGCAGACCCCTGGCCATCTTTATGTGAACCAAGTAAACACATCAGAAAACTTCAGTCCAAAATATGCCGACATCCAACAATCAAAGATGATTAAAATTCTCCATGTTTTCTCTTTTTTTTGAAAAAAAGATCATTGAATTTGAGATGTAAAGGGCCATCTGCTACCAAAGGTATTTGTCAGTCTAGGGAAGGCAAACTTAGCTTGGAAAACAATTGGTGATCTTTTCTTTGTTAAGAAATCCGTGCTCCAGAAATTTCTGATTAATTTTGTATTGTTGAACAAAATAGCTTTCTGATGAGTGGTTTCCTACTAATCTTAACATTAATTTCCTATAGAAAAAAAAAATATGCTAGGCTAATTCAGCAGAGGCTGGTGTTTTGATGTTTTAGCCTTCCACTTGAAGGATTTGAGATTCTCTGCATCTACACAACTGGAGCAGCATGACTGTGGCTGGCAGAAGCCATCAGTTCAGGCAGCTAAATGATGTGTACGGAGAAATGGCCACACAGTTGATTTGACCAAGACAATCGATACTGCTTATGAAGACAGCAAAAAACGAGCAGATCCGCTGGGCTGATGATTCTGCTCACGTGGCCACAAGTAGATACAACTTACAAAGAATAGGAAGGACAGAAAACCTTGCTCCAGAGAATCTGGTGTTCGATGCATGTGAAATGCCCAAGTTAATACCTGACTCAGAGAAGGTATTTGACACATGTTACCTTTTTTATCCCCTACTTTATTTTGTTCACAGAATTTTTCAAGTACTTATTTGGATTATGCATTTTCAGTGTCAAGTACAACGGCCATAGGCAGATATTGGGGACTATTGGTATGTACACAACTCGTCTGCTGGAAGCAGGTGTCAATGGAGCCAAAGAAAGTTACCTACTTGCTTTGCACACTTTATGGGACAGGGCTGTCAACACGATTTAAAAGGGAATGGTTAGATGGCTTTTGATTAGGAGAGCTTCTTCTGTTATACTCCACTGTTTTGATATGGTCCTAAGTGTTTTCTAGTAATTAGCTGACCAATTAGCTCATTATTTCATTATAATACTGATTTTTCATATGAGGCATTAATGAAAAGGCAAGTAATTTGTTCCAAAACTTACTTACTTCTCTCTCTCTCTCTCTCTCACTTTTTTTTCATTCATTTAATCATACATTTACCCAAAAACTATTGATCACCTTCTATTTATAAGGCACTACAGAGAATATAATAGATAAGACCTGATCTATTCCTCAAAAAGATTATAGTTTAGTGGGAGGGCAGTGAAAAAAAGTCTCAGATGAAAAGGCAAAACTATCCTTTCTGATGCTAAGGCAAATGCTTTCTAGGTGAGTTGAATATTATCTGGTGGATTGGAGGATGACCCACACTTTATGCCATCTCCAAGGTCAGGGGTTGGCAAACTTTATCTGTAAAGTGACATCTGTGCCAGCATATGGCTATATGGTCTCTATAGCAACCCCTCTACTCTGCAGCCGTAGACGTTATGTCAGTGAATGGGCATGGCTATGTTCCAGTAAAACTTTATTTGTGCACATTGAAGGTTGAATTTTTGAATTTCAAGTAAGTTTTACATGGCATATCATTCTTCTTTTGATTTTTTCTGATTATTTCAAAATGTAAAAACTGTTCTTAGCTTGTGAGCCATACAAAAACAGGTGGCAGACTAAATTTGACCCAGGGACTGGCTTTACCTTACCAATCCCTGTTCTAGGTCAAAGGAAGGCATTTTGGTGAATTCCTTTCCCTGGCAAATCTTGCTAGTGGTTAAAAATCACAGAGATTTGAACCACCTGATTTGTATACAGTTCACTTTTGGCCAGATAAAGCCTTGTAATCCATGTATTTCAGGGAAAGCACTGTGGGCTTCTGCATACCTATTGAAAACCAGTCCCTTTCTCCCTGTAGTTGTTACAACTGCCTGGTGTTACTAGACATCTAGTGGGTTCTACTTAGACTCCAAAAGCACAAATACTCTATTGGTACATTAAAAGTATACAAGGTACAGCTTTCATTAGAAGGAGAGCAAAAGGAGAGAAACTCCAGAAAAGCACAGGCTTCCCTTTTTTTTTTTTTTTCAATGAAAGGATCCTCAAGTATATTACGTAAACTCACGGCAATATTTTAGTAACTCTCTCTCTCTCTCTCTCTTTTTTTTTTTTTTTTTTTTTTTTTTTTTTTAAGGAGTGCGTAACTCACAGTGGCCCATGTGGGGATCGAACTGGCAAACTTGGTGTTAGTAGCACCACACTCTAACCAACTGAGCTAAATGGCCACCCCTAGTAACTCTTGGTAACCAAATATTTCATAGCATTTTTTCAAAGCTATCATCTGATTCATCTTATATCTCGAGAGATACAGCTTTCAGGGCAGCGTGGCTTGGTCATTGTCCCCATACCACTGTTCTTGTTTGTGAATTGAGTCAGACACTCCTTTTCTAAGATCATAGCCCATTGCTCTATCTCCTCTTCAAATGAAATACTCTTAAGAGAAATCATACAATTTGGCACTAAGTTGTGGTCCTTTCTCAATATAAATTCTTTGTGATCCTGATTACCTGTTATCTTACCACTGAGAATGATCTTCTCAATATCCTCCTTCTAACCAGTTATAAACCTAATTATCTTGAAGTCAACATATTTTATGTTAAAAATAACAAACTTCAAACTTGCTATAGGAATCTCAAACGTCCCTTCCAGCTCTACACTATGAAGATGTGATTTCCATATGATTTTATCTAGATCTTCTATGTTCAGTATGGTACCTGCTACCTATATGTGGCTATTTACTTCTAAATTTAAATTGAGTCAAATTAACTAAAATTAAAAATGCAGTTCCTTGGTCGCAATAACCGCATTTCAATTGCTCTACTGGACCTCACTGACCTAGATGAAAAAATAGGAAGACAAGCAGTTATGACTGTTAGTTTTCTTTACTTATATCAGCTAAGAATTATCCTGGCCAACTTAGTTCTTTATTTCTCCAGAATAAAATTACAGATTTTTTAATTATAAGTACTAACAATGTGTTAGTATTAGAAAGCATTGCCTTCTAATAACAGGCTAGGATGCTTTTCTCGTTAAGTCTTCTATCTCCCATGTTTAGGCCCAGGAAGCAGAAAGTTTAATTATAGCACCTATTGTCAACAAATGTCATTTTAGGGAGATAGCCAGCATCCAACGCACCTTCCTCTTTTGGGGAGAATTCCTGCTGAGTAAGATCTTAGTGGGGCATATTATGCAGGCTTCATCAGTCGAATGCTCCAACCTCGCCTATAGTTCTGGGGCAAGTGAGGCCAAGAAAGGGCAAACCAAATCATTGTGCCGTGTTCGCGATGGTGCGCCGTAGTGATGGTGGGCAGTACTCAGGGACAGCAGATGTGGTATCCTGGCCTGGCTGCTTCTTCTGCAAGCTTTCTACTCTGGTATGTTGACAGAGGACCACAGGTTAGCACTACTTTAAAGT
The DNA here is from genome assembly GCF_964194185.1 of Rhinolophus hipposideros. Lineage (NCBI taxonomy): Eukaryota > Metazoa > Chordata > Mammalia > Chiroptera > Rhinolophidae > Rhinolophus > Rhinolophus hipposideros. The sequence continues at coordinate 13,156,268 of NC_138064.1, forward strand.
TGATACCCTTCAGCCTCTGACTAATTCTGGGAGTCCAAATATTCTTTGAATAAATTCTTCTCTTTTTCTGTTCTGCTCAAGATAATTGGAGTGAGCTTTTTCTTCTCACCACCAAAAACCTCCACTGACCTATCCCCCATATTATTTCCACATTGTATAAGCAATTTTTACAGGTTAATCTATGTAGTTTTCATCCCAAAAAATAAACCCAGATGCAAAGGATTTTGTTACTATTGCCATTGTTGATGTACCAGGGGCTAGTTTTTAGAAAATTTACAGTCACTCTTAATTGCAAAATAAATAATGTGGCAGCCCAATTTAAAAAATGTATTTCACTAGTGAAAGGGTTATTTCAACCTACAAAGAAAGACGGGAGAAGATAAAGAAAACACATTTCAAATTCTTAGTGGTATTTCCCACATACCCTTTGGGTTTCGGTGTCAAAAACATTCTACACTCTCTGAAAGATTTCTTTCTTCTAAGTTTGAAAGCTTTGTTCTCTGTTATCCTTGGTTAATGCTATCATGGTAACTGGTACTATCTCTTTTCAAAACACATGAAACAATCCTGATCTGAAAGGTCCTCAGAGGACGGCCTCTGCACTGTTAACACAGACTAGAGTCTGGGCAAGTGCGGATGGCTTTGAACGATAAAGCACATATCCCCTCAAATGGTGACTTCAAAATACTTCAGGAGATGACAAGGCTGGGCCTTCATAGAAAGGTGTGACTGATGTGTCTCTTTCCCATTTCCTCCCACTTTTCTTGAGATCTCGGGACTGAAATACTGCTCATGGAAAAACAGGGTTGGAAGGATTTCGCATTGAAGAGGGAATTTCAGGTTTTCCTAACTCCTTGGGCAAAGATAGGTTTCTGCAATAGAAGCAGCCTCATTTGCACATCCGCCTGTTTCCTGATATACATCAGCATCCCAGAAACAGTGGTCGTCTGGCTTTTCAGTTCTTCCTCTGACCGTTAACAAAACAAAAATCTCTACACAATCATAATATAAGAATAAATATTCTCATTCTCATTCTCTCTCTCTCCCCCCGCCCCACATTTCCATATTTTATAACCTACCTAAGCGTAGGCACTTACAAGCATGTGACATACGCATAGCACAGATTCTAGTGTCAGAAAAATCAACCTGATTTGCCACAGCATCGTATCACACCAACAACCAGCTCTATCCAAATCCTACGAGCGATCTAAACACTTCACAAGGTTTCCCAGAAAGAAGGTAAAATCACCATCAACAGAACAATTATAGTTTTATGCTAGCATCCAAGGAAATCACATTTTCAGCCATTTCTTCTCCCTTATGAAGATTGTGAAGAAAGGTAATTAGGACTTTATCACAGCAATAATTATAATATCAAGAGACCTACAGTTTATAGGATAAGATGAGAAAATTATTCGTAAAGCCGCCCACCTTTCCATGACTCCTTCTAGGTGTACTTGTTGTTACCCAGTGATATGACTCGTGAGGAGCAGTAACTGGGGTAGAAAAAGAACTTCATCGGTAGATTCTCATCTTGAAAATGGCACTGAAGAACTTCCAGCTGAAAATAAGAGTTGGCCATGGACTGCTGGAAGAGTTTCTCCCCATGTCTCTCCGTGTGTGCTGGTGTTCTAATAAGCGTAAATACTCCCTGCGTTTTGCATGCTAAGTGGAACTGCATCATTCACAAAGAAGAGCAATCTAGAAAAGTGACATTGGTGGGACCGCAATACTAACTAGCTTTTTGAAAAAAAAAAATCTAATCTACTCTTACTCTTAACAGGTAAAAATTTTAGATGCAGATAGAGGCAATAGAATCTGTCTGGCTTTTATTTGTCAGGAATACCTGCCAATAAAATTTCAAACTGATTCATTATTTTCAGTCTTTTGAGTTCCCCCTTCACCTGCCTCTCTCCATTCATTCACAGATGATGTCTTCTGTTTCCTAGTTTTCAGCAGGGTGGAATGTTGCGGGAATAGGGGGCAGAATCAATTTTATTGATAAAGTCGGGTCCTCCCCAAATGGGTTCACATCTGAGAAATCTGAAATTCCCATTGGTAAGCTGGAAATACTTTCTCTGGTAGAAAGCCTGAGAGAAAGGCATTTATAAAACCCTTTCTAACTCTTTAAGAAAGATGTGCGTCCATCATTCAGCCCCAGGCTGTGTGTGAGGCTCACCTACCTCCAATACCTATATCCCAAGACTGTGTACTGTGTTTTATATATGAGGGCTGCTTTCTTATAAAGATTGACTCTAGCTCAAAATAGTGATGATGATGATGATTGTAAAACCTGATACTTCTTGAATTCTTACTATGTGCAAGGCACTTTCTAGCCTCATTACTTGTATTATCTCATTTAGTCTTACAACATCTGTTGAAGTAGGTACTTTGTTTCCTATTACAGATAAGCAAAGACATATAGAGAGGAGTGAACTAACCTTTCTAAGGTCATTACAGTTCCATTCAATTTAGAGAGGATATGTGTCTGAGAATGTAAGTGTGGGGGGTACGGGTGGGGTGGCTGAAGGTCACTATGAAAATGGGCTGGACATTATAAAGGATGAAACATTTGGAATAGAGTAGGAGTGCCAAAAACACGAAAACACCTAGAAGTTCAACCCACACACTCCAGCCCTTTTGGTGACCTTGGACGAATATGCCCTAAAATTAGCTAGAAGATTCCTTTTGGGGATTTACAAGTGTTTCTGGAAATTCCTGGGAAAGCTGATTCCAGCAGATCTGTGACTCTGCTGGAATCTTAGATAGACTCTCATTATTCCATAAACTGAGTCAGAGGAAAAGTTCATAAAGTCTAAAAGTTCAACATAGTTGTTGCTACAAGCCTTCAGAACCTGACAATTGAGAATTGAATCTTGAGAAAACAGGCTTCCTCATAAGATATTTAGAACTTTGAGGGTGAGGGTGAGTGTGTGCGTGTGTGCGTGCGTGTATGTGTGTGTGTGTGTGTAAGAAAGAAGTCGACCCCTCAACAGTAGGGCACCAACATGAAAAATAAACAGAGGCTAATATCTACTCCCTTTCCTGTCTCTTTCTGGCAAATCTTGAACAAAATCTGTATATACTCTGGGCCAAGGTTTATGCATGCTTGTTTTCATCGACCTCAACAAAAAAATGCTAGTTATTATATAAGCACATTTCCATCTGCTTCTATCTCTATTCTGACTGCCTACAAAAACTCGCAAAAGACAGTTCAGTCAGCTAGAAGTATACATTTCTTTCATAAGAGAATTGGGATGAGGTTAATATATGAGCCTTCAATCAGAACATTTTCAGCAGGAATGAAGTTCACATTGGAAGTACACTGAGTGGCCCTAATATGTATTGTCCCATCGTTGGCCAACATGTCTACTCCTTGACAAATATTAACAAGCTGATTGGCCAACCATATTAAAACCCTCTATGGAGAAAAGGCCCTTGTATGTGAAATAGCAAAGTAAAGTTCAGCTTGAACTATTTAAAAAAATGAAGTTGGTAAATGCATGATTCTGTCGCACTAAATAGTTACGTTAGTATTAGTAACAGCTTCTCACTTTCTGAGTTTTAATTATGTCTCTTGGGACTGGGAGAAGGGTGAGGGCGGGGGATACAGATTTTAACAGCTTATTTGGTTGCTGTCCCTACCTTTACTGCTGTTGAACTAAAAAAAATCTCCACAGGCTAAAATTCTTTACATTGCAAATAAAATAGTTTTCCCCTGGTTTTTATCAGCATAGGTCCCACAAGGAACCGACAGCCGGTTTATGTCAATGAACAAGACTTATTGTTTTCAGATTTATTTTTTTATAGCAAAAAAAAAAAAAGTTGGTGTGAACTTAAAACAAAGGCAACAAAGAACAATGAAGACTCTAATTTGGGGTTCCAGCACAATTGCTGGGTTGAATAAAGGCCATCTTGCACCCAACTATTTGTGGGAGAACTCATTAATTTCGTACCCCTCTCGAATTTGCTTCACATTATGGCATGTACACACAGGAACATACACATACACATGCACACACATGCTTTTCTTTTTTTACCCAATGGGCAGATGTGCTTGCTGTGTGAGTATTTCTGGTTTCCATGATCCATCCATAAAAACTAATGGGATAGGAACTGGAAGTCAGATAAGCAGAAAGTAAAGAACAAAAGAGAAATCCCAAAGGACTTAGGATATTTTATTTGGGACAAAAACAAAGAAGGGACAATACTCCTTGCTAAGCTGGAAGCTGGATTTATAAAATCTTTTCTTATTTTAGTCTAACTCACCATTTCCGTTCACCTAGAGAAAATGAAGTAGGTAGATGCGGGAGATGCAAAGCACATTTTTTTTCCAAGAAGAAATGTCTGTACTTCCGCACCCTTTCCATGCCTGAGGGTAAGTCCCTCTGGGTGAGTGGAAGGAGTATGGGTTAGAAGTCAAGAGGTCCATGTGCTGGTCTGGCCCCCACAAAGTTCCTAGATGAATTTTGGCTAATCCCTAAACTCCTTGGTGTCCCAGGTTTTTTATCGGAACAATGACTTTTTGAGGGGACTGTCTGAGTCCAGTATTTCTTGATTCCATGCTTTTCTCTTTAAATTTTAGTCCCACCTTCCATACCCAAAGATGATCCCTTCCGCATCATCTGCTGGGGGCCATGTGTCACGGCCCTTCAACCTCAGTTTCTGGATTGTTCCCTTAGACTGATTAATCATTAGGTCCTGAGTCCTATGGGAGTAACCAGGAACAAATACTCTTTTTCAGGGTATTAACCTACATTAACCAAGCTTGTCAGCTCCCAGGAGCACTGCATTTCCACTAAGAATTCTTATAGGCCAGAATGAGCCTTCTTTCATAACAGAATTTTGGCCCTGGACTTGATGTGCAGGTGAAGGAATAACTCTGGGTGATGTCTTTCAGAATGATACTCATCAACCAGAGGGAGAAAGCCAGCATTCTAAAAGGAGCCTCAGCTATGCCAAAGATTTAGAATTGGGACAAGCAGCAAAACGTGTTTAACACTTGATTTTAAAGCCTTGTCCACGATGCTTTGAGGAAAAATGGAACTAGATATTAAAAACTCCTTCTCAGAGCTATGCCACTATATAGTGATGAACAAAGTGAAGGTGAGGAAATAATTTTCTCTCAGTATACTGGGGAAGGGTGTCTTGCTCTGGGAACAAGGTAGGAATTATCAGCTTGAAGAAGGGGAGACATGAGTTTCACGCGTTTACACGCTGTATATAATTTTAAAATGCTGTCCTGCCACATTCCCGGTTTCAAGGCCCATTTTCTTCCGGCATGTGGCCAGCTCATATTTCATAATCTCTTTTAATTATGGAGCTTGCCAAATGAAACTTTCTTCCATGGTTCTTCCTTATGGTCACCATAAAATTTTTAAAAAATGCTCTCAGTCTAATTTTTCTCAATTTGATTTTATCAGAAGTGGTCATTTGATAGGAATAATATAAAAGAAGTATTTTTTTTTCCTAAATGGTGAATTGAACAGCCAAGTGTCTGTAGTTTTGGGGGGTTGTTGCTGATAATTGTTATTTCTGCGTTGTTGTTGCTCTTTTGAAAGATGTTTGGTAAACTTTTCACTAATGCCACAGGGCTTTGGCATCTCTTGGTCCCCATGTGATCAAAGTCAAAATAACTCAGAGGTGTTGTCACTGAGTTCGTGTGGAAAAAATGGAACACTTCTAAGTAGTGTCAGCTATGTGACAGTTGCTCATCACATTTTTTGGTGTGAGCAGCCTGGGTAGAGAGTTAGGCTCTGTGGGTCAGGTTCTTGGTTTACTACCTAGAACTTCATTGTTTGGGTTGAGCTGACAGACCAGGATCTCATGCTCACTTGCCTCTGATGCTCGAATGCAGGAAATCACTGGTGTTGACATTTTCAACCAAATTCTTCCCAGACCTGAGACCGTAAGGCCCAGGTTTTACCCAGAGTGGAGAGGAATGTGAAATACAGGGGGATTATATGCCTGTGTGTGTGTACTCTCAAATTTTTGAAGCAGTGGGTGCACGGAAGACCACAAACATAACCAGTTGTGAGTTCCTGTGGTCGCCAGCAGGACAGAAAGGCGAATATTTTGACTCCACACGACTGCTGCCAGCCTCACGGTTGAAATGCTTTTAAGTGTCAGAAGAACCTCGTTTATAACTAAAAACTTGTGCCTGTCCCCGTTCCAACATAGTGGAGTTCTCCTACATAGCAGATGAGGACATCAGGGTTACTTGTCCTCTGCTGTTGATGAGCGTCAGATAAGGCTCTGTGTGGTCTTTGAGGCCATGTTTGAATGCCCAGACTGCATTATTCCAGTTCCAGTGAAAAGTTGACAGAGAAGAAACATGGATGCTTTTTTTTTCAATTCACTTACATACTATGAAAAATTGAAACGTGAATTCCTTTTATTGAATTTTGATATATGTTTATTGCTCATTTTTGAGAAATAAAAAGTACATAGTTGAGGTAGAACATAATAAATCCCACAAAAATCCGTAATCTGTTTCTTAGTTCATCTCTCTTGGGACACAAAAATTAAATCGACCTAAACGCTTACTCCCTTTTTTAGAGCTAAATGTCTGTAGACATTTTAACACAGCACATTTGTTTTAAGGAATTTTGTTTTGTTGTATTCTGATTTGTTTTAAGAAGATACCCATGCTTGCATCAGAATATTGTACTTATTCTAGAAAATGCTAACAGCCAAACAGATCAGAAACTTATCAGACCCTAGTTGAGTACCAGGAGAAATTGGAATCATTATGCTGAGTCATTATTAAACTGGTTCAGGAGAACAAATGCTGTGAAGCATTTAAGAAGTATAGCATGAAGACTACTGGGCTAGGTGTGGGCACTACACGCTCCATGCAATATATTCCGCTTAAATTTTTTTTCTATAAGTATGGCCAAAATGTATTTCAAATAAATAGATGTGCTAATTTTCCTTTCATACAATACATAATTATTACAGAAAAAGATGGATATCGACATTTTACTTCCCTGAGATTTCGAAAGAAGTGGGCAAAGTATTCTTTACTGGTGATCAAACCTCCTTTTCAGAGGAGGCGAAATGGCCAGGTTTCATTTTCTGATTTGCTATGTGAGTGGGAAAAGTCCTTGGTAGATTATCAGTTTTAGGTTATTCATAAATAAAATAGATGACCTTCTAAAGGCTATGTGGAGTATATTATTATTAATACAAGCTATAATAACATTAAATTATATCGACGTATTCTCCGTTAAGATTGAGAGAATGTGTATTTCCCTCCTAGCAAACCAGCTCTATGCATATACATATACATGTACATGTGTGTGTATGTATATATAACATATATGATATATATGACATACATAATATATATAATATATAACACATATGTATATTTTTTATATATGTATGTCACATGTCTTTCTTTAAAACAGAAAGGGGATGTCTTTCATGCCATTGTTCCTTCTGTGCAAATGCTTTTCCCTCTGCATCTTCAGATGAATAGCTTTTTTTGATCCTTGGGGAATCGTCTGAAATGTCATTTTTCAGGTAAGCGTTTCCTACCTAACCTTCCAAAATCATCCCTCTCTCCCTCCTCCTTTGCTCTCCTCCACTCATCTCCATTTTAATGCCCTACTTGTTTCCTTCCTACTGATAGTCATCACAAATTGTAATTATATATTTAAGTATTTTATCCTTGTTTATGATCAGTCTTCCTCGTCAGTCTATAAGCTCCTTGACAGAAAACTATTATATCAACCTCAACATAGGAAGCCCCTCAAACAATGCCTAACAAATGATACCCTCTCAAGAACTATGTCTGGAGTTAATGAATGAATGAATGGAAGTTATAGGGTACCATTGAAGCTAGCAAGGGTACCATATTCTAAGCTGGCAAGCATCATGTGATCAAATTTGCATTTGACAAAAGTAACTCTAGCTGTAGGACTGTGGAGGCTACATGAGACAGACCACTTAGGAGACTAGAAAAAGGGTGATGAGGGAATTAAGGGAATTAAGGCAGAGTAGGAAGGAAGATGAATGGACAAGTGTGAGACTTTCAAAGCAGGCAGATAATATATAGAACACAAACTGCCAGGTAGTAGGTTATGGTTGAAAGGGTAGACTCTAGGATGGCTATGGTGATTTATTCATTCAAAAAAATAATTGGGGATATAATAGGCAGGCATAATACTTGTCATCATGGAGTTTATAGTCTAGGAGAGGGGATGTTAAACAAATAATTATATATAAACAATTTATTTTATCATAGCAGAAGTAAGTGCTACACAGAAAAAAAAAAGGTGTCAGGTATATGAAATTGGCTTCACTGAGGCAAGGAATACAGAAGGAAAAGCAAATTGGAGGAAGATGATAAAATCACCAGTAATATGTTAATAATCCTTGCCAATCCTGTGTGATGATGCTTACATGTGAAAATGCTTTAAACACGTGCCACAGACGAAAGCTATTACTGTTATTCCTCTGTATCCCTCATCCCCCCAGCAAAGAACCTCAGGAATATAGGGCACAAGCTAGAAGCACACATATGGCTTATGGCCACCAGCTGTGTGATCCTGACTTTCATTTTCTTCTTTTGTCAAATGAGGTGTATTGTGTGAACTGATTTGCTCATTTAAAAAAATATTAAAATGAAAAATCAGCACATTCAACTTTTTTAAATAGGAGAAAATTGAAAGAGACGATCTCTAAGGTTTCATCCAGCTCTACAATCTTATGTTTCTGTTGCTCAATAACTATTTGTTGATTTTATTTGATTCCTTTGACATGGTTCATATGATGAGTTGCTGGATATGCTTTGTACATCACTTCAGAAAGCCTGGATCACAAGGTTGAGCTACCTGCAACAATGGCATGGCTTGGGAGCAATTTGGAATCCTCAGGGTGAGCTGCCAAGAGTTCAGGAGGCATCATGTTAACTGGCACGTGCCATTCTAGAAAGTGGCGAGGCCCAGAAAATGATATGAATGAATAAATTTAAAAAATCAACAGACACCCTTTATTGTGGAAAACTGAAATAGGTTGGTCAAAAATAAGCAACCCTAAAACAAAGTAAATACGGGTAGACACTAGATAATGATAGACAGACACACAGACAGACATACAGACAGACAGACAGCTAGATAGATAAAGAAGCACAGAAGTATGAAGATAGAATATTGTTGACTACATTGGGGATTTTATGGTTTTAACATGGTTAACCTCTCACGCAGCTTATCAGCTGAGCCAAACATTCTAATCATCTTTCCATAATGATAAAAAAGACTGAAAGCTCCGCAAAATTGGTCTACTGATTTAAGTACATGTTAAGTGTTTCTTTGTTCCATGACAAAAAACCCTTTTTCTGTTATTATCTTATTTGCATGCTAATACATTCCTAACTGTTATAGCGCTCTACCCGAAGTCGTTAATATCCCCTTGAAAAGGCAATAGTAATATGTGTGAAACGTGAAAACATAAATGAAAATATAAAATTATAGGAAGATATTAGAGCTACAGACTACATTCCTCTAAAAGTTCAGAAAGAACAAACACTGAACCAGACCTAGAAAGTCAGGTGAGAAGGCAGAGCTTGAAGGATGGGTAGTAGGGTCCTAGTTTATGGAAAAAAGAGAGAAGAAGCGCATGATTGAAGCTCTAGACATGAGTCACTACCTAGTTACTTGCAAGGGGAAGCAGTTTGACCACTGAGGAGATAAGGCGAGACACACAGGGAGGTCTCGGAAAGTCCATAGAAGTCAGGCCATGGCAAATAGGGGCCATCAAAGGGTTTTGAGCGGAGAATGATATGATGAAAATGGAGTTTTATGACACATAGCTTATTATAATTTTTAAGTAAAAATTGTCAAAATGATGTACCAATATACACTTTAAAATATTTTTCCTTAAGGAGAGAGTGAAGCATGTTATATGGATACATGGACATATTTTTGCCCTTCCTATTATAAACTATCAGTTTAATTTAATTCATGAGTATGCATTTATCTGTGCAACTGGTCTGAAAGGGAAATGACAAGATTAAAGCTTTGGGTGAAAATAGCTTTTTTAAGAAGAAACTCCTTTTGGAGTCAAGAGATGCCAGTTGTTGGATAGGTAAATTAAAGCTCAAATGAAATTAATGTGGAAATTTGTCTGCCATTTGTAAGGCTGTAATGGAAAACACCAAGATCATACTTACAAAACACTGACAATCTCTGAGAAAGAGATGAGACTCAAAATTGTTATCAGTTACCTTCATTTTACTTTTTATTCTGGGAAGCTTAACTGATCAGATAGCCAAGAAGACAGGCTAAAGTTTCAGACTCATCGATTTTCTTTTTACTCTTTTGTTTAAGAGCCAGACTCCTGGCTTCAGATAACAGTGACTCAAAAGATTTGGTCTCATTTTATAGGTAGCACAGAATTTTTGCTGTTCAATAAGTGGAGACTGGCTAGATTATTATCTTTTAGATTTGAAGATGCATAACCAGGGAGATCCAAAGAGAGACAGACAGCCCCTGCCTTTGTATTTGCTTCTTTGGGCAAACTCATGAAGGCCGTTACATTCATAATCCTTCCCGGATCCTTCTACCGTGAACCCTACCATTGCCACCATCCAGAGCTGACCGTACACAAAGTAGCCAGCAAATCAAAAGGGGGCCCTCAAAAGCATTTTGCTAGATGTGAGATGTAGACAGAAGCAAAAGTAACTCCTGATAATCAAAGTGTTCAGGCTAAAAGAATATTCACAGTGCTAAATTTTCTACATTTCTTTACACACACACACACACACACACACACACACACACACACACGTAAGCACATGCGATTGAATCCTTTGGTTCCACTGATCAAGCTTCTCATTTGTGGGAAACAATTATGTTGTAAAAGAGTTTCATTTGTTTGGTTTTGATATCATCAATATTTCTTTTGGAGCAGCAACATGTTCTACAGAATATTAGTGTAGTAGATAAAAGTCCAGATTCTAGAGCCAGACCGTCTGCGTTTGAATTCTTGGACTTGCACTTAGTAGTTGTGTGACCTTGGGCAAATTACTTCCTTTCTCCGTGCTTTAGTTTACTCATCTGCAAATAGGACTAATACTAATGCCTACCTCATGTGTTTATCATAAGGATTAAATGAATATGGTTAAAGTGCTTGAAGAAGAGTCTAGAACTTGAAGAGTGCTATGGAGGTGTTAGCTCTCATTAGCATAATTTGATCTTTTGGTACATTCGTCATTCAGCCATTGAGTACCCACTATGTGATAGATGCTATTGTAAAAACTGGGGACACAGGGCAGACAGGACATATGAGCACCTTGAACTTATACTTACATCGTAGCGGGGGAGGTAGGTGACAAACAAAAAAATAAATATTTCAGAGAAAGATAAATGTTGTGAGGAAAATGCGAATGGATGATGTCATAGGGGGTGACTGGGGTCCTAGGGGATAAGGGGCTGGCTAACCTTCAAGAGGGTGACAAAACATTCTCTTGATGACACTGTTGCTGAGACCTCAGTTATGTCTCCTGTGTAAAAAAACACTAAGCAGAAGCAAGTCGTGACATTGTCCGTTCTCCAAGGATCCCATTACAATAGGTCTTTCTTACTTTATCATTCCAAATGTTCTTTACACACCAGAGGGTATTTAAGGATGGTGGACAAAACATTTAAAGGTCAAAACATTTGAAAAGAAAAGTAGGAGCTCAGCTCTACTGACAGTCACCCCCAAGTCAGGGTATCGACAGGAGAGGGGGGTGAAGAACCAGAGAGGGACCCTTATTGCTCCTTTTCTAAAATCTCATCGTAGCTCTCGTCAGGCCATTCAGACTCCAGACATCCATGTCCTGTCATCAGTCAACTTCAGGAAATTTTTAGAAATTGTTGCCCAATCTGCAAGGACAGGAGGTGGAGGAAATGGAAAAGTGAGAGAGAGAGGAAGTTCTGCTCCTTGGTAAATGATGGAAATCAAGTAAATCTTGACTGCTTGTGTTTGTTCAGTGCAGGCACCTAAAATTTTGGTGGGAGGGGATAAAGGCTGTTGTTATCTTGTGGAAATGGAACAAACTTCACTGGCTTGGAATGTTAGTCTTGACTCATGGGGGAAGAAAATGGTCCAAGCTGCATTTTGCATTTTTCATTTGCAATAGAAGTATTTTTACATGTTTTAGCCTATTTTAGTTCTCAAAGTACCTTTACACATAGATAATACATTTTCATGTAATCCCACTTCTCAGCTCAGAGCCCTAATCATGTCATTCCTAGGCCTGAAATTCTCTTTGCTCTTCACTCGGCAGATGACTCCTCATCTTTTGGACACTTTCTTCTCAGAGAGACCATCCTGGCCATCTAAGCAGGTGCTCCTACTCACTCAATGTCCCAAGATCGAGATCTTTCAGTTTCTTTGGAACCCTTATACCAATTTGCAGTTATGTATAGATTTGTTTGCTTACTTCTGGTCTACCTTCCCCCATTTGACTGCAGACTATGAAAAGGCAACACCTATGTCTATTTTATCTACCAATAGATACCTGAAGCTTCACCAAGTGCTTGGCACATAGTAGATGCTCAGGATTTGTTGAATAAAATAATCCTTGGAGGTGGAAATTTTTACAAATGAAGGAACTGCATCTCAAGGGATTGAGTGCTTGGCCCAGGGTCACACAGCTTGTATCTGGTGGAGCTGAGACAATCTCAGGTCTTCTGATGCTGGGTTTTAAGACTCTTTCTACTACACACCACACAGAAATCAACTTACAAATGACTGTCAAGGGCATTAAAGAGAGATGTGAGGTTTCCAGGTATCACAATGGGAGGCTTACAATAAGAAATATAGATTTGGTCTTCTTTTTGTTTCTGGCAGAGCTCCTAAAACGTTTTGAATTTCCTAAGGTGTTTTTTGTCAATTTACTGAGGTGATTTTTGGACCCCACCTAGGATGGGGATGGTTGCCAGGAGAATTAACCACGTGATTAGAGGGTTGCAACTTCTAGTCACACACTTCAGGGAGAGAAGAGAGGTTGGAAGTTGAATCAATCACCAATGGCCCATGATTGAATCAATCACACATATGTAATGAAGCCTCCATAAAACCTAAAATGAGGGAGTTAGGAGAGCTTCCCAATTGGTGAACACGTGGAAATTCAAAGAGAATGGCACACTTGGAAAGGGCTTGGAAAGGGCCTGGAAGCCCCACACCCTTTCCCCATACCCTGCCCAATGCATGTCTCCCATCTGGCTATTCCTGAGCTATATCCTTTTATAATAAACTGGTCATCTAGCACATAAGATGTTTCTCTGAGTTCTATGAGCCCCTCTAGCTATTTAATAGAACCCAAGGATAGGGTCCTTGGAACCTCCAATCTATAGCCAGTTGGTCAGAAGCACAGGTGACAACCTGGCCTTTTGACAGGGATATGAAGTGGTAGAAGGGGAGAGTGGCAGTCTTGTAGCACTGAATGCTTAACCTGTGGAATCTGATGGTATCCCCAGGTAGTGTCTGAACTGAGTTGAATTGCAGGGCACCCAGGTGGTGTCAAAGAATTGCTTTTGATGTGTGTTTGGGAAACCCCACATGTTGGAATTGGTGTGCAGAATTTTTAGAGTCAGATAAAAGCTGATGAGTTTCTGAATTGGCATCCTGAAACCCTAAGAAGAACCAACAGTGCTGCTCCAGATACACTCAGCAGCTCAAGCCTGAAACGTTTCCATACATCTCTGAGTTCCACTGTTGGTGCCATGTGTCATTTGAGACTGTGCTTTGGGGCCAGATCTCTGGTTCTTACCCCAGTGTGACCACTTACCAGCTGTGTAACTTTGGGTAAGTTATTAATGTTTGTGCCTAGTTTCCTCTTCTGTGACATGGGGAAGATAGTCATGCATACCTCCTGGTGTTGATACCATACAAACTCTACTTGGACTATAAGGGAGGTACTTAATAAATATTGAATCAATCCCGAAGGACCCACAGATGTATGTCTTCTGTGTGCAAAAAGTCCCTCTTCCTTAGCTAGCAGGATGGTGAACAAGTGAAAAATGGTTGAAAGTGGATTTGGAATTTTTTGACACTCTTAGCTGTGCTATTGTCCTTTTATATGGTAATCTGTTTCATCAAATGATTACAATCCCCAAGCTATAAATCAAACTGCTTTATGCACTGACCATTTTGCTTCTCCACGTGTCCCTGTATCACTACAGTTTGGAGTGGCTACACTTTTTCAAACTTTTCAGCTGCTGCACACCCAGAATGATGCCTTAAGATGCAATAGGTCAGGTGAAAATGAAAAACACATGTTTTTTCAGCACTTGGTTTCAAGTATTCATGGGTTTCCAAAAAATACAGATTTGCGAATAAGATTTTCAAACAGACTGGACTGAAATGTAGATTTCTCATTTTCTTGAAATTGGTTAGGAATGGGTAATTAATCAGCTGGTTTTTAAATAGAGAAACATTTGTTACAGATTGGGCAGTACTAGAGAATCAAGACCAAAAAAAATCTTTATCAAACTGAGATGTTTGGTTTGAGAAAGAGAAAATTCAAGAGAACTAAGAAATCTATCATTTGGGAGAATGGATGCATGAGTTAGTGTTACAGCAAATGAGTAGAAATAAGTCCTTTGGGTAGAAACCCCAGAAAAACATAATTGATTCCATAGAAGTATCATTTTCTAATAATGCAAGTTGTCCACATAGTCGTCACAGGAGTAGGATGCTGTAGGAGCCAGTGAGGGCAGGGCATCACAGAATGCGTCTGTAGAAGCTGGGAAGCTACCTCTCAGGCCTGTTGGGAAGTCATCCAGTGTATGGGAACGTTGGATTGGGAGACCCCTGAGGGTCCTTCCAACCTTGGGAGCCCAAATTTTCTGAATGTGTTATAGAGAAGTCCATGCTTCCAAATCTATGCTCTTTGGTCCGTCATTGGTCAACAGTTCCATGTTTACAGAAATGTAATCAATGCTGAAGCTTTTCTGAGTAAAGGTGGAAACTCAGCATAGCAAAGAAACTTTACATGTTAAGGATGTCTCTAATCAACAAAAACTGACTTGTGCAATTTATTAGACACCATCACTCATACAAAGCTGAGACAGAGATTCAGAATATCTGAATCAGGGAGGGGCAAAGTTTTGAGAATTCTGTGACTCCGTAGAAGCAAAGGTTATCTCCCAAGGAGAATGTGATGGCCCTGTGTTTAAGGGCCCTTCCTAACTCCAGAAGGCCAATGAGGTTGCTGAAAGCAGTCCGTTCAACCCCTGACTGTCCTGCTATCTTTTGGAGCAAAGAACCTTCCTGCTTGCCAGCTGCCTGCTCAACTGTGAGTACAGAGTTGTTTGTTGGCTGCCCCAAATCCTCTCCGCTCTGTCTATAGAGGCCAGGAGAAGAGTTCAGAAACCAATAGTCGCTGAACAGCTTGGCTGACCTGTATGCTGGGTTTGTGATTCCAGAACAACTCTCTGGGGGAAGGGAGGGGGTGGGAAGAGGATGGGGCAATAAATTAGTCATTTGCATTTCCCTCCAGGGCCTGCCTATGTGTGTCCATCCTCAGCCTCTCTTTCTTAACAGAATCCAGGGCTTACTACGCGCTAAACACGTCTCTAAGGATTTTGCATGTATGATCTCATTTAATCCCCTTCCGCAATTGATCAATTTCCGTGTAACTCAACAACCTGTAAGTATTTTCATTATGTCAATTTTCACAGAAGTAAACTGAGGTATCATTTAGCCCAAGATCACACAGGTCGTAAGTGGTAAACTCATCATTTAAACACATAGCCTGATTTAGAATTCGAGGCTCTTAACCACTATCCCGGTCGTTGGGTAGGAAAACGGGGACATGAAAAAGAAGAGGAATTGCAAGTTTGGCTTATGTTTTAGTTGTTGTTGTTGTTGTTGTTGTTTTTCAATTTGATTGTTTCAATCCATCATGTTCAACGCCTGTTTAATGATCTTTTTCCCCTACCAGACTATACTCCATGACTCAGGGCTATCCTTCCTGATTCTTTAGATGAGTACCTGGTCAAGGATAGGTACTTTGCCAATATTTGCTGACTGTATAAACACAGCAGAGGAAATGCCTAAAAGAATTTTCCTAGAGAAGTCAGGGAAATATTATAGTAAAAGCACTAACAGGCTGCATATCATCTCCAATTTCTTAGGTGCTACTGTTTGATCTCACGTGTCTTTTCCTTGACTACCGTGTCCCGATCGCCATGCTATCCAGCCATCCTCCAGCAGATGGGATGTTCTCGGAGTTCACACTTTCCTCTGTCCACTTCTGTCACCTGTGGCTGCCCACATAGAAGCTGCTGGTTTTCTCTACAGGTCTCCCCACCCACTCTTGCCCCTTGAAACACACATTTCCTAGCTATGTCCCATAGGTGCTGGAGGAGCCTGTTTATTTCCCTTGGGTGCTGAAACATCTTCTGGAAGGTTTCGAGGGCAAAGTAGGTTGATAGAAGCTAAGCCTGCTGGTGCACATCAGAACTGTGAGAGGTGACCCGACAGGAGACGGACAATAAGCAGGCCTGGTGGATTGCTGTGGCAGTACCAGGTTTTGGTAAATAAACAGAGGAAAGGTCAGGAAACCTGTGTGGTCCTATTGTTATGTGCTGTGAGCGCAGACTGCAAAAGGCCCCTGAAACTCTCTGTCTTTAGGGTCTTACAGATGAGAAATGTGAGAGCCACTCTTTCCTGACACCCCTGCAAAACAAAGTTGATGATGTCAACCAATATCATAGTAATAATCGTTAGAACGAGAGAAATTCCCTCTTCTGGACCAAGAAGAGTTTCCAGATTGTTGGGAAGGAGAGGAGAGGAAAGGAGCTACTGCTGTGTGGTAGCAGGCAGACCGAGAACTTTCACATAAATGATGTCATTTAATTTGTAAACAACAAGCATCATTATATTTATTTTACAGATGAGGAACCAGACTTGTCTCCAAACTCACACAGCAGCAGTAGCCCCTGCATTTTGTACAAAGCCACTTACAATTTTTGATTTCTCAAACCCCAGTATGTACCAGGCACTGTCATGAAAATGATTTCTAGCAATCACTCTGGTTGGTCTTGGGATGAAGAGAAGCTGAAACATCTCAGCCATGAAACACTTTGGCTACTTGCAAAGGATGTGGCCAGAGGAGTCTGGTGGCCAGGGATAGAGGAAGGGAACACTTCAAAATGCCATGAACTTCATTCTTTCCCTTTAATCTGGGGATAATCATAACTCTGTGTGTGTGTGTGTGTGTGTGTGTGTGTGTGTGTGTGTGTGTATTTCTTTTCATATTCAAGAGATAGGTCATGGGAACTACAATTGTCCATTTAAATGAATCTTACATATTTCTGAGCCAAGGCCTTTTAAGGGTCTTGGTATTCAGATTTAAGCCAAAGATTAAATTAGCCCAATGTTTCTCAACCATGACCTCACGTTAAAAAAAAATGCTGATGCCTGGGCTGCACCCCAGAAAAAATGATTCAAACTTTCTGGGGGTGGGCCCAAGCATTGTTACTTTTTTAAGAAAACTCCCCCACGTAAGGGCCACAGGGAGTCAGGGCTGAGCCACTCTAAACTAATGGGCCGAGTGCCATTTTATCTAATACAAAGAACTGAAGCTCAAATGAACTTGAAAATCCAAAGTGATTTTACATTTTCTCCATCAAATGTTGGCTACCAGAATCTCCAAGCTGACAATAACAAGGCAACTGTGTTCGGGATTTGAGAACAAATGCCCAGCAGCTAGGGCAGAAGACAGGGAAAGAAAGATTAGATGAACCATCATGCTAATTATGGAAAACCAGGTGCCCTGGCAGAAGGCCAGGGGTGTAGCAGGATGAATAGGGGTCGGAGACAGGAGAAATTTTAGGGAATTAGAAATTTTAAAACTTTGACCATCAAGGGTTGCAAACTGGAAGCTGAGTTGTTTCTAACTTATTGCAAGCCTTGAGAGCAAAAACAGATGAGGAAAGAGAACTCCTGTATCACGTGCTGGCTGCTTTTCATTTCTCAAGCATACACACAGAAAGGAAATGAAGCCTTGCTGGGGCTCCTCTCCCCAAATCTGACCAAGGGCCCCCATAGGCTCCCTTTCTGAACACCAGGGGGAGTAAGACATATTCAGCCTCATTCACCAAGCCTTTCAATAGAGCATGAGAAAACAGATTCTTGCTTATTGTTGAGATCCCTTCTTGAATAGGCTCTTCCTTCTCTCTCTGGCTAAAGATAACGATCTATTTTTACGCATTTAAAAGAGTAAGTAAATATCCTTTAAAAGCAATAAAATGATTCTGTTCAATCCCCTTTACGGTTTAAAGTAGCACTAAAGGGGAGGGGTTAAGAGAGCAGAGCTGGGCCCAACTCCTTGGGTTTGAATCCCAGAAACAGCACTTATTAGCTGGGCCCCCAAGGGCAGGTTACTTAATCTCTTATTCCTCGGGTTTCTTGTTTGTAAAACTGGGCATAGCAACAGTAGTGCACCTTGTAGAATGGTTGTACAAATTGGTGGGTTAACACATATAAAGCTTGGAACAAGGCCTGGTGTACAGTAAGCAGTCAATGAGTATTAGCTAGTGTGATTACCAAAGAGACTACCAGGAAATTTTTATTTGAAATTTTAACTCTTTTGTACTTCATTCTATTTTTTTTATTATTCTTAAAAATCATACAACTCAAAGAGCAGGAATGGTAAAGCCAGTGATGTGTTTGACAAGAAGTGATATTTTAAGGCAAAACGAGTGTCACTTCTCATACACAACAAAGGGCACTTATGCTAGTGATCTATGATAAGACTATACAGAAAATAATGAAGTATACTATCATAAAATGGCATATGTATATTTTAAAGACAAGATAATGCACCCTCGACGAAGGAGCTATAAAATGAGCATACCATAAGGAAGAAAAACAATAATTTGTTAGGGTGCCCTGAGATCGTACACTTTCCCCAGAGGATATAAGAAATTAGGGGAAGAAATGGAGCATGTGGTCCTTAATGACAACTCATATACATTTTCAGTCGGACAACGGCCCCCAAAACTTTAACAGTAGTTTTTTCCCTAGAATGCAAGGCCTTTATTAATTCCACAAAATCATTTTGATTGAAGCAGATGATCCTCGAGGGTGCTACGTCATTTTAGCCAAGCAAGCAGCCAATCACGAAGCCCTGGGTCAGTTGTCCCCACGTGAGGGCTGATGGCACATTTTCCATGGACGGAATAAACCCCGCTGTATCAAACATTCCTGACAATGAGGGAGAACTCCTCTTGCATGTTTTTTTGTACTAGTGCACATAACTTTTTTCCCCTGTGGATCTTCAGTGAGGCAAGGCAGTTGCCTTGGCTGTATGGAATTCAGCAAACAGAAATGCATGACCAGTGACCACACACTCGCATCTGGATGAGGTTTTGGCTGACTGTGCTTTGGGATTTTCACTCCAGCCACTAACAAGGATCCCCTTCTTTTTTGACTATATAAGTCAACTCGGAGAGCCACAGGCTAGAGTGAGTTTTTTTGTAGTTCCTTCCATGTCTACTAAGCACAGAGAGTATAGGTAGCAGAGACAGACTCTCTTGCCCTCTGTACCTCTTGTAGTTGGAGATACCAAAGCCTGGCAAGAAATCGGAATGATAGGGCAAGGCACTGTCTTAACGAGTGCGGTGAAACTCATCCTTTTCACTGTCTTATCAACATGTGGGGAGAAAATGGATCAAGATATCTGACAGAATGACACAGTGGTCAAAAGCATGGCTGGGGCCGGGGCTTGAATCCAGCTCCACACCTCGTAGCGCTGAGTCTAGAAGTCAGCGGCTTAACCTCCCTAAGCTTCTTTCCCTCATCTGTAAAGTGGGGGTCATAGTGGTCTCTACCTTACAAGGTAGTCATGGGAATAAGACAAGGTGGTGCTTATAAAATGCTTTATCCTTCACTGCATGTTTAAATGCTCCCCAAACTCCTATGAGGTGGATACTAGGGTATTCATTTTGCTGATGGGAAACTGAGCCGCAGAGCCATTACATTACTGGCCCACAATCACCCAGCAGGTGAGTGGAGGAAGCTAGACCTTGGTCCAAAAGCTGGTGCTCATCAACCCTGTGCTGTGCCCTCACTGGCCTGTGTGACAAGATCCCAGAAAGTTAGGGCTAGTGAGCTCTCAGACCAGCTGAGCCAGCCCTTCCTTTTATAGGGGAGGAATAAAATGAAGAGTGGTTCTAATTAGACGAGGCCAAACTAATTTAAACTCAACTCAAGGGTGGAAGGTGGGTACAAGAACTCAGTTCTTTAGACTCTTTGCCCAATGGGTTTTCCTCTGTTGGCTCACATCCCCAGCAAGAAACAGCAAAGAGTAGGTTGAGAAAAATACTCAACTTGGACACTAAAATAACAGAGTATTGACCTGGGTAAGGCAGAGGTAGAGGGATAGAGAAGAAGCCAGGTAGATTCTCTTTTTTATACAAAGTCTGTTGTAAAAATGTTGGTATAAAATCTAACCTTCATGAATTGCAAAAAATTTGAGATTTCCAAACCTATCATTATTTATTAATTATTCGTTAAATACCTGCTAGCAAAAAAAATAGGTCTCAGCTAAACCACAAAACAATTCGCTTTATTGAGTGTAAACAAAAAACTAGATCACGAATTCCCAGCTATTCTTCCCTGCTTCTAACATTGGTCTCAAATACACATCCTCAAAAACTTCAAAGAGCAAATTAAAAGAAGTGAGTTACTAAACGCCTGGTTCTTCTCTGGTTTCAGAATTCACACAGATTAGACCTGCAGAGTATAAAGGTTTTACTTATTTAACTGGTCTCAGTATTCAATCTGCATTTATGTATTGGTCTGTGTATTTGAGAATGCTTTATCTATTTGTATGGATTGAATACTATTGGGTTTAGATTGAATACCTGTAGAGGGCAGCATGCCATATTTATTTAATGGATGAATTCAGAATCTCTACTAATGGTGGTGTCGTCCTCATCATATAATCATATCATCATCATCATCGTTATCAGATTCCTGGGTTTTGGTCTATTTTGAAAATTTCTATTGCAAAGTTGCAAGGTAGGCAATAGGTATATAATCTTTCCCCCCTTTTTAATGTTGTGTTCATTGTTCTTCTGACTTACTCTTTTATTTAAAATCCAAAGGCTCTCCAACTTGCACACCACAAAACTTATTTACTAGTTAAGACGTTGGCATAAAACTCTGCCATTCTGCTATTTATAAATAATTCAAAACATTTTAACACAATATGCAAAGACCTATCCCTCACAGAGAGCCGTGGGCAGAGGAATCAAATGGAAAGAAAGTGCCTCACTATGTTTTCACTCGCACTATCCTGTGGTCAGAAACAAACACTCCTTGTAGAATCTGTTTCTTTAAGATTCTAAAAATAAATTGATCTGTAAGTGACTTTGCTGTAATACATACAGTGAGTCACGTCAGGGAGTAAGAGCCATTTATAGAATGTGAACTAAACACTGGCCTGCAACAACCATTTAACCCTCACCAAACAGATTGTGCAGAGTTTGATCCGCAAAGCTATTCTGAAGTATAAAGATTCTTTTTTTTATAACTCCGGCTAAAAATATTAGATTACCAGAGGCTACCACAAAGCCAAAACGTTTGGTACCAGGACAACCAGTGAGAGAGTGTGCAAGTGTCCATCCGTGAGTATGCGCTCAGGCACAAACATATTACACACGCGTGCGTATTCACAGATGGGGCCATATTTGGGGCAAAACAGGAAGTTGTCATGCCACACGTTCTCCTGTAAAGAAGTAGATGGGAGTAGTTTGACTTGCATTGCACAGTGGTTTAGAGTGGATTCTTGTGGCCGTAAATAAGTCATTTAACATCCTGAGCCTCAGTTTCCTCATCTATAAAAATGAAAATCATCACAGTCCCTAGCTCAGGAGGCTGATGTGTGGATGAAATAACATAATGCATAAAAAGCACTCAGTACACGTAATAAAATGTTAAGAAATGTCAGTTACAATTCCGCTCTTCTCAGCCCCAGCAGCCATAGGACGGTACAGCTTCCTGCCTCTTTGGGTGCCCCTTCCTTGCTAGAATATGTCTTCATAGTCTTGTAAATAGCTGCTTTAGGGGACATGTTTGATGGCAACAGGTTGGTAAGGGTTTTCTTTCCCCTCCTGCATGGCCGATGTAATACACATGTTTAAGGGGACACATGACTAGAGGGAGGAAGGGTGTGTGTGTGTGTGTGTGTGTGTGTGTGTGTGTGAAAGAGAGAGAGAGAGAGAGAGAGAGAGAGAGAGAGAGAGAGAGAGAGAGAGAGAGGAGGGGGAGGGAGATGGGATGTGTGCACATGTATAAGAATTCACATTATGACAAGAGGAATTTGTTACCCTCCTCACCCGGGTTTCACTCACAGGCAAACATGTCAACATGGCCTGCACACAGATCCCAAACCTGGCACATTGTAAAGACTGCATTGCAAGGAACGTGACTTCATATCACAATGTTAATCACTGACCTCTGCCCTGGTAATGAGATCTCTTTTGGCTGTTGTACAATCAGAATCCACCTGAGATTTCTTAACCATTTATTCGATAGCACATTGGCAGCAAGTATTAGGAAATTCCGTGTTGGTGTTTGGATGAGTCTTTTTCACTGATAGAGCTTATTTGGACTACAGGCTATTCCTCATCTAAAACAATAAATCAGCCATTTTTAGTTTTCTTTCTACCTCTGGATATGTGTTGTCCTTAATACATTAAGTTGCAGTCAGAATGGATGCTGGTATGACGCCACCACCCTGTCTTTCAGGTGTGGCTTCAGGGTCACACAGAACACTGGTCTGCAAGGTTGATTTCACAGCACACCATGGACACATCCTGCTACTCAGGGGGGTGAGATCATGGTGCTGGCGTGGATTTATCACTCTTTTCAATGAATGGGGTTGGATTCAATCTACTGACCTTGATCAGGAGGCGAGTGATACAGGCTGTGTAAAACAAAATAAGACAAAATAAACAGGGGAAAACCACAGCACATGTGGCCACTTTGTTCAGAAGGTGACACTACTGAATTGGTCTGTGAAGGTCTTGTCACATGAGAGTCTAGAAATAGCTATGACCTAACCATGGGGGTAGGAGACAACCCATTTAGAAATGAATGGACACATTCCATTGTGGTTGTATAGTGGTTAAAATCTATTTTGGGGCAAAAGGGATATTGTAAATACTTTCCTTTGTTCATAACTATCATAACCCAAACTTTCTGGCTCTCCACATTTTTCAGGAACCCAGCATGCCAGTAATATTTTACACACTACTGACCAGGCAAACATTATTCTTCCAGAGAGGCAGGATTCCCTATGACCCGTCTGAATCCTTGGAGCCAGCCCAGACTACATTGGACCTCGTGACTGATACAGAGCTGGATATCTCTAGGGGCTGCCCTAGTCACACTGCACAATTCCAAGGCCACTCAGTTCTGATGGCCCTCGGGAGATGCTGCCATATTTGGCATGTGGAAATGTTCATGTCATCCTGAAATTATTTTAGAAGTAGAGACTTAACATAACTTTTTCAGTCAGCATTCAATTCCAAATTTGGGACTACGTGAAATTCATTTGAGGGGCTTCTCATTGATTGTGTAAAATGTTAACACCAGTAAGCATTCCTTCACCTTCAATACCAACTAGATCATTTGATTCTCCCTTTGGTGACAACATCCTTGTGGCAGAGGACACGCTATCTGTACAGACAGCTCCTGACTCTAAAGGGGTTGGCTCCATAGGCTTATTATTGAATTCAGGTCCATCTTTAGCCTCCTTCTCCTTGACCACCATGGCTCTGGACGCCAACAACAAGGTCAAAATGGGAGGAGACTGGGGCCAGGTATGGAAAAGTGAAGAGTACAGTCATTTCCTGGATATATGGTTCTTACTTAGTATCTCTTTAAGGACAAATGCAAATTTTATCTAGGAACGGTTACCCTGTGAACAACTTCATCACCTAAGAAAATTCTTTCTGGAGACAATGATGATCTTTCATTAGCCATGAGGATTGTGGGAAGATCTGGAGGTACCAAGACATGGCCCTCATGGATGTGACGTTACCAGAATAGTGGACACTGTCATGCTTCCCTTGATAATAGAATTCTCTTGTGTCTCTGTTCACTGAGACACTCAGGATAAATGGGAACACCTCTTCCACGAGGACTGAGTTGTTGAGGAGATCAAAGAAATCCCTTACAAGGTAGCTTTTCTTATCAGATAGCTTCAAAACAAAGACTTCAACCATATTAGCGTCAAGGACTCTGGGATAGTTATTTTGGCATTTCCAAAGAGTAGGTTTCTTCTCTTTCTGCTACCTCAGTAATAGAGAATAAATCAGAATTGGCACTGACTACTCCACTGAACTATTAATTTCTGTCTTTCACTGATTAGGCTCCTACTATATATTAGATGGAGATAACTTTTATTTATTGTCTAAATCAAATAATACTTTAAGCAAACTCATCAGTTCCAGGATATATCATAATCTATTTATTATTGAGTAGGATGTAGGTTAAGATGGAGGCTTCCTAGAGATCCAAGCCTGGGGTTAGTGAGACCATCTTATCCTACAAATGACATCAGAAGACCAACTCTTTGGTTACTCACCTCGTAAGATACCAGGGTCCTTTTATTGATAAATCAGTACAAAATAATTATCATGTTAATGCCTTTCATCCTCCTACCCTATTATTTCTTATAGATTAATCTCTTATTTAAGCATTATTGAAAGGTCATTAGCCAATGCTAAAAAATGTACTTATATCAGTCTTAAGAACTGACTCATTCTGTGAGGAAGATCTCAATAGCCATATTGGAACATATTTTCTTTCTATATTTAGAATGAGGGTCAGACCTTCCCAATTTGCAGAACTACTTTAAAAATCTTTATTTTGTTATAAGAACACATAACATGACATCTAGCCTCTTAAATTTTTAAGTGTATTATGCACTTTATTACACATTATTATTGGCTACGGGTACCATGTTGCACAGCAGATCTCTAGAGCTTAAACAGATGGTTTATGCCCATTGATCAGTAACTCCCCGTTTCCCTTTCCCCCAAGCCCCTGGCAACCACCATTCCACTCTATGAGTCTATGAATTCTACTGTCTTAGATACCTCATGTAAGTAGAATCAGCAGTATTTGTCTTTCTGTGACTGGCTTATTTCACTTAGCATAATGTCCTCATGGTCAACAGGTAAATGAAAAATAGCTCAGTGTCACTAATCATTACGGAAATGCAAATCAGAACCACAGTGAGATTTCACCTCATATCTGTCAGGATGGTTATCATTTAAAAAAAGAAAACAAGTGTTAGCAAGAATGTGGAGAAAGCAGAACCCTTGCATACTGTTTATAGGAATGTGAAATGATGCAGCTACATTAGAAAATAGTGTAGATGTTCCTCAGAAAAATAGAACTACCATACAATTCAGGAATCCCACTTCTGGGCATTTATTCAAAAGAATGGAATCAGGATCTCAAAGAAATATTGGTACTCAATGTTCGCTGCAGCACTATTCACAGCAGCCAAGGTGTGGAAACAACCTAAATAAATGTTCATTGACAGATGAATAAATAAAGAAAATGTGGTCTACACCAATGATGGAATATTACTCAGCCTTAAAAAAGAAGGAAGTTCTTCAATATGCAACAACAGAAGCATGTTCTTTTCAGAAAAGTTGACAACATTTCAAAATCGTTTTTCATCACTCTACAGATTAAATGTATTACTGGCTCAAACTGTAAGGAATGAATTATTGTACTATCTTAAAGTTATTGCTTTGAAAAATCTTCACTAAATCAAGTCCATTTTATTATAACAAGGCCCAAATTGTGCAGAAATGTACAAGCTGTTGTCAAACCTCATTTTTTAAAAAGTCTCTTGCATTAAGGCACGAGGGTGAGTTTTGAGAAAAGTAACCACTGGTTAAAAACTGGAAAGGACAATAGTAACCACTACATTTGTACGGCATGCGACAGATTTAGCAGTAATTTTTATAATTTTTTGAACATGAGATAGGCAGAAGAATCACTATTTTAATACAGTTGAGGCTCAGAGAGGTGCAGCTACTAGCCCAAGATCACACCTTCAGCACGTGACCACAATTCAGGTTTTCCAGGGCTGTGCTCAGTGCTGTTTTCCCACATGCCTCTGCTCTCCCCAAGACTTGGAAAAAGCCCTCCTGTCCCAAAGTTTGCTTCATTGTCATCCGCGAGTGACGGAGGTAGGTTTAGACGGGTGGTTTTTCTCACTGAAGATGATAGTGTTTGCTTCAATGTAGAAAGACAGGGGGAAATCCACATGCAACACTTTTCTAACAGCTCTCTCAGAATCCACCCCCGTTATAGTAGGTGAATGAGAGAGAAGGCATTTGCCCGGCAGAAACGTTTGCTGTTGGGAAACATTCCTTATGGTATCCAGGCCTCCTCTAGGCTAGATGAATAGTAGATTTGGATAGCCCTTCCAGACCTAAGTTATGAGCTATCTCATGAAACCTTGGAGCCATGCTGGCTGAATTACAACCGCACCTCTACTGTTTACTAGCTGCGGGCCTTCGAGCAGGTTATATAACTTCTATGTGCACAATCGTGACGACAATGATCTACCTCATAGGACAATTTAGGGGCTTTAATGAGATAAATTTAAAGTGCTTAAAATAGGACTTGGCAATGTGCCCAATGAGAGCAGTTATTTTTTATTATCTTAACAAATGAGCCCCATGATTTCTTTATCTATAACGTGAGAATAATGAAAAGCCCTGTAAAAAAATCAAATTAGACCCTGTCTTTGGAAGTTCTTTATAAATCATAAAATGCTCAGGGCATCTAGAGAACGGCTGCCATTGTCTTAAAGAGAAAATTACAATATCTGAACTATATACCCATCTTCCTATTGCAAGGAGTTTCTCCTTTCTCATCAAATCAAATGAGAAAGAAAGTAATGTATGTTCCGATCGCTAGGCTTAACCCCATGGGTAGTGTGTTAGGTAGGAATCAGGGGGTTGGAGGTGTGGTGTAGACAGGGGTGGGGGCTTACCCTAGTCTGGTGGGCCTCCACACCCCAGGATGGGAGGCCTGTCCCAGGCGCCTATAGACCTAGGATCAGAGAGCCTTACCAGTCCAGCAGAAATACCTGGGCAAAGCCACAGACTGCCCGGAGCCTCCAAAATCGGGACAACCGCTTACTGTGTGTGTGGCTACTCAGGGGGCTCTAGGGTGACACCGGTCCTGAAATCAGAGCGGCAAATGATCGAGAAGCAGATGTGTTGAAGCAGGGTTAAAAACAGAACGAAACTGATTTCTCCAGAGTTTGAGATGATACGCTATTTCTGACCAGATCAGAAAGGCGTGCAGTTGATATAAATGAGAAAAACTTTTAAAATCTCTCTTCCCTTTTCTTTAGCATCACAGTCTCACCCGGTGACACCCATGGACTCCAAGCTCTACTGTTTTTAAGGAAGGTACGGACATGGACACCAAGTGGGGACAGCTGTCCCCCAAGCCTTTTCCGGTTCACTCTGTGCCTCGACTGCCCCCTCCCTGCCAGCTTCTCTGGGTGAAGCTCTATCCAGTTTTCTCTGTTCGACTTCAATGCCATCTCTTTTACTTTGCTGCCTCTCAATCCTCCATCTAGAGCTAATGTCTTCCTGCCGCATCCTCATAAAACTTGCATTTGTACACCTTTCATGCCGTGCTATCAAAGTTTGCCTTGTTTCATAATGAATCATGCAAACTACCTCTGCCCGACCAGCTTATAAGGAACTGCTCCTTGTTATATCTGTGTCATGGTGACACACCACATGCTGCTCAAAGGAGGCCACCCAATAAATATTCATCAAGTGAATAAATAAATATTTGTGGGTGATAATTAAATTGAACCGAGAACTTCATGGCCCCCATGAAAAGCTATGAATTTGTTAAATGGAGCATTGCTCCTTTCCCCCCCTATTACTCTCAAGGCTGTTTCATAACATGTCCTGCTAGGAACTGCTCCTGTTATTCAATTATTAAGTGCCAGGGGAGCAGTGGGCCTTCTGGGATTAAGGTCTGGGTGAAACTATGATAAAGGGAAAGACTCCATTTGCTCCTAGTTTCAGAGGCGAGAACTATTGACTTGATTTTCATGTTGCTTCTGTCACAAGCCAGTTGGTATTCAAATGGTAGATTCTGGAATTCTGTTTTCTGCTTTTCCCCCCGACATATTCCCTTGACCTGAGTCACTTAATACCTGGACCCAGAGTGGAATATAAGGCACATTAATGAGAAAGCAGACTCCACATTTCTAGTTTGGGACCTGTGACCAGGCTAAAACTAGACTTCATGCTTCTAATCTGTATGCATTCATTAGTTGTCTGGGTAAAAGAGAATGGAGAACAGATGGAGAAAGAGTTTGGAAGTAGAGCCATTATTGTATTTCTCCTCTAAAATTGGAGGTTAACTTTATCATGTAAACAATTGAGAGTTCTCCAGACATTGTTCTAAATTGCTTTTCCATCTCAGGGAACATCCCCAAAAGAGACAAGCAGAGAGTTAGTGCCTCCTGACAGAAGTACCCCATATTGCCTATGAAGTACTCTTGCCAAACCCTTGAACTTGACTCTCAATAGAGTCTAGAAAGCCCATAATTATTAATTTACAGGAAATAGAAGAAATGGAAAACTTATTAAACTGGCACCATGGAAACTGAATCAACAATATTCAGATTGTACAAAACTCTACAGGCTCTTCAACAAATAAATTGCAAGGAAATACAAAGTTGGAGTGGGTGGCGTGGATCTGTGATTTAAAAGACATGGTACACATAATGCACACAAAGGAATATTACTCAGCAATAAAAAAGAATGAAATCTTGCCATTTCTAACAACATGGATGGGCTTAGAGGGTATTATGCTAAGTGAAATTAGTCAGACAGAGAAAGACAAATAACCATATGGTTTCACTTATATGTGGAATATAAAACAAAACAAAAAACAAATGAACAAACAAAACAAAACAAAAATAGACTCATAGAAACAGAGATCAAACTGATGGTTGCCAGACGGCAGGGAGGTGGGGGGATGGATGAAAGAGGGGGATACAATCAATAATATTGTGATAAGTTTGCACAGTGACAGATGATTACTAGACTTAGTATGGTGATTACATCATTCATCATAAGGTATATTAATGTTACATCACTATATTGTATACCTGAAGCTAATATAATATTGTATACCAACTATACTTAAATTAAAAAAAATAAATAAAAATAAAAATGTACTTAGGAGACATGTCAACCAGTTTCAATGTATGGACCTTATTTCAGTCCTGATTAAAATAAAGGGCGCTTCTTTTCTGGGACCCTGGAGTAGGAGACAGTGGTGGTGCAGGCCAGAGCACGGAGCTTGAGGAAGCTAGGCCAAGCTGGGCCACCTGGTCAAAGTCATGACAATCAAATCCCTTCTCTTTACCCATCAAAACATCTGGAATCATCGACATTTTCCTGGAGATGTGCCTCAAGGATGAAGTTTTCAAGATTCTGCCCATGCAGAAGCAGACCTATGCCAGCCAGTAGACCAGGTTCAAAGCATTTGTCACCATCTGGGAGTATGACGGCCATGTCTGTCGGGGTGCTAAGTGCTGCAAGGAGGTAGTCACTGCTTTCTGCGGGTCCATGATCCTGGCCAAACACTCCACTGTCCGTGTGCCGTGAGGCCACTGGAGAATTAGGCAAGTCCCACATTGTCCTGGCAAGATATCCACCTTCAACCTGAGAGCCTAATTTTTGTACTTATATAATATGTTGAAATTTTCCACAAGAAAAAAAATGTTTAAGAAATTTTGTTCAGTCTCATAGATACAGAGAACATTTTGACGGTTGCCAGGTGGGAAGGGGGCTGAAGGGTAGGGGTAAAAAAGGGGAAAGGATTAAGAAGTACAAATCGATAGTTACAAAATAGTCATGGGGTTGTAAAGTATAGCACAGGGAATACAGTCACTAATATAATACCTATGTATAGTGTCCGATGGATACTAGACTTATTGTGATGATCACCTCATAAGTTATATAAATGTCTAATCACTGTGTTGTACTCCTGAAAATAATATAATTCTGTATGTCAACTATAATTGAAAAAATTAGAAGTTCTTAACTAAAACAAAAAATTTCTAAAAGAAGTTTTGTTCACAATTGCAAATGATAGTTTTTCTCAACTATTAAAACAACAACAACAACAACAACAACAACAAAAAGCTGAAAGCCAGAAGGGGATTTCACATAAAGGTAAGAAGCCTTTGGAAACGCAGCAGACCCTCATTATGCGTGGGGCATAAGGAATCTCGTGAAAGTGGTAGCAAGAGTATCTAGTCTGTTTTGACTAAAGCTAGACTACTCATAGACCAGGACAGAAGACCTGCTCGTGGTGAGGATGAGGTCTCAGGGGAAATGCATGGTGTCTCTGACTTAGTCTTAGCCTCACTACCTATGTCATGGGTGACAATAGCAACCTAGCCTCTGCATGTTTTAACTAACTCAGAACAGAACATTGCAAAACTATGTATTTTGCAATATAATTAAAAGATCATTCCATAACCACAAGAGCAAATCCCAAATGGATAGAACAAATGACTGCCATCTAAACAAGCTTTAAAATACCATTGTACCTATTACCCCCAAGCCACAGCATTCCTGACGCAGATCTGAATGCTCTGGGATGGCAAGAAGCCTTTTCGGATTGCAAGTTGCCCCCAAAAGGATGCACTGGCTTGCACTTTGGAAAGGTCATCTGATGACTCTCAGCCACCCCAAGACCACTGTGGATTACTGCTGGGGTCATTACTAAAATTGAGATTTGAGGACCTGAAGAAATAAAGATTTGGACACATCCCTAATGCACTTGTTCAGAGACTCAGTGGCAAGATCTTGTCCAAATGTCATGAAACGAAATGTGTCATGTGATCATTTCCAAAAGGGACCCAAGACAGGTAATGACCAGTAATCAGTGGGTCAAATCAAAGCACATGGAGGGATTCCCAAGCTTACCTCTAACTTTGTCCTTCAAAAAAACCCAAATCCAATGCAGCAATCATTCCTCATTCAATCCACATCAAGTCGAAATAATCTTTTATTCTGGGAATAATGACTGGATGATTTGACACCTATGAGTCATAAGAGGCCCTTTGTAAAGGGCCCTGTGACAATACGGTAACACACATGTAAGCTTCAGTTGTGTTTCACACTCTATTCCCCTCGGTCCTCCATCGTCTCTGCATCTAGGGCAGACTTCTGGGCCCTGGTCAATCAGTGTCCTCAGTGTCAGACCCAATATACTGCAATGAACCATAACAATTCTTAGACAGTCACAGAGTTACAATGAGGCCTGTTTTCAAGGGGAAAAATACATTTTTCGTAATGTGGTCAAAAGAAGTGAAATGAGCAAAATGTTCAACGTGTTGAAATAGTAAGGCTGCCCCTATTTCATTACTGCTTTGCTGAGGCATAAAAGTGAAGACATTTTCCTTCGCAGCTCCAGCGAGCAGGCACACATTTATCAGTGAGGACGCTCTACAGCGTCTAATGAGAAATGGACGTCTAATAAGAGACGCTGGTCTTCTGGGTAATTCTAAATTCCTGCATAGAAAGAGTTTAGCTTCTTTTCCTTTAACGACTGCATTTGGGGAATGAACTAAAATGGCCAAATTTTTCAATATGTCTACGAGAAGGGTTAAGTACAAAAACCTCGTTAAACAATAATGGAATTTGTGTGTGAAACATTACACTCTTTGAACATTTTTGAGAAAGTTACTCTCCGCTTTCCCCTCCGACTAATAACAATTCAACATTATTTAACATAATCCTACTGACAGGTAATTTCTGACATGAAATTTATTACCAGCTTGCCCTTTGAGGGCATGTTTCACTATTAACGTTTCCTTTTAAAAGCTATAGCATACATTAGATTCTCATACAGCATTTCCCCATGTTTTCCTTGGAAACCCCTGCTTTCTGTGGTATTTTACATTGCCCAAGTCTGTTTTAACTCTGTAGACTTACACACATACACACACACACACACACACATACACGCCTTCTACATTGAAGCAATTGATCCCACCATTATTGAATAAGCAACATTAGTAGAGCATACCTTTAAATAAGTTTCTCCTGTACCTAATGGGGTATGTGACTGAGTGAGTTAGAGAGTTTGAATTAAGGACGATCATGCCGGGAAATGACAGAGCAGCAGGTTGCGGATGTTATCCATATAGGGCCAGCAAGACCTGCAAGCAGACACCCTGATTGGTGCTTTCAGCCTTTCACAATGTAGGACATATGAGACTTCAGAATATAGCTGTGATTCTGACTCATTCTGAGAAATGATTTTTCACCTGGTGAGTCAGCATGAAGCTAGGTATTTCCCTACCTGTGTTAACCATACAAGGACATTGCTACCTGGAGGGTTAGCTCATCAGTCCCAGAAGGAAACACACACCATCTCTGCTTTTTCTGGAACAGCATGACTGGCATCATGAGCTCATAGGCTAGGGCTGACTACGTGGTGTCCCTCTTTGAAAAGGGGGCATCATCTAATGGCTCGCCAGCTGGCAAAGGAGCAAGGGGACAAGTGAAAGGAAGATTGATTGATTGATTGATTGATTGATTGATTGATTTGGTTGGTTGGTTGATATAGAAATGAGATATAGAAAGGTTCCATCACCTCAAAAAATTCCCTTGTCTCTTTGGCTGTCAAGCCCTCTCCCCACCCACCATATTTATTTTAAAAGAATATTTTGATGATTTATAATGAAGACATAAATTCACCTGCATGCTGATTCATGGACATCTTGTACCTTGTGCTTAATATAGTTGCACAGGTGATGGGCTTTGGGGACCCTCAATACTAGAAGGTTGAGGAATGTTGGGGGAGACCTATTACTTCACATTTGCCCTAATGGAGACCCTATTTCTGCAGAGAAGCAAACATATGCAGGAAGAATTCCATTAGGTAAATTCTTAGCCCCCTAACTCTTCCTTAAGTTTAAGAGGAAGACTTGCATTTTCCCTTATGTTTCAGGAGAAGACGAAGTTCTCATCAGTCTCTCACCTCAACCAAATTCTCACTGGGCAAAGCTGGGGATACATGTACACATTCCCCTACCTTGGTCTGCAGACTGACACACATTTACAAGTCTGTCTTTTACACACACACACACACACACACACACACACAACACACACACAACAAAGGCAACACAAAAACTGCCAACACAGGCTTCGCTCCAAGGTGGTCCTTAAAGCTCCAAAGCTACAACTGGACCTTCCTGGCCCAGAACTGTGCAGAAAGCAGGGGTGCAAACCCTCCAGCCCAAGAAGCTGGGGCTGACCCACAGTCCTTGCCCATTAGGGACAAGTTAAATTCCTCGGTGACTGGGCCATGAGCGGCTCAGCCATCCATTTTTCATTGGAAGGAGCCTTTTTAAAGGTTGAATTCTTATCTTCGGGAAGCCTGTAAATGCAGTTCTTGTGTTTTCGTTGGGTTTATTTTAGCCTGGGGGATTTAGGTCCCTCTGTTTAGGCAGTAAATTTTCCCCTTTGTGTGAATGTATGTGGTTAATATACTTAAAAATCCATCAGGCAAGGCTAACAAAAATGCAGCCGCCTTTACACAGCAGTTTTTGGCAAGAACGTAGTCACTCAGGATGGCTGTACGGTGCATATAATTGAATTGTGGTCACTAAGCCGAATGCTATCAACTTCTGTAAAAACCCAAAGCCAGATACATCTGAGCGTGCCTTTCACCACCTTCCCGCCGGCCGCTTCCCCTTGCTGCCAGGTTCCCTGTTCACGCAGCTGGCAGAGTGCAACACAGAAAGAAACCGAAAACTAATGAATAGGAGACACCGCTACACCATAAAAGATGGACTCCAGGGCCCAAAAGGACAGAATAGAAGACATGACAGCATGAGTTACGATGCTTGGGAGGCCAGTGAAGGAGAAGCAGCTCGCAAAACGAAAAACTACAAAGGTCCTGTAAGACGCCCTTGGAAGGCGTCCAGCTCTCGGTGGAGAACAATGTTAACATTTAGCCATTCTGATGGACATTGTCTGACACTAGCGACACCGATTCTGGGGTCCCCAAGGACTCCCTCACAATGGTCACCTCAGACAATCCACAGTCCATGAGCTGGCCTTTCCTCCTTCCTCCTCTGACCCCATCTGCCCACCTCTCTGCCATCTCCTTCACTGGCACTTGTGCCAGAGGCCTGTCAACCACAGGCCAGTGTGCAAGACAGCTGTGGCCATCATCCAACAAGCACACAGCCTTCACAGCTCAGCAACCACCGTTGCCAGCAAACTACTGCCACACACCCTAAGGCACCAAACGCAGCAAGGTGGCCTTGATTCCTGACAGATTTGAAACAAAAGGAGAAAACCAACTCATTGAACACCATCATGGCAGGAGGAAAGTCCAAATCCTGCCATACAACTCTTCCTACCCTAAACACAAAACCACATCAAAATAAAAATACATGCAGGATTGTTCTATTTGAAAACTACTTTTTCCATTAGGTTAACAGATAGCAAAATATTTCCTATCCCTCCCAGGCATTGCATTCATCCAACAGATATTATTCTAAATGGACACTTGCTAAGTGTAACAATAGTACCCAACTCTTTCTGTGCATAAGCCCATCCCATATGACATGTAAAGAACAGAAAAAGCACTTTAGACTCAATCACCATCCAAGAATAAATTCTGCTGAAAATGTGCTCCTGAAGCTAAGGACCCTAAAAGTAGGTAAGGCCAGGATTTAGAAATTCAACCCAGTCCAAATGGCTTCAAAGCAAAGGACAAACTGTAGCACAGTCCTAGGACATGAAAGAAACTAAGCCATGTCTAAAATGCATGAATCAGAAGAGCACACATTTCTCAAAAATTAAACACACAAGTTACTACTCAAGAATTACTATGCTGATTCAAATTATTGCTGCTTACCACTGACAGCGGTTGCATAAGTATCTCACGTCTACATTTTTAGAAAAACGTAGTTGCACCTCTGACAGTCGGCTTTAGATGGTACGCTCCAAGAGGAGTTATATGATTTTCTTATTATAACCACAGATACAGCATGGTACACAAATAAATTATGAATGAATGCTGGTGTCTAATTGCTATTGATTCTTATTCATGCCAATAATTACAAAACATCCCCTTTGAAATTAAGAGAGATAATTTTAGAAGAAATGTAGAGATCCTATTCTTCTCATATTTGAACCAGGTGATATTTAAGCTTACACATAACCGATGGTTCCTATCATTAACCTTTACTGACCTAAGGATTACTCATATATCAACACATGTCAAACCGTCAAGTTGCCCCATGCCCTGAGGAATTTCAGAGCACTGGTTTCAAGAAAAGTAGTCATGACTTCTGAAGGAGCAAACATTGAAATCTGATTTTCTAAAATAGTTTTAGGGTCATCTGCATAAGTCCTTAAGCTCTGGATTTTAGCCTGGTCAGTGTGCTGTGCTGTATGGGGGGAGAGGGGATGGGTAGGAGCCGGGGAGGCAGGGAGACTTGAACTGGCACAACAGAAGTTGTAGAGCAGCAGCAGCCTTGAGCCAATTCTGCCTCACTCTGACCACAGGCTAGGTAGCAGTCATTTACAGACTATGATCCCTTTAACATTTCCCTCCCCCTCCTTTGTTTTAAACAACAATAATAACACAACTTTGTTAATATTATTGACAAAATATTAAATTGACTTCAATTTAATATTAAATTGTATTAAATTGTATTAAATGTACAATTTAATATTAAAATAGTAAATTGACTTCAGCAATTTACTGCTGAAGTCTTCTTTCCATCTACAGTCCTCTTTCCCCACCACTATCAAAAACTCACAACCGAAAGAAAATGGAAAAGTATGGAATCTGTGAACACACATACGGAGGAAAAACATTCCTTGTCTTGCTTTCTCCTAAAGAGTGAGAGAAGGCACAAACCAAAATGAAGGGCAAAAGGAATGTGTGTGTGTGTGTGTGTGTGTGTGTGTGTGTGTGTGTGTGTGAAATCTGTATGGTACAAGAGGAAGTCATATAAGATCTCTCAGTGCCCTAATGTCATGATTAATAAACAAAGCTCACAGCCAATGACATTACCCAGGAAATACAATGTCCTGTGCTGTTCAGTGTTTGTTTCAAAGGGCAAAGTCTGGAGGAAAACAAAGGAAGCCGGAGGGAGGAAGAGAAATTCAGTTTAATTGTGCTGCTGTGAGCTCTAAAAGCAAGCCAAATTTCAAGTCTGGCTTTTTTATTTTGTTAGGAGAATATTTTTTCAAGTATGCATATGATAAAGAAAAATCTGTGGGTATCGGTCTTCCCTTGGATAAGTCAGTGCTCTACCATTGCATGGTTTTATAAATAAAAAGGTATTACACCACTTCCCTTACAATGCACCAGGCTTCCAGAGTTTGGTCTTGTAACTAACTCAGAGTTGTGTACTGTGTGAAAACTCTGAGGTCCTACCTGGTTTAAGGTTTTTTCAGAACAGTGGAAATGGGTACAATTTTCTCATATGGCAGCAAAGCAGAACCAGCCTGTTAACGATGGATTGGATCCTCCTGAGGATAGGTGCATTAAGATGCATTTGCACCTTCCAGCCCCTGGAAGGCCTCATATGCCCACCGTGCATGAGTGTACACGCGGCTCTGCTCCCCCTCCGAGGACACACTGTGCAACGTCTTTCTCCTTCCTGTTTCCCCTTCTATTCAGTCTCGCATCCTCACATTTTACACATTTGTGGATTAGTTTTATCCTAAAGCACCGGTATCTAGATCATCTCTATCTATCTATAGCTATATCTATCTATTTTGGTACCTTTGGATCACCTTCACTCATTTTGCCTCTCTCATTCCTCCAATTCCTACACCCGCCTCTGGTAACCACCAATCTATTCTCTGTATCTGTAAGGTTGTTTGTTGTTGTTGCTTTCTTTAAGATTTTACATATAAGGGAGATCATACAGTATCTGTCTTTCTCTGTATGGCTTATTTCACTTAGCATAATGTCCTCAAGTTTCATCCATGCTGTCTCAAATGACAGGATGTCCTTTGCTGTGGCTGAATAATATTCCATTGTGTGTGGGGGGGAGGGTGTAAACACACACAAACACACACACACACCCCACATCTTCTTTATCCCTTCATTTGTCAATGGAGACTAAGGTTGGTTCCACGTGTTCAAGGTTGTTTCCTGTGTTCATTGCAGCATTGTGACAATAGTTTGTCATAATGCTGCAATGAACACAGGAATCTAGATATCTTTTCAAAATCAGATATTTTAAAGACTAGTGAAGGGGTTACCATTTCACTAGAATCTCTCTGAAATGGGTCCACCAAGATAATTAGAAAATCACAACTTTTATATTTGCCTCTAAAGCCTAACTGGAGAAATCACATTTTAGTTTTTCAAAGGAATCATTAAATTTGTCACCAGATAAATCTCTATTTCTGATTGCCTTATATGAGTAACATAGATGGCATTCTTGAAACAATTCAAAAGGAAAGAGAAAAAGGGCATACAGAGAAGGAAAAAGCTACGCTGCATCTAACAACCTGTGCAAAGTTTTAATAGGAGTCAGTTCTGATTAGGAACATTTTGTAATCAAGAAGCTGAGAGCAAAAGAATATTGGTCATTTCTGTGGAGGGCCCTTTTCCAGGGGTGAGTGTCTGTTGTCACCCCAGAGCTGGGCAAGTACACCTAAGGTGTCTTCAGCAAAGTCATACAAAGGTGTGTGGGTTGAATTAAGAGGACAAGGGGGTAACTCATTAGGTAATTATTCACATGGCCTTAGCAGGGAAATAATGAAATTAATATGTAAGTTTTTAAGTGAAAATAATAGTTTTACCCACAGGCCTGGCATTCTTGAAGACCAAAATGTAAACATCTCTAATTAAGTAGAACAACTCTGCTTCATGAGATAAATTATCTTTCCGTAGCATTGCATGGACATTTTAATCTTATAAAGTGTAAAAAGTGGTGGTTGCTATCAAAATATTGCCCCCAAATATTGCCCCCAAATATTGCCATGTACTGAGGACAAGATTAAGGGACAAGCAGGGAGTTGGCAGTAATGCTTTACAAATTGTATTCTAATCACTATTTTTTTTAAAAAAATCAACTATATTGAGACATAAATTACACGTAATAATCTCTATCCATTTCAAGCATATAGTCGATGAGTTTTGGCAAGTGTCTACCTGTGTCACCCCCACTACAACCGAGATAGAAGACAGTGTCGTCACCCAGAAAGTTCTCTCATGCCCCATTGCCACCAGTCCCCCTTCCTCAGCCATCACTGTCATGTTCTCTGTCTGTACCGAGCATTTTGTGTGTCCTAGAATCTCATGGAAGTAGATTCATACCAGATGTGTTCTTTTGTGTGTGGCGCCTCTAATCTCAGTTTGCCAAAACCGCCATTTTGCTCAAAGCCCTGTGCCCCTCACTCCCATATCTCCCGGACAGGAAATCAGCCCTGACTCTGATAACAAGACCAGAGATGGATGAGTGCCATTTTTGAGAAAGCCTCTCAAATAGCAGGAAACAAGGAGCAGGAAGCAGCAAAGGTCAATTCCAGTTCATTTCCTTTAGGGGTATTAATTTTAGCACATTGTTTGGGTTTCCCCAAAAAGATATTTTTGGAAGAAGGGAATTCCAAGCACAAAGGCCAACAATAGAAAAGAAGACCCTTTGGATTGTCTTTCCCACAGATACCTTGAAGTGTTGTGTCTTTGACCAAATACATGCCAGACACATGCTTGACGATGAAATCAGGGGAAGAAAGAGGTTTTCTCACAATATCTAGAAGCATTTGTGCAAAGTACAAAAGTAATTATGGATTACTGATTTCTGAATCTACCATTACTTTTCTCACTTAAAGTAAACTTTTCCTGGGCTTGTAAATTAGAAATTTTCATTTACCACCAGTTCACATCAAACATGAATACCTTCTTTTTCTTGTTAGGAGCAGGCAAGGGTACTTTTGGTTTTGTGATATTCAGTTCTCCATGGACCTGCTACTCTCCATGTAAACTATTCCAGTGTTAGAAGAATCCAAATTATCAAAATTATTAGTCTAGTCTGTTTCCTGATGTCCTTTAAGACCTTCCTGTGTGACTCAACTTTTTTTTTTTTTTTAATGAGAAAAGGCATAAATTGTTCTTGTCCTAAGTCTTTATATAAACATCAGCTCTGGGTTCTATTTTCCCTCAAGCCACTGTCACATAATGATTAGAAGAGAATATATTAATTCTTTCAGGGCCCTGGGGTATAATGCAAGTAATAAATCAATTTGCATCATTTTTTGAAATAAAGCAAAGGGATAAATTAGTTAAAAATGATTTATTTCAGAGTAATGTTTGTCTTTAAGAACCTCACTACTTCAAATAAAATAATTTTGACCTTAATGATAGGATTATTTTAGTCTATGATATTGTAATAAAGGAAAATAACGAAGGCACAAGACAGAAAACAACCAACATGATGTATGCCGAGAACGACAAAGAGGGTTGTGCTCATGACTCTTATTATCTTATTATTTATTTATTTAGTATTTATTATTTTATCATTTAGTGAGAAATTATCTGTTGGATTCGGGCCCTACACAGAGCAATAGTTCTTTAATTGGACAGATTATCTGACCAATATAAGAACCTAGGAGTAGGTTAATCAAACCACTAAAGTAGAATGAATATTTAATGTAAAAGAAGAAAGTTTTGACTTCTCTGAATGGTAAGTCACCATAACGCACTACTTAGTAGGTAGTCTTGTTTTATGTCATCTAGTCCTGCAGGGGAAAAAACTGGTTTATAAATAAACTCTTTTAACCATATATTCAAAAGATCAATGGCCATAAAAATGATCCCTTCATTGATATTTCTCAATGCTAATCTCACCCACATACACATCTGATGGCAGAAAATAAATCCAGATCTCACCATAACATAAATTCTTTCAAATATCTAAAGTCAATATAAAAGAGAAACAGAAATTTATCATATTTCTTTAGTATCAAGGGTGTCTCCAGAGACAATGGGTTCTAGTGAAAGGAGAAACAAAATACAATTTTTATAACGAGCCCTTGATTCCTCACTTCCTGTCATGATGACTCTGAATAAGTCATGACCCTTCTAGTATTCTTTTGTTCTTTATTTGTTTAAAAAATGTAGGGTATGGGGGCGGCTGGTCAGTTCAGTTGGTCGGAGCGCAGTGCTCCGAAAACCAAGGTCGGCAATTCGATTCCCACATGGGCCAGTGAGCTGAGCCCTCCACAACTAGATTGAAAACAGCGACTTGACTTGCAGCTGATGGATCCTGGAAAAACACACTGTTTCCCAATATTCCCCAAATGAAAATAAAATTTAAAAAATGTAGGGTGTCATTCTTGCCCTACCTGGATTTAGATAACAAAAGATTCCCATGAAATGCTTTGAAAACTTTGTGTCACAAAAATGTAGAGGGTCACCACCCTTTTTACGCACACCATGTCTCTAATACAGTACACTACACATATTCTTATGTAAGCACTGCCCTTAAACTCGTGAAACAATCCAGCGCTTAGCCACAGATCTCTTGAGGACACATACCTCCTTACATCAACAACGGTTAGACCTCTCTGAATACATTTACAAATTATCTAAAGACCCCTAAATCCACAGCAAAACCTTCCACACTCTGTTTTCTAAACTGAAAGCACAGCTGCCTATAATTTACCAACTAACTAACCAACTCATCAACTAACTGAAACGCAGGGGCATAGAGCAGAGCATTTTTCAGTAAGGTTACCAGGTTTTGAACCGGAATGGAAAGAAAAATCCAAATCCAAAATACGGGCAGCAAAAGGTTCCAGACAAAACAGTTATTATTCCTCAAACACATCACCCTCCTTGGAAGATCTACAAGTTGAAAAGAAACTCACACAGCAGGACGTCACACACATTCAGACTGCAGTCATTGCTCATTAGCGGCCATGGCCAACAAAGACCTTCTTTGAGACAGCTTCCACCTGGTTGGGGTACCCGAGTTCTGACAGCCTACTGTCTGCCAGATGCATCTCCTCCCTGTTTTGCCACCTGGTTAAGATAGGAAGGTTACAGGAACAGTGATAAGGGAACCGGTACTACGTGAAACAAGGATTCAGATGAGTGGCTGCCCAATTCTTCTTTGTATGGGATCAAACGTCCTTAACAGCTAGGTTGTGATTGAAACAAAACATACTGGGTCATGTTAGCTAAGTTCGCAAAGGCTGTGGAAAAATTAGTCTGCGTGTTTTTTTAGAGTTTACCTAATTGCACATAAAGGTTTCTGTCACTGAATCTTTACCTGGTATCAATGGAATACAGTGAATTTATGAATTTTGGCGTTGCTCACTTTCAAAGAGCAGTCACTCAGTCTTTTAAGTGATGATCATGAGTGCTGGAAAGGAAATTACATTATCTTGTTGTGGTAGGATTGTGGAAATCAGTTCAGCTAAAATCAAATTAGAAGTAAACACATCTTTGATTTTTCAACTTTTTATTTTGAAATGATTATAGGTTCATAGGAAGTCACATAAAAATGTACAGGGAGGTCCTGTGTACTCTTCTACCCAGCTCCCTCCAATGGTTACATCTTGCTTAATTATAGGACCGTGTCAAAACCAGGAAATGGACCTCGGTACACTCCACAGAGTTTATTTCACCAGTTTTACACATGCTCATTGCGTGTGTGAATATGGCTGTGTGTGTTTACTTCTGTGAAATTTAACACACATGTAGAATTGTGCAGTCATCACTAAAGTCAAGATACAGAACTATTATATTACCATGAGGATGACACATGATACCCCTTTATACCACCTCTCCAGTTCCTTTTGATAACCACTAACCAACCCTAACACCTGCTACTAATTGGCAGCCACTAATTGGCTCTCCATCTCTATTATTTTGTCATTTCAAGGATATTACATTAATGGAGTCATACAGCATGTAATTTTTTGAGACTGGCTTTTTCCATGAACTATAATTCCCCTGAGATCTATCCAAGTTATGTCACGTATCACGAGTTCATTACTTTTTATTGCTGAATAATGTTCCATGGTATAGATGTACCACAGTTTGGTAAGCCATTCACCCTCTGAAAGACATTTGGAAACACACCCTTATTTTAAAATAGTCCAAATTTGTGAATTCTGACACAGATCAAATTAGTAATATCAAAAGAAAAGACCTGTCCTTTTGGGATGAAAATATGCCATATCATAATCTATTCACAAATTGATTATGCAGGAATATTTAACATCCACTTTATGACTTTTACCCTCTGGTGACTACGTGACCTTCTCAATAACATGTCCTAATTTTATTGTACTTTAAAAAATCTCTACCCAAAACTATTTTCTGCCCAAACATACCTTTTTTTTGTCCTAGACTTTTATTTGGTAATTTAACTGCAGCAAATGCTTCAATGGCCCCCAAAGAGTCCAGAATTTTAAGAGACATCTATTTTTTTTTTCAGACAGAAGAATTGAATCATCAATCTCCAAGACTGCTGAGTGGTTTTGATCTGCCTTGCTTAACTTCTCAGCCATTTTATGCACTGAAATATTCCCACTGCAACTAGAACTTCCAAGTGTAGAGTTGTCTTTCCTTTTCTGTCATTTTAAGCTCTTAAAACACCACACATAATAGTGAACATATGGTAAGCACTTGCCATGTAGGCAATACTTGTGTGTTAACCCCTCTAGACATTATAAATATCTTTTGAAATTGCCTCTATTATTATTTCCATTTCACAGATGAAGAAATTGAGGCCCAGAGTGGTTGAGGTGCCTTTCTCCTGGTCACACATTTAGCAAATGGCGTGCTCAGGATTCAAACCCAAGGGGTCTGATTCTAGCACATGTGCCTTTCACGCTGTGCTCCCCCTACTCTGCCTCCTTCGAGGAGTGCATCCCTCTCGTCCAGTTGGCTAAATGCCCTTTTCATTTCCAACCCACTCCTCCTTATTTTGTTTTACATTGTTCCTACTTTTGTGGTTTTTTTTTTCTTGTTACCTTCTATGTCTATAGAGCAATTCTTATTTTACACATCCACCCACTCCTCCCATTACACTAAAATAGAAAGTCTCTACTCAAGTTACAGTGTAAAGCCAGGTCTCGTACCCAAAAGGAGAGAGGTGAAGGAATGTCTAAAGATTCCCAAAGATGAAGGACAATGTGATAGTTATTTGAAGGGAGATAATCTATTCTTGGGAATTTTACATGTTCCCTTTCTTTAGGACTTCGGTCCCCTCATTTTGGATTGAATACTCCCACCTAGAAAGTGGGCAGAGGTAAAGGAAAGAATGTGAAACTCATTGGTTGAAACAACGTTTTACAGAAACTCTAGCGACGGAGTAGGAGTAGGGAGGCAAGGAGGTTATTCTAATTCTTAGGTGAAACGTGTTAATTTGGGTTGAGCTATTTACTTACTTGTGTGATTACTGAGGCCCACAACTCTTCTAGAGGACAGCACATATACTTAAAGGCCCTAGGAGAAATATATAGGTAGAGGACAGCACATATACTTAAAGGCCCTAGGAGAAATATATAGGGCCTTTAAGTATATGTGCTGTCCTCTAGAAGAGTTGTGGGCCTCAGTATATATATATTTATTTATATCCACACATGTATATATAAATATATTTCCCCCTTCTCCCTCATCCTCACCCAAAAATATTTTTTCAAGAGCTCCCATTTCTGTCCCTTACACCTTTGGCTTTTATACAACATGGACAGTACCAATGATACAATTCTTTCACATTTTACCTTTCATTTGTCATAGAATCTTAATAATCTGAAAAGTTTGTCTTTACCTCCCACCAAATCTTGAAGCAAACGAAAAGCTTCAAAAGATATCTGGCTGGCAACATTTTTCTCTCTCACAT
This sequence comes from Rhinolophus hipposideros, assembly GCF_964194185.1. Classification (NCBI taxonomy): domain Eukaryota; kingdom Metazoa; phylum Chordata; class Mammalia; order Chiroptera; family Rhinolophidae; genus Rhinolophus; species Rhinolophus hipposideros. The sequence goes on from NC_138064.1 coordinate 13,200,216, forward strand.
AAACTGTGCACTAGCCAGCTCCTTCTCCTGTCCATCTCCTCCCTACCATCCTTGGTTCTCATATAATTAAATTAAACAAACACAGGCATTTGCCTGCTACAGCGAGTTTTATCACAAAAGAGAGTCTCAGGAAAACCATGCTAACGAGATTTTGTATATATGAAATTACTCACTAGGCCCTGCCTAGATCTTCACGCTGCTGCTTTGATTAATGCGAAGTCTTGTGTCTGGGCGCTTGGCTGGGCATGCTGAAGATGTGTCAAAATCGTTTTTGCACTGCTTTCACTTCCTGTTCAGCAACTCTTGGGTTCAAATAACATTTGCTTTCCAAACCAAGGCACAATAGGGAATTTTGGGAGAGGTGAGTGTTACGGAAGAGAGGATACAAGGCAGGTCTAGGAACACGGGCTGTAAAAGACAGGGGTATGGGATTGGAGGTTGGAAGAAAGGAAGGGAGGAGGCAGGAGTCTCTACCATGTGAGTGCTGTGGACACCCCTCACCAAACCCCACTGCCACTCACAAACTCTTCACCATAAAGACCTCAGTCCCCACCCTCTCAACATGGCTTGGTTCCTTTTGATAACTCAATTATGGATCCCCTGTGAACCCCCAAGAAGGTGGCATTTCCATAAAGGTAGGTCTCGTCGCAAAAGGATAGACAACCAATATCTTGAAGATCGTGATGTAACAACTCTCATATCCAGGCATGGACTGAAATATTCCCGACCTATTAGATGGCTTACAAGGACAATAGGACGATCAACAAATGAAGGGGTAGCTAAAATAATTTTAAAAAACAAAACAAAACAAAAACAACATTAAGAACCAAAGTTCTTCATTCCTGAGATAGAAGGAGATTTTAGAATTCACTACTTGGCAACAGTGCAGAGCTATTGACATCTGTCATTATACACTTAGGGACTGATCCTTTATGGAGGCTGTTCTGTGCCCACCTTGGTGAGATGAAGTATCTGTAAAAAGCCTTCTGAATGCATCTCCACCTTCCCCAATATGCAGTCTCATTTTAATAGCGGACCAAGATGCTTGCAAATGTAATCTTGTAAAATTATTTTAATATTCCCAGACATTCTCGTGAATTGAGTTTTAATTAGTGGGTAAGGATGAAACCCAAGAATATGTATTTATGGGCTTATTTTAAAATCTTTTGTAATTAGCATTATTTCAGGAAGAAAATCCCAAATAAAATCTGAGATAATACAGCATCTTTGTTATAATCTCTCTCTCTCTCTCTCTCTCTCTCTCTTTCTCTCTCTCTCTCTCTGTCTCTCTCTGCCCCCCTCTCTGTCTCTCTGTCTCTCACCTTTTCTGCATATACTTCAAATGAACTTAAAATGAAATTTCGAGTCTCAAGCTACAGTAATTTTGTTCAAAGCTGGAGCTTCAATCACCTCCTACAGATCAAATTGCCAACACAATTTGAAGAAAAGGGTATGTTTCTAATCTCATGTAATTTACTGTCCAAAAGCAAGCATCGTTTTCTTACAGAAAATTTTCATCAAAATCCATCAGTCAACAAAACAGGAGGAGGGTTGAGGCTGTGTATCAGACATACTGAGTCAGAAAAGCTGTAAGTCTCACTTTGCCTTTTCTAAGTGGCATAAGATACCAAAACAAAACAAAACAAAACAAAACAAAACAAAACAAAAACAAAGAAAAGAAAAAGTGAAGTACCTGTCACTTATACAAAAATAATGAAACTTCTTTCCATTAAAATATACCATAGAGCATAAAAATAATCCTGCCCCCTTTAAGCTCTGCAGGGAAAACTCACTAGTTGTACCTACATTGAAGTTCTTAACACAATCAGGTCACCCGCACAGAATACAAATCGAGCGAGGCCAATTCAACCGAGGGAGCAGTATTCAGATAAAGTAATGATGGATAGAGTGAGGTAAAGAAGGAGTTTGGCCCACAAGATGCTCAATCACTAGTTCTGGGTTAGGGGTGAGTGATATTATTCTAGCTTAATGGACTTGCCAGTGCTAATTAACGTGGGACACAAGGAATGGCTGCATGCACCATGAGAAGTTGTTATAATTCTTCAACGAAGTCTAATGATCACAGAAATAATTCACAGGCCAAGTATCCGATGATGCTGGAGGGTAGTTTTCAAAATATTCTACTACACGTGAAAGATCTTTCTAGCTCTCAGAATGGTTACTATCCTTTTTACACATCTTCTCTTAAATGACTCACTAAAGTGCCAAGTTCATAAATAAATAAATCTTAGTTGTACCTCCCTTCTCCTCCTTTTCCTTCAAAAGGAAATCAACATTAGTCTGCTAAAGACATATAATTCTAGGTCCATATTTCCACCTTCTTAGAATTGAAATGTAGTGAACATATATTGTCTCTTTTCAATCTGGTGGAAGGCAGTCCAGTCAGCATGTTGTTTCTTTACTTCCTGTTTCTCTTTCCTATATGCTGGAGACCATCTTTATTCCCACACAGGCTGGAATCCCCCTCAAGCAGAACCAGAGAGATTCAGCTAAGCTGTGGCTCATCGGGTTCCCAAAGTCAGGGCAGTGAGAAAGCTTCAGCGTTGAGGTAGAAGTTGATGTGGTCCTAGGATGGGAGTAAGGATGGGTTACTCACTCCCCCTCCATCTGGTCCAACTCCAAAGTAAAAGAAGCATCCAAAGCGAAGTTTGATCCTTCCAAGGATTACTTGCATGGAATGAGACTTGCATTGAGGCCAGACCCTCCAGGTCCACTGTGTATCTTTCCTGATCTGAAATCAAGTCTCTCTAAACATTCCCAAGGGCATTGTTATCACGTTTTATTGATGGAGAGTGCACTGGAAATGACATATCATCTGGAGTCCTCAATGGACATCTGAAAACCGTTGTAGAGTAAGGAGGACCGAAAGGTCAGCTTTCCATTTGCAAAGAGGTGTGCTCGTCTCCTGTATTGCTCCTGAGAGAATGCCTGTTTCTGGTGGCCAAATGTCTACACTTCATCAGAAAACAATAACAGAGAATCAAGTGGAAAGCCTCATGTAACTTGTACTTATCCAACCCTTGGGTTCCAGGATTGTCTTGTCAACATGCATTTTGTAGCTGGGAAAGGAAAAGAGCTGCAGTGCTTATCCTGCCAAGGAGATAATGGACCCAGTAATTTCTGAGTTTGCCTCAGGAAGGTTTAACTATCCATTAACCACATTCTTGAGTTCAGGCTAGAACATCACGCATTTCAGGTTTGGTACTAAATCATGGGCTTGGTCTCAGTGCAAAGTTAAACAGTGAGAGTGGGGGGACCAACATCACATGGTACTATTTGGGCCCCAAGGCTCTCAAGTCTGTAGACACACTTGGATCCTTTTAAAGATCATGTGCTAACAACAACAGCAATAATAATAGCTAATCCTTTCGCATCCTTGTAATGCACGCACACAGTGCCAAATACTTTACATGTGTATTATCTCATTTATTTCTGATGACAGCTCTGTGAATTGACGGCTATTATCCACACATTAGGGATGATGTAACAGGAGCATGGAGAAGTACGGATGCCCAAGGTCACACAGCAGTGGGGTTGGGCCAGGACTTGGACTCTGGTCTATCTGGCTGCAAGTTCATACCCTAACCCATGTAAAAGACTTCACATATGGCAAAAGGAACTTGTTATATTTGGATAGGAAAATAGAAAGAGACAATTCTAGTGCATTCCCCTTTCAATAATTTAATAGGAACTGCTCAAAGTGAGCAATGGAAATGCTTCTAAGCATCTGTGACTCAATTCTTTTGGATCCCAGAGCGCTGCTAGGGAAATAAGTTGTGGTATAGATCATACTTATCTTCTAATATATGCAATAGAAGAAAATTCAGTTCTGAGATAGTCAAGGTGGTTGGCTCCTTTCTTTGCCCTTTAGAAAGAATAAGATTTCGGGTTTTTTACCCAGAACATCTCTGGTTTTGAAACGATCGACCTTTCTCTTGCTCCCCACTGGCCTGGATGCCCAAGTATTTAGTAAAAGAAATTTTGGGGGAGTACGCATTCCCCACCTTTGGGCTGGGGGAATGTTTACTCATATTCTATGGTGCTCCCACAACAACCCAAAGTCTAATAAAAATTGCACTATATTGTCTCAGAGAAGAATCTTCCAGCCAGAAAAGTGGCCCCTTTGAGAGGGGTCATTGAAATCCCAACATTTAGGTCCACTGCTGAGAGGGGGTTGCATGACGTTGTGATTTAGGAGGTCTTAGCCTAAAGCGCTGTGGTAGGCATGATGAAAGTAAGGTCAAGGATCAGATTTCCCAAGGAACCCAGAACTCCATACCAGAAGTAGGCGTATGATATCCGTCTGCTGAACTTGTGACGCCAGAGAACTTCAACTGGAGTAACATGAAAACTGGCCTGGCCCCTCCAATTTCAAAAGCATCGGTGCCTAGCCCCTTTGCTTTGATGGTGTGCAAAATGGGTCTGAAACGTGATCTCTAAATTATTCCCAACGTTGCTGCTGCCAAAAGAAAGAGCCATAAGCCAGACCCTTTTCCATGTTCAATCTTCATCACCAGCTTTGAAATTAAGACCATGTTGGTGGGAAGGGTTGAAATGTAGAAAGAGGAGGCCTCTTTTTTGTTCAGACTTTGGCTACAGTTAAAAGTGATTTATCCTTTTTGCACAGCTGGGTGCTTGCTATATAAAGTGTGAGACATAAATAGAACCCCCCCAAAGTAAGTGGGTATACCATGGGACGTGAGGTATGAGCAGAAAGAAATGTTGAAACGTTTAAAGCTTTAATTCAAATTAGATCACTGATCGAATATATATCTCCAACACCATCCTTAAAGTTTGAGTGAGCTTACATGGTATAGTGATACCCCCATCTTTCAGAATTTCTCAAAAAAGTCTTCCCTGAACTTCCTAATGAAGTCAAGCTCCTCTGCTAGATACTTTTGTAACAATAAGCATTTGTACTTAGAGGGTTATCATTTTATAGGCATTTGTATAAATATTCAATTCACATCCATCACCCTCACGAGACCATGCGTTCCATATTCACGTCTGTTCATTTTTCTCTCTATTTTTTACTGAGCCCAGCTCAGTGCCTGGCACATATGATGAAAAAATATATTAAAATATTAAAAATAGATGAAAAACTATAATTTATTTTATTATGTATAAATACATGAAATACGCATAACAGAAATTTTATGTATTATTTATAAACATAAAATAAGTATAACAAAATAATACTTTTTTCATAGAGGAGAACACAGACATAGGACTGTGGGGGCTTGGAAAGTATATGTACTGAATGAGTAGAGTTAGAAATAACTGAAGGATATTGTACTAAGAAATATGTACTGAATGAGTAGAGTTAGAAATAACTGAAGGATATTCACGGACTGAAGTAAGGTATAAGCAGATCATGCGTCCTGAATCATATGAAGTTCAGAGCACGTTGTGGCCCTTTGCAGCTAGAGTGGCTTGCAGAGGCTGCTGAACAGAAAATTTAAATTCTAGCAGAGAAAATGGAATGAGGAGGAAGAATGAATTTATAACTCTCAGGAAGTCAAGGAATTTGGTTACTTGGGCCTCATATGGATGAAGGACCCTCTCACAGGTGGGGTTCTCTGAAAGCAGATGCTGAGACAGAGTTTGATATGAAAAATCTTTATTAGAGAGAAAATGGATTTTTGTCCTTAATGTTGTTCAAGGTCCTCTTTTGCTGTGTTCTGTTCACCAAGTACTCGCCAAGCATTATTTACTTATTGTCTACTGAGCCCCAGGCACACAATATACCCAGTCTAGCTGCATGTAAAAGTCACACAGGCATGCCACAGAAAGAGGGCAGACTTAGCCTGGGGGGATTGGGAGGACTTGAAAACTTTCTAGAAGGTTAATTGTAACTAGACCAATAACCCAAGGAATGTTTAGGAGACTGGGCAGCCTATGTTTATCCAACCTTAAAGAGAGTTAAGTGGGCTGTAATCCTTGAAACCAGCCGGAGAGTTGTAGAGGGGAGGTAACTAAATTTCCCTTACCTTGAAGTCGAACACACACCATATTCATCAAGTGTCTGAATCCAGTTCTCCCTGCTAATAACAGAACAGGGGCTGTGAAAATAGTTACCTAGTCTAAGATACTTTCATTAACCACGTGACTTTATCTATGAGGCTAAAAAAAAGAAAAAAAGAAAAAAAGAAAAGAAACCAGTGATAAGCTTTACTGTTTATTTGTACTGCATGATTTTAAGTTTTATTTGGGGGCATCTAGCAGGCAACATTGATACCAGTTTTCATTTTGTAAGGGGAAAGGAGGCAAATTTGTCGTCCTCTGGGGAGGAGTGGTTGCCAAAGTCAGGCAGATGAACTTGGCATTGCCTGCAGAAGAGATTGACAAGCTGGCTTCCCACAGCTCCGGAAGGAACCGGCATTCAGGGCCCAGCAGAGCCCCTTCGCCCACCAGCGGTTGTTCGGCTCCCTGCTGCTGCTGATAACCTTCCAGGAGTTTGCAAATAAAGCTTCTTCCTGGAGTTTTACTCTTTCCCACTTGGCAGGCTTTCTGTCGCTAATGGATTTGAAATTAATGGGTCCTTTCTCCCTTACTCCTTTGGATCTCTGACAAAGTCAGCACATTCTGGGAAATGTGGTAGGCGGTTAGTTATCACCTGTGGCACATCTCACAGGGCTGAGCCCTGGCTGCAATCGTCACACCCCATAGCTCTCCCATCAAGGGCCTGGAATTACATGGAAATAAATTCAATGCATATTCACCATCTCGTTGAGAATTTGTTCACAGAAATTTCTCCATCCATGGATGGAGCATTCCAACCATTTTCTGGAGGCATCTTCTATGGGGTGTTGAACTAAAATTCAATTCAACCAACAGGAATGGAGCAACTAATGTGGAGGACACACTGCACACTATGCTAAGTCTCGGTGTGTTTATCTCAATCAATTATCTCTTGGCAAGAGGCTAATAACCCTGGTTGAGGCTTATGCCATTTGCTTTCATTATCAGCCACTGGATTTGCCTTCGAGTTGCTTAACTTGCTAGAGCAGTTTGCTGAAGCTGTACACACTAAACTCCCTAGGTTTGAATCCTGGTCTGGCCATTTATTATCTACGTGGCCTTGAGAAAGTAATTTAACTTCTCTGTGTCTCAGTCTCTTCATTTGTAAAATAGGGAATCATAATTGTATCCCCATTTTACAGATAAGGAAACTGAGGCACTGAGGGCTTCCGTAACCAGGCAAGGTACTTGGCCACTGAGTGCACTTAGAACAGTGCACAGAACACATCAACTGATCACTATTGTTGTCTCAGCTTCTCATTCTGGGTCCCCCTTTGTAGACACATGGGAAGTACAGGCTATGGCACTCAGACAGGGTTTGCTTTGCCACCTCCTCCTGTATGAGGCGAAGTGACCCATGCAGAATTGAACTCTCGACCTCTGCAGGCTCAGCCCTGGCCCACCAGGCTAACTGTCTTAGACAGCAGGGGCCATGCAGGACGACTAACTACTGAGCTATCAGTTCTAAAGGACGTCAAACCTCTTTGCTCCCTCATCCAAAATCCCTTCAAGATTTAAGTATAGCTTCTAAGTCAATCTGTTTCAAACATTTGCTTCAGAAATAAAAGAAGTCAATGTGCCTGCTGCTTTACTCAAAGTTGAAAGTGGGGATACCTGTCTTTTCCCTCACTGGTCCTGCTTTCTATTCCCCCCAAGTTCTTGCAAGAAAAAAAAAATATGTTGGCCACAGTTGCAATCAGCTTTAATTCATTCTTTATTGCTGCTCTGGTTTTGTGTTATTTGAGCTGGTTTAACTGTTAAAAGCGTTTCAAATATTCACATGGTCTGCATTAGGTTACCGAATTAAAACAGGAACAGCCCACCAAATGTAGCTTTCTGAAATGCAAACCACATGAGTTTGATTTCTTTGTGGTATAACTTTAATTGGGTTCAGAGGTCTCTGAGACTTACCTGTCTATCTGCTCGGTGATGGCCTGATCTGATAAGACTAACTCAAAGGGGTTTAGGGACCCGAATTGCTTCAACTCTATTTTCAGAACCAATGCTGACCACACCATCGCTCCATCCCATTTATGACCATCCAAACTCAAGACAGTTGGGAATCACAGCACGCCCCCCAACCCCCAGGGCTTCTCCACTTGCTGCTCTAGCAAGTGTCTGACACACACAGAGCACACAGGTCCCCTGTACAAAATGCTGGGACAATGATAATGACATGTCAGAGGTGTTAGTTTCCTCCACACCCTACCCCCCATGGTCAGCTATGTCTAATACCCTTCCTTTTCTGACTCAATAGAAAAGAAGGCTTTAGGCTCAGATGGTCCCTTTTTGGGGGCCTTTTGATGGCACTTTGCAGCCCTGCCCACCTTCTGGAACAGCTTCCATAGCTTCTAACTTTTCCTAAACCAGCGTTCCCTTACCATTTCGGAAGGCAGATGGAAGCAAGAAGTAATAGTGGTTTAGTTCCCAAGAATAGCTGAACTTCCATTGTGTAGGTTTCCAAGAAATAGTCCCATAACCCAAGGAAATCTATAAATACCGGGGGTGCCAAAAAAATGTGTACAAGTGGACACTTTGGTCAATATTGCTCAAGCAGTAGTTTGCCATAATCAGAAGCATCTAGACACTGATGGTAACCACTCTGAGCACCTCTTGTAATTGCAGAAGTTAAACGTGACTTGTATTCATCTTTTGTTACCTGTGTATATTGAATATTACAATTTTAATAGTTTTTTCCTTTCTTAAAATGTGTATACATTTTTTTTTGGCACCCTCTGTATTTTCTGAGTATTAAAAGCAGGTACTCTGTAAGCCACCATGAACCATGAGGTTCAGGAGGAAAGTAGGGAGAAAAATCAATCGAACTTGATCTAAGATGGAGGGCAATGAACATTCCTTATTGCTGAAGAAGCCAAGAAGCCTCCTGAGTCTTAAGCCTGGCTGCATGAAGAAATGGTACTATGCTTGAGCAAATAAGAAACCACCTTGTGACTTCAAGCTACAGAGGAAGCTCTGGGTCTGTGTAGAGGAAACGTGATGTTCTTTGGCTATTTCTCTTCTCTTACTAAGGCATGGCTCCCGGGACACAAGACAGAGACATTTCAGTTGAGACTAAACAGTACTCATTTCCATTAAAACAGTAAGGGGGAAAAATCTACTTTCACTCTTTCCTCAAAAGTTCATTGATCACAGAAAAGATTCATTTTGGACATCTGAAAAATGTTAGCCTTTCTAAATTAACTATACACACATATACACTTACCTCTAACCACAAACTGATCTGGTATTTAAGTGGTAATAATGATAATAGTTGATGTCATTAAGTATGTACTATGTGCCAAATAATTTTCATCTATTATCTTATTGAATCATCACAACCTTAGATGATAATATTTTCCTCATTTTAACAGATGCGGAAACAGTGGAACTGAGTGATTAAGTGTAACTTGCCCAAAGTCAATGTAACTTGGGTTTGAATTTAGGATCTATGACGCTAAAGCCTGTGTCCCTTACGACCACATATACTGCCTCTCATATTGTTGCAGCAACAAGGGACTTTAGGCAAGACAAAGGCGGTGAATACACAGGTGATAGAGCTGATGCAATCTGTTCGCAAAGTGAGGCTTTTAACAAGCAAGCCTCACACACTCCTTTTCTCTTCCTTCTCCTTCCTGACTAGAACAGATATCACCAAGTAGAGAGAAAAGTTATGTGAATACCTATCACCTAAATACGCTACCTTTGAATATTACAGAATCTTTTTCATCTTCATGATTAATTATTGATAAAGCTAGAAAACAAAATGACATCCTACATGAAAAGTGGCTATAAGTATCCATAAGGATTTAGGCATTTCATTCTTTGTAAATTTCAACAACAAAAAGGAACCATAAAAAAATAATGAACTCTATTTAATGATACAGGTGCTGAAGTGGTTAGGGGTAAAGTTATTGATGTCCACAACTTACTTTGAAATGCATCAAAAAAAAATCAGATAGATTGATGTATGGAAAGAGGACAAACAAGTGTATAAATATATGATAAAACAAATATAGCTAAATGGTCATTGCAGAATCTAGGTGGTATATACACAATTATTTAAGTTTGTATGTTTGAAAATTTTCATAACAGATGTCAGGGAGAAAAGTGACCATAAAACGAGGCTCACATTTCTAGGCTGCTAGTTTCCTGACCACACTTGAGTTATTTAGAAAGCTGGGCAGTCAGGGAGGAGAAACTACAACCCCAGGAAGAAAGCTAGCATCAGCCAATAATTATGTTGTCCCTTCCGGGGAAAACAGCAACTTGAAGAACAACTCCTTGACTGCTTCTAGCCCAGATCCACAGTCTTGAAAAAGACTCTCATGTCAAGAGAAAACAGAAGTCAAGAGAACAGGTAAGAAAACATAGAAGAAGCATGGAGAAGATGCCAGATTTCAATATCACTGCATATTGGCTCACAGGCAGAACTGGAAATGAAAGCTATAACTGTAAACAGTCCTTTTTGGTATTGCAACCTAGACTGGGAAGGCTTATGTACCCTCAGAAAGAAAACAGGTCCTTGATAAATGTTTCCTGGTAGAATGAATAACTGAATAAATGATGAACACTGCGGGTGCCCAAAAAAATGTATACTAAGATTTGTATTCATCTTTTGTTATTGGTATATGTTGAATATTACAATTTTAATACAGTGTTTTTCCTTTCTTTTAATGTGTATACATTTTTGGGGCACCTTCTGCATTTTATTGAATGGTAGTGGTGAAAAAGATGAAAACACTTGTGCAATTAACTCTCTCTTCCATTAATCTTTTACTGTTTAAATTAAGGAACTCTGCATATACATGAGGTCCCTTTCTGACCCTTTTATACCCATATGTATAAGCACACCTTTACTCACATAGTCCTTCATATCATCTAACATGTTGGGTGTTGCAGTAGATATAGAAATGAATACACCACGATCTTTGTTGTAAGGACTTAAAGCCTAGAGGAAAGACAAACATCAGCTAACTGTAATACAAGGTCTGACATATTAAATGCCATGAACAACAGAGATTCTATCTAGTTTTGTTAAGGTCTGACTTTACAGCATAGGTCCTATGTACTGTATTCAAGTCAGCAGGAACATATACTTCTACAAGTTGGAAATGGCCCCATCCTGAAAAGGTGTGATCCAGGACATCAGAGGCCAAAATTAGAACTCTGTACAGCAAAGCAGAGCCCTCTGGAGGGTCTGAGGTGGTTTCTCTATTTTAACCAGAGGGAGGAATTATCCCTTTGTGTCAAGAATTTGAGATTTCACAGAAGGGGTCGGAGGCCTGCCCAAAATCGCCCTGGAGTCCTGGATCTGGAGTCAAGAGGCCTTGTGGCATCCTTAAATGTACTAAGAAAAAATGTAACTGGACATGTACTGGTGAAACCAGGTGATGGAAAAGTAGTCAGGGGGACTGGGTGGGGAAAAAACTAAATCAGCGCCCACAAAGAAATTTTAGGTATTGAAAAGGAGGTAATGTTTTCCACCAAAGGGCACCCAGTTGGAGACTGGTCTGAGCTGGCTCTCATTTTATAACCTCTCGACACATGTGTGTAGTCAAGGCTGAATTTAAAACCTATACTGTGAACCTTAGGAAAATAAACCACATTAAACAAGCACAAATTGAAAATATTACACAAGAGATTTCACAGGAAATTGGTCCAAATTTAGCCTCGCTCTTTATGTATTTAAGCCTCTTATTCATCGCTTAGAACTTTATATCAGGATTTTAATATGAGTCTGCCCTTCCCCCCACACACACACCCCTCCCCAGTCCACCTCTACAAGGGCCTGCTTAGTTTTACAAAACTTATTTTTTTTTAACTCCCCAAGAATCCTGCTACCTTTGGCCTGCTCTTTCAGTGCTTATTAACACATGTTCCAAAACAGTATGCTGATGACGTACAGCATCAATGGTTAGGTGAGGCTGAACATATACCTAAAAGAATCCACTGCGGGACCAAACACAAGCTTCATTTCTCCCCTAAAAGTCTGTGACTCCTGCAGGAAGTGCTCTGCGTCCGGCAGACTCAGACTTGGATTTTACGTAAAAGAGGACAGTAATCTGGACAGATAATACTGACAGTACCATCCATCTCAGTGTCTTTCGGTCTCGTGGAGAATTCTCTCACACTGCTGTCCTTTCTTCCATAGATTATTATTATTTTTTTTAACTGTGTTGGTCTGTACTTTTGGTACGCCTCCTCAAATCCTTTCTTGAAATAAAGCCAAGCATAGATAAATAACTGAACAAGTTAGAATCCTATGGATTTAACAATCCACCTTTTACAATGACATTTGAGGTGATCTTATATTATCATTATTTGCTCACATGGCAAGAGGCTCACTGACAGAAGCAATGGCTAGGCCACTCTGCCTCCTTCAGGTCCAGTTTTTACCCTGTGGGGTGCTGCCAGGGCACTCCAAGCTGCAGCCCTTCTGACCAGGCAGTTGCCAGATGGGAAAAGTGATGGCAAACCAAAAGGCAGTTTTGTGGGATGGACAAACATGCCCGGACGACATGCTGGGATGTCCCACTTTTTCCCACTTGTTGCTACCAGCCAGGATGTGATTATTATACTGAAGTTTGCTTACAAATCACATTTTAGAAGACTTATTAAAACTTGTTTTCTATTTTGATTGGAACTTTTTAATCATTTCAAAGCCCGAGATTCATGATGTGTCCCTACCTCTCTTTATCACGCCAAAGGACAATGATTGATGGTGAATGTGATTCTATCATCCTGACCTGTTTTCTTCACCCTTACCATTTTCTACTTCTTAGGGAAGTTATAAATCTAGGAAAGAATTCAACGTTAGATGTCAGCTGGGGAGATGCAGGGGCTGTCAGAGGACTGGTAGGGATGATTATCCTATTGCTTTTACTCGGTCGAACTGCAGGAAGTTTCTTTACAGTTATTGTTTTACAAACTTTATGAGGACATCTGCTCCATCCCAAAGTTTGGGGCTGCTCTGGGGAACTCCCTGCTTCCCGCCCTTCTCTGCCTGCCATAGCAGCCACCGTGCTTACCTACCAGGCTTTCATCGGGACTCAGATGAAAACACCCAACCCGAGTTCTGAGCGATAAGGCTGGAGACCACAAACAGCGTGAGCTGTGGGAGGTGTCACTTCACATCGACTAGGTGGTTTGGCTAGGGCAATCGCTTCCCCTTTCCGGTTTATTTAAAATATTCAGGGAATCCAGATGACATAGTGATTTGATGAGCCCATCAAGAAAAAGAAAATCCAGGATCACTCTGGATCCAAAAATGCAAAATTCCTAAAATGTGATTATTCGAACAAAACTACTAAAGGGGCAGGGGAGGGATGGGTAGGCAAGAATAACCGTTTGTATCTGTTATAGTGAGGGGTGAACAAACTTCCCTGATTGAAAATACGGAACTTTCTAATGTGCAAATAAGTGTTTGTCCCACATACCTCCTAGGTATGTACAGCCTGCAAACTGCTACTCCATGGTGGCCTCACACAGGTATGTGTCTACTTGCTTTTGTCATTCGAGCGGACTCTCGCTCTGGGTGGTCATCTCACGCCCCCTCGTCCCCCCAACACAATTCTGGCGGTGGGCTTTATTGGATTTCTTGGAGCATTAGGTTTCTTGGAGCATATAAACTCCAGGATATTCCCTTTAAATCACCCAGAGCCAGAGAAGGAGGCAGAAGGATGCTTCAGAAAGAATTAAGAAAAGTTAACAGATCAAAAGAACAGTGCTGCCACATAAGCTGCTTCCTTTTCCAAACCATGTATTAGGAGAGCAGCAGCTAAAACCCTGATCAGTCATGAAAATGAGCACCCCCGCAGGCTGAGGGGCTGAAAGGAATCAGGCACCACCTAAAAGAAATCTCCTGGTGATTAAGCTCAGTTGTCTGAAGTAACGCAGACACACACACACACACTCACACACACATGCAGGAAAACAAAACCCATCACCCTGGGCTGTCCTCAGACCAGTCGCTGGTACCCTTGCATTCAATGTTCAGGGAATGTCCTTAGCTGCCAAAAACTTCTGGAAGGCTGAGGTTAAGAGCCCCCATCCCTACATGCAGTGCTGATCTGGCATTCATTGTAAATTATAGGGTAGAGAGCTTAATCAACAAAAAGTGTATTTTGGAGCCCAGCAGATACCACTGAGCAGAGTATGCATGGCTAAAGAAAAACCACACTCTCTCAGTTCACCTCAAAGTGGATTTTTATGTCAGTGTAGCTTTGTAGCCCAGGTAAAATGCATCTCTAATAACATCTTTCATCAGGAGATATTAATGGTGGATCTGTTCAACTACAGCAGACCCCTTTGTTCCCTTTCTGGACAAATGGAAAACTAGGGGTCTCCCACAAAACAGTTCCCAACTCCCAACAAGATACCCGGTCTCCAGAGAGTAATTTTATTGTTTATTCTTCATTAGCTTTTTTCTCTTAATGTTTTTAACTGCACATCTGTTACAGTTGAATAATAGGAGAATAGAGCGATAGATTTTTTTAAATCACAATTCTGTTGGCAAAGCAGATAGGTTGATAATTATATGAAGATATATGTATTAGTTTCCTAGGGCCGTCGTGGCAAATAGCCTCAAACTGGGTGGTTTAAAAACAACAGAAATTTATCCTCTCATAGTTTCGGAGGTTAGAAGTCTGAAATTAAGGTGTTGATGGGGTTGGTTCCTTCTAGAGGCTCTGAGGGAGAACCAGTTCCGTGGCTCACTCCGAGCTGCTCACAATTGCCAGCGAACCTTACTTTCCTTGACCTGCATGCCTCACTCCAACCTTTGCCTCTGCCATCACATGGCCTGCTTGTAAGGACACCAATCACTGGGTATAAAACCTGCCCTAATCCAGTATGATCTCGTCTTTCACTGGATTATACCTACAAAGATTCTATTTCCAGATAAGTTTGCATTCAGAGGTACCAGCGGGTAGCACTTCAATGTACCTTTTGGGGGGACACAATTCGACTCACAACAACATAGGTCCAAGAGTGAAAGATGAAAATAGCTGAGTCTTGCCTGTGAGACAGGACCTGCTGAGCCTGTGAAGTAGAAAGATGTCAGGGGTGGTCATGGGCTGAGCAGTGGGCAGGAGGCTTCCAAGAAGCAACCATTATATTCCTCTAGGCATGCCAAGAGGCAGAGTTCAGGCTGGACTGCGGGAGAGGTGAAATAGTGAAGAGAGAAGAAAAATAATAGTGAACCCCTGGAAAGTACAACGGAGAAAGAGAGGAGGTCTACAGATTGAAGGTGGAGGGGGTGAAGCAACGTGTCTGGGGTTCTCAGTGTGCCTATGTTGCCTTTCTGGCCCCCTGGGGTCTCAGGGCCTCCGACCTTGTGATCACAAATGTCAGTGCATCCTGCCACAAAGAATGATAGGAAACAATACACTATCTTTTGTCATTGTTGTTCTACCTTGTCCTGAGAAATGAAAATGTACAGCATCCTGTGAAGTCTCCATGTTTTCCTTTTGACAATTTTCTTTCCTCCCATCCAATTGCTAACCGTTCTTTCGTGTTTTATTCCCCAGAAGCCCCCAGCACTTCAGAAATCACAGCTTGTTTCTATAATCTCATTTACTTTCCACCACGAAAGTGGCGATAGTACCACTAGCTCTCCAGGAAATTGGTCTTCAAGATGGTACCTGTGCAAGCCTGCTCAAGAACTCACTCTTTCTCTCATAGTATGCAGAGAGAAAAGAATCTCCTAATTCTGTAATTTTCAAACTGTTTTCTTGCTAGAGAACTCTTTATTCAAAGATATGCTTACGTAGAAACTCAATGAAGTGAACACATGTGGAGCTGCTCTGGGTGAGGGGGTGCCTGGGAGATGGGGGGCCCTGCTGGCTGCTGTCCACATACCCTCATCTTTGACAGTCCCTGAGCGTGCTCTGTGGAGCTCATTTCAGGGGATTCTATTTGCCCATATTCTAATAACTCATCTTTATAACATGGGACATGGACATCACATTAAAATGTACTAGGGTCTAGCTGCTCGTCTTTTATACCAGGCAGTCATTTTCTTTTTTTAAGGAAAAATCTCTGCACAGCTGAGAAAACAACTGTTTCCCTAGTGTTGTCACATGCCAGACTGTGATGTCACCTCTTCTCCCTTAGGGTCTGCCATCTAATGTGACTCTAGGCTCTCACAGTACCCAGTTCTGTTTGGAAGCTCCCCTAAAACTCACCTCATCCTGGAACAACTAACAAAATTTGTTTGCAAGCTCTTTTCATTGCTTGACTATAGAAAATGGCCCAAACTTAAGTCAATGAATGGAGAGACAGGAGTTTAAAAGAAGAAACATCGGGCTCATCACTATAAAACCCAATACAACAATTAGACTCTGGAAAACTCCCAGCTTTCCAGAGAAATTCATTATGAGAACCTGAAGGATCAAATGCTTTCTATAGAAATGCCTTTAAAATAAGCACTTCCTGTCAGAAGACTAAAAAGGACTTGGCACAACAGGATCTTTGACTAAAAAAGGTAACAATGATTAGTAAGGACTGATACAAATAATACACTCCATACGACTTTGTAAAAACATGGTTCCCTGTGAAGGTTACCATTGAAGATGAACAAATTAAGGTTCCATCTTCTTTAAACTCCACGATGATGGAGGCCATTTCCCTGGCCTTCTTCTACCCCTAAATGCCTACAACAAATGAAACAATTAAAAAGCAGCAATTCTACACTCTCAGGAAATCTTACCTGAAGACAGGCTTTACTACTACTGAGAAAGTGCAGGATTTGTTTTTCTTTACAGTACTATGTTGCCATCTTGTATGGAAATGCAGACAGACCTGCTCCTTTGCAATATTCTCCCTCTAAATAGTTTTCCTACGTATAACATCCAGGACCACAAATCCCTGGAAATCACTGCAGTGAAATTTTCACTTGTTTCTTATTTGTACAGGGGCATTCACCCAAGGAACCCATTTAATGAAGTGTAATAATAAAAGAAGTCTGTTTTCAATGCTGAGGACAGGGGAGGGGATTCTCGTCACTCACCCCATCTGAGCACCACATCTGGTAGAAGGTATATACTCAGTTGCCTCCATTCCTGACTGATTGAGGGGTATTCATTATGCAGACATGGCACCTCCCCTTGTCGCTCTGGTCTTCCCTGACCTTGGCTTTGGAATGGAGGACAGACTGTTTGGGTGTCTGTGGAGACAAAGCTGACAATCACTCAATTGTGTTGGGTCTGGCGTGCCCACTGGAGGCTGTTGGGTTTTTTCCTTCTTCTGATTCAGCAGCTTTTGCTACAAATACCCACCCTGGAAGGAAGAGGGTTAAAGGGAGGGGACAGACACCCACATTTCAGGGTGTGTGCTATTCTCTTTAAGTGCCCGCGGGCCTGTGACTCGTACAGCCCTTGGCAAGGAACCAACGAGTCTTATGGGAAAAATAACGTCTGGAAGAACATCGCGTTATGATTTTTACTCTTTAATGACTTGGGGAGCCTTTTTGCCAGGCTCGGCTTCTGTTGTGAGCAAACCACTGGTTCAAAATACCTGGCCACATTCTATCTGAGACCCCTAACGAGAGTAAGGGGATGCCGATGGCACACTTATTTCAAAATGATAAGGCAAAGGAAAGAGGAAACAACAGAAACAATACAGAATCTGGAACCTGGAAAGTTGGAGTGCAAGGAGGCAAAACAAATCAGGAAAACAAAGTTAAGGGTGTAAATAGCCAGCCTCCTAAATGAGTTTGCTGTTTTTCCATTGGGTGTTCCTCCTGTTCTTCTTCATTTCCCTCTCATGCCGTTTCAAGCCTAGCGAAGACCCATCCTATTATTTATTTTTCTATTTTTAATGAAAGGAATGCAGCAGCACCGAAAGCACTCTCATCTCCAGTCTTGAGAAAAGCCAAGCATTCCGGCATCCAATCAAAAAAGCTTTCTGAGTGCTGGCTCATTTACGTTAGTTTTATATCTGATGAACTTTTCATTCAGTTTGAAGCTCAGTGTGTATGAAACCCCATGAAGGGAACCAAGAGAAGGAAGTCGTCCAAACATGTTGAAGCACTTGTGGGTGACTGCCTGGTCCTTTGTGTTCCACGGCTCCTGTGAGAAGGCTCTGTCTCAGGCAGGCTCCAAACTGCCAGCTCAACGAAGCAAATAATAATTATTCCTAATGGCAATAATAATTATGGAACGCGGTAGACCCAATATAAGTTTGGCTGTCTGTGGCTTCAGTGCGACAGCCAAAGTTTCACACACTCTTTTTAGAAAAATACCTCTCTCTCTCTCTCTCTCTCTCTCTCTCTCTCTCTCTCTCTCTCTCTCACACACACACACACACACACACACACACACACACACACACACACACACACACATTTGCCAAAAGAGATCTGGACAAACTCACTCGTCTGGTTTCCAGCAAAGTGCTCGACTACAGAGCTAAATTAAATAAATAGCAACTATCCATACAATGAGGGGGGATTGGGGTATCTCGTAATAGACACCACACACACACACACGCACACACACACACACACACACACACTTCATTTCCCTTTTAGTTAAAAGTTTTAAACTTCCTCCTATTCCAGACTTTCAGGCAGAGCCATGGCGAAATGACAGGCGTGAATAATTTGATGTATTCCTCTTTTGTTTCTAGGAGAGATGGAAAGAAGGAGGGACAAAGGAAGGAAAGTCAAGGTTCTAGATGAGTGCCCTCTCACCCTCATTCCACTTCAGCTCTAAACCGGAATGCCCTGGAACATCACAGTCTTCCATGGTGAAGCCCCAAGCTCACAGTCACAGCCAATTTTCTATGAAACAGTCACCCTCTCCTTCAGAGGGAGGAAATCACCACCTGAGTTGATGCCCCCTCCCTCACTCTAGGATTTCGCTGTCACCACCATCCAGCGACATCAGCATTAGCACTGAAGTATCTCACCTTACATACCAATGATGTCAAGGTGTCAGATAAATAAAAGTAGCTCCTCCTGAAAACATAATCCATCAACCAAATGGTCATTTTCTAGATAATGAGGAATTGTTTTAATTTTTTGAAAATTAGGTGGAGGGACTAATGTGAATCTATAGGAGTTTGTTTCTTTTTTAACCTTATTATGCTTGTCAGTCACTACAACTGTTCTTTAAAATCAGTTCCAAGGTGCTGGTATAGTTTCTTGTCATGTAAGAGGGAGATTCCAAGGGCCAATGTTTGGGGCATTATGAATACCTTTTTATGTACAATATGCAGAATACATCTGGAAAAGTTCTTCAAGAGTTTTCAATAAGGTTATATAAATGTCAAATGGCCTAAACCACGTTCTAGTAAAGCAAAATATTATGAAATGTGTACATACATACACACACAGACACACACGTACGCAGACAATTTTCATTTAGATGCTAATTCCCTGTCTTCTTTGACAGGATACAGTTTAGTTCAAACTATTTTTAAGTTCATTCTTTCAGTGTTTTAGAGAGGCTATAATTTGGAATATGCATCTACAAAGTTACATTTTTGTTCAGTTTTGTTATTAACAATATAGCCCAACTCAACACGAGGCTATAAAAGGATTTTGGTTTCCCTGATTTTGCAGGTTCACCAAAATGGCTCCACTCATACTACCCAAACAATACTGCAGTGGAGGCAGCCTCTATTTTTCTTTAACACTCTGCTGTTTCTCTCTTAAGATACTCAATTTGAGCAAGACATTGGGAAAAGTGAGAGTAAATGTCATGCTATATACAGTGCTCCCTGAGTCTGCCTCCAGTCCCTGCAAAGTCTGAGAACATTTTACATTTCACAAGTGTACAGTGGCTTGATGACTTGGACATGGGTGTTTGTTGTTGTAGCATTGTGATTATTTGCGTAGAAAATGTTTATGGATTCCATGGACCGCAAATAATAGATTGGAGGTCAGCTGTAAAGGCTGTCAAGACTTGTGGATTACCATATCTGAACCAACATAGGATGGGTACATGGCTATTCAGGAAGTCATTTCTGGCATTTCAAAGATGTTTGGGGCCATCTGTTCTCTGCAAAGATCAACCCTGCGAAAGCAACCCAAGCACATTCCGGCGTGTCTCTACCCCATGCTCACAAGGGTCCTATCATTTTACAGACTTTACCGGCCTATTCACCAGCCAAAATACACTTTGCCAAAGGGGAGAAAACTATAAAACTCCAAATTCTTTTAAATGTGTCTGGTGCCATTAAGAATGTTTATTACTCTATAGGAATTTTATGTTGATATTTACCAAAAGCACGGCATACGTAGCAAATATTATGGATTACTAGATATCCTGCTAAATTGTGAATGTATCTGTTTTATGGAATTTCTTCTTCCACAATTCATATCAGCCAAGCAGTGTGTGGTAGAGTGTTAGTCATGATAAGGAAAAGAATGTGTTCCTAAAGCTAGAAGAGGACACTTCCTAGAAAATCTAATTTCATTCTTTCCTTTTACAAGATGGGAAAGCAGGGCCCAGAGAGATCAAGAGGCCTGTTCAAAGTCCCAGAGCTTGTGAGTGGTAGAGTCAGAACTGTCAGCCCTGGCTTCCCATCCCTCAAGCAATGGCTTTGCACAGTCTCATTGGAATAGGATTCCCTCCGCATGTAACTGAACGTTAGTATCAAGAACTGCCTTCATATCCAAAATCCAAGACTAAATTGAATGTTTATGTGCTATTTTTTGTATCCTCATTAGAAAGGATACAAAAAAAAAATGATGGCAGAGAAAACCTATTTGGTCTAATATAACACATGAGAGAACCTGTTAAATCAATAATCCTTTGAATCCCCACATGTACAATTATTTGAATGCATGGTATATACAATGGGCACCATGGGCTATCTGAAAATTCCTGAAACAGTCCTTCTCTCTTAACTCAGAACCTACTTGTCAATCAGTTCATACAGAGCTATTTACACTTGATGAGACACGTAGTATTTAAGTCTATGAAAGCTACAAATAATCAGTAATGCCCACCGGGACATTGCCATGTTATGTGGACATACTCAGTCTTCAAAAGAGCAAAGTGTACTCCCAGTTCCAAAGGGCCAGCCCTGCTTTATCAAGTTCCTTTCTCCAAACGTGCTCACCTTGCAGAGCTTGCACACGCTGATCATTTGTCCCTGTTCATGCCTCTTTTGGCTTTCTTCTAGGAGTGGTTATACTTAGTCCTGGGACTCGCTCTAAACGCTATGCATGAGCCACATGAACCTACAGTCGGGAGCCAGCTGTGCCTTCATGCTTCTGACCTTGAAAACAGAAAATACTGAGCCAGTCCCCATGGAGGAACTATGATAAGTATGGAAAGGTGCAGTTATTGACTGCATTTTGCATTACAGGAAATTATACCTTCAACCCTCAGTGTTTAGTTATATGGCACCTTATCCAAGGCTTATCCCTAGGAAGATCACTAAATATTGCTGTAAGTTAAAGCCCTATGTTTCAGGTCTTCTACAAAGTAACCCCCAAAATATTAATGCCAGAATAGAAGACAGTGGAGTGCATGTTCCCACAGAGCTGTGTCTGGCAAGATCATTGTCCAGTTTTCTTGTATTGGCCTTATTTTACATCTTCAACTATTTTGCTGTTGTTTCAGGTGTTTTTGCAGTTACATCTCCAACAAAAGCCACTTTTAGCAAAGTGAGCATAAAAGAACAATTTCTCGATAAGATTAGTGCAAAGGAGGAAACTACACATTTTCATGCATGCAGAACTGAGCCGCCACAGAAATTACCTTGCCAAGTAGTCTTCAGAATTAAACTTGTTATGAAAATCGTGAGCTTTTTAATGTTGGGTAGGATTGATGGGTCTTCTAGTGATAACTCCCATTTTACAGGTGAGGAAACGGGAACTTGGGGAAGTCAAGTTCATTTGGACCCGTGGAAGAGTGTCGTGTAGGTGACATGGCTTCTAGCTCTGGCTCTCTCCATGACCAGTTTGACCCCAGGGCAAATCACTTATTCCCTGAACCATACTTTACTCAACTGTAAAATGGATGTGTTCAATAGAATTATGAAGTTGTTGTTACTCATACAGGAGTTAAGCCTGGAAGTCAGGTCTCTCTGGCTTCATATGTTGGGACCCCTCTCTTTGCACTGGCTTACTCTTCCCAAGCATTCCCAAGCTCTATTCTGTTCTCACCCAGTAGGGTATGTGGACCATCCTAGAGCTCAGATAATCTGGCACTCCTACCAAGCTCAGCTTCTGGAAGGAAACAAACCAGAAGAGAAAATAAATCTGGGACAGAAAAGAAGCATTGAATGATGATGCTGTTACTGGAACTGACTTGTAACCAGCTGGTTAATCTTTTCATTTACAGATAAAGGAACTGAGGCCTAGAGAAGGCGAGGATGTGGCCAAGGTTAAAAACCTTTTAAATGGCAGAGTCTGAAATGGCCATCAGAACCCATGGCCAATCCTTTTCCAAGACTCTGCTCTGATCTGACATGGTTTAGCTCTGAGCAAGCTCTTGTTTTCTAGGCGTATTTTTTTCAACATGCTGCACAAAAGAACAAGTTCTAGACTTACGATAGACACAGACTGAATAATCATGTTCTATTTGCTCTAGAAGCAGACCCGCATCTGTAGGGGTAGAGGGAGAGGGAGATGCACACAGAAACACTTATATGGAAGCTTCTGGAACTTTGTGAGCTGGGCTTGTGTTCATACGATCTAGAAATGAAATCCTCCTCTAAGAGGAAGTCACAGGTAAAGTCACCCACCCATTGCAGGAATCAGAATAATTCTGGAAGTCACACTTCACCTGGGAGGGGCACAGGGCTCTTCCCGAAAACCAAGAAGCCAAATGTGGAACAACCAAATGGTTGGAGAAAGGGCAGCCATTCTCTGAGATGATTTTGATTTCCTTAAACATGAGGGGATTGTGCCAAGAGATCTCCCAAGTACAGGTCCACTCTTTGCATTCATGTGCTCAAGACAGTTCCTCATCTCCCTTCCTTGAAAGCCATGGGACTCCTGTATATTTCTGCCAAAGGACTGAAGCAGCTGCTGACAACTCAGCGTTCCCACCTCTGCCCTTGACAGCCCCGCAGGTGTGTGAAGGCACAGAAGCTCTTCACACTGCAACCAGGTAGACTGAGTGTCAGCCAACTCCTGTGGGTAGATGATGCTCTCACATGGCCAGACACGGTCATGTGTCTCCCACGGCCACGGCGCAGGGGTTGCTGTGGGCAGGGACGCCAGGAAAACATACTGTGGAGGCTAACAGACCTACGTTCACTGGCTGAATGACTTTGGACAAGCTACTCCTCTTCTTTGGTTGGTAAAACTGAAGTAAATAATGTCTACCTCTCACCGAGAATGATAGGAAACAACATGTGAAGCTAGATCAGTGCCTGGCACATGGTAGATGTTGGACAAATGTTAGTCCCCTTCCTTCTTTTCAGTATCAGCCTGCTAATCGAGAGCTTTTCTAATAAGAAGCTTGAGCCATTGAGGAGTGACCTCCAATTTTCTCTCCTAAGTAGACTAAATGTTATAGACTCGATGTTTGTGCCCGCTCCCAAATTTATATGTTGAAACACTAACCCCCCATATGACGGCATTAGGAGGTGGGGCTTCTGGGAGGTGGTTAGGTTTCGATGAGGTCATGAGGGTCAGGCCCCCATCATGGTATTAGTGTCCTTGTAAGAAGAAGAAGAGATACCAGAGCGTGTTCTCTCTCTCTCTCTTTCTTTCTCTCTCTGTCTCTCTGTCTCTTATCTATCTATCTATCTATCTATCTATCTATCTATCTATCTATCTATCTATCTCTCTCTCACTCCTTTCTATCTTTCTCTTGCTCTCCACACATACACACACAAAGAGGTCAGGTAAGCACACAGCAATATGGCAGCCTTCTGCCAAGAAGAAAGAGGGCCTTCACCAAGAACTAAATCTGCCGGCACCTTGACCTTGGACTTCCCAGCCTTCAAGGCTTGTCTGAGGAATCAGAGGCAGGAGCCAGATTCAGAGACAAGAGCAGGGGTATTTTTCTACTTCTTGGAATACGCAGCTTTGTGCTCTGGTGTTCTGGCTCTGCCCCCTTCATCTGGTCACAATACCATGTGGTATTACAACTTTTGAATGTTAAGAAACCTTATATTTCCTCAAGTATCAGTACTTAATGTTTCGTTCCACACATAAAACTCTGTGAGTGGAGGGTTCTGGCCCCCTTGTCAGAGGTAATTTCTCAAGGCTCTGCATGGGATTTAACGGGAGCCATATGGTTAAGTCCATCAACCTCCCAGAAAGCATCCCCCTGAAGGGCCCTCGTAAATGTTCTCGGGGCTGTGAAAGATCCAGCAACTTTCTAACAATAAAGCAATGTTCATAGCCGTGATATTCAGAAAAACACAAAGCAGGAAATAATGGCTTCTGGTCTGAATTACTCAAAGGGGGCTTCACGCCATCCTAGGCCAGTGACAACCTGGGACCCGCTGCCCTGCTGCGTCTGCAGGAAGAAGGCTGGCCTAGCATTAGCTCGTGGTGGGCAGGGACAGCTGTCTTGTGGTAGACACTCTTAATCATGCTCAGTTGGTTTGTGGAGTTTAAGAAAACTCTTAAGAATGGATTTACACCTATGCATTTACAGAGCAGACACTTCTTAAACTGTAAACTGCTTGTTATTGAAGTCTTCTTGAAGCCATGCCTTTCTGTGATGGCATCATTTACTGCCTCCATTTTTTTTTTGTCTTCTTTTTTTTCAGAACAACAATGACACAAAAAACCCCGAATCAATGAACAGTCCCGTCTTGAGGGAATCAGTTAACATTCCCATCTCAATGAACGCCTCGAGAAGCAACACTAACTCATACAACAAAGCCATATGACTCTCCCTGATAGGAGAGGTGGCATTGCTTTTGACACCAACAAGTTCTAAGATGTAATAAGCGTCTTTACTATTATTATCATCATCATCATTATTATTATCATCATTATCATCATTATTATTATTATTATTATTATTTTCCTTGATCATGTTCATGGAGCTACACCTGATATTCTGCATGACAAAGAGAAAAAGAGAGAGAAAAACTGTAGAAAGAGTGAGAGAAGGTACAATTTATGATGAGTATTGGCTCCTTTATAGTTTTACATAAAGCAAAATTTTGCTTCTATAATATTTTATATAAACTTCTGGCTAATTATTAGGTCTGTTTTGCCTAGCTTTAGCCCCATGCAAAAAGGGTTTATGACCAAATAGCTGATATAACTACACATGACACGGACATGTATGTGCTAGGACTCCGTGGTATAAAATCACGGAGTACTTACATACACAAATGGCTTCACATAGGCAGTCTGTTGAACATATTTTCAAATTTCCAGGTATATTAACTAGAATATTCCACAGTGGGACAGATATATTTTCTCCAAATATCAGTCTTAGTAGGAACATTTGTATATTCTGGTGTTAGACCTATCACACTCCCATTGTAAACCATCACTGTCAAATAATTTTCACCAATCATTTAATAACTGGTTTATATATTCCCCCAATTCCATACAGAGAATTAAATTTGTAGAACATTTAGAATACAAGAAGAATAGGGGAAGAAAACTTGTGGAATATTTTGGCAGTACCTCTCATAACCTGTCAGAACTCTGTACTGATATCTATCCTTGTAGAACTCTACACTCCATAGTATCTTCATTGCTCTCCTGAAGAATTACTGAGCACGAATTATTCACTATCATTTACTCCATAAAGAGAAATAGACTTCTTTAGGAAAGCTGGGATCTATTAGGATTATAGCCACCTACTCAACTGACTATTGGCTCCTACAAAAATATCCCATGTGAGAAGAGACAGAGGCGGAAAAGGAGAGAATGAGAGGCTACCTGCTCATCCACCATCTTTCCCAGACTTCCATGGCTTGATCCTGAATAATGAGCCTGTTACATGATAGCTAATAAAAATGACGAGTAGAGATCTTGGAATCTGCCATATATTTGGTCCAAGGCTGAATCAATTTCATCTATACTTAACACATGCTTGTTTTCTGTCTCACTCGTCTCCCTCACAGCCCATGCCTCACTCTTTTTTCTTTTTACTCCATCTGGAAAACTTATCACCTAAAACGCTACCATCAATCAACCAAAGACACTCTCCCCGACAGAGTGTCTGCCAGTTTGACTAAGCACAAGTAGTCACTGGTTTGGGGATGCCTCCCACACTCTCTCGTGCTGTGTGTTTTTCTAGCCTGCCTAACCACACAAGTGCAATTTGGAATATTTATATTTACCAACAGTTTCTATTGGGATAATAGCACTACCTTGACAGAACTGGGCATAGGGCATGGCAGAGGCTGAAGGGGGATGGAATGGAAATCGCCCGTCTTGCTTTTCTATCGACTGTTAACCTTATCTCATTGGATTTTTGCATTTCTACCCATTTTGGCTTACTTTGGGCTCAGTGCCTGCTCAGAAAGTATGAAAATCACATGCTCACAAGAATGCATAGACTTTGTCCCCAAAATCTTCCCTGAGAATGGGCGCTGCTCCCATTTCCCAGTTTTTCATGTCAGTATCACTCCCAATACTACATTCAAGCCTCTAAGCTTAAATACAGAATGAAAGTTGGGGGCAGAAAAGAGAGCAAGAGTGGGGTTGGCAGCAGAAGCCAAACACTAGTAGAAGGGAAGGAAAGAGGGGAAGCAGGAGACAGGCAGCCCCCTGTTACTCCCACCAAGTTCCAGTTGTGAACACACCCACTGGCCGCAGCAAAAGCGCGCTGTGCGTGGGCACAGGTGGGTCCCAGCCCCTCTGGCTGGATGCAGCTTAAGTGCACAGCCTGAATGAAGACTTTCATTGCTGTTTGCTGTTTTTGTTGGCCAGTTGCCATGGCAAACATTTGCAGGTGGCTTGGCCAGATTTTGACACTTAAATATTTGAGGTTGTGATAAAAATCAGAATATTACTACAATATGGTTCTGTGCAGCCTCAAAAAAAAAAAAAAAGAAAGAAAGAAAGAAAAAAAAAACTATCTGCAATTTCAAATGCTCATTTAAAGACACAGTCTCCAGAGAGAACTCATGTTTTAAAATAAGTACTCATTTCCTCTTTGCTGAGAGAAATAAAAGAGTCAACCATCCCCAAATGTTACCACCTAGAGTTTCATTCTGAATCCACCGGCGAGATGGGTTGGGTTGTTCCTTGCTGAGCCCCCCATGATCATCCGGGCAAGGTTTTGGATGGGTCACATGGAGAAAATGGAAATGACAGGATGTGTGGGTTGAAATCAACATGGTTAGCAAGACAGGGAAGGTTCTGAAGAAAAGAAACAGCCTCCCTCAAGTCTGGCAATGAGACAGAGTCCTGAAAGTGACAATTATCTCCTAGAACACACCAGGAGGGACATACGCCACCCCGGGATTGGAAATAAATGGGAAAATGGGATGGGTCAGGAGGTCACACGTACCAGAGAAACACCCCCACCCATCCAGGCATAGTGACACAGCTTAGAAATGTCACCTAACTGTACAGCCCTGGGCCAGCTGGATAAATTATCGACAGAGCCAACACCCATCTTAGAATTAATACTAGGCCTTAAAAGATTATTTCACAAAAAAACAGCATTATATTAACAATAGCCGAATACTAAGGGCCTCCAAGAGGGTATTTGGGGGTTTGTGGGGGGAGAGGCGGGAGAACTCCAGGGGAGAAGGAATGCTGTAAAACTGCCTGTAAACTCTAGCACATTTTATGTTTGTGTTTTTCTTTTCCCTTGAAAGAAAAATAAAATAATTATAATTAGCTGGCCTAACTGTGAATTGTCTGCCCAAAGCCAAGCCACTAGAGTAAAGGAGTCCCTTGAAATTTAGATGCTGACTTTAAGAAACCCACCCCACCCTCTTAGTATATTATAGGTCTTGCTTTAGATGGTGGCAACATTTGCTCCCACAGTCATTTGAGAAGAAATCTTTAACAGAGACACTTGCTAATTTAGTGTTGGCTTCTTCAAACAAAGCCAAGCATTCAAATGGCCAGATTAATTTTCTGTTTCTTGAATGGGAACCCACATATACCCATGGCAAACTCACAAAATAGCCATTGCGTCTTCACGTGTCACAACCCATCCTGGTAAGTTGAGAAACGTGAGAGACAAGGTACTCCCTCCAGAGCAGTTGAAGGAGGAAAAGCCAGTCCTATCCCCAGTGCTCACTCGGTCTGTGATTCTTACAGACGTTAAAAATAAGGGGGCAAAGACGCACGGACAAACTGTGGGACAGCTTCCAATTTTTCTGTAAATCACTATATCCAATATTCAACTGAATATGCAAACTCAATTTGGATGCATTTACCAAACCCAGCGGGCTCCCTTTCCTGTTTTACACAGAGAACTCTGGGAATATACAGCCACCAGTTTTCATCATCCAACAGCATAAATTTAT
Source organism: Rhinolophus hipposideros (assembly GCF_964194185.1). Classification (NCBI taxonomy): domain Eukaryota; kingdom Metazoa; phylum Chordata; class Mammalia; order Chiroptera; family Rhinolophidae; genus Rhinolophus; species Rhinolophus hipposideros. The sequence goes on from NC_138064.1 coordinate 13,228,632, forward strand.
CATAGCTCTTTGGCTTGTTATTATGGTTTCTTCCTAAGAACCTGAGTGCTCTTAAATCTTTTATTTCTTCTTCACTCTCCCCTTGTGAGGGTGGAAACAAGAGACACCATCCTCATTCTGGAGATAGGGAAGTAGGGCCAGAGATTCTGCATTTCTGAGAAGCTCCTGGGTAATGCCCACGCTGCCGGTGCTCAGACCACACTCTGAGTAGCGAGGGGAGAGAGCTATCACATGAGACTCAGAAGTGAGAGCTCTTTCAATCCCATAATACAGAGTGACTGGACCATTCTACCAATTTCTCTCAATGCCTGAGTATTATTATTTTTTTTTTTGTATATGAGAGGGAGACGGCCTGCTTTCTCTGTTTTGTCTACACAGGAATGAGTATGGACCAATGCAGAGAGAAGGAAGAGCTAGAAAGTATGAGGGATATAAATGATGAACGTCTAAGTATTACCTTGTTTTGTACACCTGAAACTAATAAATAAATTAATTAATAAAAAAATAAAATAAAATAAAATAAAACATACACAGAAAAAAAAAAAAAAAAAGAAGCAAGAGAAACAAGGAAAAATGATCAGAGAGAAGGAGGACTGTGGAAATATACAGAAGACACAGGTGATGGGCCTAGCAGATCCTAGGAAGGGAGGGACACACTCTGTTGGTGAGGAGGCTGGGCTGGTGAAACTTCCTTCCACCATCCTCAAGTATTTGTCCTGAGAACAATGCTGTGGTCTCCATAACATCCATGAAGTTGCCTGCAGTCATCTTAAAATTCACAAATGTTTGAAGAAACAATGACACAGAAGGACTTGTGTTCCCCCGCCAAAGTCAGGGTCAAGCAACTTCCACCAAATAGAGAGCCCCTCTCCCTTCTCCCATCAAAAACATCACTTTGAGCTCTAGGCAGCATCACACCAGCTAGGGAAACCAACTCCTGTCTAATCCAATCTGAGCTCTAGAAACAAGGAGAAGATCCAGAACATTCCCTAAGCTTCAGCCAGGACCCAGAGACAGCTGAGGAGGTCTCCTTACCCGATCTGGCGGTTGGTAGAAGGTGCCTGTGTGATGACAGAGCTGGACTGGGGTGACGGCATGGCTTGCTGAATCACAACGCTGGTGTCATGGTTGGACATCCGGGTGCTGCCAAGCTGGTGAGCTCCGGGCCCCGCCATGGCCCCACCAACTGTGTTATGCATCGAGATATTCTGCCCAGAGAAGACAGAGGGGAAAGGTCAGAAGAAATTAATGTTTTATTCTATTCTCAAGCTCTCAAGGCCAAAATTGGGAATCTGGTCATGTCAACTAAATAGAGAGTTATGGCCTCTGGAAAGCCATGGGTCCATTCATCTTATTATAACGTACAGCTATGAGAAGATGAAAAATAACTATTCACCCTAAGAGTAAAGCACATAAGGAAATACCTTAAAGTTCACTAATCATTCTGCCACCATCCTGATGTGAGCTTTACATCAGGGACATTTAGCGCATCTCTTCTCTGACTTGGTATGATATATACTGCATTTGAAAATGATTTCTGTGGTAAGTGCATAATATCGTGATTTAGTGAAGAGTCACTTGGCATTCTGCTTTGAATGACAAGCACACTGGGCTATTTTTCCTTTTTCAGTCCTATAAGAGTGGCCAACCACTATTTTTTCCCCTGGAAATTACTACTTGTCCAAATCATAATCTGGGTACTCATGACCCAAGTCCAATAACCTGGGGAATGGGGATGACTGGACTAGACGACAGGGTATCTGGGATCCAATGACATAAGAGCAAGCGTTGCAACTTTATGCTATATTCCCACAAAATCAATCCATAACAATTTCATGGAATCATGGAATACAGAATAATGTTTGTCTGCTTGCTTGCTCAGTGTCTATTCATCTAGAATAGATATAGAATCACAGTTCTATCCAATGGTGCTTGGAGCATAGTAGGCATTCAGTAAACATGTATTGTATGAATAGACGAGTGACAGGAACAAATGAGACAGTTAAGTCCCTTAAGGGACCTAATATCATGCCTTTATTTCTGATGGCTTGAATGAAGGCCTCTTTGTGTAAAATTCAGAAGTAAGGAAAAATACTCAAGATAAAGCTGGCTTAACAAACAACTCTTCCTACCAATGAAAGTTACTGGGACAGGAGAGAATTCACCCTGAGGCTACAGGCGCTGATCAACATGGTGGCACTGAAACATGAAAAATTCAAAACCGAGAAAAGAGAGAAAGCCCAGGGCAAAGCAAATCAAGTAAGTGGGCCGCTGTAAGCCACTAGGTACAGCGCTTCAGCCTAAGAGTGTAGGGAAACTCGAGAGGTCAGTTGGACAACAGGTTGAAGATGAAGGAAAGAAATGAAGTGTCACTAGCAATTTACTAGAGGAAAAAATATATATATCTGTCTGCGCTTTGGGGTTAGCAAAGAACAAAATAAATCTTACCCAGGAGAACTAGAAGTGGTTCTTTGAAGATCTTCTGCAAAGAACAGGATTTCCTGCACTACGTGTTAAATGATGGTGATAACATATATGGTATTTGGGGTGGTTGTGTCCATCACATTGCACCTTCCCCAGGTTTCTGATTTCTAACTCCTGACCACACAGTTTGTCAGGAGTCCAGATGGAAACTGGGCCCCTGGCTTAGACGTGAGCCAACTGTGTTGTCGTGGGTTCCCAAAGGCACAGACAGGCTTATACATACACACACGGCCCAAAAGCTCCTCTTATACACTGGAAGGTTTTCCTGATGTGGGAAAATAATGTGGTTGGTTAAAGTAAGATGAAAGGAAGTGTTGATTTGTATTGGAGTGTCAGTGCGGGGATATGCTTGAATTCTTTTTTATAGGATCTAGAGGCCTAGAGAATTGAACTAAATACAACAGAAGCAACAATAATTGTTATTTCTTTTGAAAGTGAAATTTAACAAATTTATTTCCCCAGGTCTTAATGAGATCTTGGTAAAGTAAACAATTCCAAGTGTTATTTTTTCCATTGTTTGAATCTTCAAAGACACTCAAAATTTTTCATCTTGCTCACAGTCACCTACTTGGTCAATAATAGTCCCTGACTGTCTTTTCAAAATTATTTATGTTGTGCTATGCTGCCAAAGGTTATCAATCAAGTAACACAATTTAATTTTAAAAATAATAACCTTTAAATTCACAAATAAGAATATAAGATCTATGAACCTTCCTTGAGTTACCCTTGACACTTGTTTTCTATCACCCCCATGTGCAGTCCCCAAATACTACAAATTCAAATTAAGCATCCTATGTCTCTTTCTGGCTTTCCATCTCTCCTTCCACCAACCTACACTCAACCACCACCATCTCCTTTCCCGGACTCGACAGTGGTCTCCTAATTGGTCTCCTGTCACTCACTCTGGCTTCCCTTCTTCTTCTATACTATAGCCACAGTGATCATGTCTACACAACTTCCCTTATGTCCCCTCCCCCACTTCTAGGATGGCTTCCCATGGTTCAGAAGACTCTGGTAGCACTCCTCAGATGATCGCCAAGGTCTATATGGGGCCCCTCTCACGTTCCCAGCTCATCTCACATCTCACACCATCATCACTCTTGTTCTCTGTGATTATTCCACCTTGCTGGAATTTCCCTGCCCTCAAACTGACCATGCTCCATTTCAGCACAGGACCTTAGAATGTGCTCTTTTTTGTTACCTGTGCTCTTCCCCTGACTACATCTTCACATCTCAGATCAAGCATCTCATGAGGAAGCCTTCACTGACCTCTCCAATGATGGGCACCATCTCCCTCTCCTTTGCAGTACTTTCCACAAATTTACAATGTTTTCAATTATTTGATTAATATCTGTTCCTTCCGCTAGGATATAAGCACAATGAGAGAAGGGACCAAATCTGACCCTGCTCCCCATTGGGTCTCCATGGTCTAGGTCAGTGGCTGGCATAGAGTAGGTGCTCAGTAAATACTGAGTGAATAAATAAAACACAAAATAGCCTCCTAGAACATTCAGTACGATGAAATCTTATCTTTTATTCCCTGGGCAATTTTTCAGCGTGCTAACTTCTTGTCTACTTACCTTGAAATCTCAAATTATGTTCACAATAATAAGAGTTTTAGATATTAAGGAACTTGTTTGGTTAGGAACTGGAGAAATAGAAAGGATCAGGATTAAGAAGAAAACCATAAACACGCCATGTAGATTGGAAAGTAAAGCTTTTGAGAAAATACTAAACGAGCCCTTGGAAAAAGATACCAAGAGGTGAGCTTCAAGTCTTTGACTACTTTGCTCAAATGATGGCAACAACCATTATCTCCACCATGAAAAACCAACAAAACTGACTTGTGCTGCAGCACAAATAAATTGGTTTCATTTCTTCAGAGTAAATCATGTTAATGAGAGAAAGAAGTATGTCTCTCTCCACCAAAAAAGTTTATGAATCTTCTCTGAGAACCATTACAAAGAATTAAAAAAAAACTATCTAGGAAACCACTTCACACTCTCCCCACCAACATTTTAAAGATATCTTTTTGTCTCTGTGATCTCCACCACAGATAGAGAAGGCTTCTGAAAGTTATATTATAATTCTTCAATCATCTCCTTTCTCCCCTACACATGAAATCTGCAAATTCTCCAGCTTCCTTCCCCCACACCCAGAGAGTAATTTCAAAACATTGTGAAAAAATAAACAATTAAGCAAGCATTATTATTTCATGTTAAGAGGAGATATTTTTCTCTTTAAGCATTACATAGTAACTCAAACATGAAATTATTTTCCGAGTTCACATTTTCCCAATTACGGGTTCAAAACCTATCTTCATTGATAAAAGAATGGCAATGTACCTCCCGGTAAATTAAATATCCAATTTCAAAAACACAAGAATGACTCTATCTTGCTGTTATTTCTTCTAGATAGGTGCATAGATTTGGAGCTGGTGAAACAATGTCATAAAACCAGTGGATGGATGTCAATATGCCAGGAAGGATTGGGCGTGTTCCTCGAGGTTCAGCCTTTGGCCTTTTCTTGTTCAACACTTTTATCAACAGCTTGGATGAAGATGTAAAAATCGTGCTTGTCAACTCTGTGGTTGACACATGTTGGGAGGCATGGCTAATGTTCTGGATAGTAGGCTCAGGTTTTACTTGAGCCAACTATGTGATCTGGCCTCCAAAAACGCTGACATAAATCTAGGTTATTGTAAGAGAAGTGCAATGTCCAGATCAAGGGAAGTAATTATTCCACTGTAGAGCACGTTGAACTGACCACATTTGGCCACCACATTTTAAGGGGGAAATTGACAAATAGGAGGAAATGAAAGCAATGAAGGCATCCAAAATGCATCACAGGAAGAAAGGTAGAAGAATCGGGAAATATTCAGTCTTGCCTTCAAATATTTTCGGGATTATACATAGTCTCTGTTGCTCCAACAGTCATAATTTCAAAAACTGGGATCATAATGATAATGTAGCCAATACTAGCTACAATGTGAGGACCTATTTTGAAGCAGCCACTAGTGTACAGGCGTTATAAACTGCACCTCTAATCCTCACAATGCCCCTAAAAATGTAGGCATTATTATCTTCATTTAAAGATGAGAACGAGTAAAACTCCACACTATCCCTAATGCCATGCCATTCACCTTTGGCCTCCCTCCCTCCTTCTGGACTGATACTTTAAAAAAACGAATTTAGCCTTTTAAATGTACGAACATATAGAGATACCCAAACACAAAACAAGCCGCCTTGTACAGTACTGGGCTTCAGAGTTAAGCCAGTACAGACTACTGGTCATCATAAAGAATGTCACCAAGAGGATTCTTGCAACGGGAGGAAGATGGCACTAGATGACCTCAGAGGTCTCTTCTATTGCTAAGATTCTCTCATTTATGATACATAGTTCATACTTTGGCTCAGATGCTTCCAAATGATTAGTAAACATATGATAATGTTGAAAATATATTGGCTTAGGCGTTAGGATGTCTCTCCGAGTCCAGTCTCTTTACCCCTCTTTGTAGCCATGTAACCTGGATAAATCATTCAATTCTCCTGGCTCCATAACCTCATTGAAATAATAAAAGCAGGGGGTTGGACCACATGGTCTCCCTGATCTTTTCCAGCTCTGATACTCCATAAGTCTCCTTCTGTGTTACATTTTATGAGACACGAAACATCCAAACAGACTTTTTAAACTGATTCATGGGTCTAGAAACATTGATTTTTCTCCATAACCATAAGCTTTTGCAGAAATTAGCCTTCTGAAAATTACAGCTTCCTACCAGACCCATGGGATCAGTATTCAAGAAACTGATCTAACAGAAAGTAAAATTTCTCAGACATCAAAGATGAAAGCTCCACAGACAAATTATCTTCACCTAAAATTTTCCCTCTTCAGTTCAAATTTCTCCACACGCCCTTTGATTTTTTTCCTCCCTTCATGTCCTGCAATATACCTTGCTCTCCATTCACTGTTGTTCTGAGACATAAAGGGTGTGAATGGGATGAGAACCAGGGAAATAATGAGTCTTGATTGCATACTCAGTGAGCTTCAGGTAGAGTGGTAATTGTCTTTCTGCATGCATGGACTTGGAATACAATACGCAAAAAAACAACCTGATGTGTATGAATATACATCGGTGTTCTTACAAATAACTATAATTTCAGGGTGTGGTAATGAAGGATGAAGGCAAATGAACAACAAATGGCAGTGAAGGTTGGAGCATACAGGCAAAATAATGTTGATTCCCATAAGGTCCCAAAATGTTATCTTCAAATCTATATTCTGTCCAACTGCCAAGGTGTGGAGACTTTATGGGTTTCTCTATAAAGAGCCAGGGTCATCTCAACACGTGTTTACAAGTTGAGTTGTGCAATCTTGAAATTGTCTGCATCTTAATGATGCCCGGGCAGTTACGAAGACTTTCAGAACTTCTCAGATGTAAACATCCATGAACTGCATCCCAAAGATGTCTGAGACATTCACAGAATAACAAAGGTTCTTCCATTCTGGGAGATACTAGGCTCTCTGGAGCTGTAGAATGGATTCTAGAGGGTCTTGACTCCTTTCTGATGCTCTCAGAGCTGGAGTACCAGTATGGGTATTCTGAATCCTACTAACAGGGTGGGCTGTTCCGTGACAGAGGGGAGAGTGAGGTATTAGAGAAGACGCAGCAGATGGGAGGTGAGGAGACCAGGGGTCATGCTGGCTGCCTCTCTCTCCATAGCATTCTCCTTAGCATATTTACACAGTGCAAGATGGCCAACATAAGGTAAGAAACCATCTCAGGCAACCTCTGCAGGAGGGGAAGGGAAAGGAGAGGGCAGGGCACTGTCAAAACTGAAGCCTTAACATGCACATTTAAATTCTGCTTTTTTAGAGTTCGCTCCTTATCCCCAGAGAATTCTAAGAGGACCCATGGTACAGAAAGATAACAGGAGCACTGGAATCAGGAACAAGGTTATGTCAGCTCCCTGTCACCTGGGGCATGTTATTCAGGTTCTCTGAGCTATAACTTCCTCATCTTTAAAATGGAAACGAATCATCTAACAGACAGGATTCTAGAGAGTATCACATGTGATAATACATGTTCAGCATAGTACCTGACAGCAAACGTGTACTTGTTTCCTTTCAGTAAAGCTTATAATGTGAAGCTCAGAGAGGAATGGTTCATTCTGGGTAGCTACTCCCTATGACTGATCTAAATAGAAATATTATTAATAATAACTAATACTTCTACAGCGATACTATTTATGTCGGAAAACTTAATCTTTATCATCAGTCTAGGGTATGATTATTAGCCCCATTTTACAGATGTGGAAACTACGGCACAGAGAGGTTAAGTGACTTGCTCAAAGTCACACAACCAATAAGTGGAGGAGTTCAGGTCGAGGCAGCTTGGCTTCAGAGTCCAGGTTCTTACCTACTAAGACCTACTCCCTCTTCAATCTCCCTGTAAAAATATTTTCTAGTGGAAAGTGACATGGTAAAAAAACATCTGTACCTGATATCCTTTCCATGGGCTTTAAACGAAGTTATTAATTGATGCTGGCATGCAATGCTGAGAATTACAGTATATCTGTCATACCACTAATTTGGATCAATGTCATCACCACCATCTTCTCCTCTAAAAAAGCCATGACTTCATTTCAAAGTGATTGATTAGCGGCCCTTGTCTTATGATCACGCTGTCTACATGGGCATTTCTAGACTGGTGTGCACTGCACAGGGCAGATTAAGATTAGGGAGAGAAAGCTGTAGTTCAGAGTGTTGAACAATACTTTTATCGAATTACTAAAACAAGCAAACAAACAACCCTCACTTGCTCACTCTTCGGTGTTAGTTCATCTTCCTCAAGAGTTCCAAGAGCTCAGGGAAAGCCTGAGAAAGACACCATTTCTCTGATGGATCAAGTTCAACTTCCAAGGAAAATTGCCTTGCCATGGGTAGTAAAAGCAGCTCGCACACTGCTGTGACCCTGACTGGCCTGAGTCCACTCACCCCTTTCCAGGAAGTAGGATCCGTCTGACTGGCCTACACTCTCCTCCAGTCCCAGATCGCTGCCTTCCTTTCTAATACTGGGTTTGAGGCAAGGGAGCCCAGAACCATCCCTGTAAGCATTTTATAGCTATTCATTTAATACTGTAGTAAAATGCTCAAGACAATAAATGTCTTCTTAGGTGCCACCCTTGACTGTGAGAAACCACTTTCAGGTGTCTCTCAAAGCGTCTGCTCCTTCCTGTTTGGATTCTCAGTGCCTTGGACTGTCCGTGTGTCTGCTCTCATCTACCACTTTATTGTCTCAGTTGCTTCTGCTAAATATAATCGTATGAGTTAAAAGGAAGAAAATGGCGCCACTTCATTCAGGTTATGAGAATTACAGTTGGGCACATTTCTGTGGTTGATGTTTCCACAGATATCCTGGTAGCTAGACACTAGACGAACGCCACTGAAAACTGATATTGTACTCACTGCTCACTGGTGAGGTTCCTCATTTCTGAAGAATTTTTTTCCAGAAAGATTTGCATCCATCATGGTACCAGCCTACTTAAACACTTGTGCTGGCATTCCACTGCCATACACATAGGCCTGCGCGTTGACTTCAGCTTCTTACAATCTAATCCCCATTAATCTTTCCCACATCACCTCCTGGAGCCCAGCCTCTCTAACACCCCCTCACTGCTCTCATACACAGACCTCAGTGCTCCTAGACTACTCCATACTACCTCACGTCTCTTTTTCGCCTTTGCACATAATATTTCTTCTTTGCAGTCAATCCGTGTATCAAGATCCAGCTCTAATGTCCCCTCTTCTGTGGAGCCTTCCCCTACTCCTGCTTGGCCTGTGGATTGTTCCCTGCTGTGTTCCCACAGCGCGTTGTCCACACCTCCATGAGAGAGCAAGACTTGTTTCCGTGTGTGATTCCTCCAGTGACCTGGGAGCAGTGACTATGCCACGTTCGAGAACAGCCAATGCCTGCTCCATGATGTGTACTTTGCAGATACACAATCGATTCAAATATTCTATGCACACATAAATAATGTGTGACCTTGAACAAGTTTAGAGCTTCTCTTTGCTTCGGTTTTCTCTTTTGTAAAATAGGAACAACCCTACCATGTAAGATTTTTATAAAGCTGATATTAAGAAACAGAAATACAGAGCTTAGTGCAATGTTGAGCACACTAAATGCCCAGTAATTGTTAGTTGCCGTTATTATAATTATCATTGCTATTATCACGATGACTACCAAGGCTCACACGGCCTTTCCACTGGGTAGAATTAATTAACCACTCCTTTGTCCTCCATCTTCTTTCACACATGCTTCCTTCAAATCTCCTGTCAACACATTGGTGTATGTACTTATTTTTAAGTTCTCCCCTTTTAGCTGTGAATACTTTGACTACAGGGACAGAGTCTGATTTCACATCATTGTCCGCAGGACCTAAGACAATGCTTGTCACATAGATGTTGGCCGAGTGACTACATAGTAAGTGTAACCAGTGCTGTGGAAAGAGAAAAAAGTTTCTAGGGATATGGGAGTTTAGGGAAAGGTGGGGAGGAAAAACAAATGAATCTGAAAACTGCCTTTACACACAACAGAAACAGGAAGAGACACATCACCTAGAGCTGATGAGACCACGTCTGAAGGGCAAAGGGCTAATCAACTGAACTGGTCTGTGTTTTCAGCCAAGCCCCAGCATTGAGCACGTGATTTTATTTAACTTCTTCAGTCTGTTGCTTTGGTCTTCATAATGATACCTATATCTGTCTTTTTTCTGCTGTCCACAAGCCCCACAGTTTTATCACCTCCTACCCTGATTACACAACAGCTTCCTACTGTTTTCTAGGCTTCCAATCATCTGGTCCCTTCCCGACCGCTCCGGACCCTACTGTCCAATGAATTGGTGTAAATCATCATTTTCCTATTGTCACTCCTCCCCTCGAAAACTGACCGGAGTTTCCCTTTCCTTAGTAAAGCCCGCTTTTACTCAGCCTTGCCTCGAGGCTCATATATCCCGTCCCATCTTTTTCCCTTGTCCCCTGTCCAAACCGTCCACTCCAGCCACACGTCTCTACTCACTACACAACACAGGAGTTCAAATTCTCACCTTCACACCTTTGCAGGTACATTCCGTAAGCCCGGAATTTCTTCTCTTCCTCTCTGTCTAGCTAAACCCTATCCTTTAGGCAATAAATTTGTTGATTGATGGATGGTGTTCTTTTCAAGTGCAAAATGAGGATAGTATACCCCACTTCCTCTGACCTATGAAGTTAAGACACAGTAAAAAGAACTTTAAGAACATACTGTAGCATTTTCCTACAGCCCTGCTGTCTCTCCTCTGACTTCAGTTCATCTTCCCTATGTCCCCTCCCTAACTAAAGACATTCCCCCCACCCATTATTTTCTACCTCAGCACCTCAATCCTTTCCTTTAGAGCACATGTCACCATGGGTAATTGTATCATTTTATTTCCAGTTCATCATGTTATAAATTCCAGAAAGGGAATTTAATGCCTCTCTTATTTACTATCACTATTGCCTAGCTCAGAGCCTGGCACAGAACTAAATGACCATTGATGGAATGAATAAATGAATTATGATTTCTGAGGTGATGGTATGCGGATAAAGAGCAATCAATTTATGATTTCCTCTTGTCTAAGTTGGGCACACAGCCGTGTTAAGCCTGACATACAAAGAGATAACATTTGCTGATCTGAGTCCTCATAAGTCCTATCAACACAGAGAGGCCAAGTCACAGCTCAATTGTCTCCTCAATTTGCCATGTGTTTGGTGAACTCAGACCTGAGCTACTGGTTTAAGTGAGGCGAGATGGGCCTTCCTGAGCAACTGGCAAACAAGACAGGAAAAGCTAAAGCAAAATGAGTAGAAACAAGCAAGAAGGAACTTGGACCCTGAGGCCGGGATGGGGAAGGGAAATGGTTGGCACCAGTGGCATTACCAGGATTACACATCTGTGTTGCCCAGGGAAAAAAGGGTGCTGAGCACACAATGAAATGCTGGGAAGTCACACTGAGAAGCTGGGAGAGCCAGTGCAAGAGGCAAATGGCCCATTCTAGAATTACTAAACAAATTTCTCTTCCTTCCTCACCCAAAAATGTAAAATTACTTAAAATAAGAGTGCACGTAAAACTACCACAGGGATGCAGAGGGTCTATTTCTTCAGCATTTCAAAGAGAATCAAATACGTACTTAATGACCAGAAATATAAACATAGCACTCTCTTAAAAGCTGCTAATGATATACTACAGCTCCGAGAAGAATCTTTCCATTGCCTTGCCTTTCCCAAGCCTCCCTTCCTCAGCTCTTCTCTCCCGGCCCAAAGAACTAGAGGGTAGGGCTGGCCCACAAAGATTAATTTGCTTGAAAACTCCCCTGCCTGGAGCACTGGTTAGGCATCTGCATTCCTGAATATTTGGCAACATTATGCTCTTAACATCAAATAGAAATGTGATCTTCAGTGGGAAGGAAAATGTGCTACAAGATCGACTTCCTTCTCCGAAACAATGGGGAAGGAACGTGCTTGTACCTCGTTGCCCTTCTGGAGGAACCCGTCGGGTGGCTCACTGTAAATGGCCTTGCTTTGTAAATTGTTTAGTACTTCATAAGCATAAGTTACTGTTATGCTGTCCTAATGATCGATAGTAATTAAGCAGCATATTTCTATCCTGGGAAGTGACTCTTTTACGGGAGGACAAGTATCCTTGAACCACATTGCTTCCAAGCAAACTGAATCATGGCTACCAGTGTTTGTTAAGTCTTAGCGCAAAAACCAAATTATGTAATGCAACCGAGGAAATTAATGAGAGATTTCGTCTGTCTTATTTGATGAAATTCTAATATAAAGACATACCTGTTTTCACTTGACCATAGCAAATGAAACAGCATGTTTTGTGTAGTACAGGGGCATGACCACAGCTAGACATGACAGTCCCCTAAGAAACTTCCAGAAATCCTGTCTGAATATTAAGAGCAAATTTTTAAGAAGTTTCCTAGCAGTAACTTGGGTTTTCTGGATCCTTAGAGGGGTCCAGAAAGTGAAATGGGTGTCAATGAAGTGGTTTCCGTGTTTACAATACCTACGAGGTACATCTCCAAACTGCGTGACATCACCTATTACTATTGTTACCTCATTTCCTGCTACTCCTTACCTTACTCTGCTCCAGACTCATGTTGACCTCCTTGATGTTCTGCTAACGCATGGGAGCCTTGGCAGAAGCTGCTCCTACAAGCTGGAAGGCTTCTTCCCATTAGCCTCACAAATCCCGCTCCCCCCTTCCAAATGTTTGCTCACATGGTAGCTCCTAACAAGTCCTGTGCCTGAGGCCTCTCTGCTTGAAATGACAACTTTGCCTCCCCGCTTCCACACTTCCCTTATTTAATTCATCCTTTCCTGTTCCTAACATCCACTCCTCCCTCACTTACTCCAATCCAAAAGACCATTTCGATCCCAAGTCTTAAAATAAGAATTTGAGAAAAAGACAAATATACAGGAAAATCCAAAGACTCTGTTTTCGTTTTTTTTTCCACAAGGTTTCTTTTTATGATTCTTCTTCCTTAGATGTCATATTTTTAAAATACTCCTTTAAAAGTTACGAATTCATTTCCCTGTACGATTACCTATCTTTTGAAGCTTTCACATTCTTTAATTTCTAAAATCTTATTTCACTGCATTGTACCCTCAGACACTGCTGTTTCGCAGTGCTGATTACATTCTAGTCCAACAGAAAGAAATTGATGCTTTAGCTAGTCAGGGCAGACTTACTGCAGATAAATGTATAATTTCAATTAAAGAGGTCGACTACTGTATCACTTGGGGTCCCAGTAGGAAGCAGACGGCACCATCAAACTGCATAATTTGAGGGGTGATGAATACAGGAATTATTTGCAAAGGTGTAGGCAGAATACAGGGAAGCTGCATGCCACAGTGCCATACCCTGGGGCCATTTCCAGCATGAAGCTGTTAGCATCTCTTGGCTTACAGGAGAGAGAGAAGAGTGAGGCTACCACGATTCAGGGGAGAAAGAGGTTGGCAGGACCAGGGGAGGAGAGGGAGCTGTGTGGCGAGGATTCTTGGCAGGGGCTGTGACCCTTGGTCAAAGGAGGCAAGTAATTGAAGGAGCTGGGCAAAGAGACCCTCAGGCTCCCTTTCCTCCCTCTCTGGAACCTGCTGTGATTGCCCCTGTGACCACTGGTCAAAATCCAGTGGGAAAATACAGGTGAAAAATGCTCCTGAACATGCCGTATACAGATCAGCCTTGCAGGTCAGAGAGGGTGGGAAAGGGGGAGAGCAGGCCTGGATGGACAATCAGAAAGAATGCAGTACAACTCCGACTTGATTCAACTTGCATTATTTTATTTTATAAGCAATAATTTGTAATATACTTGCTCACTAGGGAAAACTTACATGAAAGAAAAAAATAGGTGGGAAGGAACAAAATTACCATTATTTTAACATGTAGAAAAAGCTAGTATTTTACTATATCTTTCCAGATTTTCTCTATACACACACACACACACACACACACACACACACACACACACACACCATAGAATAGTATATAAAATACACATATTAATACACGTATTATCTATATAAAATGTGTGTGTGGAGGAAGAGAGAGAGAGAGAGAACCAGAGAGAGACAGAGAGAGATCCAAGGTACTCAAAAGATCAGAAACCCCAGTTTGGGACCCAGTGACACATTTTTAACTGCACCCTACCTACTATGACTAAAAACTAAAATGTTATCTGCATCTTTATTTCCTTTCCTCTCATTTAAACCATCTAAGGACAGGACTGTCACTAACTGAACTTACCCGTGTGCTTAATAAATCGTAACAAGACTGATGAAAACAATAGAAGGCAGAGCGAAGATGTGCCCATCCCACCGTGTGTCCATGTAACCCAGCTCCACCCCACAAATATGGGCCTGGACAAGCACGGCTCTTCTGACACCAGCTCCACACCCTGAAAACAACGGCTCACTTTCAGGCTGAAGCTTCCGAATTTGTCTATTTTCCCCCTGGTGAAACAATCGGGCTTGGAATAGGAACAGCTTTCTATGTGGGAGTCAAAGAAGGAAGAAAAGTTTGGCACCTGGTGCCTGTGGGCCAAGAAGCCATGACAGTGCTGAGCTCAAGTTTCCTTTCTGCCAAAAGTCATTGGATGGGAAGACAGTAAGCACGTTTAAAAGTTGCCTTTTTCTACCTTGAGAGTCAGGATTTATGGGTTGGCTTGCTAAGTAGAAGCACAAAGGCCAATGAAACATTTTTGTTTAGATGAGATTCCCCTGCAACCTGTCACTCTTGGGTTAGGACACCAAATGTTTTGGTCCCTGGTCTTTGGCAACAGTCTATAATATTTTATCTTGAGTTCATTTCAATCCTATGATGCCATATCTCCACCGACAAGTTGAAGGTGGGGCAAATGTACGGATTACTTGATAGACTGAGAAATAACATTTCAAAACCTAAAATAAAGATGAGGTGAGATCTCAGGGCGATCAGGGACCCACATAAGAACTACGCCCATATAGGCGGAGGGGTTAGTAAGTGAGTCCTTGGACAAAAGGTCTTACATCTTTCCCTGGGCATACCCGTAGACGCCCACATCCTTAAGCTGATGATATAGGTGTGTTTGTTTAATTTTTTGCTCTGCAGATATGTTTCATTTAATGTTTGAATGTTGTCCAGTGACTTTTAAACAAGCCCAAGTAGAGACCTATGTATAAAGAAATGTTTTTCAGATGTCTTTTTTATACCTACAGAGTTCACTAACCACTTTATGAAATAGTTTTCAAACCCCTATAGATGAATTTAAGTCTATTTGACTTAAAAGTCAAATAGAACCTCAGTGTGAAACGCCATTGTAAAGGCTTATAACCATTGGTAAAAGCGTGTTCAAGGCAAAAGATGAAACACAAAGTATTTGAATTTCCTATATTATCTTCACCTGGGATAGCATCTCTGCCTTTGAGTTAGTTCTGCATTTATACACAATACTGATTTCCCTGGGTAACTAACTAGTACACCATTTTCAATGGAACAATGACAATGTTGAGTCCTAAAATCTAATCTCTCATCTGCTGGCATCAGAAGAGACCGCCCCCCACCCCCCAAAGCATCAGGGCCCTCGTGGATGCCTTGTCTTGTATGTCGCTCCATTTATTCAAACATCCTTTCATTTCTCCACATTAATAGAGGTCCAGGCTCCAATGCCTGAAGAAGTGCTGACAAGGTTAAAATGCATCATTCCCTTTCCTCTCCCTCTCCCTCATTTACTGGGATTAAAGTCATCAGGAACTCTTCTTGAAGGCTTTTTAATGCTGGTCCAGTGGCAGCCAAGGGAAAAGACCTAGTTAATACCTAGTTTTATCTTTGTGAAGAAGGGATCCAGAAAACCTCTTTTTAGCACATGGCGAGAGCATTCAGGGAAGCATTCTACACACACAAACACACACACACACACACATACACACAGCTGCCTACTCTTTCTAAGACAACTCAAACTCACTGAGCCCTAGCATTGGCTGAACAAAATTCAAGTGGAGGTTGAAGGGGGGGAGGGCTGGGGGGTGATTCTCAGCCAGTGATGGAAGGAGGGGGTAAAGTGCCTATGGTCTTTCATCTTAATTTCTGTGACATGATCCAATTATATCTAGTCAATAGTGCCCTCTAATTACTAGCAGAGATGAATAATGAAAGATTCCCCTTGTATTCAAGTTTTTTCCAAAGTCCGGCTTCCCTCCTCAGCTCACTCATGTGAACATTCTAGATTCACATACAGAGTCACATACCTAGAGCTTCTGGTATGCTCAGCCAAAGAGAGTCACTTAAGAAAACTGGTAAAGCCCTTTGGGGTTTCCATAGGAGGCGATGGCTGCAGGCTGACCCCTGGTGAGAATGGCACAGGGGTGGAACGGAAGGGGACTGTGGCCACCTCCAGGCAGGACATCTGTAGCCA
This sequence comes from Rhinolophus hipposideros, assembly GCF_964194185.1. NCBI lineage: Eukaryota > Metazoa > Chordata > Mammalia > Chiroptera > Rhinolophidae > Rhinolophus > Rhinolophus hipposideros. The sequence goes on from NC_138064.1 coordinate 13,245,096, forward strand.
AAGAGATGTTGGCCAGCAGAGTGACAACACCTTTAATATGCAGGATTTCATTGTTAGGTTTCTGTGGTAACTGAGGAACAGAAAAAGGAACAAAGAAAAAGCAGATCCAAAGAAGTAATTACTGCAACAGGGGAAAGTAGGGCAGTGAAAAGGAGGGATGGAGCAGAGAAAGGACTTCAGATGGAGAGACCCAAACCAGGAGACCCAGCTTGAATGCAGGCTGGGAAGACGGGAAGGAAGAAATTCCAAGTTCGAGGAGAAGATTATGATGAAACTGAGACGTACCTGCTCTCAGGACTTTAGACTTGAAAGCTGCCATAGAAAGCCTTGAACCCGACTCCCTGTCTTCACAGAGGCCAGAGGAGGGGATGTGATCAGAACCCTGGCCCACATCTAAATTGAGGCAGAAACGGGACTAGAATCTAGATCTCCTGACTCCTAATTTAGTTGTCTTTCCGCTGGGGTAGATTTTAGAGAATTTTATTTCTATGAAGTAGAAAGAGTGACTTTATCTCCTGTTCACATTTGGACCTGGATACGTTGGACCCACAAGGTAATTATTTCAAGCTGGGGATGAAACAGGCACTCAAAAGAGGCAGGATTAGGGTCAAGTCTGGAGGGTGACTCAGCATCTCCATTGGGGGGGTCTAGAGGGAAGGAAAAGGGATTCTCTCTGACGATGGACACACCGGCCATGAGGTCCTTCCAGTCTCCCACCAGCCGATGGGACTCTGTGACAGCAGAAGGCCTGAGGACACTCTTAATTAAGTTAGAGGGACACTTCAGGCCTCCCCAAAGCGCAACACAGTTATCCAGTTGCTTAAGGTATTTTAAAAAAACAAAAAAAACAGCAAAGAGCTCCTTTTGTTCTGACAATTCTTCCTCACACTTAAAGTGCCCAGCAAAAATAGGGCCAGTTATTCTGTGCTGACTTGGACAGTGCTCTGACTAAAAGCTTAAAGTGCAGAGTGTGGCAGCAGCGACAGGAAAACACTATTGCCTCTGTGGTTTCATATACAGATTGTGTCATACTTAATGCTGAAATCATAAACTATGTATTTTTGCCCCCTCCAAGCTGCCTATTGTGTGCTTATAAACAGGAACCTGGCAGCATGTCAGGGGTGCAAATTGATTTCCTTTCCCAAATAAAATTTTAAAAAGCAAATAAACAAGGTTATGTTGGCTAATGAAACATTACATGCCAGGCTGGGGAGAATTCTTTTAAAATGTATTTTCTTGAGCAAAGGCAACACAAAGCATCCGTAAAAGGTTCTTTCATAAACAACATGTTTACACAAAAATGCATTACTTGAAAGAAAGGAAAGTTATGGTGCATCTCCCATGATATATTTGGGTTGTGTTTTAAGAAATAAATTAGGGAAGGGTGAGAAGGGGGAGTCCTGCAGTGCTATGGAATTTGGAAATTAACTAAAGCCACTCAGGAGTAAGATAAAGTTGTTCTTGTTTAGAAACATTTTTGATCTTAGTGTTTTTATAATTTATCACGAAGACAAAAGTAGCCCCCTTTGAGTGTATCCTATTGGCATGAAGAAAGCTGGGAGAAAAAAACTGAATCACACCCGCCATGCTCAGAGCTACACGAACAGGGAGCCTGGCTGACTGGCTTCAGTGGAAACACCGCTTGGAGAGTGGCCTATTTCCCAGCAGAAATGCCTACACCAGCTGAAAGCACTTTTAGTAATCTCTGTGTAAAAAGTATCTCCGGGATCTTGCCTACCTCATACTTCACCACACAGAAGGAATTTTAACCCAGCCCCAGGACCAAAGCCATCCCTAGTGGACTGTAAGGCCCAGATCAAATAATCCTGTATCATCTCCCACCTTCGACCATCCTCCTAATACCTCTCTGCTGATGAACGCAGGTAGCAGGCACCCTCATGAGCAGAAAAAGTCCCAAGACAACACAACATGCAGCCCAAAGGATGGGCTGAAAAGGTACAGCGCCGGTCTCAAGTCTGCCAGTTGAGAGCTGAGGTACTGCCTGCCAATTATATATAGTATATGAACAGAGAGTACTTTGCCTGTTGTTCTGAACCCCAGTGACATGTCCTTCTCTCACAGTTACTGTCTGTTATCAACGAACTGGCATTTTGTACTAGATCTCAGAGGCACGAAGTGGAAAGTCTCCGTAATCTTGGGATGGCCTTGATTATAACAAAAGAAAAGGAACACTTGAATCCTACTCAGGAACTTTCATTCAGACTCAAAATGTAACTCAGCTAGCTAGTTAGACATAAAGATTCCAAAAATACTCGGAAGTCACAAAGGTGATCCTGAGATCCTGCAGACCCAAATGCCCTACCCCAGAGGGTTTTAGCCTTGTTCAGAGGTGACAGGAAGTGAGGACTGGGGATGGAAAAGTGCCTGAGATGGCAAGTTCTCTCCATCTCACTCTCCACTCACCAAGGAACCTTGGTCAGGTCTCCAGGCCACTGCGAGCTTTCTTTTTTCCCACCACTTTTTAATAAGGCAAACACTGTCAGTCTGATGGTTGTGGTGATTAATGAGGTAATATTTGTAAAATGCTAAGAGCTTTCCAGAACTCAAATGCAAATACTTTAGACCAAATACTCTGGATAATAGTTAAAACACAAAAAGGGTTAGTCACCAGTTGGCTGAGGATATGAACCTGGGAAGGGACAGCAGAAGAAGTGTGTTTTGTGAAGGGATTTGACTAGGGGTGGGTGGACATCAGGAGAAGAGGAAAGGGGAAAGAAGCATTAGAGCTTGCAAAATCTGAAACATCAATTATTTTGCTTCCAAAAGATGCCATTAACTTTTAAAACCCTGCACCCTTTCAACGACACCAAAGATCATTTAATTACACAAAATGTTTTTTGACACATATAATCCTGCAGGGTATAATCTAACATGTGAGAGCAGATTACACTGAAATTTGTGTTCTTGTCCCAAGAAAACGATACAACATGAACCTGTGGGGGCCATATACCAATTGGCTTGGCACGTGTAACCAACTTGACTTCTCCCAGTTCTGTGGAAATAGAAGGATCAAATTAATCATTGGCAAATTTGATAACAGATGTGTTTCTCGGCAAATCCACATCAAGCACGCAGAAAGTAATTACCCCCTAAAGCTTATTGTGTTCCTACGTACATTTGGCATCAACTAAAGACTTCAGCCGCTTTGTTTTTATCTGACGGGAAGCGAACGCCGCGGGGTGATACTCCAAATGCTGCTTTAGATTATAAAGTCTTAACAGCCTCTCGCTTTAGGGCACTGTGTTTACTGATGCTATGTAAGCAATTTACCGTCCCTTAATAGCGCATTCACCACAATGTTACAGTGTTTAACTTGTTAAATTATATTTAGAGCTTCAGGGAAAATTACCTCATTGGCTTCACTAGCGTGGGTTATTGATATCACACAGGAGTTATGGGGGCATCCACCTGACTGGGAACAGCGACAAGAATATTTTACAGGCCGGAGACCAAAGGTGGAGTGCAAAAATCAAATGGAGAAGTCGAGGCAGTAAAGGACTGATGAGAAAAATGGGCGGGGGTGGCGCTGGCGCGAAGGAGTTGGGGAAGGCAGAAAGAATGGAGGTGAGCAGGGTCGGCGTCTGATGGAGTCATTTATTAAGTTGTAAAGCAAAGCAGTTGCCACTGATGGCCATTTTGATTCCCGTGTTGACTGGAGCCACCTTCACAACTGGGCAGCAGCCCTGTTCCCAATCTCCCTGTCCGTTGGGAAATGTTCTGGATCCAGGGACAGGCGACACATTTACCTCTAGTTGCTGTAGCCACTTGTCCAGTGGGCTTGGTGCTTAGCTCTTCAGGGCTCAACTGCTGCAAGGGAAATAGTGGGCATGTTTTAAGAAAAAAGAAGAGTGGGGGGAGTAAGAGGAGGAAGAAGAGGAGGAGGAAAAAGGAGGAAAAGGAGAAGAGAAGGAAAAGGAGGGGGAAGAAACAATAGCAGCAGCAAAACCTTTACTAAAGAGAGACATAAAGTAAGGCTAACATGTCACTGAGCCTGAAGCTTAGTGATGTCATGAGACTTCTTCAGAAAAGCAGCCAAAGGCCAAGGCCTAAAACCCACTGCAGAGGCCAGAGAAGAGGCCCACGAAACCAGGCAAGTGGCTGACGTGCTCCGGGGTCTTAGCTCATGTGACATCTGCCAGCTCACAAACGACTAAGGGTCTGCAGCAAACCACCAGAAATGACAACTATCTCAGTGGGTAACCTCTAGGAGAAAACAGCATTTTTCTCTTTCCCCACACGTAGGTTCTGTCCTAGGTTTCTTGTGCTCAAAATCTGTAATGGGAATTAATAACCAAAATAAAACAAGAAGTTGGCCGTGCAAAAACAACAGGCATCTAATGAAAGGAACAACATTGTTCACCAAACTGTTCTGGCTAAAATGACTGCTGACAAGGAATTAGGGAGCTAAATAGCGGGTTGTGTGTATGTCCAAAGACAGAGAATAAAACGAGGGCGGGGGGACGCTCTCCTCCACGGAAGCTCCCCGTGGAAGTGAAGAACAGCTAGATGTAGGTACTAAGTCTCAGATGTGATCCCTTGAAGAGAAATTTCAGTCTGAAATACAAGTCAGAAATTCTTAGTCCTCCGAGATTTGACAGATTTTAACATTTGGGCTAATATCCAATGTAATGCCTAGGGTTGCATTTCCCAAACTGTGTGCCAAGATACTCCAGCATGCTGCACTGAACTCGCAGGATTGCCTCAAGACCTTTCAGAGTTTCAGGGAAAGAAACAGCAGTACTTGACATCTGTTGGGCACTGCGCAAACTTGAGGTCGTCAGTGTTTCAACATTAGATCATACTACATTCCTTTGGATTATATCACATCTTTGCAAAGCTGGATTTTTGGTGGTTGCTGTGATCAAAAGCAAATACCATGCAAAAATAAATGTGGAACAGAAAACAAGGGTGGTGGTGTCCAATTTGACTCTAGAATTTGGGAAATTTGTTAAGGGCCCAATGGGCACGCACATTCCATGAGTAAGTAATTATGATTATTTAAGAATGAGATAAAAGTATTCTTTTTTTTCTTTCAATAACTGTGTGTTATTTATTTCAAATAGCTACTGAGATGTTTGTATGCTTGTTAAGTTGTTTGGACCTAACTACTTAATAAGCAGAATGACGTGGTATTTCCTTTGGCCAAGGAATGCCATGAAAAAATTATTGAAAGCCTGAGGGTGCCTGGATTTGAGCGAGTTTGGGAGTCTCTTGGCCCTGAGAAAACTGATAGAGAAAATAATGTGTGGCGATATTTAACAAAGAAGTAATTAGGAGAAAAAAACATAATTTGAGTTAATTAGTTCTCAGTACAAGCAGACCATGTGGGTAAAAGAATCTTCTATGTTTTCCAAAGCGCTGTAGAGATTCAAATGTTCTGGAAACCATCTACTCAGCTAACTAGAATCATGGGGATTTCTATGCTCTGAACTTTGGAAAGTTCCCAATACATATAAGACCTAAAGTCAGAAATATCTGTACGTTTAACCTTACATCCATTTGGCCCCACCAGTGCCCTGGTGGTCAATTATCCTACTGTAATTATTCTTTGCTTTTAGGGTGCTACCCTGAATGTCATCTGTCACTGACAACGGTCTCCCTATTGTGTAAGTCTGAGACAGTTTAACAGATCTTAGGAGACATTTCACCGATGGCTAAGAAAACCCATTGGTTGAGTCCATTGCATTTCACTGAAGTTGGGATACCACACCCCAAAATATTTTGGGGCATTATGCGTTCATTTTCAAGGGTATGGAATAGGAAGCTAAGAGAACAGCATCAAATTCATGGGCCAGTTTCAGAGCTTAAACTTGAGTTGATATCAGAGAAGGGAATTGAAATGCTTGCTTGGCCAAAATATGGACCCTACTAAAATTCCAATCAAAAATTGCCCAGAGAATTTGTGTAAGTCTTTTGGTTTGTAACTGGGGAGTAAAAAGAATGGGACACAAAATACCAAAGTTCAATTCTTAACTCTAAATATTAACTTTAATGTTAATTTCAAAAGGCCACTTTAGTGCAAAGATTTTTGGATAATACTTTATTAAGCACAACATGTGTAGCGTCCCACTAGGTACTCTAGGGAACCCATAAAAAGTCAAGATATAATAATCTATCTCTATCTTCAAAAAGTTGGCAAGGCAAACATTACACACAAAGTTAAACATTAAAAAAAAACAATGCCAGAGGTGTCACTAGCCTACGCTTGACTACAGGCCACGTGAATAGTTCAAGAGTCCAGAAGCTTGATGGTTAATTTTATGTGTCACCTTGTCTAGACTAGGGTGAGTAGATGTTTGGTCAAACATGAGTCTGGATGCTGCCGTGAAGGTATTTTTCAGAGGTGATTAACATCTAAATCAATGGTGGGCCTCGTGCAATCAGTTGAAGACCTATACGAACTAAGACTGAAGTTTCCCAAAGAAGAAGCGATTCTGCCTAAAGACTGCAACACTGAAACTCTGCCTGAGTTTCCAGCCTGGACGGATGGAAAAATAGATAGATAGATGATAGGTCAATTGATCAATTGATTGATCGATCAATGACAGATAGATCAATCAATCCTATTGGTTCTGTTGCTCTGGAGAACACTGACTAACACAAGAAGATAAAAAGGTGATTGTTGACTGGCTCAGTCGGGGAGCTGAACTACGTGAAGATGGGTCTTGAAGAGCAGCTGGGATTTGGATGAAGGGTGAAGTTCCTCCCTGCCATACTCACTGTTAAGGGATGAAGCAATAGAAACTAAAGCAAGATGTAGCCTCTTGACCTACAGAGAAAAATAAAATGAATGAGACAAACACTTCAAGTGGATACTATTCCAAAAGAGACTACTGAAGAAGTCATGGTAGCCAAACATAGAACTTGGAGATATGAAAAGAATTCTTGTGAAGACTGAGGAGGGCTCTGCCTGAATTCTCCCTCCTGCACTGGACAGTGTGACATGGCCACCACAGCAGTTTCTTTGGCCTTCACCACCCTTCCATCAAATTCAAACAAAGCAATACCCGGCAATATCTGATAGTATTTTTGCCACCCTTTACAAATACTGTCTCCTAAGAGCAGAGATAAAGAAGAGAGGGTGAAGAGATCTTCACACGCACAGGAGTTTCAGGCAAGACTGTTGTCAAACCCATTCCTAAGGAAAAAGACATGACCTTCACTGAAAGGCAGCAGTCTAGAAAGACACATTTTGATTCTATCTAACTATAAGCGGTAGACTCCTGGGGATCTATGTTGGAGACAGTTTGCCACATATTTCTCTCTTATATATACATATGGGTATAGTTTTTTGGGTTTTTTGGTTATCTTTTGTGTTTTTTGTTTTGTTTTGTTTTTGTAAGGTAATGCTGATTTTTTTAGGAAGCTGCTGTTGTTTTGTTTTGTTTTGTTTTCTGGCTCTATCACAATTTAAAATTTGTTGGCGTTTTCTTTTCTCTCTGTCTATATACAACATTCTGAGAATAAACAAGAAAGAAATGGCAAACCCAATAGAAAATAGTTACAAAATATGAATAGGAATTTAATAAAGAGAAAGTCCAAATGTCCAAAACATATATGGAGATGTTCCAACTTACTAGTCATCAGAGAAATGCAAATTAAAACAAAAACAGCAAAAAAACAGAAAGGTGGATAATTACTCGTGTAGACGCTGATGTGGGGATTTGGGAACCATATGCTATCATCATAGTGTAATTTCTGTGGTTATAAAAATTAACCTGGATCAACTCAGGGAAATTAAATGTGTGGAGGCTGTATGTCCCTATAGTCTCGTACAAGCTCGTATAAAGATCGTGGTGAAGGCCTAGCTCTTTCCTATTTGTGGGCTGCAAGGTAAGAATACAAATGGAGATCTATATCCCACATGACTAAATTGTTTAAAATTACAAATCAAGTTACAAACATGTTCTACCTCCTCCCTTGACAAATGTATATTCATAACGTAAATTCACATTTGAATTAATAATTCCCAACTCCTTGGGGCTCTCAGCCTCTAGGCCTAGACCCCAACCTGCCCCTCTTTTCTTTCCACCCCAAGCTCTATTATCTACATTACCAGTGGCCCCATATGTATGCACCTAATTTATAAATGAGGAAGCCAGAACTGAGACGATTTACTCAAGATCACAGAGTGAGTGGTAGAATCAGGGCTTGAATTCAGTTTTCCTGATTCCTAATCCTGCATAGCTTAGTTTTTTTTCAGTCGAAAAATTTGATCTGAGAACTGCTTGTAAAGGAACTGTAAAATTGAGCTACTGCGATGGGATGGGGTGACCCTAGATGAGAATCATCGCCATAAAGAGACAGCAGCCCACATGAACAAGCTGCATGCACATCTCCCTCTTTCCTCCCCCAAATAACCAGTTCTTGGCCACCCCTCAGTCCAAGGCTGTCTGTATTTGCAAAAATAAACCTCAGTTGGAACCCTCAGACTATTAGGATTGTAAAAGGGTGCAGCCATTTTGGAAGACAGTCTGGCAGTTCTTCAAAAAGTTAAACATAGAGTTACCGTAAGACCCAGCAATTCCACTCCTAGGTATATTCTCAAGAGATATAAAAAAAACCATATCCACACAAAAATGTGCACCCAAATGTTCATAGCAGCATTGTTCATAATAACTGAAAAGTGGAAACAACCCAAAGGTCTATCAACTGATGAATGGACAAACAAAATGTGATGTGTCCATACAAGGAAATATTATCTGGCCATAAAAAGTACTGATACATACTACAAAACGGATGAACCTTGAAAACATTCTGCTAAATAAAAAAGTCAGTCACAAAAGATCACATATTATATCATTCCACTTATATAAAATGTCCAGAATAGACAAATCCATAGAGACTGAAAGCAGATTATGATTGCCTGGGACTAGGGGCACGGAGAATGGGGAGTGATGGCTAATGGGCACGAGGCTTCCTTCAGAGATGATGAAAATGTTCTAAAATTGATTGTGGTGATGGATAAATAAAATGGGTAGATTCATACCACGAAATGCTATACAGCAGTCAGAAACAATGAAGACGTGTGTAACAAGAGCAGATCTTTAAAACAGTGTTCCATGAAAAAAATTGAAGATTTATAGCACATTATCATTCGATTAACACCACAAACACGTGCACACACAAACTGTATGCTTAGAAGGATACATGCAGATTTAAGAGCAGACAATGACTATACTGGAGTGGATGACTAATGGACAGGAAGATGGGAACTGAAGATAAAGCGATGGAACAAGACGGGGCATTTTCCCAGTCTAGTGACCTGAGAAGTTAGTTAATAATGTTGCTTAATTCAACTCAGCACCTGAAGTTTGAAAGAAATTTAAGAAAGATAAAGAAAGCAAAAGAAAAATTTAAAAATATATAGCAGCAGCAGTAGCAGTGGCTGGTCTTCTCCAAAGTTTCTGCAAACAGCCTGATCAACAAAGTGGTCCAGGTATACCCCTATGGGAGCTAGGAAGGTGTGGGGACTGAGCCCCAGAGTGCAGTTTCCAGGCTCTCCGCCTCACATAGAAAGGTGCTGGCTCAAGTAGTAAATGACCATCAACCGTGATTGGATGGTCATCAGCTGTGGCCAGTTGGCCATCAGCTGTAACCAGTGAGCCATTGGCCACTAATATAACTGCTATGGCTACGCTAGCAGAAATTGGGGGCTTGCAAAAAGATGGTGGCTGAGCTGGCAAGCACGGATTGCAGCTAGCAAGTGGGGTTGGTTGGTTGGCAGAGAAGTGAACAACAGGTTGCAGATAGTGTGGCTCCTGCTTCCTATGTCTCTAACACAGCCACCAGTGAGAATATAGTGGTATGACTCCCCCATCTATGGCTCCCTGGGTGTTCCTTTTTGGCCTCACCATATCCTGCGTTCTTATGTGGGGAGCGGGATCAGAGACCCCGCCTGACACCCTGCATGACAAAGTGTTTCTGCATCCTTTTCTGTAGAGGCTGGTGGAATGCTTAGGTCAGAAGAAAAGAAATATATTTTAGCTTCGCTTGGACAGGATAAGGTAGTGTTTGCACAACAAGTAGGCAACGAGTGAAGTAATTTGTACAAATCAATCACCCAGAGACATACAAGTCATAAGATAACATGCAGTCGTCAAAGTTCCAGAAAGGGCTTCCAAAAGTCAGTGGAGAGAGGAGGTGAGTACAGAAAAAAGAAAACCTTCTTCTATTCTTTTTACTTATATTGTTTTATTGTGTTTGGTTGCGTTTTGGTTTTGGCAGGGGCAGGGGGGATGAAGTGGACCTTTCGGATTTTGTTTTTAAGGAAGGATTTTTCAAAAATGGAAACTTTTTGAACTTGAAAAGGGCTGTCTTGGGGACTGAAATATTGATGGATGCAGTGCTGAAATGAAAACTCCTTCTCAGTGACAGACAAAATGCTGCCCCCCAGTCCTTTATCTGCCTCTTCCTACTGTCCCCGTGGCTAATGCTCACAGAGAGGGGCTGACCCTGCCAACCAATTACATTATGCTAATTTGTCTGCTACTCTCACTCCTGCAGGAGCATTCACCGCACAGAGCAGCTCCCAGATTTATATTGTCTCTTGCTGCTCCTGCACACCAACTGGGTTAATGGATCTTTCTGCCCCACCCCCACTCTCCCTTCTCTGCTTCCAGCTGGGGATGTGGAGTGGTATCTTCATGAAACAACAATGTACTTTCCAAATAACAGCTCTGCAGGCTCAGGGCTGACCAGAGGCGAGCCTGGGCATTATCCTGTATGTCTCCCCAGAATCTACTGTTTATTTCAGGAGACGTGTCCTCTGGAGAAACTTGTTTTCCTAAGAAAATATATTGCTGCTTTCTTTCTTTTTCTTTTCTTTTTTAATGTATTGCAAAGTACTAGGCAAGTGTAGCAGCCTGCTGAAGCGTTTGTGTTTTATGGCATACACATCACCTCGCAGGAAGTCTATTAGAGCAAGAGTTAAAGTAAAAAGTCATGCACATTAGGAAATCTGCACTAGACTGTAATTCTGTTAAAAAGAGAGGGTGCTAGCACTTTGGAAAGTGGGTTGGAACACACATCTGAGATTGTCGACTTTTCTCCCCAAGTCAGGAATTCATTGAAAGGCTCCTACAGCCAGTACTCCAACACAACATCCTAAGTTCACAGATCTCTGGACCAACCAGGATTACAAAGTACCCACCATGAGCCAGGCTGTGAGACAGAAAATAATGAATAATATGGAACTATAAAGCAATGCGACCAGCTCCTACAAGTCACACATTTTCAAAGTCAATTTCATTACATTAGAAGTTTGCAATCTATGGGACAACAATAAAAGCTAAACTGTGAAAAGATAATAGCCATTAAAAATTCAGCCTCTTCTGAGGAAAGTTACTTCACCCGCTATATATTGTGAAGCAGCCTTAGATACTCATAAAACTCACCATTTATCAAGGCAAAAACAATCATCTCACTTAATGACCATAGCACTCATATGAGGTAGAGATGATTAATCCCATTTTACAGGTGAGAAAACTGAGCCCCGAATGGTTAACTAACTGGCCTAATGTGGTGAATCATGGAGCCAGAATTCAAAATGAGCCTACTCTCCTAACTTTCCTTCAGCCTCTGTTAGATCTACCAAGCTGCCCCATAGTGCAGATGGAGAAACTAAGGCCTAGATACATGAAACCTCTCACACCCCAAAAAACAAAACAGAGGCCCAGAAAGACTTCAGGTGATATGACTGGTCTCCGGGCACCTGGTTCAGAGGGCTTTCTCTAACATCATGCCCCGTCCCTGTCTTGACTCCTAGCAGACACATAGAAATGTGGCATTGCATGACGTTTTCAGAATGTTCCACCTTGTATTAAACACAGAATACAGGAAATCATTTTCAAAATAAAAAATCAATTCCCTTTTTTTGCCAATGGATTTGACAGAGATCTGTCCTGACAAGATCTGGCTAACGAAAGGCCATCTCTTCAACCTGACGTTTCCTTTACTCACAGACTTTGTGATCTAAAATGATATTTGGAAAACAGACTTTTTGATGACTGACATTGTTTTGTGGTGGCTACAAAGAATGATAGAAAGCGATTTGTAATGATACGGAAAGATATATAAGGATACATAATTAAGAATTTTAAAATAACATGTATCAGATAATCTCGTTTGGATGAATAAAAAAAGGAGAGTATCATGCGGGGTCTCAGCTCCCGCTCCCCACATGAGAACACAGGATAGGGTGAGGCCGAAAAGGAACACCCAGGGAGCCATAGATGGGGGAGTCATACTGCTATACTCTTGCTGGTGACTGGGTTGGAGACACAGGAAGTAGGATCCACATGATCTGCAATCCGCCGTCTGCTTCTCTGCCTGCCAACCTGCCAACCAACCAACCAACCAATCAACGCAGCCACGGCAGTTATGTCAGTGGCCAATGGCTAACTGGTTACAACCGATGGCCAACCAGTCACAGCTGATGGCCATCTACTACCTGAGCCAGCACCTTTCCACACAAGGCCGAGAGCCTGGAAACTGCTCTCTGGGACTCTGTCCCCACAGAAAGATGGATAGGTAAATGGATAAACAGGCAAACAAATGCATAATATTTTTCTGGGATGCTATAAAATATGATATATGAATAAAATTTTTGGAATGACATCAACAATGTATGAACAGGATCTCCTGTGGGAAGTGGCATTATGGAAAGGCAGAAGAAAATTTACTTTTCATTTTAAGCCTTCCTGCACTATCTGAAAGTTTTCAATGTGCACACATTGCTTTTATTCTCACAAAGCAGCCAACAGACATTTGTTCCATATAACACAAATAACTAAATTTCAGATGTTCCAGTGGAGAGAAAAAAGCCAAGTATGGAGGTTCCTCTGAGGCTAACAGGATCATATATGAGAAAGCACTCTGTAAACTAAAAAAGTTCTCTGAATACAAGGTAGTCATCCCGATGATGCTCCAGATAATGAGAATGATGAAGAAAATAATAATCAGGAGAAGCAGGGTGAAGAACAAAGACCCAAAACAGGGGGAGGCTGGGATGCCACTGTGAAATGGAAATAGCCAGATGGCATCAGCTGATTTGTTTTTAACAGGATTTACCATTAAGTAATGTACCCCCAAAAATGTACACCCAGTAAATTAAGGCTGTAATTCCATCTTGGTGTTATGGGGACATGAAAATCCACTCAAGCTTTTCTGTCAGGGTTTATGAAGTTATCAAAGCCCCTTGATGGAATTACAACACTATTATGTATAGCTGGAGGGACATTACTCCTTATCTTAACAGCAGTTAAAAGCACAGCGGCACCAAAGGGCACTAAAATACCAGCTCCTCATTAGTGAGCAGCAGGGAAAGGGGACACAGAGTTACATGTGTGTGCGTGTGCACACATGCACGCACATGCATGCCACGTCTGTCTGCATGAATGATTATTGGTCTGAGGTACAAAGTGAAGCATATTCCAAACAATCTCTTTCACAACATTTAATAGAATTATTCTTAGATAACACCATGTCTGAAACCACCAGTGTTTTATCACCTTCTGGACATAGAGGAACAACGGCAGGTGGTCAGTTTTGCTCCTCAGAACCCCTGCACCTCAAAGGAGCCATAAATATAATAAGCAGTCAAAATGACTTAAGATGTTTTAAAAAAAAATAGTGCATTGGTTGTGAGCACAAGGTCTAGTTTCCATCTGGGTTAGAATGTGGCTCTACCATCTACTAACTGTGTTACTTTGGGCAACCTGCTTTCCCTTTCGGTCTTCAATTACCTATAAAATGGACACAGTAATGGAACCTACTCTTTGGTTGTTGTGAGGATTCATGAGATAATATTGATTAAATGTTTACTAGTGTCTAGATACAAAGTAAACCACTGTCAAACACTACTACTATTATAGTGTCAGCAGCAATATTATCTTGATTTAGCAGCAAATAATCATATTTGATAATACAGGCTAAAACTCTAAATAACCTTAAGAAAGACACTGACAAATTCAAGAATCATGTATATATGATAGGACTCTCAGAAGAAACTAGAAAGAACATTCAGGATCACACTCACCTTTGAGTTCAACACAAGAAAGACCAGCAAGGACATTTTTTACCTACCATAGAAGCCATCGAGACAAAGTAGCTGGTTGATGTACTAAAAACGTTGAATACAGGGGGAAGGAACATAAAAATCAGAAGCGTATACTTTGAAAGTCCTGTTTACTTAAAATGTATGAGCGCACACGCATTGCCGATCTTGAGGAAAGACCAAAGCCTCTTCTGAGTGTGGGTCTGCTGACTGAGTTCTGTGTCTTCTTTCTTGCATAAACCACATCCTGAATGTATAGTCAGTGATTTCTAGTTTTAGATTTTTAACAGTAGAACAAGAACTTAAAGACCATTGAGAAACCATCTGAGAGCAGACACCTGTGTGTATTTCCACAAATACGTTCACAGTCTTTTACAGTGTTTGCCCATACTTAATTCGATAGCATTTCTAAGACGTTCTCCTAGATGAAGTCTTTGCAAGCATTTCAAATGAGAGCTTTCCTTTCCCGCTCCTATTTCACTCAAGTACTCGTATACGTTATTTAAGTTACGGAGTTACAGTAGGGTACCACCAGCAATAAATACAGCTGATGTTTGGGACGCACACTGGTAAAGAGCTGATAGCTGGGAGCACTCAAGGTGTCGCGGGCATCAGTAGGTTTATTTCCATGAGAGAATGAAAAGCATCAGTTAATCTGCCAGGTGGGCTCAGTGGGGGGTCCATGAAGAGCAGTCCCCCCATGTGCGCAAGAGTATCATGGCGGAGAGAGCCCCAACTGGGTTGAAGAACTGTAACAATTCTGATTCACATTTTAAAAATCCCATCTTACTTTCCTGTTCTCAACTCCTCTCTGCCATCAACCCCAGATACAACCCCAAGAGTTGCCTCAGTCTAGGAAGGAATACAAATGTGCAAACAATCGAAGAACCAGAAAAAGACCAATTTTTAATAAACACAGAATTCTGTCACATGACAGTCATGGTGTTACTGCTAAAGACTAACAACAATTATCTAATTAAATGGCATTTGGATGTGTGGGTCGAGGATGTGGGCAGTGGCAGCCCCAGGCAAAAAGTAAAGCCTCCTGTGCTCTCACAAGCCCTGCCTCAGACTACAGGGCTCTTTCCCCCTATTGCCAAACCCAGATGCCTTTTACACCTCCATTCTCCATCTCTCCCCGGCCCCTCCTCAATCTAAACCAAAGCATGCTCTTAGGAGCCAATCTAATAAGCTCATTCACCCACAGTATGAACAATTAATGAAATTTCATGTTATCTTTCCCAAAGGATTATATATTAGAACCAACCAACAAAGTAGCAATGTGACATATGAAAGGAATAAAGGAATACAACTGTGCAATTACAGGGCATCCAAGGAAATTTAAGGAGCCTCAGAAGAATGATATCAGCCCCTTTGAAATCACACTAAGCAAGAGGCCAGATGCTCTGTATTACAACAGAGGCTGAGAAACTGCCACCAATATGGTTTTGTAAATGCCCTTTATAAAATATGCTAAAGTCTTCAATGTTCCTTGAAAATACAAACTGGTCTCTCAAGACTCTAGGCCTGATGTCAAAGTTCCCTAAAAGACCCCCACATTACATGTGTACCATGCACCCTTGGAAACAGCCATAACAATTTATGCCCAGTGAATGGAAAAGAATGTTGATTTCACTTGCTTTACGACTTGGGTGATGGTGGGCTGGTAACCAAAAATGTCTGTGATTATTTTCAGAACTGACACCATGACGGTCCTTCAACCACCATTTGTTGATTTCCCACAAGGTGATGATGGTGGATTTTGTCTTTGGAGGGTGTTAAGGGCTGGGAACCTGGACCCATTTTCAGCTCCCTGGGACTCTGCCTTTTCTCAGACTGAAACTGAGTTGCTGAGGTGAGGCTAACAGAGCTTCCCCTGGCCTGAAGGATGGAGACATCCACCAGGAACACGTGACAGTGATGTCAACCACAAAAACACCTGATTGCAAAATCATTACTTCTTTTATTTGCATCGAGTAAAATAGGAGCTAGGAGTATACGTGTGAACTAGAGGACAGGTTATGGCTAATGTCTTCAGAAACAGAGTCTTTCATTCAAGTTTCTTACCTAATTTGTACCTTAATCCCCTTGTTTGTAAAGCACAGATAATAATAGTACCTAACTCTTGGGAATGCTGTGAGACTTAAAAATGATATTTAAGACACATCTTACAGTTCAGCAGCAAAGGAGAGCAGACAGGAAAGGTGGGCTAATGAGAAGCAATGGGCATTTATATTAGATCCAACATAATAAAGAGTAATAATAATAATTAATTAATAATAACTAATATTTACTAAGTACTTACTATGTGCCAGGTACATTCCAAAAACTATTAATATGTTACCAAATTTAATGCTCACACAGCCTCACTGAGGAAGACTCTATTACTATCTCCATTTTACAGACAAGGAAACTGAGGCATGGAGAGGTTAAGCAACTTGTCAGTGATGTATACAATAACTTCCCAGTAGAGGTACTATAAAACGGCAGAGTAAAACTGTTAAAGTAAAATGCAATAGCAGGTTATTAGTTTCAATCCACAGAGAGAGTCTCAGCAAATTTCAAAGGATTAAAATCATACTAAATATGTTCCCTGATCACGATCAAAGTAAGCTAGAATCAGTAACAAAAAGATGACTGGAAAATTCCCAAATGTTTTAAATGGAAACAATATGTTTCTAAATAATTGATGGGTTAGAGAAATCACAGTGAAAATTAGAAAATATTGTATGATAATAAAAATATAATATATCAAAAGTTGTGGGGTGCAGTTACAGCTGTGCTTAGAAGGAAATGTATAGTGTAACTGTATGTATTAGAAAGGAAGAATGGCTGGAAACTCAGTGATCTCAATATCCATCTCAAAAAGTTACAAGAAGAAGGGCAAATTACAGCCAAAGAAAATACATATGAAAAATAAAAATAGAAATCAATGAAATAAGAAACAAATATACAATCAAGAAAACTGACAAATCCAAAGCTCGATTCTTGAAAAACACTGATAAAAATTCATTAACCCTTAGCAAGGCTAATCAAGGAAAAAGAGAAAGAGGCATAAATTATATTCAGAACAAAAAGGGGGATATTGCTACCTATGCCACAGGTAACAAAAAAGATAAAGAGATTATTTTCTAAAACTTAATGCCAAAATTTTATTCAAAGGGGCAAGTTACTAGACAATTCCAATTTATAAAACGACACCAAAAAAAAAGGAAAATCTTGATAAAAGGAGACAAAAGATATATTCTTCCCCAGTGTTTCAAGATGCTGTTTTGCAAAGGAGGGGTATAAATATATCTTGACCACTGCTAAAGTATTATTATAGAATTGTTATTTCAAGTAGCTGCAAGCATTTTCAGGCAGGCAGAAACGCTTTCAATGCCACTGTGGCAAAATCGCCTAGCTTTGAATACTAGGATTTTACTTAAAAGGAAATTAAAATCCAAAGCCAAATTTTCTCCTTAGTTCCAATGAGTCTAAAATAGTTTTAAGTACACTCCACGGATGTCTAGCAAAGGCATGGCATAGAGACCCCTTTCATCTGAACTTTATAAGGTCTCAACATTATGATGTCGGACTTTACTCTTTTCTCTCAATCTCTGTAGACTGTAGAAGAGTGTTTAGAGTTTATTTACAAAAAAGTGGTCTCATTTCATCTCACAGCAACCCTGTGAAATAGACAGAAATGTTACTGTTGCCCATTTTATTGATACTTATGAGTAATTTTAAGTGATATGCCCAAGGTTTTAGTGGCCGGTGACAGGTGGAGCTAGAACTTGAACACAAGCCTTCAGACTTCAGATTCGGTGCTCTTTCCTACTCTCTGACACAGGGGCACAGCCAGATTATCCGATGAATTTTTAATCTATTTGTAGTCTGTACAAAGTCTGTTAGAGGATTGATGCAAGCATAGCCACGGGTCAGCTGAGGTCATAGAAACTTGGTCCTCAGGACTGTTTTTTTCTTTCCCCTGTGGGTGTCTTGCAAAATAAAATTGTCTTCAGTGAGGGGTACCGCAGAATGATGTGGGGGTCTTATTTCCTTCACAGTATAATATAAAGACAGTGTCTAGTCTCGAGTTAGACTCACTTGGGCTCAAATCCCAGCTCCACCATTGACCAGCTATGTGCTGTTGAGCATGCTGCTTAAACTTTCTCTTCCTCAGTTTCCTCATCTGTAAAATGGGGATGATAATAGCATCTGTCTTACAAGAGTTCCTTTTTTTTTTTTATGAGAAGAAACACAAAAGCACTTAGAACAGTAACTGGCGTATAGTTAAGCTCCTGATAAAAATAAGATATACCTGTCAGGCATCTTTCTTCCAATCCATCATTACCTGTAACTTTATCTTGGCTTCAAATGGTAAAAACCAAACTCTATTTTTGCTCACTCTGTTTTAAAGCGAAACATTGGCACGTGAACCAAACTGTCCCTCTGAAATACTTACATGGTGCCCAGAAGAGAGGATTTACAGCTGAGCAAATGATGGCCGCTCCACTATAAATACATTCAGGAAATGGTGATGTGGCAGCCTTCAGCACAGGACAGGGTCCATGTGCCTAGTTAAAATGAGTTCAGAAACCATGGAGGCAACACAGACATTTTTCCCCCCAGTATTTTTGTAAATGACATTTTAAAATATTTCACTTGAACGTGGTCACATTCATTTATGGACATTTATTAGTGAAAGAGCTAGACTTTCATGTGCATCCAGGTAGGGAATAACCAGTGTAGGTTAGAGAGCCACACTCTACCTGAAAGCGCTTAAGAGAAGACAAAGATTGAATGAGAAAAAAAAGGGTGTGCATTTATTGGGTATGAGGCAGAGGGCTTGACATGAGATTCTGTTCTCCTTTCTCATGACACTCTCTTGTCCTTATTTTTGGCCTCCAGAAAATCAGTTATGAATTTTCAAGATTTGCAAACATAACCCTTCTGTTGTGAGTTCGTGTTTCTCTTGCTGACGTTCTCCCTCTCGTCCACTGACAGGAGCAGCCAGCAGCAAGCCTGTACTCATCTAAATGGACTATGTCTCAACTTTGCCCAGCACTTCCAGCAGTCTGCACCATCTCCCATCCATCCTGAAGCCTCGGCTTCAGGTGAGACGTCTCAGGCTGTAATTTTAAATGACCATGTGCTCAAAATAAATGCAGACACTCTGCTGTGTTGAAAAACCAAAAGTCTTTAAATGCATGTTATAGAAACTTCTGTGTTTTGGTGGTGAAGCTCAGGGCTGTTCTAAACATTTACTGGATTTCAGTGACTATACCAAAGTGGTACAATTCAACCTCTTTAAACCTCATTTTCTTACCTGGAAAATGGAGCCAGTCCTCCCATCTTACAAGATGATTATAAGGATTGAATCAAACCATACACCTTAAGCTTCCAGCTCAGTAATGGTACATAGTAGGGCTTAATACGAGGTAGCTAATCCTGTAGGAGGTATAACGGCATGGGTTAGCAGTGGTACTGGTTTTGGAGAAAAACCAACCAGGGTTAGTCAGACTCTGGTTTCTCCACTTACTAATAAAGTGACCTTACGCAAGCTAATTTTCACTACCCGGGGCTTCAGTCTCCTCATCTATAAAATGGGCATAAAATAGCTGCATTTTTAGGGTTGTATGAGGATTAAGTGAAACTAAGCAAGATTGTGCACATCAATACTACTGATGGGCAGCACGTAACAACCACAGGCAATTGGTGTATGATCAGTACCTGGTGAAATGTCCAGTGACCAGCCATCAATATCATTTCTAATGGTCCTGATGCTACTAATAACATTAATACTTTAAGACTAATGACTGGCACTGGACTGGGATGCGGGAAGTGAATCTTATTCATTAAGTGACTCCACAAACCCCAGGTTGGTCAGGCCAACACACTGCTGCCTTGTGAAGCTGTCAAAACCTGTTGCAAGAAACTGGAGGTCCGGGCTGGGTCAAGCCTGGAAACAGCAGGAACGGAGTTCCCACCACTAGGAGAATCACTGAGTTTCAGGGCTGGAAGGAATTCAGTACTTGGCTGGCAGGCAACAAAGACAGCATTCCAGGGAGACGCACCTCACGACAGAGGGGAAGAGAAGCCGAAAGAGCAGAAGCAGATCCCAAGAGGGGATGGGGACGTATAGACACACGCCGTGTAGTATAGGCTCTGCTAGGTCTAAAGGAAGCATTTCCCACTGTTCTCTTGAAACTATTCTGTCTTCGAAATAGAAAGAGGAAGCTAGAAAGAAACCCAAACTGTACCCCAAACTGCTTAATAGAAAACAGTGTGCCCGATAGACTCCAGGTGCTTTCAAGCCCTGGCCTACTGGTTTCTCAGGCAGGCTGCATGTTACACAGATGGGGAAAGCAAGACAAGCTATGAGGAGGGGACTTGCAATAATAAACACTTAGGTGGCAGCCGCAACAGACTCCGGGTCTCAGAGGGACCCATTTACAGCTCTGGGCTCAGAATCTTGATGTGATCTGATGTGTTCCAATTACATTACATCGTGGTTTTTCTCATTCTTTCTTTATAGATAGGAAAACTAAAGAACATAACAAGGGTTCAAAATGTAAAATCTTGGCAGGACAATAGTGAGGCCTAACCAAGGAGAAGAAGTGTGCTACAGAAATGGACAGGCATATGACGGCAAAAAGAATATCTTTCTTAAGAAACTCACAGTGATCATGAAAAAGAGTATTCTTTTCTTCCTTTCTCCTTCCTTCCTTCTTTCCTTGCCCCTTCCTTTCTCTTCATTCCTTCTCTTCTCCTCCCTCCCTTTCATTCTTCCTTCCTCTCTCCTTCCTTCCTTCCTTCCTTCCTTCCTTCCTTCCTTCCTTCCTTCCTTCCTTCCTTCCTTCCTTCCTTCCTTCCTTCCTTCCTCTACTTTTCCTAAAGAAAATAGCTTAACCATGGTGGACTTTGATATTTACAGTTAGCAGGGGACAAAGCCTTTACTGTTTAGCCCACAAGTATGAGTATTTCTGCAGAAAGATATGAGTTTGTTATCAAATCAGGCCCAACCCAGCATTCCTAGCAGGGCTGCCCCTGCATGACGGCTGGGCCTTATTTAGGGAGGGAGTATAAATGGGGGGAGGGGGTCACACTGTTGGCAAAGGGTTCGCCTTATCTCACTGCATAATTCACTCAGGACTGGCAAGAACCTGAAATAGGAGCTGCAGCACATACGTCCTCCAAAAGGAAACAAATTGCTAGGGAATAATGAATTCCTAAAAATAAATAAATAACAAGAGGAAAGTGATGTAGGACATCAGACTCTGGAATCAGACCAGTTGAGTCCAAATCTGGACTTTGCCATTTAGTAGCTGTGTGACCCAGGGACAGTCACTTCATCTTTTTGTACTTTGGTTTTCTCATCTCCAAAATAGGGAGAACAGTAGGACCTGCCTCGAAAGATAGTTGTGAGGACTCAATTCATTAATACAGAAGCATTACATAAATGTTTGTTGTGTTGATAATAAAGATGGTGTGTGAAAATCCAGGCCTTTGAAACAAGCATACTTGAAGAAAAGCAAAGTAAATGAGAGAAGCAGTAGACAAGAAGAGAAGAAAATATTATCTAAGCCATCTCTGGTTAGAAAATTCTCATATTTGGAGAAGAGTGAGTAAAGGTGTAACCCCCTTAAATGGAAATGCCCAGCTGAAAATGTCATCTTGCTGCAGTAATAGTTCAGCGAGAGGCCCCCCAATTAGGGAAGGGATTGCCTTAATTACTACTTAGCTTACAATAGTGTTCTCCCTTCAGCTTAAGTGAAGGGGCCCACACCATCCTTCCCGCTCCATTGGGAGGGGGAGGAGCCCGGAGAAGGCTCAGAAGGGAGGTGCAGGGCGGAGCTAAGACATGGAGGCCAGAGCATTCATCTGCCCTTCCTAGAAGCCAGGGCCTCCCCCCATTCTGCTTAATAAAGAATTCCTTGTCTTTCCACATACAGAGTAATCTCTGAAAGACTGCACTCCAATTTGAGAAGGAGCCAAAAGCCAGTGGGAAATTCTCTAGCAAATTGGACAAGGAGACAACAATATGAAGGGCAAACTGGATCAAAACGCTTTTTTTTTTTTTTTTATCCTTCTGGAAATTCCTATCCCTGAGGCCCGAGGCACTGTTGGCCTGGAATTCTTTTCACCAGAAGTGGTCGGGATAATACAGTTCACAAAGCAGATACAGAATTGCTTTTCCAAGGTTGAATGACGGGATTTGGGTCCCCAGAACATGACTGAAAAACCCTGTGTCAAAAACAAACGTTGGAGTCCCAAATGTGACCTGTTGGTGTGACTCAGAAATGTTTTCACTCATTTTTTTTTATTTATTTTAAAAAGAGTAGTTGACCCAGCCCACATAGCACCGTTTAGGAGAAGGAGAAAAAGGGAGGGGAAAGAGAAGGAAGTGGGCAAGGGAGAAGAGGGCAGGATGAAGTTCCCAGGCCTTTGGCTCAGGATGAGCACCGTAAATATGCTCATGTTTGGTTATTATCCCAGGAAGTAAAAACAGACACAGGAATCGTAAGCACCTTTAGAACCAAAGAGAAGGCCATCGCTGCCCAATTCCAGGCTAAGCCTATTGAAAGCTTCTTAGAATAATGTCAAGTGCAATGCAAAGCTCAAAATCCTATAAAAATATCCCTTAACCTTTTAGAAGTTATGAATGGGAAACTCCTTATCAGGAAGAATTTAAAACACTAGGTCCTTTAGGAAATCCCCTTGCTGATAGGACTCCTTAGTTCCATGACTTTGGTATGTGATGTGTGTGACATGACTTTCTGTAGGACTGAGGTCACTACTTCCGTGTGAAGTACAAGTATAAATAAAAGGAAAGGACAGCACTGTGCTGGAAGTGATGAGGCAGCAATCACAGTTTCCATGTGTCTTCTGGCCCTGAGCCAGTTAGCTGGTCTCGTTATCCCTTCCATCACTAGGGCAAGTTACTTTTCATCCGGAAGTTTATTATGTTCATGTATTTATAAAAGTTGAGGGAGGTAGGTTATAAAAACATGGTCTTACCTTCCCTACACGAGTTCTGAGTTCCCATTCCTTAAAAGGTTGCCTCGTTCAGCACGCATCCTAATTCAACTACAGGACATGTTATGCCCCAAGTGTTATCTTCTCACTCCTGGTTTCTCAAAACAGAGAATGAACAGAATAGAACAGGGCCACAGTTCTAAATTATTGCTCATATTAACTCTTTTCTATGAGGTAGGTTTTGCTAGGATTAGCCCCTGTTACAGATGAGAAAACTAAGGCTGAGAGGTACAATAACTTCCCCAAGATTGCACAGCTGGTAAAAGCTGGGGTTTGCACACAGGTAGTTTGTCTGAGAACTCTGTGCTCTTATTGCTGCCCCAGTGGACAAAGTCACCACTTTGACATGCTCTTAGTCAATAAAATATCTATTTCCGATCACTTTAGCAGTACATTTTCCTCTGTTTCCTAAAGAAACAAAAAGAAACAAACAAAAACATCAAACCTTCTTGCCTGAGGAACTGTTGGTCTGAGATCTTTCCCCCTTGATGTTGTCAGGATAACACTGTTCATAAAATAGGTACAGATTTACTTGTCCAGGGTTGGGGTGGCAGGAGCTGTATTAGATGTCTATTGCTGCATCACAAATTACCCCAAAACTTAGTGGCTTGAAACAATAAACATGTATCCTCTCACAGTTTCTCTAGGTCTGGAATTCAGTAGTGGTTTAGCAGAGTGGTTCTCAGGGTCTCACGAGAACATAGTCAAGATGTTGGTTGGCACTGCACTCATCTGAAGGTTTGACTGGGGCTAGGAGACCTCCTTCCAAGATGGGTCCCTCAGACAGCTGTTTTGGCAGGAGACCTCAGTTCCAGGCCACATGCACCTCTCTACAGGGCTCTTTGAGCGCCCTTATGACATGACAGTGGCTTTCCCCAAATCCTACAAAACCCCATTTCACAAGCAAATATTCGAGTCTCGAATTGAAGCAGAGTTTTCTACTGAGAAAATTTTAACCTTTGTTTTTAGTTAGGGTCTGCACTTTTCTCTATTGGGGTACTCTCAGGATTCCTGTATAAAAGAGAACTTGGATAAGTCTGTCAGACGGTATTATGGGTGGCACTGAGTCCCTCCAAAAATTCCTATGTTGAAGTTCTACCCCCAGCACCCCAGAATGTGAACATATTTGGAAACAGAATCATTGCAGATGTCATTAGTTAAGGTGGAGTAAGATGGGCCCCTAATCCAATATGATTAGTCTCCCTGTAAAAAGGGGAACTGTAGACAGAGACATACCCACAAGGA